>NC_073303.1:351307261-351972761 GCF_027595985.1 Sorex araneus | reverse complement strand
GAGTCATACTGTGACAATCAGGCCTTTTGGAATGAATGACTTTCTTCAAATACCACCATCGCTTTTGAGAAACATGTCATATGCATTGTTTATTGGGTTGTTTATTTGTTTCTATTCATTTATAGCTATTATTTTATCATTATATTGATCTAGAGGCTTTAAACAACTGTTTTACTTTTATGGTAGTATAAAATGTCAATGATGTTGGGTTATACTTGTGGTCTGTAACCTTCACCACTTCCCCTCCAAAGAGTAACCAAGTACTTTATTTTATTTTCTTTCAAATAACAAGCAATATGTGTCCATAAGTGAAGTTACTTGACAAACACATCATACAGGGCTTTGTAAAAACCTCATAAGCAGATAAAATAGACTGAGTATAGCAGAGAGAGGGTAAAGGAAACAAAGACCCTTGCCAGAGATGTGAAAATGATGGCTGGTTTATCCAGGATTTAAACTTCTCAGGGTCTCTCAAGTAATGACAACCCATGTCTCACTCCTCTCAAGTCAAAGTTTAAAAAATAAAGTAAATGGATCCTTAGTGTATCTGGGATAATTAGACCTTTAGTCTCCTGGGTCCATGGGGGGAGCAAAATAGAGAACTGAAAGTTGCCTTGAGAACAAGCACCTCATCCATAAGTAGATAACTAGTAGGACTATGCTTTGTCACTGCCTAAGATCTTCCTAAAATCTTTGCACAACCACTGCTAGATATGTCAGCTGAGATGGAGGGAGCCTAGTAAAGCTAAAATTTCATTCCCCCATACCTGGAAACATCAGGGCTTAGCATCTCCTACACTCTCAAAGAAACTACATCAAGTAATGCAATGTGTCTAGCATACACAAATGTTCTACATATCAGTTTAATTAATTCTATAATTAAAAATTATCTAGGTCAATACTTAGGGTCTGACATATTCTTATACTTCTAAAACAAAAGCCCCTGAACGTTATTAAATTTAAATGCATGGCGTTCCTTGGAGCTGCTTCCAGTGGTAAGAACTAGCAGCTTAGCATGGGTTAATCTCCATGCTCGCTAGCTGTCACCTTGGAAACTGAGCAGAGCCCTGAGCGATGGGGCAAGCAGATTTATAGACTTAAATAACCATTCTGGATAACAAGAGAAGAAATGTCACGGAAAGTTCATGATTAATTACCAAATGAGTTGCACAAACAATAAATGCTTAAAAATCACAGCTCTCATCCATTTTCCAGGTTAGAGATTTATAGATCATTTTTCTGTATCTACTTTACTCTCTTGTCTAGGTGCCGATCTGAACCTGCTCCACCACCACCATCTCTTAAATGCTTTGCCACCATTCCCCAATGTCCTTCTCTCCTCCGGAGATAGATACGGGAGATGAAGAGACAGATCTAAGAGCACAAAACAGAGCAGTAATGAAGAAAGGTCTACGAGGAACCAAGGTGCTAGTCTAGTAGGTTGGGTACTTATCTTGCATGCAGCTGACACAGGTTTGATCCCCAGCACTGCATTTGGTCCCCTGAGTCCACCAGGAGTGATCCCCATGCAGTGTCTCGGGGCTTATTTAGGAGTTAAAAATTGGAATCTAAGTTGGTTAACTGAAAGAACTGAGCAACATTTGACCTCTTTGCTGCTCACACTTAGCGTTCCACTCAGCCAGTGGATCACTGGGGTCTGTATTAAGATCTTACCCCCGCAGCTCATGTGCTCTTTATATCAATCTTTCCTTCCAGCAGGCTTTGGTATATCTCATGTAGGCAAGTGGGCAAAACTCTCACCCACTCCCCTGCTTCGTTTTCTAGGCCTGTTCTCTCTAGCAAGTGGTTTCGTCACAGTGCTCCCTAAAGCTCTTCAGAGGGGTCCTATGCTTCTGGTGGCACCCAGGTAGCATCTGCCAACCTAACCGCTCTCTGACCCCACCACCAGTGCCCATCCCTATACTCCATGAGCAGACCTAGCCTGACTTGAGTATATCTCTTATATCTATCTCCAGAAGAGAGGCAGGATATTGGGGAATGGGGACAAAACATTTATGAGGTGGTGGTGGTGGGGCAGGTTCACATGGGCATAGTCCACTTCTGTCACCCCAGTAAGAGAGTAAAATAGATACATAAAAATGATCTATGATAGCTTGTAAAATGTGTTCTCAAATGTCTGCCTACAGTTCTTTTCTTCAGAGTCCATTCTCTGATGGTCTGCTGCCTTAGGCACTCCTGACTGCAATCCCACCAACTGCCACACCCAGTGTTGATTGTCTGACTCCATTTAACAATCATGCATGTGTCTGAACAACTGTGTGTACTTGCAGAGACTGCTGATGCTGCCTTAGATTCTGGGCCCAAGCCAAAGACAACAGGTAAGACCTCACATATTCTAAAGAGAATGGGAAGAGCACCACAATGTCTGGGCAGTATAAAAGAACACCAGAAATACACAAATGTATCCAGATTATTAGAAGAAATTTGCCCTTTTTTTTTTTTCAATTGAGGAGCTATAAAAGCTTGAAGAGCATCATTTGTAGATCTGAAAGGAAGCTTAATCCTACTTTCTAGAGTACTAATATGGAATCATTAAATCATAGGCCTTCCATCAGCTGCTAGCCCAACAGAGACATTGATTAGTGTTCTTGGGAGATTTGGGTAATAGCACTCAGAGGACAGAAGACTAGAGGCTGACTTGTCTCTGGAGACAGGGTTGCCCTGAGATGCCTGAGACAGCAGGAAGAGGGCAGCAGGCAGCAGGAAATTTGGGGTTCAAAAACTACATCTGACTTTCCTGCAAAAGCAAGTTCTAATCTCAGTGCGTAGCTGACCAAGTAGAAGAGCATTTAATCAGAACCTGCCTGAGAGGGCCAGATGCTGACAAAACCACCTCAGAGGAGCAGGTTAAAATGAAGTCTGTGCATGAGGAAACTGCACTGCAGAATCCCCAATGGAGGACTAAGCCTTTTCCTGCCTTACCCTTCCAATGTCTGTTTGGCTCTCTCTCCCTGACTCCTCCCAAAATCCAGGAAGTGAAGCAAGTGATAAACGAGGAGATAAGAATGAGAATAGATCACGTGTTCTACTCTGATTGCTAAAGCCTGAGGCAAGCTTGCTCAAGGGTAAGTGAACAGTTTCAATCAGATGCCATTAAAAACAACAGAACTAGGGTTTTGAATACCTGAGAGAAACTTGGCATTGTCTTAAAGCAGTTAGAACGAATTGGACAGTGCTGGAATCTGGCCAGATCTCATGAGGCAAAAAAAAAATAAAAAATAAAAATAAAAAAATAAAGGAAATAAAGCACAAGGAAGGAAACTGTATGAGAATAATAAAGCTATTCTATTTATATCAAAGTTCAGTTCAGTCTGACTAATAAATTTACTTTCTTTTGTACATATTGGTTTATATTCTTTATATGTGTCTGTGTCAACGTATTCACGGAAAAGTATGTAATTATATATGTTTACACTCCCATAGATTTTTTAGTCTGCAAGTTTTTGAGGAAAGAGGCTTACTTGCTTGTTTTGGCAACTCCAGTCCCTGACACTCTCTCTCTCTCTCTCTCTCTCTCTCTCTCTCTCTCTCTCTCTCTCTCTCTCTCTCTCTCTCTCTCTCTCTCTCTCTCTCTCTCCTCTCTCTTTAATGAGATGGAGATGAAGGGCTTCCCATGTGGATGGAAACACAAACTTGTCTTGAGCATCCACAGGTGTCAGGCTGTCAGACCCAACCTCTTTGGGACTGCTCTTTGCTCTAGCTTTACACAACTGCCACTATCAATCAATGCTGCGAATCCAGGTGGAATCCTAAGAGGACCTAGAATCATTACACAGACCCCTTTCATCCTCCCAACTCTGCCTGCCTTCAAAATGTTCACGGAGAGAGGGCAATAAATCCTATGGCCAGAGACTCAGATGTCACTCACCTCTTTGTGTAAGGGTTTTTTCTTGTCAGTCGTATCCAAATGACAAATGCATTCAATATGAAAATGGAGTCGCCTAAGTCATCTTTTACAAAAAAATTGACTTTTCTGCACCATAAGGCTTACATGAGGTCCCTGCAACAAATGAAACTTCTATAGAATTTATAGGTAAAGAAGATGGAGAGGGGTGGGGGGGGGGGTTAGGAGGTTCCTGTGAAAATTACTAGATGGTGTTTTAATCTATTTTTAAACAACAACCTACTGAACACAGTGTGTTGAAACAAGTATTGTATTATTTTATTAGAGTCACACTTTTGCAGATTATAAATCTAAGAGAAACTGGACTGGGCCATTGAACTCTGAATGTAGTATCCAAGAGGGAGAATGAGGAAGATGGAGCATCTGAGAAGGAGGAATCTCATCCAATATGGTACCTTTATTTCTTAGAAGCCTGGGCCAAATCCTGGCAGTGGATTCTGACTGAGATATGAGAGTTTAGTTATGACTGTTGGCCATAGAGCTCCATGTGGCTTGGGCTTCTGAAAGCAGGTGACCAGCTTCCAGAAAACGTTATCTAAGGCCAGTATACAGAATGTCCCCAAGACCCACACAGATGTTGGAAGGCTTCTTAGAAGTGCCAGAATATCATTTTTACCACTATCTTGGTTGAACCAAATTACTAGGGGAGAAAATGAGGCTCTATCTCAAGGACAATAAAAAAAGAACCAGTGGCCACTTTAGTCTACTATTGGGATGCTAATATGCAGCTCAGGTAAGGGAGGGCAGCAGTGACTGCCACTGATTTTATCTTGTCTTTACAAATCTATGATAGAGACCATCTGGTGACATGAGAAACAGAATCCAGGTCTTTTTTATTCCCAGAGATAGCTTTTAATTATGATCTTGAATAGGTCATTAAAATACTCTGTGCAAATCTCTCAATGTTTTAAACCTAGCCCTGCAGTGATTTTGGTGTAGAATTCAAGTTCTGTTTTTTTGAGGAAAATATTGTTTTCCAAAATGGACTGGACCAGTCGGCATTCCCACCAGCAATGAACGATTAGTCCCTTTCTCCCCTTATCCATGCCAGCACTGGTTGTTCTTGTTTTATTAGATGTGTGCTGTTCTCTGTAGTGTGAGATAATATCTCATTGTTGTTTTGATTTGCATCTCCCTGATAATTAGCAATAAAGAGCATTTTTTCATGTCTCTTTGGCCACTCCAATTTCTGCTTTGATAAAGTTTCCGTTCATTTCTCTTTCCCATTTTTGATGTGGTTGGGATGTCTTTTCTTGTACAGTTCAACCAGTGCCTTGTATATCTTTGACATTAATCACTTATCATATGGCTATTCAATGAATAACCTTTTTATTCCATAGGCTGTCTTTATATCTTGGACACTGTTTATTTTGAGGTGCTGAAGCTCCTTAATTTAATATAGTCCCATTTGTTTATCTTTGTTCCACTTGCTTGGTCAGTAGCATTCATCTTGAAGATATCTTTATCTTCAATAATGTAGAGCGTTTTGCCTATATTTTCTTCCAAGTACCTTATGGATTTTGGTCTTATGCTGAGGACTTTAATCCATTTTGATCTAAATTTGGTGCATGGCATTAGATAAAGGTCTGAATCTATATATTTTTTTACATGTAGCTGTCCAGTTTTCCCAGCACTTCTTGTTAAAGAGTCTTTCTTTGCTCCACTTCATATTTCTTGCTCCCTTATCAAAGATCAAGTGATCATATATTTGAGGGTTTGTCAGGATATTTAACTCTATTCCATTGGTTTTAAGATCCATCTTTATTCCAATACCATGTTGTATAACTACTACCACTTTGTAATACAGTTTGAAATTGGGGAAGGTGATGCCATTTGAAGCAGCAATACCACTTCTGGAAATATACCTTGAGGCCCCAAAAACACACAGTAGAAAAACCATCTGCACTCCTATATTCATTGCAGCACATTCACAATAGCCAGAATCTGGAAACAACCTATGTGTCCGAGAACAGACAAATGGATAAAGATATTATGGCACAGCTACACAATGGAATACTATGTGCAGCTATTAGGAAATATGAAGCCGTGAAATTTGCCTATAAATGGATGGAGAGTAGTACCATGCTGAGTGAAATGAGTCAGCAGGAGAGATGACAGATACAGAATGATTGCATTAATTTTGGTATATAAAAACAATTGCAGAAGACTAATATCCAAGGACAGGGAAAACAGAGGCTAGAAGGACGAGTCAATGGTTGTGGTTGGAATCAACCACAATTGTTTGTGGGACAGAGAGTAGGTATGATAGAGAAGGGGCCAGTATGACAATAATAGTTGGAAATGATCACACTGGACAAGAATTAAGTGTTAAAAGTAGGTAAAGGTATATATACGATAACCTTTCAGTATTTGTACTGCAAAGCATAATGTCCAAAAGAAGAAAGAGAAGGAGAGAAAAAGATAGACAGAGAGAGAGAGAGAGAGAGAGAGAGAAGAAAAGTGCCTGCCATAGAGGCAGGTTATGGAGGCTCAGGGGTGATGGGAGCAAAACTGGGGACACGTGCCAGGAAATATACAGGGATGGAGGGATGGATGTTGACACACTGTATGACTGAAAACTAATCATCATGAACAGCTTTGTAAGGGTCTGTGTCACAGTGATTCAGTAAAAAAACAAATAAACAAACAAAAAACTTCAAAAAAACTAAAAATCCTGGTTCTGTCTGGTTAAGAAGCCTTAAGATCTTGGTATGCTATTTAACGTCTTGATGCCTTAGTTTCACTGTCTAATAAATATAATGATTATGGTTTTCCTCAGAAGGTTTTGTGAGGATTGAGTTAATTAGAAGCTGTTTAAAATTATATGACATAATCACCCCCCCTGAACATCCAAATCAATCCTAGGAAAAAGGAAGAAGGAAACTTCTCCTTCCCAAATTTTAAATTATACTTTAAAGCTGTAGTCATATAAACATTGTGGTACTGGAATAAGGGAAGACTTTCAGACAAATGAAATGGAATTTTAAGTCCAAAATTTTAAGTCCAAAACCTAAGGTAGAGCCACAGGTAAACAGACAGTTAATCTCCAACAAAGGAGCAGAGCATATGAAGTGGAGCAAGGAAATTCTCTTCAACAAATGGTGCTGGCATAACTAATCTGTCATATAAAACAAAAAATAAACTTTAATACCTTTCTAAAACATGAACAAAGGTCAAATAAAAATGAATTAAATGCTTGATATAAGGCCTGAGTCCATGAATTAAGTTGAGGAAAACATAGACAGAACCCTTCACAGTATTTAATTTAAAGGCATCTTTAGTGATTCAATGTCATGACCAAGCAAATAAAAGGAAAGATAAACAAATGGTACTCCAGCAAACAAAAAAGTTTCCTCACTTTTTGGTCAAAATAAATTATGACCAAAATTTTAAATACCCATATACTGGGAGAAATTATTTTCCCACACTCATCTCAAATAATATTTAATTTCCAAGATATATAAGGCACTAATAGAACTTCACAAAACAAAAATGATTACTCATCAAAAAATAAGGAAAAGAAGTGAACAGAAACTTTCTCAAAGATACACAAATGGCTAAAAGCACATGAAAAAATGTTCTATACTACTAATCATTAGGGAAATGCAAGCCAAAACAATAATGAGATATCACCTCATACCACTGAGATTAGCACACATAAGAGTGATTTTTAAAAAAGCAACATTGACAGAGATATGGAGAAAAGAAGTATTCCTCATCCACTGCTGGTAGAAATGTCAAGTCATCTAGACCGTTTGTAAAACAATATTGATACACTCTCAAAAAGCTAGGAATCTCCACTTTGATCCAGCAACTCCACTTCTTGGCATTTTCTCCAAAGACCCAAAAACTTCCATAAAGGACATTTTCACTCCTACATTCATTACAGCATTATACTCAACAGCCAAAATTTGGAACTAGTCTAAGTGTCCAACAGATGACTGGATACAGAAGTTGTGGTACCACAATCATCATTAGAATATAATAAAAGAATTAATGTGAAATCACATTGAAAATGTGTTGGCTTTCTACATAAGTTCTAGATTTCTGTAGCACTGTCGTCCCGTTGTTCATGGACTTGCTTGAGTGGGCATCAGTAAATGTCTCCATTGTGAAACTTGTTGTTACTGTTTTTGGCATATCCGATACACCGCTGGTAGCTCAGCAGGCTACGCCATGAGGGTGGGATACTTTCGGTAGCTTGCCCGGCTCTCGGAGGGGGACAGAGGAATCGAACATGGGTTGGCCGCAGGCAAGGCGAATGCCCTACCCGCTGTGCTATCACTCCAGTCTAGATAAGTATTTTTTATTACCTGTGATACATTTATTTCTGATATGTGGTTCCTTTTATTCCTGGCTCAATATTTCCAACTCAAGAAATTTCCTTTATTTGTCATAATCTTGTGACAAATTGTTCCAGGGCGACTGTCTTACTTCCAGAAAGTTTTTCTTGGGCCAGAGAGATAGTGCAGTGGATAGGGCTTTCCTTGCATGTCACTGACCCGGTTTCAGTCCCCAGCACCCCATATGTTCACCAAGCCCTGTCAGAAGTGATCCCTGAGCACCAAACCAGGATTAAGCTCTGAGCACAGCAAAATGTGGCCTAACAGCAACAACAAAAACAAAATGTTACTTAAACTAAGCTAACAAAAAATTGTAACATCTTTCACATATTTAAATTTTCTCACTTATGTCAACTCCCATAGTACTTTATTTGCCTTGTACATGGCTGACCCAGGTTTGATTCCTCTGTCCCTCTCGGAGATCCCAGCAAGTTACTGAGAGTATCCTGCCTGCACAGCAGAGCCCGGCAAGCTCCCCGTGGCATATTCGATATGCCAAAAAAGAGTAACAAGAAGTCTCACAATGAAGACATTACTGGTGCCCGCTGGAGCAAATTAATGAACAACGAGATGACAGTGACAGTGACAGTATTATAGATTCTTGCATTCAATAATTTATATTTTACTCTTTAATGCAAAAAGGTTGCATTACTATTACTTATCTTATGATTTAACATTTCATAGAGGATTCCACTGTCCTTCTTTCTATTGTTTCTCAAGTGGACTCTGGAAATTAAGTGTTAGGTATCCTTAAAGATATACAGTGCTATCTCTACTATCTATACACCTTCTCACTGCTCAATTTCCAGAGTCTGGCATAGATTTTGGCCAAGAAAACACTTGAAATAGGGATCAATTGATAAATAGCCCACATCTGAGCCAAAATGCACCTGAAGTAGTTCTGGCCAACACTGTTCCAAATTGTGAGTGCTATTTCAGTTCAAATACAAAATATACTTTTAGGAAATAAAGCAAATAATTGGGAAAAATGAGAGCAGAAGGATCTGAAAAAAACATCTTCAGGGGAATATAAAAATTATACACTCTCCAATATTTGGCTCCTTGAAGCATGAAATAAGATACCTTTGGAGTATCTAAAGATGATTAGTGACCCATATATTAAAAAAAAAACTGACCACATTGAAATTAGGTCATTATAAGGCAACAACTTTGTAAATGGGTCATAATTTATGTACGTGACTCAGTAGTAAGGGATATTTTGTCATATTGAACTAATTAAGCATACTTACATAACCATATTGGGAGAATGGTAGGAATAGAAGTAGAGAGTACTAAAGAATGTTAATCCTTGTCATAAATACAAAACAATAATGACTGGAATATATAGACTAATAAATAATAATGCTAGTATATTATTTCAGATGATTGATTCTAGAACGCCCCCCAAAACCCCAAAAAAACTGAAGATAGCTTTTTTTCTGGAGAACAAGACCTAGTTAGGAATATGAAATAGAATAGGGGTAAGGATTATCATCAGCTTTTTAGAGCTTTATTTTTTTTTAATTTCAAATAGACTTTACTTTAAAAATTGAACATTGTCAGGAGTGATATACAGCAGATAATGTGCTTGCCTTGCATGTGGCCAGCCCAGATTGGATCCTGAGCACAACATATGGTCCTCTGAGCCCTACTAGGACTGATCCCTGAGCAGGAAGCCAGAAGCAAAGCCTGAGCACAGCCAGGTGTTGCCCAAAAACAAACAAATAAAATATTTTAGAAATATTTTTAAAACAAATAAAACAGAACAAAGAACCAAAAAACCAAAGAACAAAAATGTTAATTTTTAAATTGTATTAAAGACAGTGATTTACAAAGTTTTGATACTTGAGTTTTAGACATATGATGTTCTAGCAATTCCACCACCAGGAAGAAGCTCCCTCTGCCATTTAAAAACATCAAAATCTGAAATAAGAAGTTTTGGCAAGAATATGGCAAAGGGGGAATTCCTGTACACTCTTGGTAGGAATAAGAATAATGCAGTTACTATGGGGAAAAAAGTAGGTAAATTTCAGAAAAAAAATTATATAATATAGTAATTCTACTTCTGAGTTTACACAAATTAAAATGGAAAACAGGGTCTCAAAGATATATATGTACAGCTATGTTCACAGCAGACTTAATTATTTATAATAGCCAGATGGTGGGAGAAAGACTACATTTATAAGTAAATGAATCAATATACAGAATGTGAGACACATAAACAAAAGAGTATTATTCAGCTTTTTAATATTTCTTTCAAATGTAAAATAATTTTGATACATTCTACAACATAGGTAAGTTTTAAAGGGATTATGCAAAATTATATAATCTAGGAACAAAAGGCAAAAACAATATAACTACTTATATTAGATACCTAATATATCAAATTCAGAGGGGCAGAAAGCAGAAGAACGATAGTGAGAAAAAGCTAGGAAAAGAAGATTGGATAAGAAAAAAAAAAAGTAACAAAAAAGAAAAAAAAAGAAATTAAACAAGCTACCTAGAGTTTTCCTGCCCACATACGAGAGCCTGGCAAGTTCCCCATGGCATATTCATATGCCAAATACAGTAACAATGATGGGTCTCATTCTCCTGACACTGAAAGAGCCTCTAATGTGGCACCATTGGGAAAGATGAATAAAGAGAGGCTGCTAAAATCTCAGGGCTAGGAATGGAGACGTTACTGGGCCCACTTGAACAAATTGAAGATCAATGGGATGATAGTGATAATGATAGTGATTTGTTTTAATACTCTCTATAGAAAAAGGAGAGTGACGCACAACACATCATAAGATACTCCCTACCCATTTTCCATAAAATCATAGAGGAATATATATGGATATATATATATATATGCCTCTTGGAGAGCCTGGCAAGCTCCCCGTGGCATATTTGATATGCCGAAAACAGTAACAATAACAGGTCTCATTCCTCTGACCCTAAAAGAAGCCACCAATCATTGGGAAAGACCAGTAAGGAGAGGCTGTTAAAATCTCAGGCCTGGGATGAATGGAGATGTTACTGGTGCCCACTCAAGTAAATTGATGAGCAATGGGATGACAGTGATATAGTAAATTATAGAGCTTAAATTTTGTTAGACAGAAAGAGCTCCAGAAATTGTTTTTTCAAGAGTATTAATATATTCAATGTCATTGCCTTAAACACTTGAAAATTGTAAAAATGACAAACTACATGCTATGTGCATTTTACCACTATTAAAACAATAATAACAGTAAGGGCAATATAGCCCAATGTAGGATGGAGAAGTAACCAAATAGTTATCAACCAGTATGCCATCGGCATGGGATTATCAGAATAGGCAGAGTTAACACTGAAAAATTCAGCAATTATCTTTTTGTACTACATAATATTCATATCCAAGATTAACTCATGCAATGAGTATTTAGTATTCTGGAGGATTTTATCCCATCACAGAAGGCAAGAAACCAACAACTGCTATACAGAAGAGATCATGAACATAAAATGAGGGCCTGTTGTTTTCTTGCCATTTTGCTGAGTCACTTGTCTTCTTGATTGGTAAAATAGGTATAATAATCCTTATCTATAGTGTCAGGGACAGCATAGTAACTTAAAAAAAATGGGGCCCAGAAAAATAGCTTCATGATTGAGCTCAGCTCTGCATGCAGGAGGACAGGGTTCAATCCCTGACATCACGTGGTCCTCTGGGTACCACTAAGAGCGACCCCCAAGTGAACTCTGAGCCAGAACTTGTCTGTGAGCAGAGCTCAAGATATGATCCCAAAACCAATAACAAAAAAATTGAATAAATCAAAGGAAATGGAATGCATAATAGACATCATGAATATGAAAGTGTTCTAATTTCTTTTATTTTCTCAAAGCAAAAGGAATTTCAGTAAAATTATAGTTTTCCATGAGTAAGTAGTATCTTGAATTGGAGTCTTTCTCAGGCTTCTGATATTACTGTCTGAAGAGCTTTCTTGGTGCAAAAAGAACCTCAGCTACTGATTCTGATAAGAACTTCATGTAACTCTACATAAAGTTATAAATATAAATGTCTCTGAAACTCAGGCTTCCATCTCCCATGCAGGTGATAAAACCTGTCCAATATTGTGTCATTTTGTTTCTGGTATATAATATATAAAAGTGCTTTAAAAATAAAAAAGGGAACTCATTAACGACTGAAGCAGTTATGTGGTTTTCAGATGTATGGCTGGGAGAACTCATAAAAGCCTAAGCTGATTGCACTTCAGGCTTGGCGATCAAGAAAATTCAGAGAAAATGGAATTGGATATAATTCCTAAGCAAAGAAGCGAATTCTTTTAAACAGCTCAATGCTTGGAAAAATAAGGAACAGTTGGTCTCGCAGCTTGGCTGAGGAAGGAGAGTTGGCACAGATCCTGAGATCATCCCGCCCTGCCCAGTGAATCGACTGGGCTCACCAGGGGCTGGGCATTAGCCTCCTTCTGGCTGGAGAGAGACAGGGGAGGCTGTGACCACCTGTTCTGCTCAGAACGTCACTGAACCCCTGGCACATTTTCTTTTAGAGGGAGATAGAAATCAAGCGACCCAGACACCAGTTGGGGTCCTTGGTGGGATCACAAAATAATTTCGGCCTTCATCCTCCATGTGTGCTTCAGTTTCCTCATTTTTGCACCTCACACTGCCCTCCAGAGGTGCTCAGTGAATGGTGATTGTTCACTTCCAGGGCTCTTGTGGCCCTCACAGCTAGCCTGTGGGTGAACTCCTGGGTGCAGACATCCCTGCTCCTCTCCAAATCCACTGACACTGCGTAGCCCTTTCTCATCCTAACAGTTAAGGCCACTATGATCCTAGCTGAAATCTCCTCTGATACGAGCACTTGAGAGAAAGTACAGAGGGCAGGGCAGAACATATGGTACTCTAAGCCCCACTTGGAGTTATCCCAGAGCACAGAGCCAGTAGTAAGCCCGGAGCACTGCCAGGTGTGCCCCAACCAAAATAATAATGATACAAATAACAATGATAATAACAAAAATATTTGGTCAGATACCATGACTAACATCTGATATTCAAGGACAGTAAGGGGAGGGGGTTAGAAACAGACACTTTGCTATTCTCATGAAATACTGGTCTAGGGAAGGAAGTAGTTTTTAAACATTTTTATATGATTTGTTACAACAAGCTCATTTAAAATTTTTTAAATTACTATGTACATGTGGGCTGGAGCCATAGCACAGCGGGTAGGGTGTTTGCCTTGCATGTGGCTGACCTGGGTTTGATTCCTTCATCCTCTCAGATAGCCCGGCAAACAACCAAGAGTATCCCGCCCGCACGGCAAAACCTGGCAAGCTACCCGTGACGTAGTCAATATGCCCAAAACAGTAACAACAAGTCTCACAATGGAGATGCTACTGGTGCCTGCTAGAGCAAATCAATGAACAACGGGACAACAGTGCTACAGTGCTACTATGTACATGTGAAAATTTATTTAAAAATCTTATGTGCTATATACTTTGCATTTTGGTTCTGATCTATTCTAATTTGATTAAAATATGCTTATTAAATTGATTTCATACCTGACTAAAGGGTATTATTACCAGTGGTTTGAGAATCTTACCCACTAAGATCGCTTTGAGTCTTGGTCTTTGAGTTCAGTTTTTTTTCATCATTCTAATATTTCTCTCATCTTTAAGTTACTCCAGAAAAATAAACACTTTACAAAAAATGTTTTTCTTAATAGTGTTTAAAGTTGGGACCTTTGGAATCATGTGGACAGTCAGACTGACCTTCCGAACCTAGTCGAGGGCCTTAGAAGGAGTTGATTTTGGTCACAACACCTAGATTTACTCTAATACTACACTCATTTCTTTCCCTCTGTTTCCTGAGATTGAAGAGACACAGAATACCCTTCAGTTTCTATTTGCTTTTCACTTTTATGTTTACAGATTATTGATATAAAAAAAATCCACTTTCTCTCAGTCCCTTAACTTCACAGAATCAGCACTGCCCATGGCAGAAGGGCCACTGAAGAACAGCGTATCGACTGGAGTCCCAGAATGGCTTTTATTCCTTGTAATTTGATTCCGGTAGAGATGGGTTTTATCGAGGAACATAGTGTTTGTACCAAAAGTGCTTTTTCTGCAAAGGAAAGGTCCTTTTGAAGTATAGCTATACCCCAGATTTCAGCAATCCGTGCGTGCTTTCCCTGGGTTTAGACTAAAATACAGCTATGTCCAGAAAAACATAAGCACTTTATAATCAAAACAGCACCACCATTTCTTATTTCATGAAGATCAAATGGAACAAAGGATGATCTCCATTGTGGTGTTTGGTTCAGTCTTCTTTAGTTTACCCAAAGAAGAGGGAAATGCCATTGCCTCCCCAGACCCCCGGGACCACCGAGATTCCCATGATCTCTAAGCCCCACTGAGTCAAGCACTGCTAGAAAGAGCCCCAAGCTGCCCCCACTCCCACACTACTGGGGATGGTGTTTTTTAAAAAAATGGATATGAACAAATGTGACCCCTTCAGGGACAAGTGAGCATAACTGCTTCTCTTTTGAAATCCGAGTCTTCCAGTTGAGATACAGTGAAATCAGGATCAGAAAATAAGATTTTGAGTTCAGCTTTTCTGAGATTTTCTGTATTTTGCTGTCAAAATACAAAAGGACTTAGAAACCAGCACTCCCTATAGAGGACTTTACAAAATTTGCAGCATGAATTAGTGAAAGAAAGCAAATAGGTAGAATGAAAAATTTTGCAAGAGTATATAACACAAATAGGAAATCTCTCCACAAATGTCAGCCCCATCTCATCACACAGGCTAAGCAGATGGACATACACTTAGCAAAGAAGAGCAAGGTCACTGGGGTTGGGTCGGGTAGGAAAGCAGTAGGATGGGAACTTTATTTTGAAGATTTGAATCATGTAAAGCAGATGGGTAGGAAAGCAGGAATTCAAAAAAAAGTAGTCTCAGTTTTCTCTGTGGCTCTCTAGCCCCATTTCACTATAATTACAGGTTTTTTTTTAAAAGTAACAATTCATTAAGTTAAAAAATGTAAAGTTGAGTCATAAATCTTCACTTACTAACTCTGATCTTGGCTCCGTTCTGTCTCATAAGAATCTAAAGGTTTTCATATTTTTAAAATTAATATTGCTTCCCCTACTGAAAGTAGACTATAGTCCGCACATGAAGGCCACTCAATACCTCTATTGCAAACTACAACACCCCAAAGGAGAGAGAACAAAAGGGCAGGGTGGGGTGGTGGGGGATGGGGTGGGAGTGGTGAGAGGGATACTGGGATCATTGGTGGAGGTGAATGGGCACTGGTGGAGGGATGGGTAAACGATCACTGTATGAGTAAAATGCAAACACAAAAGTTCATAAGTTTGTAACTGTACATCACAGTGATTCTCTAATAAAAAATTTTTAAAAACTAAAATAAAATAAAATAAAAATGTAAAAAAAATATTGCTTCCCCTACATATATACAGTTCCTGGTTTCATAAAACATAGTAGTTTGGGTATTAGAATTTTACAGAATGCCAGGCATTTGAAGCAAAAATTAATAACATTAGTTCCATAGCCATGCATTGAAAAATCTAGATTAGGGTCTAAGAAAATGATGGCATAGCACCTGCTACTTCCCTCTAATGGTTTATAAGGAAGTTATATAAGAAGACAGACTTAGTTTTCACAAAGGAGGTGACAATATAAGCAGGTTTCTGAGACATGAAAAGCTTCTTCCTAATAAAAGAAAACTCTTTGTCATAGTGCTTTTGGTCATTTTAATTTAATACAACTCAAATGCCTTGAGTGGCAGAACTCAGATGAAGGTGACACAGGCCCTGCACCTCTAGATGGACAAAGCCAATGTAACATCATCCATCCTGTGAGACATGCAGGAACAGGGTGCTGCAAGGAAGTCAATCAACATTTAATAAGGTGGCATGAGGAAGGGATGGGAGAACCATCATATCTTAGGTCAGGAAACACCTAATCTGAATACAGGGGCACGTGAATCAGGTAGTTCACAATGGAAAATGGCCATTTGGGTGAAGAGCAACAAGCCAAGCTGCTCTATGCTTTTTTGTTAGTAATGATGGAAAATAAAGACAGCTTGAGCATGGCTTCTAATATACTCAATAAGCAATGAGCTCAACCTACCTATGATTTTGCTAGTGATGATGGAAAATAGAAGCTAATAAGTTTACTCTTTCTGCTGTAGGTGGTAGGACAGACAGCAGTCTCTGAAGCACTAATAATAGCACTGGGAAGAATAGTTCTGGTAATAATGGTACCACCTGATAAAGTAGGAAAAATCCAAAGGTAAGAAGACAGATTGGCTGACTATAAAAAGAAACCAGGTCTAGAATAGTGATGGAGGAATGGGGAACTAGAGCGGCAGCATAGTGGGTAGGGTGTTTGCATTGCACGTGGCCAACCCAGGTTGAATCCCAGGCATCCCTTATGGTCCCCTGAGCACTGTCAGGAGTGATCCCTAAGGGTAGAGCTAGGACTAAATCCTGAGCACCACCAGGTGTAATCCAACACTCCTCACCCCCTGAAAAAAAAAATTTTTTTTTTAAATGGTCATGACCCAGACAGCGGCAGGAGATAGATTAGGTAGTTTTTTAGTTTTCCTTTTCTGTTCATAGAAAAGTGTTGAGGGGCCACCAGGACCTACATTAAGGGGCCAGACCTGGATCTAAAGCCTTCTGTGCTGGGAGCAGCTGTGTGGTATGGAGGATCCAGCAAAAGGGCTCTGGCATGAAAGAGCACTATCTCCCCAGCCCTCAGATAGAGGTTAGGTTTCTTTCATGGTATCAGCTGAAGAATTGGCTACTAATATTCACTTATTTTAAAAAAGTTTTAAATCTGATTTCCGGGTGCTGGAATGATAGCTCAAAGCACTGAGTAGATAAATGCTGTGCATGTAGAAGGCCGAGGGTTCTGTGTCCAGCACAATATGGTCACCTGAGCAACAGCAGGCGTGACTCCCCAAAAGAATAAGGAGTAGCACAGAGAAGTAGCTCTGAACATCATTAATAGTGGCCCAACTCTGCCTTCCCTAAGAAAATCTGATTCCAGGCAGTGTTCCCCGGTTCATTATTCTACATACATTAAAAGGATCCCTACCAGCGCCACCAAACACTGTGCTCTATTATGAACTCGAACCCTGAATTGATCCCACAAGGAGACAGTTCAGAAAACAATTCCAGTCTTGAGAATCCCAGCAGGATACGTCCTGTTCCTGGAATTTCATGCTAGACGCCATCCGTTATCTGTCATCCTGAGAGATCAAGAGAACAAAGCAAGTTTGTGCCCCTGAGACACGGTGGTTACTCTCTGTTCTTGGTGTTCTGGATGCTAAAATTGAGAGATATAAACACAGCATCTCTCGGGCACAGCCCAACCTCCAGATAACACATCCACGGACAAAAGCTCACTGATGCTCTCTATGAAAGAGCACTGGGGCTAGATGCTGCCAATGCACAGAGAAATAAATCCCAGGTCAGTGACACATCTTCAAATGTGTCATCACAGGAGATAACAATTTTGCTGCAATCGGTAACTTGGGCTGCCTCGCTCAGGGGGCCTTTAATGACTGTTGCGGTTATAATATCTGAAATGTTTTCCCTGGCACACACAGGGGCCCACTACATGGGTTCTCTGTGGTGGAAATGTCAGTTTAAACCTCAGTTTCTCTTGGTCGAAACTCCTTTAAGGCTTCCTCATTATCTCCTCTCCTTGAGTTTAGACACATCCCTGACATATACAGCCACTGACTGAGATCCCGACCTTGTCAGAAGTGTGACTTGGAGCATCCTTATTGCTCTAAGACCCTCATTGCTATTTCCCCGGCATTCTGATCTCTTAGATTCTGCTTGAATTAGACTCCAGCTTTCTGTACAAGTGCATGCAACTATGCTAACTACAGGCCACCTTTTGAGGGGACAACTTGGTCAGGTCTCTTTGTCCTGATTCTCTCTGAGCCAAGGTATTCCTCTATTTTCTGCTACAAAAGGAGAAATGTGCCCAAGCAAAGCCACCCATGACAGTAAACTTATCAGCATCTATTTTTCCATCAGCAGTAGTAGCAAAAACATCGATGGGTTGGGCTCATTGCTGGCTGAGTATATTGGAAGCCATGCACAAGCTGCCTTTATTTTCCATCACTACGAACAACAACAACAAAAAAAAATAGAGCAGTTTGACTCTTTGCTCTCCACGAAGATATGAAGAGCAGCAACCCCATCCATCCATGGAATGCAGAACAAAATGGAGCTCTCCGAGGTACTGGTACTGAAGTATCAGGAGGTAGATGAACTGAAAGGGCGGGGGTTATTCAAAGTGCTGATTCACAGACAAGCACAATCCAGCTGTCTTGCTTTGGCTTCTGCCTTCACTCAGAGTTTATTTAATCTGGGCTCAGCTGCCCCAATTAAACTGTCTGGCTTGTTTGTATGGAAGTGTGGAGCGGCTGGAGGTGTTCTCCACCTAAGGCTACCAGGTTTATTTGTGTTCTAACCTATCACTATGGTTCTCAGAGCAAGATGAAAAGTAAAACAGAAATAAACCATCCAGAACCATCCAGCAGGGTGGAAGAGTGTTTCTCCCTCCTCTAATGAGCCACCACAGCCAAACAAATGATGCTTCCTGATAATGCACACATATTGCTGTAGCCATGGAAACACGCTCAGCAACAAAGAAACCTTGACCTTTCCCCATCTGTTTAGAATCTTCACAATGACACATTAATTTCAACATAGGAAAACAACAAAAAAAGAAGGGCATAAATGTTACTTTTCCTATGATTCCTAGGCAGCACCTCTCCCCTTGTGGATAAAACTCCTAAATGAGGAAGGAATGAGGCTGTTAGCTTTAGACCAGCTTGCCAAGGTGAAACCCAGGTGACATTTAACTGGCATTAAGCAAGATGACTCAAATATGTTCTGTTGCTGACCCAGAGGTTTCTGGAAAAGCTCAAAAATTAAGCCAGAAATGGACAACCCCAGCAAACATGGTCCAGTATAAGTATTCCCGAGAGAACAATGGACATTTCCAAAACCTAACGTCCTGGGAGAACTAAAGCTTTCTTTGCTATGCAGCTATTGCTCGCAGCCTAAGGCGGCAGACAATTGAGACAGATTCAGTCCAATTCCCTGAGATCCAATAATCATTTAGAGAAGCTGTCTGTTTCCATTGACAGCTAAGAACTGGGTAGAGTAAAAGTCTGCAACACAGGTTCCATATGATATACATTTTTAGTAATAAAGAGATATTAACTCCGTGGAACCTTACAAAACCTGTAAGATGCGATATGGATGCTGCCAAATAAGAAAAGGCGTCTTCTGCAGTTTGGTGTCCCTTGAACCAAACTGAAAGACTTCTGATCATTTTTCATTAACTGTCACATGAGTCAAGGGAAAAGTCAGTGATGTATTTAACTCCTTAACAAAGGAGCCAGCAGGAAGGCAAAGCTGATTTGAAGGAGTTGGGAAACACATGTGGAAAAAAAGGAATGATATTTAAAAGCAAAATTAGATTGAAAACCAGTTAACGTTCTATGGAACAATAAGAACCATAGCCTTTGGAGGTGTTTTTTTTTCCTACCCAGTAAAACTCATTTGCAATGCATAAATCTTCCACAGTTTAGTATTCAGTTTTAGAGAATCTGAGCCCTACTTGAACATTAAGTAAGAAACTGAATAGAATGACCTTCCTCCAGAGAGGGACCTTTGAGTAGATCCGTTACAAAATGTTTCAAAAGGACCTAGAAGTGCATGAGAACTTCTCTCTGCCTTATTTCCATATTGTCGTCAGCCTTCATTAACAAAGGCAGAATATAAGTGAGACACAGTGGAAACAAACATCATTAAAAGTGAAGGGAGAGTTGGCAAAACAAGATCATTAGTTAAGCCTCCACTCAGATGGATTCTTAGGAGAAAAATAACAGTTGTGGAGTTAAAAAAAAAACAGAAATCCATTTCAATCTGAGAAATACAGGCTTGAATAAGGTAATTTATAGTTGGAAATATGTTGAGAAACATTTTTTCCCCTAAAATTTCTTGTGGGTCAGTTACAGCTGGACTGATAATAGAGCAGGACATCACTTCTGAGAATTACTGACCCTACTGGGTAAAAAAATAAAAATAAATTAAGAGCCTCATACAAAAGGAAATTTGATTTATTCGGTGTTTTTTAGCTTAGAGAGACAGAAGATGTTGCACACTTGCAATTTTAAATTAACAGCTAACTAACATATTCAATTCAGCCAATATAGCTTGAAAAATATACATCCTCTTTCAACTTGTCTCGACAAGTGGGAGTGGACAAAAGAGCTGGAAAGGGAGGAAAAGGTAAATTTAAAAGAGAGAGACTCAGAGAGAGAGAGAGAACAGAAAGATGAAAAAATTAAGGGGAGGAACTGAAGTGACAAAACAGAAAGCTGCTTGAGGCCTCTCCCTCAAGGATGCTCAGAATTGAACCTCAGCCTCCGACATTGAAGCACATGCTCCAGACCTTTAAGCTAGGAGGCAGTGCAGAGCAATAGTACAGCAGAAAGTGATTGCCTTGCACGGGGCCAACCTGGCTTGGTTCCCTGATATGCCAGATGGTCCCCAGAACCTGTGAGGAGAGATTCCTGAGTGCAGATACAGGAGTAAGCCCTGAGCATTGTTGGGTGTGGTCCAAAAGCCAAAAAGAAGAAAAATAAAGCTGGGAAGAATTGTGTGTGTATTGGAGGTGGGGGGTAGGGGGATAGGGTGACGACTGAGGACTATTGAAATAGAAGGAATGGGGAAGAGTCACAAAGAGAAGCAACATATAGATAAGGAGGTTTCAAAAGATATAAATTAAAAAGTCAAAATGGGGAGGTAAAGTCATGGATAACAAGGCCCAGAGAAACCGGAAGACGAGCTACCATTTCCTTGCCCTTATTATTCATGTGCTCTCTGGAATTCTTAGCTGTCATTACATGCAAAATTCTACAGGTTGACCATGACTCAAAATTCTTCAGTTGCTCTAGTTTTTACACATCGAGGGGAGAAATTATAATGTATCATTAGAAACTCCTTGATTAGAGGATATCTTGCTGCCTGAATGAAGTCAAGCTGGTGCCTGAGACTGCTGGCGAGACAGCAGCTGAGGAGAGGCGCCCACCCTGAAGGCCCAACCTGGCTCCCCCTAAACCTGTGAGGGAGGCACATTCCAAGTCTCTGGCATCTTCTCCGGTAGAAAGGGCCACATCTACTTTCAGCACACATCTCCCATCCGCACGGTTCCTCCAACCATCATTGACTTAGTAATCCCCTCTCTATTCCACCTGCCTTTTCCCCAGCTCATGAGATAGACTTCCAAGTAGATAAAGGATGAAACATGATAGCTTCTTAATATCTATATTGCAAAACATAATGCCTAAAAGTGTAGAGAGAGCATGGGGAAATTGCCTGCCATAGAGGCAGGGGGAGGGTTGGAAAAGGGTGTGTGTGTACTGGGGCCATTGGTGGTGGAGAATGTGCACTGGTGGAGGGAACAGTGTTCAATCATTGTATGACTGAAACTCAAACATGAAAGCTTTGTAACTATCTCGTGGTGATTCAATTTAGAAACAAAAAATAAGAAAATAAAAAAAAGAATGGGTCACATTGGTCCATGGAAGTAATCAAGTTCCAGTGGATGGCAGACAAGAGCAGCAGCCGAGAGTTTTGCTATTGGTGGGTATGGAGAATGCTATGCAGAAGATGCCACCAGCCTTCCATTGGCCTACCATTAGCTCATGGGTAAAGTGTGGGGGGGTCTCAGAGCTCTCAGAATCCTGCATGAGCCCCTGTGTAGCATGGGCACTAAACCCCTGACCTCTGCTCAGACTCCTATATTCATCTCTCGCAGAAAATTATTTCGGGAAAGACAGAGAGTGAAATAAAACAGCTTTACTGGTCTGGGGGGAGAGGGAATAGCTTAAGGCACTGGCCTTGCACGTGATGGTCCCTCAATCCTGACCACGGAGCCAGGCAGGACCCCAGTGCACCACTTGGTGTGGCAAAATCAATGGATCACATTAAATAGTTTCATTTGGGAAATGCAGAGAGAGGAGAGACAGAGGCAAAGAAAACATCTCCCGGTGGGAAGAGGGACTTCTCGAGAGAGAAGAGAAGCCCAGACAGGGAATACACAGCCTGCATTGGGAAGTGGATGACTCCCCAGCGCCCCAAAAGGGCAGGTACCCCATAAAGAAAAAAGAAGTAGCTACATGGCTCCCATAGAAGGGTGAGGCCGGATTAAGATGAGATGCGGTACTTGCTGCTTGCTCTTTTCCAGTTGATTTTACAGGAATTTCCCAGCTCTCTCTGCTTGGGCTCTGTCATTGGGGGGGTTGTGCGAAACAGGCCTCGGAATCGCCCCTTCATAGACCCTCGCCTCAGTCTGAGCTGGCACCCTCAGCGTGGGGCTGGGAGCTGGGGGCGGCAACTCCTTACCAGATCTTGCTTTTGATTCACTGAAATTCACTTGCGGTGTCCCTGCCTGTTGCAGTTTTGTCTGGGAACCATCCTCAGCCTGCCCGGGGGAGCAGAGAGGGGGGCTACAGGCCACAGCCTACAGGCCGCCCATGATTCTAAACCGACTTCCACTCTCCATTGTCTAAACCCCCCACTCCAAACTCCAAGACTTCTTTGCCTTGCAGAGGTTAATACGAGTTAGATCGCAGCTCTTTGGAAGTTTTCAGCTTTTAATTTCTGTTTAATGGCCTATTGGCCAGGGCACTATCATATCGTCTTACTTAACGGCCTTTCCTGGGCAATAAACTGCGCTTGGCGCCCACCTCGGCCCACAAACCCTACAATTAAGTGATCGTTTGTCCTCACAAGCTTGACAGAAACAGGAGTCTGAGGCGGGCTGGGAGGAGGTCGGATTTATTAAAGTAATAAATAACCTGGAATTCCCCACCGAGGCCCTGCCTCCCCTTCTTATTTACTTCCTTTCTGTGGCTGGAGATGCAGAGACGGGGGGGTGGGGGGGGGGCTTAATTGCTCGAAAAGAAAGTTGCCTAAGAACCGAGGAGCACTCTCATCGCAGAAACAATAAAATAAAACTGCGAGGCTCTGGGGCTACCAGCTAATAACGTCTCCGCTGCTGGCTGGCCCGGCCTCTTGGCCAGTGCCCGCTTTGTCTGGGCTTTGGGAAGAGACAGAAGTGCTGCTGACACCAGGTACCAACAGGGTCTGAGTTAGACATAGCAACTGCACCAGGTTCTTACCATGTCACATGACCCATAGGCCCCAGATCCTTGGATATTGTTTTTGAATGATCAGGTTTTTGTTGTGGTTGTTTGTGGGCCACACCCAGGCAGTGTTCAGGGGTTACTCCTGGCTCTGTACCCAGGAATTACTCCTGGCGGTGCTGGCAGACCATATGGGATGCCAGAGATGTAACTCGGGTCAGCCGTGTGCAAGGTATATGTCCTATCTAGTGTACTATCGCCCTGATCAGGTTTTTAGAGAAGGTTTTAACAATCATTACCTTAGATACATAAATCCCAGATAAGATCTGGTGCTTAATATTTGCATGCCCCTTTTCCCTGAGATAAGCTCTCATTTGAATGCAGATTATTCAATTATTATTAAACACACAGAACCAGAGCAGTTGTACAGCTGGTAGGGTGCTTGCCTCGCATGCAGTCAATCAGATGTGATCTCTGGCACCCCCATATGGTCTCCCAAGTCCTACCAGGAGTAATTCTTAGCACATATCCAGGAGTGGGACTGGAGTAATAACACAGCGGGTAGGGCATTTGCCTTGCATGCAGCCAACCCAGGTTCGATTCCTCCGTCCCTCTCGGAGAGCCTGGTAAGCTACCGAGAGTATCTCGCCCACATGGCAGAGCCTGGCAAGCTACCCGTGGCCTATTAGATATATCAAAGACAATAATAACAAGTCTCACAATGGAGACATTACTGGTGCCTGCTTGAGCAAATCAATCAACAACGGGACGACAGTGCTATCCAGGAGTGGCCCCTGAGCATCACTGGGTGTGGCCCTAAAACACAACAACAAAACTGGATCATTACTGATTAAATAAATAAAGACACATTTGCATGATTCAGTGATTACTTATGAGCTGTAACTTACCTTTCTAGACTGTTCTGATATCTAAAATATGATAGGACTTAAAAAACACTCTCAAATATATTAATCTACCTTTCTCAACCCTCCTTATAGAAAATTCTAATCCTTCTACAGCCTTGGTTTTAGGGATGAGTCACTTCTTTTGTTACTTCCCTTGTATAGACTAAGGTTGTCAAATTAACTTGAGACAACATTTACCATGTTAAAGTGAATAATTCAGTGGCATTTGGCATATTCATACTATTGTACAATTACCACCACCTAGAACTAACTTCAAAATATTTTCATCAGCCTCAGCACAGCATGTTATCCCTGAACCCTGCCAGGAATGATCCCTGAGCAGAGAGCCAGGAGTAAGCTCTGAGCACAGCCAGATATGGCCCAAGTCTCACTCTACCCCCCCCTACCAAAATAAAGGTAATTACAAACCGAATGACTTTAGCCAGTTAAAAAGTGGTATATGGAGCAGAGCATCTTTCAAGCTGAGAAGCTCCCAAGAGGTGCTGAGGCAGCCCAACCACCCACCAGTCTCAACTGGTGTATCTGGTAGTTTGTGGATGCAGTGCTGCTCAGACTAAGGATGCACAAGCCTTGGGTACCCAGTGCTGGGGGCTTCCAGGGCTACATTCAACAACGCTTGGAGACCAACATGGTGCTGGGAACCAAACCCAAGGAAGACCCCTAGGCATGCATCCTAATCGCTGCACTTTCTTCGAGTCCCTGAACATGCATTAACAAGCAATAGAATACAACCATGACCAAAGTGAATTCTAGTCAAAAATTATGAAGGTAAATCAGAGAATGAGTAAACTAAAGAATCGCTGGTATGAGAGAGTTATACTTTCATGTAACTTTTTTTTTAAAAGACAATACTGTTTAGAATTGATGAGTCAACTTTGATGGGTGTTTCATTTGTTGTTATAAATAAACTATTCCCAAATTCAGTACTTTAAAACAATATCCATCACTTTACTATCTCTCAGCTATGCAGATTTGATTTGCCAGTTGGCTGGGACCTCGGCTGAAACAGTTGGCTGGAAAACCTCCATAGTGGCCTTTCTATATGCCATAAATTTCTTTATAACATGATAGCCTCATACTTTTACATGATGGGTCCAGTTCCAAATGTGCCAGGAGTCTCATGTGAAAACTAAATCTTTTTTATGACCCAGTCACAGAAGCCACATGGTAGCACAAAGCCCTCTCTGATTCAGGAAGGTGAAACATAAATGCCTCTGCTCATGGGAAAGAGTATCAGTGTTCCAGTGCGGGAACGGTACAGGGTGGAATCCTAATGGAGGTTATCTTGAAAAATATAAAGTTTCATACATATTACTTAGAAAGTCTAAGTCTTAAGTATTTGTTTCTTCTCATGGATACTGAGGGCAGATCTTGATATCCAAAAGTCTTAGTTGTAAAATACTAGGGATTGTGCCTTTTTATGGTCCAGCAATCCCACTCCTTTGAATAAACCCCCAGGGACCAAAATCATAGTGCAGGATAGACCTCTGCACCCCCATGTTCACTGCAGCACTATTCACAATAGCCAAAATCTGGAAACAACCCAAATGTCCAAGAACTGATAACTGGGTAAAGAAACTATGGTACATCGATAAAGGACAAAAAGTGATAGCCTCTCAGTATCTGTATTGCAAGTCATAATGCCCAAAATAGAGAGAGAATATGAAAAGTTTTTTGGGGGGAAATTGTCTGCCATAGAGGCAGCAGGAGGGTTGGGAAGGGAGTGGAATACCACCAGTTGTTGGTGGAAAATGTGCACTGATTGAGGGATGGGTGTTTGATCATTGTATGTCTGTAACTCAAACACAAAAGCTTTGTAACTGTATCTCATGGGTATCCAATAAGAAAAAAAGAAAGAAAGAAAGAAAGAAAGAAAGAAAGAAAGAAAGAAAGAAAGAAAGAAAGAAAGAAAGAAAGAAAGAAAGAAAGAAAGAAAGAAAGAAAGAAAGAAAGAAAGAAAGAAGGAAGGAAGGAAGGAAGGAAGGAAGGAAAGAAAGAAAGAAAGAAAGAAAGAAAGAAAGAAAGAAAGAAAGAAAGAAAGAAAGAAAGAAAGAAAGAAAGAAAGAAAGAAAGAAAGAAAGAAAGAAAGAATCAAGAAACCATGGTACATTTACACTATAGAGATAAATAAGAGACATCTTAATTTTTAAAAAATAAAGAAGCGTATATTCCTTTCAAAATGAATAAACGGAATGTCAGCTTCTCCAAGGACTTGCACCTGGTTTATCCAACTGTGAGGACAATTCTGCATCTTCTGCATCGCATTGAGCACTTTGAATAAGCTTCAAGTCTCAAACACCACCAGCCTCGAACAGGCAGCATCAGTTGTTGAGGGCAATCTTCACTTAAGATAATAACCTCGGGTTAGCAATGTGTATGTCAACTACAAATAACATCAAAGACCACGGCATATGAGTAACACTGAAATCACAACCATTGGTGAGTCAGTGTTGATTCAGGATTCTTGTTCTTTAGCCAACAGCTAGAGGAAATAGCAAAGCTTTGAATCTCTGCTTTTTTTTCTTATTTTTGCTATTGAGTCACACCCGGCGATGCACAGGGGTTACTCCTGGCTCATGCACTCAGGAATTACTGTTGGCAGTGTTTGGGGGACCATATGGGATGCTGGGAATCGAACCCAGGTTGGCCGTGTGCAAGGCAAATGCCCTACCTGCTGTACTATCGCTCCAGCCCCAAAGCTTTGAATCTCTGAACCAAAGGAACCATAAACTTCTCCTCAGAGATAATTCACTATTCAAAAAATTTCTTTGTTGTTTTCTGTTTTGTTTTCTTTTTTCTCCAGCTCATCTTCTCTGATGGCATCTCACCCAGGGTGGGTGAAATGTTGAGTGTGGTGGCTGTGGGGGGCGGGGAATTAGGAAAGTCCCGAGTTCTCCATTCGAACATCAGACATCTGGAATCAAAGTCAGCTTAATTACCAGTTTTTCTTATGCTCTGCCAATGTATTTGTCAAATCTGTTAAACAGAGACACCTCATTATAACCTGAAATTATTTTATTTTGGAATGATCAGCTTCTGTGTCTGCCCCCTTACCCCTATCACTATTGCTATATTATTATGACAAGATGTTAATACGTTTCAATTCCTGCCAAGTTATATGTGAGAAGGAGGCTCTAAATATCTACAATTAGTACAAACAACCTTTAAATGCCACATATTCCCGTTATGATTATGAGGAACCATCCAGGGTAATTTACTTAAGTAAAAGTTATGTGTTATAGGTGGTTGCAGTGCATTGAAGGGTTGGAGAAGACTGGGCATTTGCAGCAGAGAAGAGATTTCCTCTTTCTTATTTAGCCTCATTAATCATTTATTAGTGCTCAGAGACAAGATGAAAATATTCATAACCCAGCTTCTCTAACAGCTCATCATATAATGATTTCTAAGAATCATATGAGTTAAAGAGTCCTTTGACTTTTTATAAACTACTCAAGGGCTATAGCAAAAGGTGTCCTGGTTTAGAATCAGAAAACTGAAGCTCATTTTCAAGACAAGTCTGGAAATATAAAAGCTTGCATGCATGCATGCGCGCGCATGCACACACACACACACACACACATACACACACACACGCTTGCACATGCACAGACACACTTTATGAAGCATTTTATCACTTCATAAAATACTGACAAGTCATCACTGATTTCTATAGAGTCTTTCCTGAACTATGACACATAAAGAGTAATACCTTTGTTGGCTATTTTGCTAGATTGGTTTTATTCCTGTGACCTGGAGCATGTGTGGGACAAGAGCCTAGGCAATGGAAGAAATGTGTGGGACAAGGTGTCAAACCAGGAAGGGACACCGGAGTTTGCCAGGGATTTGGCTTGCGACTGTCATCATAATGTAAGTGTGAAGAGTAGGGGCTCCCCTGGGCTAAGGGAAGAAGTGGGGGGAAAAGCTCCAAAGAGAAGCTGAGTCCAAATCCTGATGCATCCTCAACGCCCACTGATGTCCCCATGATTCCACATTATTAGTATTGCTCTTGGCCCAGTGTTTCTCCTGGGAGGAATGGGGCAAGAACAACCTCAATTCCTGGCATTAGTTTCTCTTTACAACTGTAGTGTTAATATCGTCTCCCAGGCTACCAATTTAACCACACTTGCTAGCACACTCCTCCTGGCCACCCCAGAGTTTCTAATAGCCATTCTTCTTCCCTCCACCTTACCGGATCAAGTTCTAGTTCATCCATGGCCCTAGGTTTATACGACAGTAACATCAGCCTTCAGTTTAACTTACAGATGATGGGCAATCCCACCTGCGATGGGATTAAGTAGCCCTGCTTCCAGAGAAGAGTGAATTTTCTACTTCTGGCATCAACAATGCAGTGAATCAAAATTAAAATCGACCATGGCAACAAAGACCGGTAAGAACATTAATGTAGAGAAAGTCAGCTTCAGGGAAAAAAAAGTACCTGTTGGCTGTACGTATAGAACATTCAAGTTACTTGCAATTTACGAAACATTTTAGTTCCATTTCTTCATATTTACTATGAAGAACTTGATGCTAGAGTAGCTGTCCTTTTTTTTTTCCCCCTTTCTCTTTGGGTGACATACGGTGATGCACAGGGGTTATTCCGGGCTCTGCATTCAGAAATTTAAATTACCCCTGGCGGTGCTCAGGAAACCATATGGGATGCTGGGAGTTGAACCCAGGTCAGCCGGATGCAAGGCTAATGCCCTACCCACTGTGCTATTGCTCCAACCCTGGAACTATCTTTTTTTTTTTTAATCTGAAGTTGGAACCTACCTTAAGATCCAAAGACTTCTTATACTGAAGGAGCCTAAAATGAAGAGAAGAAATCAAGTTTTCTTGTTAACATACAACAGCTTTAAAGCAGATCTAAAACTACAAGTCTCTTAAAGAAAATTAAGAACAAGTCACAGATTGGGTAGTTGTGAGAATAGTTGTGGTAAATGTCTTACGTAAAAATACATAAAATTTTGGCTAGACCCAAAGAGGATAGAGAGAGAAAGAGAAGAGAGAAAGAGCACGAGAAGTGCCTACCATAGAGTCAGGCTGGGGGTGGGGTGAGGGGTGGTGGGAGGGAAACTGGGGAAATATACACTGTTGGAGGGATGGGTGTTACACGGTTGGAGGGATGGATGACTGGAACCTATTCATGAACAGCTTTGTGAACATCTATCTCACAGTGATTCAATTAAAAAAATTTAGAACATCGCCATATTGAACTGCAGAAAGGACATAGTAACAAATATATATCTTGATGTGAACTTCTGTGAAAAAAAATGAGGCTGAGATAGAATATAGGAGTTGAGGTCTTTGTCCTTCAGGTCTGATCTTCAGGGACCCTACTTTGGTCCCCGGCAGTATAGATGGTGCTTTCAACACATCCAAAAGGGATCCTTGAGTGTAGATCTGGGGGTCGATTCTGAGCATCACTAAGTATGTCCAAACCACCCACCAGCCTGCAAAAAAAGCAAACTCTAAAAACTCATCAATAAGAATGGCTGGGGTGATAGCACAGTGGGTAGGGCATTTGCCTTGCACGAGGCCGACCCAGGTTCGATTCCCAGCATTCCATATGGTCCCCTGAGCACCACCAGGGGTAATTCCTGAGTGCAGAGCCAGGAGTGACCCCTGTGCATCGCTGGTTGTGACCCCCCCCCAAAAAAAAAGCAAAAACTCATCAATAAGAATCAGTGGGGTGGGTGAGGAGTCACGGAATGTGCCTGGATTCACAGCAAGGGAGTGCCCCCACCCTCCTGCTAGGCCCACTGTGCTCTTGCTGGTCACGTGCCCTGTAGGTCTGCAAGAGTACCTACCACAGGTGGATGCTCCAGTACAGCCACATGAAAGCCCAAAAGGCTGCCCCCAAGATATTGAATAAAAAAAAATAATAATAAGGTCTAATTTTATAAAGCAAGTCTAAATGATGGCCGAGACAGAAATATTTATCAGGAAAATAATCAACAAAAATATCACTGTATCACTGTCATCACGTTGTCCATTCATTTACTCGAGCGGGCACTAGTAACGTCTCCATTCATCCCAGCCCTGAGATTTTAGCAGCCTCTCCTTACTCATTTTTCCCAATGATTGGAGGCTCTTTTCAGGGTCAGGGGAATGAGACCTGTTATTGTTACTGTATGTGGCATATCGAGCTTGCTAGGCTCTTTCATGCAGGCGGGATACTGCTCGTAGCTTGCTGGGCTAATATTATGTGAAATAACATTCAAAACTATTTCTCAAACAGTTGGATTAGTTTGCAACGTCAGAAATTCTGAAACAATTGTAGTCATTCATCAGTCATTGCATTTTCAGTGCAGAGACAATAGAACACTGTGAAATAAATCTGCTTATATGCTCCACACTGGAGAGATGTCCAAATGCCAACTGTATAGGTGTCATCAAGTTTGGCCTGGAGAAACAATGCAGTGATTTAGGCATCTGCCTTGCAAACATACGGTCATGAGTTCAATTCCCCAGGGTTACTCTATGTGCCGAGCTTGCTTCTGCCAGCTCTGCTATTTGAACCTAGCAACGCTGCTGTCTTTGAGATCCAGAGTCACAAGCAAAATCTGGCCCCACCGCAGTCGGGTGTGTGTGAGCACTACAAAGTGTGTGCACAATTATTCCTACAACTGAAGGTGGGACACGGCTGGGTGGGAGAGAGCGGGCCTGAGGTGCTCGTCGACCCCCCCAGCAGCCCCGACCACAAAAGGCTCTGCCCAGGGGGAGAGCTGCTGCCAGGCCGCCAGGTCCCCCTTTCTTCTTTTCCGGGACAGAGGTAGAGCCACCAAATCTGGGTCCACCAGAGTCAATCCAGGGCACACAGAAGCTGCTGCCATATGAGGGCTTAGGCCAGGTCTGCACCTGCTCTTAGCCACCACCCAGGCCCGGCCTCTCGCTCACTGGCTCTCAGCCGGGAGGGACTCGGCACCCGGGAACTCACCCGGGAACAAAGATATAGCATTAATTAAAAGGAAGGCTAGGGGGCTGGAGCAATAGCACAGCGGGTAGGGCGTTTGCCTTGCATGCAGCCAACCTGGGTTTGATTCCCAGCATCCCATATGGTTCCCCTGAGCACCGCCAGGAGTAATTCCTGAGTGCAGAGCCAGGAGTAACCCCTGTGCACCGCCAGGTGTGACCCAGAAAGCAAAAGAAACAAAACAAAAAAGGTGTGTGCTTAGGTTTAGCCTTACTTTTTTGTTTTGTTTTGTTTGTTATACGTATAAACTTTGAGAAAACATTTTCGATATTTGGAATAGAGCTTATTAAGCAAAAAAAAAAATTTAAAGGACATAAGAGTTCAAAGTGCTCTTACATTGTTCTCTGGATACCTATGAATCATAGTGAATTAAGTTTTATTGTAATATTTTTCTTGTGATTTATTCTGAGTAATTTACTAAATTTTAACTAAATGGTATGCTTTTTTTAAGGCAGTGTATTTTTGATTGCTTATCCTGTCTCTATAAGTCTGTATTCTGTATGGAACATCACATTTCTTTTCTTGGTATCCATCTCTATGGTAGTTGAGGAATGCAATGCTTTTTAAAAAAAAAAAAAAAAGAAAAAGAAAAATATGAGTTAAACTTCACAAATACTCTTTAGAAATAAATGCTGTTTCTGAAACATCTATCCACTATGTAAAGTATTCCAGGAATAACATGTACAAACCTGCCCTTTAATATTGAAGAACTAAATTGCAGCTGATCAGAAAGATCCTCAAGCCTTAAACGAGGCTTTCTTCTTTCAGATATTTCTGAAGGAAAAGCTCCAACTTCTATGCCGAGCACATTCTGTGAACAGATGGCAGGAGCGCACCCAGCCTCTAGCTTAGTGCGTAGCGCCATCTAGTGGAAAGACTTTGTTTCCCAGTTCGGTTTTCCTGGCAATTAACTCATCAATTTCCCTCTCCACTCTGCTGTCTACTGCATAAAAGTGAAGGTATCTGTGACTGTCCTGTCTACCTTTTCAACTACTTGGATAATATGTATCAGTTTATATATAATTTATATCATATAGACAATATTTTACACATAAGGATATATCAAAGAACATTGATATTTGTTTTATCAGAGAGCAGAGTCCCACAGGAACTTTGTATCATTTGAGCTGAGAGCTACGTTCTCTCTCTTTCCAGGATAACTATATAGATTACTCTAGCTAATGCATCTGAAAATGTATGGAGGGACTTGTTAGAGAATGATAGACTTTCCCTTGCATGTGAGCCGCACAAGGAAATGGTGATGGGAAATTAGGTCTCCATTATGACGCCACACAGGTAAAATTCAGAGGTGGACATAAAAGGGATCCCATTCTCTGTTTGAAAAAAAAAAGACAAGACCAATTGGGCAATTGGGACTCCTCCTCTGGTTGCTGCAAGGTCAAACCTGGAATTCTGCGGCTCAGATGGGCGTGTTCAGATGCCCTCTAATTGCCTCTCCTGCCCCTGGGCCTCCTTTGTTTCCTGGCCTCTCATTCATATTCAAAACCATGCAGAGAGGTCTTGAAGAGATATGCAAAGTGTTTCTTAAACGTAGACAAATGCGATATAAATGTTCCTCCCATGTGAATATAAATAATATTTATAATAATATAACATAAATAATATTTGTGTGAATATAAAATAATATTAATTATTTTATAGCCTCCCCCAAGCACCCTTTAAATATACAGTGACTTAAATAGTGACTGAAATATGGCATGAATTTCACCCCCGCCCCTGCCAGGTTTTGTTCTGCTGCTTTTTGCCCCTATTAGATCCATACCCCTCACTCCCCTCTCCAGTACTATATTTCACGAAGAAAAAAACTGCATTTAAAACAAATTTCTCTTTCTTTTTGGATTTCCAGAGGGGAGGGAAAGTGGGACACACCCATTGATGCTCAGGGGTTACTCCTGTCATGTGCTTAGGTGACACTATAATATTCAGGACCCCTTATGCGGTGCCAGGAATTGAACCTGGTTCAGGTGCAGGAAAAGTTGGTGCCTTACCCTTGAACCATCTCTCACATCCCACTTTTATTTCTGTTTTACTGAGATTATTGACTGGAGCAATAGCACAATGGGTAGGGCATTTGCCTTGCACACGGCCAACCTGGGTTCTATTCCTCCGTCCCTCTCGGAGAGCTAGGCAAGCTACCAAGATTATCCCGTCCACATGGCAGAGCTTGGCAAGCTACCCGTGGCATGTTCGATATGCCAAAAACAGTAACAACAAGTCTCACAATGGAGACATTACTGGTACCCACTCGAGCAAAATCGATGAACAATGGGATGACAATGACAGTGACACTGATTGTCATCCTTAAAAAAGCACAGGAACAATTCAAATAGAAATGAGGGGATTTATTGCCAAAAGTAGCACTGTTTATCCATTTGCTCGAGCAGGCACCAGTAACATCTCCATTGTGAGACTTGTTACCATTTTGGGCATATCAAATACACCACAGATAGCTTGCCAGGCTCTGCCATATGGATAGGATACTCTTAGTAGCTTGCCTGGCTCTCTGAGAGGGACGGAGGAATCGAACCCAAGTTGGCTGTGTGCAAGGCAAACACCCTACCCACTGTTCTATGGGGAGGGAATCCATGAGCACAGGATGGAGAACAGCTTAAGAGAGAGGAATAGGGGTTGGTTTTATGCCCAGAAGAGAGTAAATGTATCAATTTATACCAGTAGTTCTTCAGGAATCTCCTAAAAACTCATGAGGAAACGTGTGCAAGCATGTGCAAATGAGAAACATACATCCCAAGTACAGAAAATGGCAGAGAAATTTTGGTGGGGAGGGGTCTTTGGGTATTATAAGAAAGATCGACTCCGCCGCGCCCGCCGCTCCAGTATGACTGAGGAGGACAAGGGAGCTGCTTTGGACACCAGCAACCCACTGAACAACCTGCAGTATGTGATTTGAGCGTTTCCGCCAGGCCACCCGTGCGGGGGCCTGGCGTTTCTCTTTTTTTTTTTAATCTCTTTCCCTCTCTCTCAACCTCTCCTGGGCACAGCACAGCCTCCACCCCACTTCTCTGAGCACAAAATGGAGACGCACCCAAATGCGCGGATCGGCTGGCGGGAGATCGAGGTCGGGGAAGTACGGGTCTCCGCCCACCTCGGACACTTTCCCACTTCCGCCCGTGCGGGGGCCCGGTATTTCTCTAGGTTTTCCCATCTTATGAGCACCATAAAAGGGTAAAAGATTGTAGCGATAGAATTTCAGGCAGAATTTTCCCTGGACTTTATACAGAAACCCAAAACCGAGCGGCCGCGCGACCTAATGTCATCTAATCATCAGCAATATGAAATGGTTTCTTTTTAGCGGGTCGGACTTTGGTGGGAAACCCTAACAAGAATAGTAAGTTTTTTGTTGAAATATTGAAGGCAACCAAAATGGTAGCCATCTCTCTAGATTGAACTAAGTCGTATCCCCACGCCAGCTGAGAAGAAATATCCTTTCTCGGGAAGAAACGTGGCGTGGCGTTAACCATAGTATGATGTCCATTAAGTTGACACGGACCTGGTGGCATGGGAAAGGGATACAAGGGAATAAAGTATTATGTACATGGAACAGCAGGACGCTGGTGGAATCTCGAGTCGGGGCCGATACCAGCACACTACTTTTGGTTCCAGAAACTGCAGACTTTCTACCAGACTATCAACTAAGCCAGAGCTCCATGCCGGCTGATGACAGGAAATAACCATCTTTTCCGTTTTTTTTCCTTTGTCAGGCAGCGTGGTGAATACTACAGAGGCGTGAACTCGGTGGTGCGGGACGAGGGAGGAAAAAAAAATAGAAAAGTTATGTAACAAACAACGGGACTTAATATCTTTACATTCTCAGCAATGGAGAACTATCAAATGATTCCTTGACAATAAGGACTGTCTTTTTCCTTTTGGCGGGAAACCCCAGCAACAATAGCGAGTTATGTGTTGAAACATAGAATGTAACCAAGATAAAGCGTAAACGAAATGAAACTTATCAATTACAAGGGCGGGGACGGGGAGGGGGCGGGAGGGGGCGGGAGGTATACTGGGGTGGTTGGTGATGGAATAGGGGCACTGGTGAAGGGAAGGGTGTTTGAATATTGTATAATTGACATAATCCTGAGAACTATGTAACCCTCCACATGGTGATTCAATAAAATTAAAAAAAAAAAAAAGATCAAAGAGACCAGAGAGATTGAAAAGGGTCACTTTGGCAAGTATAGTCTGTCTGGGGCCTGGGTCATTATCAGTGCTCTTGAAAATGTCCTCAAAGGTCTACTTTGGCCCAGTGAGAGCCAATAGAATGTGAGCTGGAGAGACTGTCACACCCTCCAAATTACAGAGTTTCAAGCCAATCTGATTTAGCTTTAGCTTTACCTACCTCCAGATAATTCTCCTACACTTGGGTGCATTGAGGGAAAGACAAGAAACACAGTTGCAAACAGCTCTGACATTGTAAAGAACTAAAACGTTCAGTCCAGTCAAGGCTACTACTCACCCAGTTGACCCAGTTTCAGTTGCTCAAGTGCCTAGGCCTCTGTTTCTACATCCGCAGAATGGAGGTAAACAGGAACAGTCTCATGAAAAGCACTGGCAGTGCCTGGCACTCCTAGGTGTGGCTCAAACACACACTCAAAAAGGAGGAAAAAAAGATAGGAACTACTCTGGCACCAGTCCCAAAGTCATCAGGGATGAGGGCAGTGCCAGCCCGGAGAAGACGTGGCTCATCTTCAGGAGAGAAGACACATCATCAGGAACAAAGGCCCAGAGTAAAAGCGTCATGGATAACCAACCAAAATACTGGAACTTGACAACACTAGCAACACTCTTTACCACACCTGGCAATGCACGGGGGTGACTCCTGGCTCTGCAGTCAGGAACGACTCCTGGTGGGAATATAACAACAATTGAATTCTGCCTGATTTCAAGTAGGTTCTGCTTCACCAACCTATTATACTTATCTCCATAATCAATGACTATTTTATGAGAAGTTTTTGCAGGAATGTTGACTGTGACCATTATGTAATGTTGGGGAGGGGAGAGGTTGGGAAGTTTGGGCTTATCCGGTGGTGGTGCCGGGGTCGGTCTGCCCTTCACAGTCCCCGAGGGACTGTGTGGTGCTGGGAATCAAACCAGGGCCAGCACACAAGGAAGATGACTTAACCCTTACACTATCTTACTGACCAGGCAGGCATCGTTGCTGTGCTCACACACACATGCTCCCCAGAGTTCTCACTGGTTAGCCATCATGCTCCCACATCTTTTATTGTTGCTGTATATATTAGAGGTTGAACCTGTGTAGCATGTACATACCTGTGGTATCACTGTCACTGTATCACTGTCATCCAATTGTTCATTGATTGGCTTGAGTGGGCACCTGTAACATCTCCATTTGTCCCTGTCACATGCTAGTGTAGCCCGATGACAAACTGGGGGCTTTTTGAGGGTCAGGGGGATGAGGACCATCATTGTTACTGTTTTTGGCATATCGAGTATGCCACGGGTAGCTTGCCAGGCTCTGCCATGCAGGCAGGGTACTCTTGGTAGCTTGCTGGGCTCTCCAAAAGGAATGGAGGCTTTTAGGGTTGCCTTTACAGGTGTTCCCAGTCAGGCATCACTGTCATCCCATTGATCATCAATTTTCTTGAGCAGAGAGCATTAACGTCTCCATTTGTCCTGGCCCTGAGTCTTTAGCAGCCTCTCTTTACTCGTTCTTCCCAGTGGTGCCACATTGGAGGTTCTTTCAGGGTGAGGGGAATGAGATCCATCATTGTTACTGTATTTGGCATATCGAACATGCCACGGAGAGCTTGCCAGGCTCTGACTAGAAGGCAGGATGCTCTTGGTACTTTGCCAGGTTCTCAGAGAGGTAGAACTAGGCAATAAGAGATCGCACACCTGCGAATGCGACTGCGTGCTTCCAGGAGCTTTGTTTTATCCCCAGCCAGGCATATACATATACATATGCATATGCATATATGTGTGTATGTATGCATATACACACACACACACACACACATATATATATATATATATATATTTCTCTTTATGATTTGGAACTGAAGTCAGAGTAATAGCACAACCGAGATGACGTTGGCCTTGCATATGGCTCACCAGGGTTTTATTCTTGGAATTCCACATGGTCCCCTGAGTACCACCAGGAGGAACTCCTGAGTACAGAGCCATGAGTAACCCCTGAGCATTCTTGGTGTGACTGAAAAGCAGAATAAATAAATAATCTAAAAATTTTTATCTAAGAGAAAATAGTTAGACAATGCTATAGATCTTCAAGAATGTCCATTTAAAACTCAGTCGAAGGGAGATTAAATTTTAAATGGCAACTAATAGACTGGGAGCAGACGATAAACCCCTGAGGATTAGAATACATGCTAGGTCTGCAGATGGGTGATGATGAGAGACAGGAGAATTTTCTCATTTCACTAATTTGTCTTCATCTAGCCTTGACCCCAAAAGGTCATGCAGCCCAATGGGAACTTAAGAGAGGCAGTGAGTCAAATCCCTTGAATTTTCCATATTCATTTCAAATATTAATTTATTTTTCCAAACAGAAGCTGGAACACTAAATCAACTAAGAGCATCCATTTGATAAGAGATATGCAAATATCTTTATAAATATTCAGTATCATCTATAACGTTGACAGGTCACATAAAGGCAGCCACTTTTCACTTAAAACTCTAAATTCCAAATACAGGATGCAAATGCAGATATTTTATACAAGCACACAAAATCCATTTCACTTTCAGCTCCACAGATGGTTACAAATTGCATATATTATTCATGGACTCCTCAATCCCAACCCACCTTCACGTCGAAACCAGACTCAAATATTGGATGAACGTCCAATGCCTAGCACTGAATTTTAAAAACCCTTAGATGATCAGAATTGCCCCCGGAGTACTCTGGAAATGCAATTAGGGCACAGACCATCTCTGAGTGTGTTTGATCAGAAGAACAAAAACCCTAATGGAAACCAGCAACAAAATCAAGTGGAACGTCTGCCAAGTCAGAGTTTCCCTCTACAGTAGCAGCCTTGGGCTACCTCCTGCTCTCCGAGTCTACGTTCCAACTATTCCTTTCTGTCTCTTTGATAAATCATCAGGATGTGAGTCTCCCAGGCAGGTGGAGGACCCACTTGGGGAAGGAAGAGCCATCGCACAGAGATGGTCTTTCAAAAGGATGGGGTGAGTGATTGCACAACATGCTCTCCCGGAGCTGAGCCGGCCCCCAGGGCGGGGTCTCCAGAGATGATGGACAGTTCCCCATTGACTTTTCCAAAGGAAGGTGCTGGAGGAGAGAGGTCCCAATTTGCTGTTCTTTTGTTCTTTATTTCTGAGAGCTCTGACCTCCTGCTCCTTTTTTCTTCCCCAGGGCGCTGGCCTCCTTCTTACCCACGTCCCCCCTGTGGCTTGCCTTTCTTCACATCATTCTATAATGCCAACAGAAGATCAGAATGAAAAGAAGAATCAGGGTGCAAAGGCCAGAGGGCCCATCTCTGATCTGCCCTGTGTGGCTGATGAGGCCTTGGGCGCCAGAGTTTCTGACAAGACATCAATGGAATCAATGTGGCTAAATTAAAACGAGCAGAATAGCCTGTGTTTTACATGCAGCTCCGCGAGTGAGGGGACAGCCAGCAGGATCTGAAAGAGCGTGTCAAGGCTGCTCGGCGGATCCACAAGTCTCCTGAGAAGGCAGACAGGAGCCGGTAGAAGATGTGGAGGGTCCAGTCACCCCAATCAGCAAAAAGAACAAGCAGCACAGGCGAACGCTGAATGCAGCATTAAGAGTGTAGGTCAGAGGGATCTTTTACTGGACTGTGAAGACCAAGTTTATAAAATCAGGAAGACAGCAGCCCTGGGAAATAAGGCAGATTTTTTGTTGGATGAGTGAATGCCACCAGGTAAGCTGGTGAGCACTCAACATCACACTCACATTCACTGAGTTCTCACGAGGCCAGGAATTAGCTGTGTCATTTCCAGAAATTCATTAGGAAAGAAACAACAAAAAAAGGTGACAAAAACCCTTCAAATGAAGGCACTTGTCCTAAGTTGTACACATCCACCAAATCAAGATGAGATGCTACATTTAATTACTGTTTCAATTTCTCCTCCTATGGAATCTTTAACCAATCAACTGGAATTCCTAGTCAGCAATAGTAAACTAGTCTGTCTAATTGAAACCTGCTCGCCCCTAAAGGTGACTAGCCAACTCATTGTTGGCTTAACTTTTCTGTCCCTTTGTATCATCCCCTTGTCTCACTAAGTCTTTCATTTTTGCAGCCCTTTGAACTCTTCTTGATGTGAATTTTGCTTAACAGTTGGTTATGCCTACTCTGTGCTTCAGTAGCCTACTGTTGACTAGGAGTGACTGTCAAGTCATTGAAGGAAGGAGAAAGCCTCAGTAGGGTAAATGCTCTCTGACCCACTGTGACCTTAAGGGAAAGAGCCTGGGAAGGTTGGGACTCATAAAAGCATGTCGAGTTCTTACAAAGTACAGACACTGAAGTCTGGATCTCCACCCAAGTTCCGATACCCATTGTCTATTCTTGCAAGAGAAGAGTTTCAGAGTGAATAGGAGAGGGAGAGAAGAGAGGACCCAATAAAGCAAAGGAAATGAATTACACACTAATATATTTCAGGCTAGGATGCGAGTGATAATAAAAGGAAGATGGTACACACTCAAGAGAAGGGTGGTGTTGACTCCAAGACAGAGTATGTAGGGGTGGCGTCTGCAGAGCTGGTTCTATAGTCCTTGTTTCAAGATGCTGGTTGGAATCTTTGGGTACAGATAAGAGTCCACTGCTACAAAATTATCAATGAAAAAGGTCTGTGAGTTCAAGGCCCTCCATTTACTCTCATCAAAACATTTTCTTTTTCTGTTGGAAAATCTAAAGGGGCCCAGAGTTGGAGGTGGGTAGGAATTCTCAGTCTGATGCTGGGTGCTGGCAACAGAAACTCTTTTATCAAATCACATCTTCTGAAAACTTAATGGCTTATGAGAAAGGATTTCCCCTTGCCCCCCCCCTCTCTCACATACACACACAAACACACACACACACACACACACACACACACACCAGACTACACACCACCGGACTACCTATAAAACAGAAGACTTATTGGGATATGTAAGGGTCAAACTGCAGTTTCCCTTAGCTCCCCATGGCCTCTTTTGAATTAAATAGTGCCTTATCTTGATGCATTGTTAGAGTGACGGAAAAGTTAGAAATGGAAGCAGATAGCTGGGCACAGGTGATCAGGAATTCATCCACTGTCAGGAGCTCTGAGTGGCCATCTTGGGAGTTAAGCAGAGAAGAATGGGTCATAAATCATAAATCAGACTAAAACAGAACAGAAGGATCCAAATCCACCTGTTACTTCGGCAGAATAAATGAATAAACGGGATGTAAAACTATGTCTCCACCACACAGGTACCCAGCAATGTGGTGAGCGGGCCTTCAGCATACAGCTTGTGGTCAAACATTCGCATAAACAGGTTGAGAAAGCCATTTTACAAGAACTGGAAAACTGGGACATTTTTACAAGAGCAGGATGGTTAGCTAACAGGAACAGAGAGATCATCCTCCTGGATATCTACTGTTATCTCCCCTAGTTGCCCCGGGTGCCATTAGTTACTTCTAGTTTTACCTTAGGGCCATGACAAAAGTAGATTGAAACCTAAGCATACATAAGCACTGTGGAGTGACAAGAAAGTAGCTTTTGCTTTTGCTCACCTCTGTGTGTGTGTGTGTGTGTGTGTGTGTGTGTGTGTGTGTGTGTGTTTGTCTTCCCTCTCCCTATCACTCTCGCACCCTCTCCTCATGAACCCTGTTATCCAGTTCCACGGGACAGGACACAGCAACAACCCCCACCCAACTCTGTTAAGTCTTACGTTGTGCCTCTCCTGCCTCAATGTAACTCACTTTATTGTCACCAAATATCCAGTCCAGAAACTCTATTCTTGTGCTCTTCTCCCCTCTGTTCTCCCAGCGTGTCATGTCGCCAGGAGTCGTGATACTCACAGTGCTCCATACCGTGCTCTGGACCCTTGCTCAAGGCAACGACTACAGGTGATTGCTTAATTGCAGTCCGTGAACCTTAGTTAATAAAAACTTTCCTTTCTTGCCTAAGATGCTCTCTGTGAGATTAATGAAGCAAATTCCATGACAACAATAGTAGCAACTCTGCTCTAAAACAGGACAAAGCCAAGCACGGGCGGGCAGCTGCTGACTGCCCACAGGCATCTCAATTCCTTTTGAGCCTCTGAAATCTTGGCAAGGGCCTTTTGACTGTTTCAAGTATAAACTAGGATTTTAGAAAATGAGCAAATGATCAAGTACGGCACTGTTGACCAGGATAGACTAGCATGTACTCAAAAGGCATTTATTCAAGAAAAGATTCATGATCTATGTTCATGACTTAAGAGACTATCCCCAAATGGGTACAGCCCCTGACTCCAAGGAGGGCAGAGGGAAATGACAGAGGCAGGCGAATGGTCTGAAGTCAGGTTAGTACAATCAGACTTTGGAGCTAGTTCCCAAATCCTTTTTTCCAGTTTGTGATTAGGGGCAAAAATCTTCAGAGGCTTCAGTATAGAATCAGGGTTTCATATTTTAAGTCTCTGAATGGCTGAAGATGTCTGTTTGAATGTCTCACTTAGAAGTCTTCATGCTATAATGGAAGACCAAATGGAGTTGGTGTGACACAAAACAGGTTCCACAGTATGTATCCAATAAGGATGTTCTATCCATGATTTCTTCCATGCCAGTGGAAACTTTTAACATATCACTGTCTGCCTGTTCAATACCTCTATTTTGAGGGGAAGGTGGTGATTTGGGGACATACCTGGTGCTGCTCAAAGGATACTCGTGGTTCTGAGCTCAGGGTTGCTCCTGGAGGTTCTTGGGAAACTATGTGTTGCCAGGAATTGAACTGGGGTCAGCTGCGTACAGAACTTCCTCTTTATAAAGCTTCCATATGAGTACATTTCAATTTTACTATTATTAATCAGCCATTTCTTGTCCATTTATTAAGTATGCCATTCTTAAGTCCTCTCCTACTTCCAGTCCCAAGTGTTCTGCCCTACACCAGTCCTCTTCGCTTCTCCTACCTCTGCCTACCGGTCTGCATCAAGTTGAAGAATGAACTCGAGAGTTCAGCTGGGTGGCATTTGTAATTATGATAATAGCTGATACTTACATGGCAATTACCATGTGCCAGGATCTGTTGTAAGTGCTTTACACACATTAACTCATTTAACCTTCATGCAACCCTATGAGGTAGGAATGGTAATTATCCTCATTTCGCTTGTCTAGAGGGTCTCTGTGGTGGCTTTCTGGGGGAACTAGAGTCTAAGGAAAAGGGAGGAGGGGAGAAGAAACTCTCAATTCAAGGACATTTACCTAAGATTGAGAAGAAAAAAAGATTCGAAGCACAGTTTAGTTTCTCTCTCAGATTCTCCTGCTATCCATATTCTCCTAAAATCCAGTTTCTCTGATAATTCAGCTTCTCTTTTTTCTACCCCTGTAAAAGAAATTTAGCGGGTCTCATTTAGCTAGGCGGGTGCCCTGAAGACTTGTGCATAGCTGTGGTCTGAATAACTCAGGGAATGAGAAATTACCAGGGCACAGCTATGGAGGGTGAGTAAAATTAAGCTTTCCTCTTTGGGGAATGAAGAATACACGAGAGATTCTCATATACTCTTGTAGTGCCTCATGTCTTCACAAGAGAAAGTGGATCTGGAGTTATGTGAAATCCAACAAATAGACAAATAAACAACCAAACCTGCCAGGAAAGATGATGGGTTCTGGCAGACAGCATATCTTTGAAGTACACTGCTTAAAGGAAGGAATGAGAACAAGGCAGTCACGGAGAGCAAGTCCTGATTATGGGGGTCCTGATGGAAGCCTCTGAGTCACACACAGAGCCACGTGCGTGACAGTCAACTAGAAACACCCACCAGACCCCCCGTTGCTAAGTGATTTCAGCAGAGCACCATTCACCTCATGGCTTTTCAGGCCTCCTTTTCTCTCCTCCATCCCTAGATACCTGTCTTCAGACCATGTGCCAAGAAGGACAGCGGACAGAGGTGTGAAGAAAAGATGGATGTCTTTCCTTCCAACCTTCACCTCCACCGGCTGTTGTGTTCTCATCTATCTGAGACTCAACTGGTGGGAGGGCAGCAGTTATAACTCTAAAGCTGGGATCTTGAGCTCTTCCTGGGAAGGTAAAACTAAGTTGTGTTCCAAAATGTAAAGGGATTGTAGGACATGTTATTACCTAAGCACAAAATCTGGGAGACTTGAATATTTTCTTGGTGAATAATTCCACTATGGAATATAAAACAAAAGGACAGAGGGAACCCCGCAAAGTTGATTTTATGATTACCCAGATGTTGGCCTGTTCAATACTTGCTACTTCACAGAATGAGCTGACAGCCCCAAATTACACAGTAAATAAGCATCATTCGGGACTGAAACGTGTCTGCACGTCCAGCCTTTTGCTTTCTTTTTCTGTAGAAACCTGTCTGCATTTTCAGTCTTTTCTTTTCTGTGTTCTATAGAAATCTGGCCACCTGGAGACACTTATAGAATACTCAGAATGTATTATAATAATTAAGAAAATCATAAGGAATTGAGCCCCCTTTTATGCTATAAATATAACAACCAAAGATCTAAGAGTCCAGTCACTGGATAGCACAGGTACTAAATCAATTCAGCATTGACTGGCAATTGTTAATCCTAGAATTCAGGCTAATATGATGTCACATTCATTCCTTAGTACTCTGTGTTCATTCTTTGGCATCTAAATGGAAATGATATCAAGGTGGCCAGAAATCAAAGCAGAAAAATATATATATATATGCACAAATATCTTATAAATGTATCTTACAAATATACATAGGTATAGATAAAGAAATCGAATCTTAGGTGGGCAGAGTGAGGACCCTCATAGGACATGCATCTTGCCGATGTATTACTCTAGGGGCTAGAGAATAGTATAAGGATTGCCTTACATATGATTAGTCTGGTTCAATTCTCAACAACTCAATGGTCCCTGAGCACCAAAATAAGTGATCCCTGAACACAAAGTCAAGAGTAAGCACTAAGCACCACTAGGTGTGACACAAAAATAAATAAACACACAGCATGCATTTATTCTAAGCAGAAGCTCACATTCTATGCATATTTTAAAGAAAATTACTCTTAAAGGGTTGAATTAGTTTGACGTTCTAACCCCTTGACATGATGGTTCAGCTATGGGCATTTATAGGTGCTTAGCTTTCAATGAAATCATGAAGATGGTGTTCCGTGTTTGGGCTTCCAGCTTTTTACATGAGGAGGAAGAGTCACCTGAGTTTCTCTCTGCCTTGTGATAGGACAGAAGACAGCTGTTTGCTCAGTGGGAAGAAGCAACTCACCGAGAGCCAAAATAGTAGCTCTTGATCTTGGATTTCAAGCCTCCAGAATAATGTGAAATAAATCTTTGTGGCTTAAATAACTCAGTCCATGGCATTTTGTTACAGTGGCCCAAGAACAGACAACTATTAAATGTGTATACTAGAGAATGAATCGGGAAAGTGAAGAAAAATTAATAGAGCCAAGATGACTACTAATTGCTCAGGCAAGCGGTGAGAGAGTGTCAACTTTCCAGGCCAGAGTAGTGTTTTTATGTCCAGGTGACATAAACACTATTATATAACTAATGCTTACAAATGGAATTTCTTGTTCATATAGTAGTTTGATATTTCAAGAAGCCCCATAACATATTTGATAAAGCCTGCACTTACATTCTCTCCAAATTGTAAATAATTTAACTTTTCCATACACCATTGCCAGAACTTATTTCTCCCTGGTCTTTTTGATATAGGTTACTCTCACAGTTGTGAGGTGCCATTCTCATTGGAGTTTTCACTTGCATTTTTCTAATAATTAATTATGAACATTTTTTATATAGGGCCAAACCTAATGTGACTGGAGCTGGGAGGTGGTAGGATCCTTCCCAGAAAGGAAAATCATCCCAGCGAGGTGCATGGACCCAGTGGTACACTCCAGGTACACAGGATCATTGATGATTGAAGTGTTCCAGGACCACACCCAGCAGTGCAATATATATATATATTGCATATATATATATATTGCATATATATATATATATATATATATATTGCTTTTTGGGTCACACCCAGCGATGCACATGGGTTACTCCTGGCTCTGCACTCAGGAATTACTCCTGTTGGTGCTCAGAGGACCATATGTGTTGCTGGGAATTGAACCCAGGTCAGTTGCATGCAAGGCAAACGCCCTACCTGCCCCAGCCCCAGTGCAATAATTTAAGGCCTCACATATGCTAGGTATTTGCTCAACCACTTGAGCTGCCTCTCTGACACCTGAGCTTTATTTTCTTGTGCCTGTCGGCTATATTTTGGTGTCTATATCTATAGATTCTTCTTCAGTGTTTATTCATCTCCATTGCCCATTCATGATGGGGTTAGTCATTTAAGTAATAATTTTTTAGTTCTTTTTATTCTCAGACATAAGTCCACTATAGGTTGTGTTATGTGCAAATAGTTCATTCCACTCAATAGAATATCATTGTTTTCATGAATACTTTTTTGAATCTGTTAAGGCTCTTTAGTTTAATGTGACCTTATTTTATTATTGCTTCCCCCCCCCTTGCCTTTGAAGTCTTGACCTTAAAGAATTCTCTGAAGCAAATATTGCTGAGTATATTACCTAGGTTTCCATCCTTGTATTTATGGTTGTAGGTATATGTTCCAAGTATTTAATCCAATTTAAGCTAATTTTTCTGTGTGGTATAGGGTTATGGACTATTTCTTTTGTATGTGGCTAGTGACTTGTTTTTTCCAGAATCATTTGTTGAAAGTACTTTCATCTCCTATTGTATGCTCTTGTTTCCTTTGCTGTGAATTGTCATAAAATTATCAATTTATATTGGACTTTAAATTTTTGTATTGATCTATGCATTTATATTTAGTGGAGTACTGTACTGCTCATATTATTATGACTTTGTGATATAGTTCTGCTTTGGGGACTTTGATACTTCTTTTCTTCATTATTCTATTAATTTCTCTGACTGTTTGGGGTCTTTGGTTCTTCCATAAAAATTTTAGTGGTGCTGTTCTATTATCTTGAAAACCGTCTCTGAAATTTTGATAAATGTTACAAAAAATCTGTATAATACTTTATGCAGGATAGTCATTCTAAAAATGTTAAAATTTCCAGACAAAATCTATAATTACAAAATAACTCCACTTGTCTTTATCTGCTTTCTTTTATAGTAGGTTGCAGTTTTGATTATAACTTCTTTCATGCCCTTTGTTAAGCTTATACCATGTAGTTAATTATTTCTGATACAATTTTAAGAAGTTTTATTTCAAACTCTTTGTTTGTTGTAGGCATAAATGAATTTTATATGGACTTTCAGCCTGTCACTTTACTGTACTGATTTTTCTAATGGTTATTTTAGTGGGGTCTGCAGGGTTTCTATGGATATCTGGCTAGGACTTCAATGACTATGTTAACAGTGGTGAAAATGGATATCTTGTATGTGATTTTTAGGGAAAGCTTACAGGTTTTCAACATAGAATATGTCGTTAATTATGGGCTTGTCATACATGCTAAAATTATGCTTTGATGTGATCCTTCTAATATCATTTAAGTGAGTTTTCCCCCCGTATATATTGCATGTAGAATTTTGTCAAATGTTAATTTCTGTATCTATTGAGATGATCATATGCTTTTCATTTCTCCTGTGTTGATATGCAACATTATTTATATCATTAATTATTATGCATATTTATACGTCAAACCATACACTCTTGAACTAATCCATTTAATGTATAATTCTTTTATCCTATTGATAAATTTAGATTGTTCAGATAGTGCTGAGAAAATTTGCATCGATGTTTCTCAGGGATAACGGACTGTAGTTTTCTTTTTTGGTGTTTTAACCTTGTCAGCTATTGCTGTCATCTCATAAAATGTGTTTGGGAACATTTTCTCTTCATTTTTTTAAACTCCCTTTATTTTTTTAGTTGTTTGTTTTATAGCCACATCTGGCTGCACTCAGAGGTCCTCCCTGCAGTGCTCAGACCATATGGTGCTGGGAATCAAGCCAGGGCTTCACACATGCAAGTCTCGTTTCTACCACCGAGCCACAGCTACAGCTGCAAGGCTCTCTCTCTCTCTCTCTCTCTCTCTCTCTCTCTCTCTCTCTCTCTCTCTCTCTCTCTCTCTCTTTTCTCTCTCTGTGTCTCTGTGTGTCTGTCTCTGTATCTCTTCTTGAAAGTTCATCTTAGAAAATCTGAGAGAGCTGTCTAACAAAACAATCTTGATTTAAAATTTGTTTCGAGATTTTCAATTGTTGTATATAATTTGTACCTTCACTCCTAGCATTGCATATGGTCCCGCAAGCACTGAGTGCAAAACCAGGAGAAAGCTGTGAAGGTTAGAAAAGATTGAGGGGACTGCGATGGAGGGATAGTGATACTGTGGTGGTAGGTCTGGTGCCATGACATGTATTGGAAGACTTCTGACTCCACTGCCTATCAATATACATACCAACATGAATTAAGTATTATTAATTATTAATTAATATTAATAGTAATGTTTGCATTAATATTAAGCCTTCAATATCAATACTATTTAAATCAATAAAAAAGAGAAAACATTAAAATGCATATCAAAGGAAAAAATAGCTGCACTGATACAACATACACAGTGTTATAAATCAACATTCCCTCAGATAGAGGCATTACATTTTAAAAACACCAGCAAACAGCAGCCGTGGTTTGCTCTGGGTGAGGGAGTACTCAGAGTATGACAGTGCACGTTCCAGCATTTCTCAGCCAACATGCCCTAGCTGCAGGGCACAGTCAGGAAGTCTGTTCTGTGGAGTAAAATTCAGTAACTAGGGTCTCTGGGCAGCCACCCTGATCTGCTGGACTGTACCAAGTGTGGCCTTTGATGAGAATGACACCATCAAAATAGCATTTGCAAGGACCACCTGCCTAGCCCTTCTCTGGCCTCCAAGAGCCTAAACGCAAAGACCTACCTAGATTTCAGGCTGTCCTGGAAACCAAGGCAGAGGAGGTATGGTTGTGCTCCTAGTGGAGTGAGGAAAGAGAGTTCTGCAAGTCCGCTATCAGAAACGAGAGATGCCTCCTAGGGTTGAGATTTTTCTCCTTTCTCCTTCGGAGCAGGATGTGGGGAGAAAGAACAGAAATCAAAGGTACCCAGCCCCTGGGCAGTTCCAACCTGTCTGCCCACCCACAACCTGCATTATCCAGGGCCTCCTTAGCGTGCCACGTGGAGATTTAAGAGGCTAATGAGACATGGTGTGATGTATGAAGAAGCACGAACCCAAACTGCACCAGAACCATCAAGAGTTCCACGACATAAACGGGAAGCATGACCCAGAGGCTCTGCCGCAGTAAGATGATCAAACAGAATGCTTTGGAACTCCAGAGAAGGCTTCCTAGAGCCTGTCCCAAATCTTCTGCTATTTTGCCTGTTTATGAAAATCAGCGCGGAAAATCCTCATTCTATTACGGACGGAGGCACGCCCAGCCCCCTACTCGTCCTGCCCCAGCTTCCAATCTCACTCTCTAAGGAGCGCTTTGTCCTGACCATGTTAGGAAAAAGCTCTCCACTTAAAAGTCGAAACCTTAAACTTCTTTCTCTAGATGACAAAGTACCACTGTGCTGTTTCCTGACCCATAAATTGAGCAGATACCCTTTATGGAAGCTTGCCATTGATTGATCATTTGTAAAAGGCGGGATAAGCTTCACCCATTCACCAGTTCCAAAGGATACTAACAAAGACTATTTCAATATTTCATATGATTTTTGAAAACCTTTCAGAGAACACTATTTCCAAGACCTCAAAAAAAATTTTTTTGGCCTATTCTTCTTTTTTCTTTTTAATTGAACCACAGCAAGACACGGTTACGAAAAAAAAGTTGTTCATGATTGAGTTTTAGTCATATAATGTTCTAACACCCTTCCTTCATCAGTGTGTATTTCCCACCAATGTCCCCACTTTTCCTCCCCACCCCCTCACCTGACTCTATAGCAGGAACTTTTCTTCTCTCTCTCTCTCATTCTCTCTCTCTCTCTCTGACTCCCTCTGTGCCTCCCTCCTCCCTTCACCCCCTCCATCTCTCCTCTCTTTCTCTCCCTTTTTGGGCAGTATGGTTTGTAACCATGATAATTTTTCAGATACTGAAAGATTATCACATATATCTGTATATCCCTTTACCAGCTTTTAGCATTCAGTTCTTCTTGTCCAGCATGGTCATTTCCAACTATTACTGTCACACTGGACCCTTCTCTATCCTAACTGCCCTTTGCCCCACACACACTTGTGGCAAGTTTCCAACCATTGGCCAGTCCTCCCGGTGGCCTATTATTCTTAACTTGTTCAGTTTCAGACCACAAAACAGCTGCTGGTTGTCCTTTCTCTATTTTCCCTGTTTGAATCTTCTATGAAACAAACACCAAATCTCGTCTGCTTATTTCTTTCTCTTTTTTTTTTTTCACTCCCCGTTTTAAGCAGCAATAGGAGCTTATTTACATTCCACACCTCTGCTAAGTCTTGCTTTCGGATCCCTTCCATCAGTCATATTCAAAGAGAAACGCTTTCTCGCCAGTAATACCTAATTTTTCAACTTGGCAATTTTTCGACTTGGCAATTGACAGCCGCTGTCCTAATGAGTCTTCAGCACTTCCTCCTCCCCTTTCATTGTTGCTTCGGTTTTTCTTACTCTCCATTCTAAAGGATTTTTTTTTTCCCCTCAAAACTGTCACCGTTTGGATTTCTCTCAAAGTCAAGTGCAAGGAGACGGAAGCAGTAATTGCCAAGTGAAGTGTCCCCTCTGCCTCTGCTCTGGCCTGGTTCTTTGGAATTCTGACTCATCAGCGATCCTCCTCTGACGGGTTCTGAATGAACCCGCCCCCAGCGGAGTCAAGGTCCAAACGAGAGATGAAGTCAATTGTACCACTGATGAGCTTTGAAATTTTGACTTTTGGATAATCTTCCTTTCATAGTCTTTTTTTTTAAAAAACTGTCTTTTGACTACCATCTCCTCATTTACAATTCTCTTTTAATTATAAAATTCATTTCACTGCTTAAAATACGCATAACCCAGGAGGTAAAATGACATGAATGATAGCCAATCAGTCACGGGATTGTAAATCACAATGCCTAACAGGGAACAAAGAAAAAGAGAAAAAAAGAAGTACCTGCCATAGAGGCAGAGGAGAGGCGGGAGGGACACTGGGAAACTACATCAGTATTGCTTAATGTAATGGGGAAGAGCAGGAAGATGCTCAAGCACAGACAAGTCTAGGAGGAAAGTGGGCACTGGTGAAGGGACTGATGTCAGAACATTGCATGCATCAAACGCTATTATAAATAACTTTGCAATTCATATCAAAAATAAAATAAGATATTCATAACCCAAAGCAGGTATATACCAGAAAAAAGCACGAGGGTTGGAGAGACATTTCCACAGGCTGGGCGTATGCTTTCCCTGCTGAGAGCCTGGGTTGAGTTCCAACACTGCATAGTCCTCTGAGTCAGAAGTAGCCCCGAAATACCACTGCATGAGGCCTGAAAACAGAATAGAAAAATCCCCACGTCTTGCTTCTCCTACCTCCCAAAGCCCTGTTACAGGAAGCACACATTATAAAAATCTTCCAAAGTGAAGATAGGTAAAATAATGAACAAATATCCATATTACCCAGGTGCCCAGACGTATATTTCATTTATTTCATTTTTGTTGATTTTCCCTCCATTTCCCCTAAGGTTGGTAAGTCTATTCTGTTGCTCATTTCCTTATGTTCTCAGTTGAATTCCTCTGTTAGTCTGTTTTGCATATAGTAAGAATCCAAAAGAGAGAGAAAGAGAGAGAGAGAGAGAGAGAGAGAGAGAACAAATGACAAGAATCAAAATTATATACAATATTTGAGAGGGTTCTGTTTTTTTTTTTTTGCTTTGTTTTGGAAAAAATATATGTAGGCACTTGTGATCTATGATGATGCTAATAATAAAATTTCAGATATACAATGGACAATGGGATACATTTATTTTTTCGCTGACCCAATTTCAGTTCCCCTATTGGGTATAGGGAATGACATTTGTCAGGAATGTTTCAATAAAGGTGATAGAAAACCAATCCAAATTAACTTAAGCCAAAAAAGGAGTCATTTATTGCTTAATGTAATTGGGAAGAGCAGAAAGACACTCAGGCACAGACATGTCTAGGCATACAAATGATTGTTCTCAGAATCTTTGTTTTTCTCTTTCCCATTTGTCCTTTTTCTCCCTGCCAATTAACACATGGAAGGGGAATAGATATCCACACACCATTTCAATCCCACAGGAATTCATCTGACTCAAGGGAATCTAAAAATATCATCAATCACTGTCATCTTGTTGCTATCCGATTTGCTGGAGCGGGCGCCAGTAACGTCTCCATTCGTCACTGTCTCGTTCAGGGTGAGGGGAACGAGGCCCATTATTGTCACTGTTTTTGGCATATCAAATACACCATGGGTAGCTTGCCAGGCTCTGCCGTGAGAGATTCATCATCAATAATGTATCTAAAATATAAATATCATCAATAATGCATCTAAAATATAAATGAAGCATATATACTTACAAAAATGTAGGCAAGGTATTCATAAAACCATGTGACAAATACACAATGCATCTAAATATAAAACATAAAACGTTTAAATTTTAAGATTTTTACTTTTTATGACTTCAAGCAACACCATGAAGAGTCATTAGTGACTAACTTATTTGCTTTTTCAAATTATTCTCAATTAATCCCATTGATGAGGTGAAGATATGTTCAATATAAAAACTTGTGAAAATGCTTTCGCAGCGTGATACATTTTAATGGCAACATTCATTTTTAATTTTCACTGAGTGTTCTCAACTGAGTAGAACTAGATGTAAGTGTGAAATCTTCATGAATTAACTTGAAAACGGCAAGAATGGGGGAGGGTTAAGGGATGAGAGTCACTCTGTCGCAAAATCATGAGCAAAGAACGAGTGGGACTTTTAAGATAGCTGTTCAAACGGAAACTAGGATATAATCCCAAGAGTAGCATGCACACAAGGACACTTATAATGTGCTTCCTTTCATTCGAGGGGCGAAAGTGGGGTTGCTAAGTTTAATTTTAACTTGCCAGAAAACTGAGTTAGCTGGAACTTTGGGCAGAGCTGCTCAAGACTATCTGAAACCCGAAAGAGACCCGAAATTTGGAGCTGCGGAAGGGATAACAGACTGCAAACTAGTTATGAAAAGAAGGAAGTTTCAAACGTCAACGGCAGTTTTCAGATCTCGACATGCCAACCTGAAGAAGCTGGTCTCCATTTCCTTAATAACTTTCATATATCCTAAAAAGAAAGTTTAGAAATTTCTTCAATGACTCTGATTTGGTATCAAGGAAAGCAGTTTCTAGCAACAAGTTCCTTATACTAGATTTGGAAATCCTTCGTTTCTGCAAACTTCAGCACCACATATCCCAGTATCAGACCAGCATTGCTTTTGTCACTGAGACACATCTGTCCTTCACTGTCCTCCAGTAAAATGCCAAATCTGAAAGGCAACAATGAGGACGGCAAAGAAACCAAACAATGAAAGAAAAGAAAAGCAAGAGTAAAATACATAATGAACTTGGGAGGTCTGGAGATGTGAACAACTCCTCAAGCTTCTCTTCAGGCCCCAATGGTAGGTCATGTAGCCTTTAGTGAGGCATTAACCAAAGACAAGCAAACCAAGGGATTTACACATATGGCACATTACATATCACTGTGCACACTACGTCTACCTGAACTTGCAGTAATAGTACTTTCAAGGCACGAAGTATTCAAGGACTAAACATTTACCAAGTGAATGAATATAGAACTAGAAGAAACTAGGAATAGAGAGGAATATAATTTCATTTCTTAGTCATGATTCAAACCCACCCACATAGAAATCCTTGAAGACTTTCTAAGTTTTAAAGGAGACTTCTAAGTTTTAAAGGAGATATTTCAAGAAAATATCAAAGTCTCTTGATATTCAACAAGATAAAAAAAAAAAAAAGAAAAAGAGAGAGAAAATATTTCTAGCATGACAATTTTTTGGACAAAGTTGCAAGTGATTCCCTGTTCAGAACACCTTAAGGTGTCACCATAAATAGATTTCAAAGTGTAGCCTACTACCACTGTAACTTAAGGAGACCAAGATTCTTCCCTTCTTGTATGTGTATGTAGAAGTCCATCTAAAGACCAGGACTCTCAAATAAATCTTACCTCTTATCTCAATCTCTTATCTTCTCAGATATGCATTTGTACCATTCCATACTCTATATGGGAGGTCAATCCCAGACATTCCATTATTTTGTAAAAGTAGCACTGTCTTTTGTTCATCAATTTGCTTGAGTGGGCACCAGTAACGTTTCCATTGTGAGGCTTATTGTTAGTGTTTTTGGGATACCAAATATGCCACAGGTAGCTTGCCAGGCTCTGCTGTGCGGGCGGGATACTATCAGTAGCTTGCCAGGCTCTCCAAGACAGATAGAGGAATCAAACCTGGGTCAGCTGAGTGCAAGGCAAACACCCTACCTGCAGTGCTATCACTCCAGTCCGTCTCATAAAAGCAGAACTTCAAAATCCTATTTCAGGACAATTGGTCTCTATCTGTCTAGCACATGGTACCATTTGCAATCTCCCGGAGACCTCTGATGTGCTGATTTTACCTCTTTTAAGATCTTCCTACTCTCCCATCTTTACTTCCCCCCCCCTTTTTTTTTTCTTTTTGGGTCACACACTGTGATGCACAGGGGTCACTCCTGGCTCTGCACTCAGGAATTACCCCTGGAGGTGCTCAGGGGACCATGTGGGATGCTGGGAATCGAATCTGGGTGGGCCTCTTGCAAGGCAAACGCCCTACCCGTTGTGCTATCACTCCAGCCCCTTTTGCTTCCCTCTCTTACAAAGCTTAGGAACACTCCTTTATAAAAGCCTTAATTCGCTTATCTCTACCTTCTTCACATGAATGAGACCATATCCAAGCTCTGCAAAATTCTCAGTAATCTCGTTTTTCCAAGCTTGCAACGGAAAAGTACCAGAAAAAGAGAAATTACACAAGTGCCCATAAGCAATACTGCCAATTATTTTCTGGGATAATTGTCCTAATCAGAGAAAGCAAGCAAGCAAAATAAATTAAAGGTACCTAAACTTGAAAGGAAGGAGCAAAACTGTTTCTATTTGCAGATGACAAAGAAAATCTTAAAGACAGAAGCAACAATACATAAGAATCAAATTTAGTAAAGTTGAAGCTTACAAAATCAACATACAGAAATCAATACTAGTAACAAAATATCTGAAAAGAAACAAAATATCCTTATAATAGCATAGAAAACAATGAGATCCTAGGCATAAGTTTAATAAGGGGAATGTTCATACACTGCACACGTGTGTGCACACACACAGTCACACACACACTCCATTTTCATTGATTGCAAAGTCAGTATTGTTGAATTGTCTATACTGCCTTAAAAACAATTTCAGTGACATTTTCCACAGAAATAGAAACTTGAAAAATGACCAAAATAATGTTGAGAAAAGGCAAGTTTGATTTTAACTTATGTCACAAAACCATAGAAACCAAATCAGTATGATACAGCATAAAACAAACACACAAAAAATAGAATAGAAATACAGAAATAAATCTACTATATGTAGTTGACTAATAATGGACAAAGATAGGGAAATAAGTCTCTTCAATTAATGACTTGGGAAAACCGTGTATTTACTTGCAAAAGAACGACTTTGAACTCCTATGTTATATAACTTACAAAAATAAACTCAAAATGAATTAAAGACTAAAAACCACAAAACTGGGGAGAGAAATAAAAATAAATATAAAATAAATATGAAAAAAATTAAAAAGTTCCTTTAAACTGATCTAAGCTCCTAAAAAATGAGGCATAAACAAATACTTGGGACCAGCCTGAAGAGATAGCGTGGGTTATCGTGCAAGTGTCTGTATAAGGAAGCTGGGGTTTGGTCCCTGAAAAAGGAAAACCCCCAGCACCAACGTAGAAATAGCCCCTAACACTTTAGGATGTGGCTCCAGAACACACAAAATGAAACAAAATAAACAAGTGGAACTTTATTAGATTATACAACTTTTTGCACAGTACAATAATTAAAAAAACTAAAAGGTAACCTTTGGAATATAAGAAAATATTTGCAAACATATGATACAGGACCAATGAACTGGAGCAATAGCACAGTGGGTAGGGCATTTGCCTTACGAGGCCGACCCGGGTTTGATTCCTCCATTCCTCTCGGAGAGCCCAGCAAGCTACGGAGAGTAATCCCGCCCGCACAGCAGAGCCTGACAAGCCACCCGTGGCATATTTGATATGCCAAAAACAGTAACAAGTCTCACAATGGAAATGTCACTGGTGCCCGCTTGAGTGAATCAATGAAGAACGGGACAACAGTGCTACAGTGCAGTGCAACAGGACCAACATCCAAAACAATGCATAAATTATTAATGAACAGCATGATGATACTTAGGTTAAAAATGGGACTGGAGCAATAATATAGTATGTCAGGTTGCACGTGATTAACCATGTTTAACCCTGGCACCTCTTATTTCCCCTGAACCCTCTTGGAGTAATTTTTGATTTTGGAATCAGGCATAAGCCCAGAGTACTGCTGATTGTGGTCCAAAAAACCCAAAAATAAATTTTAAAACACTGAAAATATTAAAAGGAGCAAAAATGGCCAAAGAGATAGTAGAGGTGTAAGGCATTTGCCTTTCACAGAGCTGATCTCGCTTTGATCCCCCGCACCTCATGTGAGCACTGAGCACCGCTCCTGAGTGGGTGAAGCCCAAAACCAATAAACAAAAGTGGAAAGAACCTAAATAAATATTTTTCTGAAGAATATATTCAAACAGCCTACAAGTACGTGAAAAAATACAATGTTCTACCTATTAACCAGGAAAATAAACAACAGTGAAATATCATCTTGCAACTTTTAAATGAATGTTATCCAAAGAGAGACAGCAAGTGATGGAAAGGATGAGATAAAGAAGCATGTTATACACTTATACACTGTTGATAAGTAAATTGCCAGTCACTATGGAAAGTGTAGTATCATAGAAAATGTCAAACAATTTTAAAAGCCACTGTGTAGCACTGTAGCACTGTCATCCCTTATTCATCGATTTGCCGGAGTGGGCACTAGTAACATCTCCATTGTGAGACTTGTTGTTGCTGATTTTGGCATGTTGAATATACCATGGGTAGCTTGCCAGGCTTGCCGTGTGGGCGGAATACTCTCAGTAGCTTGCCAGGCTCTCCAAGAGGGATGGAGGAATTGAACCTGGATCAGCCGCGTGCAAGGCAAATGCCCTACCCGATGTGCTATCGCTCTAGTCCTTAAAACCACTATAGTGCTTAGCTATTTCATTTTGGGGCATATATCTAAAGGAAATGGATCTCACAGAAATCTGCACCGTGTTTTCAATCCAGGGTGAAAATTATATATCATGGTCTCCTAAAGGAAAATTTAAAAAGTACAAGTAAGTGTCCAAATTAGTCTCGATGGCACAGAGCGTATAGGTATCCTGTCATATATGCGGTCAATTTTGTACTGAAATGATGTTGCATGTGGCTATGTGTGTATACATACACACACAAATCCTTCATAATTTTCTGGAACTCTGATTTCATAAGCGACTAAAGAAGAGGGCACTGGTTTCTGAAGGGATCACAAGCATCCTGGCAGTATATGGCAGAAGGACTCATGTAGTGGAATGAAGTGATTAGAGCTCTCCTAGGGAAGTGCAGCAACACTTAAGAACAGGTTCTAAGCAGTCTTTGGATTTAGAAAGATGCCCGTGAGAACATTTTCCCACCAGATTTTGAAGACTGATACTACTGGTTCCGTGGTTACCAGTGCATATGGCATTTTTTCCCCCTTAAAGAGAAACAAGTAAGTCCAGAAATCAGTACCTTATGACGTAGGTCAGATACCTAAAGCATTCTTACTTTCCACCTTGAGATGGGAAATTAATTTCACTCTAAAATGATGCACAAATGTTATTAACCGTCCCAGAACACCAAACTGGCTTTCTCCTCTCCTAATTTAAGAAGCATCAAATTATCAGCACTGAAACCACTCACCAGTCACACCTGGTAATGCCAAAGGTTTGAAAGCGAGGTTTCCTTGGTGCGAGAGCAGAGCTCAGCGGGGACATTCTCCTTGCAATGAAGGAGGTAGCACATTGTCACTCAAAGTCAAGGGGCAAAGACCTCATGAAACTGCTCCACTGCCTTTAGGTAATCAGCCTTTATATTCTGAGCTGTGCTTTTGGATGATTTCTGTCATACTGTTTCATTTCCCAATCACAAGAGTTTCCTGAAGAGAATATAAACTTCCAGCAACAAACACTCTTTCAAGATCTAAGTCTTCTTAGCAAAGTGGACTTGCCAGCAGTGCCCGAGTGAGGCGACCCTTCAGGCACTGACCATTGTGGGTGATTGAGGTTCTCCGTTGCTTCCCCCATTGGTTCCCCAATCCTGTGGTTTTTTCCCCAGCTTGGGTAAGCATGCTGTCTTGGCTGTCATTCCAGGCTCTACCGTGAAGCCTGCAGATACCAAGCTGATGTCAAAGTGAGGCGGCCAGGAGGCGTCTGTCGGGAAGGCAGTGCTGAGGGAGGCTGAGATGGCAGAGCACTCTCGGGGGAGCCCCAGCCCTGACCAGCCCAGGTGAGTTGAAAGTGGCACCTCCTCTTCCCTTCTGCAGTTACTGGGCTTAAAGGGCAGAGACCTGACTGGGCCCAGCCTTCCTCACTCCGTCCCCTACCGTAAGAGAAAGCCAGGCAACTAAGTTCTTGGCTTCAAACTCTTTTCACAAGACACCCTCTAGTGAAGTCCAATTTACACATCTTCAAACCTACGGGGTCTTAGTAAACATAAGAGTTCTATCAACGTCACCAAAATGCAGTTAAATCTCTTTTATTCTGGTGTGTCGTATGGAGGTTGTTTTGGGGCCACATCTAGCTGTACTCGGGATTTACTCCTAGCTCAAAACAGTTTTAAATTATTTCTATGATTGCTTTAAAGTTCTTGCAGTGTCTCTATTCACGTATTTACTTTACCCCCAGCCTCTGGTAACATTAAGTGACCTTTCGTGTCTACCTCCTTTCACATTTGGGGGGAGATGGGGGGTGACGGAAGGTGGATTGAGCTGAGGGGTTGGGGCTACACCAAGTGGTCCTCAGAGATCACTCCTGGAGGGTCCAGGAACCACACCTGGTGCTGGGGGATCAAACCTGGATTACTGGGTATAAGGCAAGCACCCTAACTTCTATACTATCTCTCTGGCCCCATTTTCCCATTTTTTTGAGGCTCATTCATATGGGTGAATAATCGGCACTCCCTTCCTATTGCTGAAATAGCACTTCATTGCATGAGTTTTGACACTTTGTTTAGCACAGCTATTCCATGTTTTGTGTAATCATGAATCATTACAGAGATATTTTTTCATTTTTATTTAGACATTTTCATTACTCTTAGGTAAATATTTGGAGTGGAACTGCAGTTGTATATGAAAGTCTATTACTTTTCTAAAATGTAAAGCTCAGATCAAGAAGTTAGATTATTACAATTAACTATAAAGTTATAGTTAATAAAGGAAATTCAAAAATTTTTACCTCCTGTTTTCTTTCACTCATTTTTGAAACCCTAATTGATATAGACATTATACTGGTCATCCATTATTGTTTATAATTAACTAAGCACTACTGATTTCTTTGTTGACTTGTTAATAGTGCAAAGGATCACGATAATGAACACGTCATTATTTAGAGTTGTATAAGAGAAGAAGGCTGAAGTTGTATGACATTAGAATAAATCTGTGGGGGTTTTTTTGTGGTTGTTTACTGAATTTCTATAAAAATTCACATGTTCTTATTTTCCTGTTTGATGTGTGAAAAAATCATATAAGGTAAAACTTTGGCATTCACACAGATTCTATGATGATGGGTCAAGCAATACTGGGCATACATGAGGATTGTATAAAGCTTTTCCGTTTATGGTATGACTTAAAAAGGGTGTACAAGGCATAACATTAGCCCTCGTGACCTCTGAATATAGAGCTGTGGTGATACTCTAAAGCTAAGAACTGAAGGCAGAGCTAAATTCTACTTGAAGTCTGTGGCACATTCAAATGTGTATCACTCTATCATTTTTTCAAACGTGTCCAATACACACGTTTAGAATCCAGTTTCTGAATGGCCATGCCAGGATGTTACATTAGCTTGTATTTAAGAAAAATCAGGGGGAAAATTGACAAACTGGTAAAATCTGAGCAGCAAAGAACCAAGAACCTTTAGTGAAAAGGATGGGGCAGAGGTATACAGGATGAGTCTGGAGTTCCTGTCAGGAAACAGAAAAATTAGCTCAAAAGACAGATTTGTTCTGGACACTTTATCATCAGTAGGGGACAACAGGAATTGGTAGTATAATAAAATTAAATGGGAACCCAAGAGTACATACTAATATAAAAAATGAGGGGCCTTTTTTAACCCCTCATTTGAGAGATAACACAGTGGGGAGGGCGTTTGTCTTGCACGAGGCAGACCTGGGTTCCATTCCCAACATCCCATATGGTCCCCCAAGGACCGCAAGGAGTAATTTCTGAGTGCAGAGCCAGAAATGGCTCCTGTGCATCGCCCGGTGTGAACACCCCCTTCCCCCCAAAAAAAGAAAAAACAGAGGAGTTCTTTGCAAAATGCTAAGAAATTTAAGACATCCCCATTTGCTTTTACCAGAATAATAATTGGTTCTTCATCTATGTAATGATCTATGCAATAAGTAGTCTATATTAAAAACAGTGGGTCAGAAGCATGATAAAGAACTAAAGAACAGGATATTTAGTTTCAAAGTATCTCCTCATAAAACACATGGACTGCATTTTAATTTATAATGATCAAATATAACTTCAGAGTAGAAAAAGCAGCAAGTCACCATCTCAGCCCAATATCCCACTGACAAAAATTATGACACGTTGATACCAACTGGTCTTCTGCTAAGATTCCCTGAGGAGCGGAGGGTACAGAACTATTTCTGAAATACCCCTACAACACATGAATGTGTGGTGTAATAGGAGACAAACTCTTAACTCTTGGACTTTTTTTTTTTTTTGAGCCACACCAGGTGGTGCAAAGGGCTTATTCGTGGTTCCGTGCTTGGGGTCATTCTTGGTGGGTCAGGGGACCATATGGAATGCTAGGGATCAAACCCGGATCAAGTGTTCTATCTGCTATCCCACCTCTCTGGCCCCCAATTCAGGGACTTTCGATAAAGAAACTGTCCTATATTTCTACAATTATGTCAAAGTCAACAAAGATGACAGGACTGAGAAACCATTTCAGATTGAAGACATTCAGATACAGTTCCGTTTTCCTCAGGGGTCACCACGTGGGACATTTGCTATCTGCTGAGACTACAATATATCTAGACCTTTTTTCTTTTAAATGATTAACTTTTTTTTTTAAAGATTTAGTTTTAAATCAAATGTCTTTTATTCTGTTTGGGGGCCACAACCAACAGTGCTCAGGACTTACTCCTGACTCTGCACTCAGGGATCACTCCTGGCGGAGCTGAAGAGACGGACCCATATGGGATTCCAGGGGATTGAACCCAGGTTGGCTGCAGGGAAGGCAAGCACCCCACCTGCTGTTCTAACTTTCCAGCCCCTCTCAGGTCTTTTTTGTTCCAGGATCCATTCTCGGGTGATGTGTGTTCTTTACAGTCAAGTGATAATATATCGACTTACTCATTTCGGCAAGCCAGCCTATTTTCTGTATTGAATTACAGTACATTACTGTTGTATTTTGATATTAAGAAAATCCCTGAGATTCACTTTTTCTCAAGTTGCAAAATCAGATCTATATGAAGGGATGTGAATCTGTTGTGACCACAAGTTAACATTTGCCCGGTAAAGCTTTATGTTGCCTTTTACGGAATGACTTTTTTTCCCTTCCCAAGAGTGAGCACCCAAAGCAGTGTGAGCCCCTAGTAAGCACCATCATTGAACTGTGTGAGCATCATGGCGAGGTAGTGCCGTCCCCAGTGAGCATGAGTGCGAGCACACCTAAAGGAGGGCTGTAACCTGGGGAGCGTCAGGGGCGAATATGCAAGAACCCAAACCTGAGCTGAAGTGAGTGGCGGCACCACAGCCAGGTGTGCAAGCGACTCCAGTCACTGCAAGACAGTTAAGGACTAAGGGGCAGGGGAAGAATATAAACCACTGAGACTCATGAATATATACAAGAATATAAAGCACTTTCTCTTTTATATAGGCTCAGCACCCAGACACATACTCAACAAATCTGCAGCTTTTGCCCCATTCTCGGAGATGTCCCCCTTCCTTGATCAATACCTGTTTTTACTTCTGGGAAAACTGTATCACTGTCATCACTATCGTCCCATTGTTCATCGATTTGCTCGAGCGGGCAGCAGTAACATCTCCATTGTGAGACTTGTTGTTACTGATTTTGGCATATCAAATACGTATGAGTAGCTTGCCAGGATCTGCCATGCAGGCGAGATACTCTTGGTAGTTTACCAGGATCTCCGAGAGGGACAGAGGAATTGAACCTGGGTTGGCCGCATGCAAGGCAAATGCCCTACCCGCTCTCCTATGGCTCCAGCCCTCCATGAAAACATATTCTTTATTACAATGCTTACCAACTTTGTACTGAATACCACATTACTACCATCAACCGTTACTATTTGTCAGCTTGCACTGGTAGAATTTAATCTTAGTTCAAATATTATTTATAGAGCCCTGCTGTAAACATCTCGGCAGCATTTGTTTATAAAGATGAGTAAGATGACAGTTTTACATTACGGCTCATTCAAAGAGGGGTCAAAATTATAGTCAGAAGGGGAAAATCTGGCCATGCTTATTTGTTTACAAGTTGTATGTGACTGTGTTATTCTCTTTGGTTTTTATTATAGCAGCAGAGTTGAGTTGTCGTCACTAAGTTCTTCGTTTTCTAAACGCTGAAATGAGAACTACATACATAACAAACATAGTCATCTTTACTAGACACAATTTAAGAACAATAGGTAACCATAAGACGAGAAGACAGGAGATATAACTTTCAATAAGGCCATTCTGAGACATTTTTGCAAGAGCCAATAGAAATGAATTCTAAGAATAAAAATGCAGTGGACTAAGTAGTAATGAGGGACACAAAGATGAAATGAGAGGACAGAGTTTGCCAATTAATTTCTGTATAAACACCCAGGATGAGTTGCTAAGGTCTTGGTATCTTTTACTATTTTTTTTCTAATGTGCATGAATGTTTGAAAGGAATCACTTTCCATACGTCTCGAGGACACTTACTATATGTTTTCTTTCTAATTTGTAACCCCATTCTAAAGAGGCAAGTTATGAATTTGGCAGATATGAATTTGATAAGTAAACATTATTAATTAATGTCATTCTCTGAAACTATGCCTTAATTTTCTTAATATTTTCTGTCATTTTATACTTAATATTTATTCAGTATCACAAAAATGATATAATTTCTCTTCCAACACAATCACATGAGTATGTAACACATTAATTTATACTTGTGCACACTCCCTTTTCCCCAAAGTACCCTGAGGCAAAATATTTGATCCGCTTAGAGGAAATTCTCGTTTTAAAAGACAAAAAAAAAAAAAGTTTTCTCATAAAGGAGTAAGGATATATTACATTAACTGGTCTAAGGGAATAATTTCAAAAGTCTTTGGAAAATGAACTTACAAAAAAATGAATTTGTTATAGAAAGGAAATTTATCCCTGTGTGTGTGTATGTAAAAATATCTTAGGTAAAATACTAAACACTGTTATTGCATTACCCTGTTATCTAGATCGTTATTTTTCATATATTGCCATAGGTATGTATAAAGTTGGATAAATGTGAACTACAGTTTAAAATTATTTGGTTTTTGGAGAAAATAACTATTGTTTAAAATATAGGCAATTCTAAAATTGTAAGAGAAAGAGCTATAAACCAAAACCCTTAAGTATTGCAGATTGAGATAAACAAACAACAACAAAGCCTGGGGGAAAGGGGCATGAGGAGAAGGAAAGAAACCAAAAAACTCTGCTGAGACTGTCTTCCAAATGCATATAACAGCTTGGCGTAACATGGTTGTTGGGGGCGGGGGGAGGAGCACGGGGAAGAAAATGACATTTCAAACTCAAAGACTAAATATTTTTACTGTTTCAACATAGTATTCCTGCAGAAATTTCACAATATGTACATGATTCTCAAATAAGCTTTTCACCTCTGAGTATATTAACAATGTGTACATGTGAAAATAAATGCAAACCCTATTTCAAAACAAACACTTCAAGAGAATAAGCGACATTCCGAGGGAAGAGGTCTCGGGAACCATGTACAGTATCTTGAAGAGTAAAAGTCCTCTTCCTTGCTTGTTACTCAAAGTCTTCATTATACACAGACTGCTCCGGAAGTAATTTTCTAATACAGCCAAATATCTTGCTGGGTCAACCTGTTTCATTTTCTCCAATACTATGAAATGAAAGCCACAGAAAATAATTAGCTTCATGGTTTACAAAGAAATATAAACAACAGACAACAGCAGACTTGGTTTAAGGTCCTTTGCTCTAGGAAAATATCACTTATTGCCTCCCTCAAAATCTACCTCCTTAAGATGAACAAAAAATGTACCCCTATTGCTTAAGACTGGTATCCTCAGTACCCATCATTTCATCAATCTCCCTGCACGCAGTGTCACTTACTTCAGGAATCACTGGTTTAAAGTTTCTTCCACATCATTAGAAAGAGATAAACACAATCTTTTAATTTTTAAACTAATCACAGCATTTAAACACCAAAATTAGTTACTCAATAATTTGAACATTTCAGTTAATTACAATGTATAGGAATGCTAAAGACTTAAAAAGCCAGTTTATGGGAGAAAATATTGGGAGACAATGTTCACGTTTGTTCCTGGTGCAACTCTTTTACAGACGATGAAAACCCAAGGCTCAGTCTCATTACAGAAATGATCCAGAATCAAATCAAAGGAAGTAGCTCTATGAGTATGAGAAGACTCCGAGAGATGTTTTAAGAGCAACATATTAACAGGACTCAATATTAAAATATTATATAGAAAGAAATCAATATTTTTAGCAGGTAGTTTGTGCTCTACATCTCTTAGATGCCTCATTTAAGGCTTATAAAGAAGTATTTATGATAATACCATTTCCATTATTGTTCTCTCTCAAAATCAGCAAATCGAGAAAATGTTAGTTTTGAGGACTATTTAATGCAAAAATAATCTGCAACATTGGCTGTCTTACTGTGTACAGATACTTTCAATCACCTCTTTCTGGAGAGACAACTCAATCACTTTGTGCAAATATACATTGTCATCCAACCTTATACACCCTTCTTGTTTAATAAAATCTATGTATGCTACTGTTACCATGCAAGAATTTGCTGTTCCTGTGTAAAAATCTTGGTTTCTATGAAATTTTTACCTCATTACTGTTGAAATAAAAAGTGAAAAGAAAAAAAAAATCACTGAAAAATATTTTATGTGTAAAAGATGCTGATTTTAATTTGGCATAAATTTTAGGAAGTATGCTAATAAAAAAGAATGCAACTTACAATTTAAGAAGCTATTTAAATATTTTCTCAAAGGAAATTTCTAGTATTAAGGCCAATTTTGTGTTTGCTGGGAGAGCATGGAAGACAGTTGATGCTGTCTATGTGCAAGGCCTAATTAGAAACATCGGCATATACTATTCTACTGATCCATGCTCTCCTACTAATCAGGCTCCCAGCATTTACCACACATCTAGGCAAAAAAAAATTTTTTTTAAAGAAATGAAAGAAAAAAATTCTCATTCATAATTTTCCTTTCCAACAGTGTTAATTAGCTAATAGTCTTTGGACATTTCTAGTTTCATCTACATGTAACACACAAGCAAATATCAAATAAAGTTCACAAATAAAAATACAGTATACTGTATTTACTACTATGGCATTTAATGCATGCAATATTATATCCGATAACATGTACTATTACTACAAAGACTTAAGGATAGAACTAAAATTCTTCTGAGCCACTGAAATGACATTCAAATGACTAAAACACAATGCAGTTAACACCAGCACAAGTAGTTTATCCACTGTCAGTGCAAGTCACGCACTGTGAATATGCACAAAAACCTAATGCAAAATGTGCTTTCATATATTCTAGACCCAGATTGTTAACTCTTTACCTAGAGAAATTGAGAAATGGGTTTGAATGGTCTTAGTTCCCCAATTCTAAGTACCTAGGGAAAGATTTTCTTCTCAGAATATAAGAGTTGATTAGTGACAGTGGTAACCTTAAGTACATACAGGTAAGCAAGAATATAAATAAGCAAAATTAGCCAAGAAAAGCCCCTGTATAGGCTGTGCATCTTGCAAGAAATCCAAAATAGAAAGCTTTCCCCCCTTGTACTCCTGTTAAAGACAATACAAAATCCACCTGTTTCTTTGGGCAACAGATGGGAAAGATACCGTGGACTTTGAGGTCATATTATATACCTCCTAGCCCCCCCAAAAAAACCACAAGATGCAGGTATCACATTCAGTATGTGTGAGAAGGTGCTGTGCTGTGGGAGGCACCTGGAATCTGAAAGACTTCGGAGGAAAGGAACCCCTCTCACATTAGGTGGCATTAAGGACAGAGACGCTACAGAAGAAATGCCAAGCATCCTAACCCTGCCATCTTCTCCCTTTCATTACTGTTTTCTTAAAGCACTTAAGTACAGAGTCAATTCTCACTGGATACATGTGCCTAAGAGGTAAATGCACTAGATGCCTGGATACTGGTGTTTTTCTCCTTGAACACCAAAGGGCTCAGTAAGGATTTTTACCAATGAATGGCAGAGATGCCTTTTTAGCACTTAGAGCTGGGGCTTTCATAAACTTTCTGAACCCTGTATATGCTTACTTTCTTCATATTTTGTTGTAAAAATAATATCCTAATAATAGTTAATCTATAAAAATTCAGTTGATCGGGGGCTGGAGTGATAGCATAGCGGGTAGGGCATTTGCCTTGCACGTGGCCGACCCAAGTTCAATTCCTGGCATCTCATATGGAATAACTCGAGTGCAGAGCCAGGAGTAACCCTGAGCATCACTGGGTGTGACCCAAAAAGAAAAAATAATCAGTTGATCAGATTTAATACAAAAAAGTAACACCCCATTCTCAGACTTCTACCATCAGTGAAAGAGGGAGACAGACAAGGAAAGGCAGAGAGAGTTTGCCCCGGAAAGGCTAGTTTTAGAATGGTTACGTGACCCCAGCTAAATGACCTCTACCTTTCTATTCACATAGGACTAGAAAGCCTTTTAAAGAACATTTCAGCGAGAAGAAGAGCTCTAGTGACTAAAATTTAAAGACAGTGACCCAAATAAAAGTGTTTTTCAGAGGCAAATTTGTACCACTAATAGGTAGGTGTTGCTAGGCAACGAAGATTGCAGCATTTAATCTCTACCCTTCCTACATAATGACATGATGGAAGAAAATAAGCCTATCCAGCATTTCAACATGATAGCTGTATCTGCCAATTTTTTATTCTTCTTTTAGAATATAACATCTTTTAGGCTAAAACAACTCTTACCTCTTGTTGGCACATAGCAGTCTATTTCCATTATTTTTTTAAAACTGCGTTTTACAATCCATTAGTAACCAATAGGAATGTGCAAAGATTAGTATATGACAATTAACAAGTGCACCGTTTAAATAAATGCTATGGTGACCTAACAGATGTTGGCCAATAGAATTTGAGTGCTCATGTAACTTATTAGTGCTAATTCTTACAATACATTTGAAATGCTTACAATGTCTTTGGGTTTTAAAGAGAAAGAAAAATGTGGAATGTAGTAGACTAAACTCTAATGCTTCTCTAATTTTGTAATTCAAGGAGAGTTACGTGAAGCTAAAATCAGTTTTTAGTAACTTATCTATGCAACTTCAAACGAGCTCTAACAACTTGCTATAGCCTCTTCCTTTGATAGAGCTTTAACTGTACGATAGCCTAAGAACAAGTGGCTACTGAAGAAACCCATGTATGGGGAGAGATTAACTCTACGGGCTGGGGCAATGCTTTGTATGTGAGAGGCCCGGGTTCTGATTTCCAATACTGCTGGGAGTGACCCCAAGCACCGAGTTAGACTAGACCCAGGCACTGCTGGGTGTGGCCCCACTTAGGGTAGGAAACTTTAAAGCAACACAAACATTTTCAGGTTAATTTCTATAGGAAAGAACATGAGATTCTGGCCAAGAGGGCACAATGTGATCATCTAGAAAACAACTTTGCACAGGGCTCAGTTTTCTCATCTTGGGGATAGAGGTGATAAAGAAACAACTCCATATCTCATCAGGGATAATGCTACAACCCACATAATTGTGCTTAGGTCAGGGTGCGAACAGTGCACCACCATACAGTTAGGGTGACAGTTAAAAGGGGAGAGCACTATATGACGCCTTCAAACAAATAAAGGCAAAGCGGCTGCATTATACATTCTGTCTCATTATAAAGCGAAAGGGAGAAAATGACGGAAATGTCAAGTATGCAATAAGGGAAACTGATGAAGTAAAGAAGTTGAAATTGTTATGGATAGAAATGGGTAAGATGAAATACTGATGACTGTGAAGAGTATCTCAATCACAGAATGACAATAAGGTTGAGAAGTTAAATGCCAAGCCTATTATAATCGGACAGCTTTAAAAAACAAATAGGAAAGGTATGTGTAACTATAGAAAGAAACAGAAAAATAACAGGGCTGTGCATGCTGCTTCACAGACACGCAACACATATTACAGTGCCTAGCAAGAAAATGAAGAGACCTTATTTTAAAAATAATTGTTTGAGAAATAAAGATTTGTATTCAAGTTTTGGTATGTGCTTTAACAGACATAGGTACATCAAGTTAACTAACTTAAAAGCCGTTATACTTTTTTTTTTAATCCACTATAGTTGTAAAATGCTGTGATGTGTCACACTCAAGTTTCAGATCAGCCATTAGCTAAGCAGTGACTCTGACAAGATATTCAGCTATGTGATTTGAGTTGCAGTTTACTCTCTGGAGAAGTGACTGGTAGGATTAATAACCCATGAAGCAGACCTTGAGATGAATTGTGTTAAAAAATATGAACCAGACTAGTGTTTGGGGAGAAGGGGGGAAAAAAAAAACCTGTGTTAATTCAGAAAGAGTCTAAATAAAACTGAGCAGAAAAAAACATTTTTTTGTTGTTCATTAACTTCTGTTTTAAAATATTTTAAGCCTTGTGTTTCTAGGTAACTGTTCAACATAAGCCAGGCTTCAAGAAGTTTATCTTTTATTAGGCAAGTATCCAACAATCTACAGAGAAAGCAAAAATATAAGTTAACTCATAAAAAAGGTACAAAGTATGATGAATATTCAAAGGCAGATGAATCAGAGTGGCATTCAGAATAAATCACTGAGTTGATTTGGGCAAGCAGAAATTTATAGAAGATTCATTATTATGATGGATGTTCTGAGCTGGAGAAATCTGGCAGTAACAAAGTAGCCAAAGAGATGGAAATAAATAAAATAATAAAATATGCAGAAAGTATTACAGGAACTATTTGGAAAGTACCTTGAAACCAATATTCTAGAACACTCTGAACGGTCAGAGACTGAACTTCAGTATTATGTCATAGGAAACACTCCACAAACACATTTTAACTAAAAACAAACAAAAGCAACATAACTGGCAAGGTAAAACATTGCAGCAAGTGGAACATTATTTCGTGATAATTAACAAAATGAAAACTGAAGCAGATAAAACAGTTCTGAAGAGTGTCTTATGCAAGATTTTAGGAAAGACAACTCTTAAAACTTCAGTTGTCAGGAAAATGATTAAGAAATACAATTGGAGGGGCTGGAGCGATAGTACAGGGGCAGGGCATTTGCCTTGCATGCATGCAGAGCCACGAGTAATCCCTGAGCATCATCGCTGTGTGTGACCCCAAAAGAAAAAAAAATTGGAGAAGCAGTTAAAGAAATTGATAGTTTGGTGACAAAGTGGATACCATGTAAAAGAGAAGTCAAAGACTTTAATTATGTACCAAATTTGTAAAGTTAAGAAGGAGTCTGATGGTCGGTGAGAAAAAAGTGGTCTTTTTGGTTTGCTATTTTCACAATCATCGCCATTATTCTCTGCATAGTTAACACTGGTCTTAACCTGCAATTTATCATCACGACTCAGTGTGCGTAAGTCTCGCTCAAAGATCTGCATGAAGGACTGACTGCAAGAATCAGCCGGGCCTTTTCAGGGTGGTACAGACTGCCTGTCGCAGCTTCTAAACTCCTCTCCTTGCATTTCACCCTTTACCAACGTAAAAAAGTATTCAAGCCCAAACTCTGCCCAAACTCTGAGAGATCTCAGATCATTCTCAGAAATCACTTCAGTAGCCTGCCTCACGTGCTGGGGCAGAAGGCAGCCTCGATGGAGATGGGAGCACTAAGTCAATGATGGAGAGATCGCTCAGGACGGGAGATGTGTGCTGAAAGTAAGCTACGGACCAAACATGATGGCCTCTCAGTGTCTATACTGCAAATGACGATGCCCCAAAGTAGAGAGTGGCTAAGAAGGAAGATGCCTGCCACAGAACCAGGGGGCGGGATGCAGTGGGGGTGATGGGTGGATACTGGGGACACTGGTGGTGGAAACTGTGCACTAGTAGAGGGATAGGAGTTCGATCATTGTATGACTGAAACTCAATCATGAACGTTTTGTAACTGTATCTCATGGTGATTCAATTAAATAAATAAATAATGAATCACTTCAGTAACCAACATTGACTACAAAGGACAGATAAATAAATGCTAACATCCCAAATGCTAGTCATTGCTGAGAATATTTAAGAGGCTGCTTTTGGGTGAATAATGCATGGAAGAACTTCACATACTGGCTGGAGAGAAATCAGAAAGTCTGACTAATAAAGAAAAACAGTATTAGCTGTTCTGAGCAAAGGGTGGCTCTCCGAGGAGAGTACAAGGAGGGCCGGGAAGAGCACTGGCCTCAGAGAACTTACCTGGGCAAACTTGTGGATCTGCTCAACCACGGCAGCAAAGAGAGCGTGGACACTTTCATCAATCAGACTCTGCATGTAATGCACTGCCTCTTCGTCGGACAGGTCTAGACGGAATTTATCCTGAACCTACAAAGGTCACAGTCTGTTAATCTCCTGAGTGAAGAAAACCAGGGACATATTTGAAAGAACTAGAAATCAAACTGGGATAGCTATTACCATAATACAGTCTGAGTTATTTCTATGGGAAATAAGTGATTCATGATTTATAGGTGAATAGCATTCTTTTGCATGTGGATGATTACTATTTTTGCTCTATACTCTTTATATTACTCTATCCCTGTACATTAAGGGGGGGGGGAATCTTTTTAGTCTGCAAACTTGAAACTAAACAAAAACTTCTTGCAACTGAAAGGTGCACTTTGCTTTTGTACTTCAAATCTAGAACTTCAATATGAGATTGAAATTGTGACATTAACAATCTCCTTCACTTTATTATTCCTGTTATTCATTGTGATGCGGCTGCTGCAAGTTGAGTTTTTATTAACATTCTTCCCACCTTCACTGCCTGTACAAGAACGGGGATATCAATCACTGGCAAAATAAACGAAACTCGATCTTGTAAAATGTCTTCTTTCCTACAGCAATTCTCTGTACTTACAGAAAGAACTACTTCAATTTGTCTATAATTTTCAGAGATAGAAATTTTTTTCCTTTAAGTTCATACTTAAAGTTACAGTTGCCTCTTGGTTAGCTATAAGCACTGGAAGAATAAGTAGAACTGTATATGAAGATAGTTGCTTAAAAAATAAGATTCCATGTTATTGAACGACTGTGCAAAGTACCGTGCAAAGTACTATCCATGCGGTACTTCACTTGACTTCACTTGACATGAAGATAGCTTGGAGGCAGAGACTGTTACCATCAATAAGATGCAAACACTGAGGCACAAAGGATTTATGAAGCCAACTCAGGGACCCTTAACTAATGACAGGGGCCTTGTGAATTTGAGAATTTTGTGCTATGGCATGTAACCATTACCCTCCACTTTTTCTTTTATAAATGCTTCTAAGAGTGAGACTAGCGAACAGGTAGTCATCTTCATTTGATATTTCCTTGTAAAACATTCACGATTACCAGACTTAGAAGGAGGACTGGAAGTAGAGCTCAGCGAGCGGGAGTGCAGGCTAAGCAGGCAGGGTCCCTCCAAAACACACAGTCCCCTCGATGCTGCTAGGAGCCCTGAGCATCAAGACAGAAGTAGCACTCGGGCACCACAGGGCATGGCCTGTGTAAGTTCTGACACACAGATGTGTGTGAGCACATACATCACCAGTATGACCCCTGATGAGCAGTACCGTAAGTGTCTGAGTACCACAACCAAGAGTAGCCACTCCTGGCTGTGGAAGCAAAGGGAATGCAAGAGATTTATGTAGAAATCTACGCATAACGGACACACACAAACACAAACACACACAAGCTAACAAAAGACAAAAACTCAACGAGATACGTTTTGGTGCTTTCAAAAGAAGGTATGTTTTTCTTTCCTGTAGGAGTTAAGGAAAGACATATTCTCTCCTTTAATGTGATGCAAAATGAGATTGCAGAGTTAGAACTTTCAAAATTTTTCGACTGGGAGAGAAATTATTTATAGAATAGAACCAATACAAACATAAGGCATATCAAAAAGAAATTACAAATTAGTAATATTGTTGGACCACTGGCTCAAATACCTCCCTGTTCCTACCCCCGCCACCTCTCTATTATGCATATTAGATTTATTTTATTACTTTTACTAGCCTTAGTTTTTTATGTTTCTTCCCTACCAGTTTGAAAAATAAGACACTTCATTCTGAAAATAGTCTTGAATAAGGGAAGAAAAAAAAATGCTATTTCTTTTGAATTACTGGTTTCTGTTCTCAGTATATAACAGTGCAACTTTGTGGCTTACATGAAAAACAGAAGAATAAAAATACACACCAGGACAATCAAAATAAAAATTTAGCTTAATTTATCAAAAACATGCACGCTAGGGTTGGAGAGACGGCTTAACAGGCTGAGTGCACGCTTTGCACACGGGAGACCCAGGGTCCATCCTTGATGCGACAAGGTGCCCAGAGTAACACTGAAAGTGACCCCAGACACAGAGCAGGAAGCAGTCACCATGCACAGCCAGGTGTGGTCCATACAACAAAAACAAGTGAAACAAAATAGGAAATGAAGTCTTTTTTTTTTAAAAGTACTTGAATTACTAGCAGAAGTCATGTATTTAGGATAAAAAAAAAACAATTAAATAACATTCTCTTTATAATAGAGGGTAGCTGCTTTAAATAAATGATTGACTTGATATTCTATATGCTGACATTCATTGGGCTGTTGTTACTGTCACCTAGGTCCATAAGATTCTACTTAATCTTTTCTAGTTATATTTTCTCTTCCTGAGATTATATAATTTATATGAATTTACCCTTAAACTCACTAATACCTTCTGATTTCATATCCAATTTGCATTAAAGATACAAATTAACATTTCAACGATTAGAATTCCATTGTTCACTTTTCTTTCTAGTTTTCGTCCTCTGAGAGCCCTCCTGTCCGAACAGTATATATTCTCTTTCCAGGCCCTAAGGTGTCTTTTAACCTATTAAAGAGCAGACACACATCTACTAAGCAAGGTCCTTCCTGGCTACTAGATCTAACATCTCTAAAACTACCACAAACCAAACATTTTACTTCTCTCTCTCCTCATTATAACATTAATAATTATTACTATGCTATTTTACTTCCTTTATCTTGATTCTTATTGATTTTCTCAGGTTCCATGGGAGCAGAAATTTACTTTCTCTCATCACTGTAACTCAAACAGACAAACGATGCTTGATACACAGTAAAGGGCTGAATAGATACTGCTGAGTGAATGGAATATGAAAAATATTCTGGGCTGGGGATGAAGCTCAACAGTACTGTCTATGCCTGGCATTTGTGACAGCACCACACACATAACACACACACACACACACACATATACATACACACACATATACATACACACACAAAAATTAAAAATATCCAGAAGATAAATTCAAACTGCAGAATGATTAGCCTCAGACTATAGAAATGCGGCTAAGTTTTATGGATAGGCTACAATGACTGTAGCATTATAACTTATGAATAAAGATTTTAAAGCAACCAGGGGCAAAATATTAATATTAAAGACGGCCAGGGGCTGGGAGATGGTAAAGCAGTTAGGCTGCATGCCAAGCATGTGCCAACCTGAGTTCAATCTCTGCCCGTTGCTGGGTGCCGCCAGGAGGCCAGGAGCACTGCAGGGCGGCCTGGGGACCCCAGCCCACAGGGCCCAGGCAGCACTGCGTCCTTAGGCCTCTGCACGAGAGCACTGTGGCTCAGTCGGCAAAACATCAGATGGGTCCCGCTGGGCCTCCTGAGCACAACTCGGGAGGGCTGCCTGTCCCCCCAAATACGGCTAGTAGTTAGGGAGTGCCCATCAGAGGAACACTGACATTCCTGACGGTTTTAAATACTCCACATAAACTGTCCTGAGAAATGTTATTATTAGAACTAAGCCTAGCCACTGTTTAAGTGACATCTGCATCAAAATGTTGCTTGGAACCATCTATGTTGTCTTTATTCAACTCTTCGGCTCACAGGTCTAAGCTGTAAAATGACCACAACAAAGGTCTTCTGTCACAACCCAGGGTCACTCTCAGTGATGCTCCACCCAGGGACACGAGCCTGCTGGTCGCATGCGTGGCCAAGGAAAGCAGGGCTGCGTAGGGGCCACCGGTACACCAGGAAGGGCTGGGACCACGCTCAGCGCCTCCTGCCTGCCAGGCATGAGCTCTACCCCGGGGACCACATGCCTGGCCTCGAAAGAAGTTTCAACGGTTATGCTCCTTACAGCACCAACTAAGAGGCAGAGTACTGACCTGCTCTTACAGGCACAGAACTGATGTGACGATTCCTAATTTTTTGAAAACAGGGCTCTCAAAAATCACTGTCATCCCATTGCTCATCAATTTGTTCGAGCGGGCACCAGTAACGTCTCTCATTAAGGGACTTATTGTTACTGTTTTTGGCATATCCAATACGCAGGGGTAGCTTGCCAGGCTCTGCTATGTGGGCGCGATACTCTCGGTAGCTTGCTGGGCTCTCCGAGAGGGGCGGAGGAATCGAACTCGGGTCGGCCGCGTGAAAGGCGAACACCCTACCGCTGTGCTATTGCTCCAGCCCAATTGGATTAAATAGTAAGACAAAGCAATCATTTCACCAAAATTAAAACAAAACTACTTTTAGAAAGTATGAATCAATGCGTAAGGCAAATTTTAGTATAGTCTATTATAACTTTGGAACTTAATTATGGGGTTACTGTCAAGCTTACACTGTAGAAAGTTACTCACATTCTTGAGAAATATGTTGAAAGCAAAGAAACCTCTTTGAAAAATTTTTTGAAGAAAAATACCATCGAAAACCTTTAATTTTAAGAGTCACTTAATTGAAGCTACAATATACAGCAACGAAGTATAAGCCTGAAAGTAAAGTGACTGGGGCCAGGACAGCACCGCTGGTAAGACAAATGCATTGCAAGCAAGCCATGGACCAGGAACAGATCCCTGACATTGCATATGGTCCACTGTATCTCACTAGAGTGATTCCGCACACAGACCCAGAGTGAGCCAGGAGCACAGCTGGGTATGGACTGCTAACCTAACTTAATAAAGAACAGGGGGCTGGAGCAGCAGCACAGTGGGTAGGGCATTTGCCTTACATGCGGCTGACCCGGGTTCAATTCCCAACATCCCATATGGTCCACTGAGGACTGCCAGGGGTTATTCCTGAGTGCAGAGTCAGGAGTGTGCATCGCCGGGTGTGTCCCCCCCCCATAAAAAAAAAGAGAATTAAATGTACATGTCTGCATAAAATGAATTCTTTCATGTTTTAACAGAGCAATATAAAGACAGTAAGCAACAAAGGAAATTGCCCTTGAAACAATAAAATTATCATTTTCTATAGAAGAGATGGAACAAAGAATCTAATAAGAGTAAAAACAGCTTAACTTGGTTGAGAGAGAAAACTAAGACACTTCATTTGGCAAATCCTATTAGAACTTTTATAAATGACTTCTGAAGTCAGAGAAAGTTAGTGATGAATGAACATATGACAGAGATAAATGGCTTTAAAATAAAGAGCAAATCAAATGCCGAAGACAGCAATGCAAAACAGGGAGAAAAAGGCAACATTTGAAATCTAGTTCAGCCATCAATTACTAAGAAAAACTTTATCAACCAATTATTTCTTGATGGATGAGCTTTATGCAATGACAAACAAAATGTCAAAAAATAGGTCATTCCAAAGACTATTTTGAGCTAGACTACTTCTTATGGGAGGGGATTGAAATGTGTTTACTGAATTAAAAAAATAAAATCCTAACACCACGCTTTTCTTAGAAAGTTACATAGTAAGATATTTATATTGGAAGTCCTTGCATTGCTTGACAAAAATTCATACACTTAGGAATAAAAAGATTATTATTATTCATGCTTGCAATGGACTGAATGTATATATATGCATATATGTGTGTGTATATATATATATATATATATATATATATATATATATATATATTGCTTTTTTGATCACACCCAGTGATGCTCAAGAGTTTACTCCTGGCTCGGCACTCAGGAATTACTCCTGGTGGTGCTTGGGGGACCATATGGGATACCGGGGGATTGAACCCAGGTCAGGCGCGTGCAAGGCAAAAAGGCCCTACCCGCTGTACTATGGCTCGGGCCCAATGCGCTGAATATCTATAACCCCTAGCCCTAAACCACAAAAACGTGGCTGGGATTTTCATGCCAAAGTGACAGTGTTAGGAGGTGGAGTTTTAGAAGGTGCCAAAGGCATGAAAAAAGAGTTTTGAGAAGGAGATTCTTAGGGCTGGAGTGTTAGTGCAGTGGGCAGGGCGCTTGCCTTGCATGTTAAGAACACCTCTTCCATCTCTGGCATCACACCTGGCCCTGGTTCCTCCAGGCCCCTGAGTACAGAGCCAGGAGTAAACGCTGAGGTCATACCACAAGGTATGAGCCCCCCGAAGAAACAACAACAACAAACCAGATTATTTCAAAAGTATTTATGCAGGGGCCAGAGGGAATGGAGCCAGTTCTGCCCCAAGCCCTGACACCACGTGGTTTTCCCAGTACTACACGCATGGCCCAAGTCATCCCTGAAGCCACAGGCCCAGCCAGGACAGCCCATGTACTGCACAGCAGGTCCGACTGGCCCTACGAGCACCACCTGGAAGCCCCCCAAAATAAAAGTGCTTCTCTGAAAGAGACCACAAAGTTCCTTAGCACCTACCACCACGCCAGGCTGCAACAGAAGTCTTCCAGCCAAAAAGGCTTGTCACCTGACCATGCTCACCCCTGACCGTGATCTCAAGTTTCCAGCCTCAAAAGCTCTCAGAAATAGATTTCGGTGACTAACAAGCCACCTGGTCTCTGAAGTTCCGTTACGGCTATCCAGAGGAACCTAGACAGTGCTCGCCACAGAAGCAACTAACAATGTTCGGGGCCCGGTACGAGTTTCAGTCTTCAGAGCACCCCTGTCTCGAGGCTACCCCTTAGTTGTCTTGTACCTCTGCAAATTAAAAGGCTGCTATTTTTCTTTGAAATCCAGTGTTGACTAGTGCACTAGGACACTGACACTGAAGAGAATCCTTTGTTGCTTCGAAGGAAGAGACATGTTTCCATACTCTCCCCCCTTTCTGTGCCACTGAATCAAAGAACCAGAAGTTTACACAAATTCTTCAAACCCTTCCCTCAAGGAAAGATAGCACTCAAAAACTGTTTATCTACAGGACAACTTCCCTTTGCTCTTTTGCAGAGGAAAAGCAGGTCTTTACCATGCTAACAGTAAGAAATGCCCTCAGCTGAAGGGTTTAGGTATTTGCCACATTCTTGTCACTCAGGGGACTGGAGTGATAGCACAGTGAGTAGGGCGTTTGCCTTGCATGCAGCAGACCTGGGTTCGATTTCTCCATCCCTCTCGGAAAGCCTGGCAAGCTACCGAGAGTATCCCGCCCGCACAGCAGAGCCCGGCAAGCTACCCGTGGCGTATTCGATATGCCAAAAACAGTAACAAGAAGTCTCACGATGGAGACGTTACTGGTGCCCGCTTGAGCAAATCGATGAACAACAGGACAACAGTGCTTCAGTGTCACTCAGGAGTGGGATACTTCTCCATCCCAGGAGCACCCAAATACAAAGCCAGGAGTAGCCCCCACCCCCAGCACCACAGGATATGATACAGCCCTGCCCCCCACCAACAAATCATCATAAACATGGGCATGGATGGGAAGGGCAAGAAGAGACTGTTTTCTCCACTAGATATCACAATATTCTGCATCTAACCTTAGCATACTGAGCATGGGTCTTCCAGAAATCAAGCATCCTATAAAAGAGATTAAAAAACTCAACTTTCCAGGACAAAAAGCAAGAGATGAATGGGCATCCTCTCTAGATAGAGCATATATATCACCTCATATGATTGTGGGTATGAACTGAGAAGGCACGGAAACAGCGGCTGCAAACTTGAGAGATTACAGTATTCTGGAAAGTGAAAAGATTCTACTAAAAAGGTCTCTATTGTTAATTTATGTTACTGAAAAGTCTAAAGGACAGGACAATAGGAAAAATGGATTATTGAGATTTAGGGGAGAAGAACAATAAAAAATGTACTTAGTGTTTCGTTTTCCATTATGATGATTGAAATTTTAATGTCCCTCACAGTCTTTTATAGATGGAAAGTACTCTGACACTTGAGGATGTGTAATAATTACCTTTTTCACGGTTTTATCTGGTTCAAGAGCAATATCTGGAATGTTTGCATCCACCATCAAGGAGAACAAGTTCAAAATTAGATTAGAATATCTAAAAATGGCAGAAATAAAAAAATACAATGCTGTTAAACTTTTGCAATTCTTATATCAAGAAGTATATCTTATATACCTACAAGTAGTTGTACTTGAATCTTGATAAATACAATGTGAGGCCATTCACCAGTTGTTGTAAGGAAAAGCGAATCTTGAATGAAACACTATAAAACAGTACTTTGAATAAACATCTAAAAAATGACATGCTTCATTAAGTATATATATTTTTAGAAAGGGTAAAGGAGATACCATAGTATACCTAATTAGCATTTTATAAACTCTAAAGTCTCTGTTCAATGATGACAAGAATCTCCTAACTTAATGGGGCTTGGGGCCAGAGAGATTAATGTGTAAATGTGTTTGCCTTGCACCAGTCCACACCATTTTCCATCCCTGGCACTGAATATGGCTCCCTGAGCACTATCAGCAGTGATCCCTGAGCACAGAGCTGGGAATAAGCCGGAGCACTGCTGATGTGAGCCCTGGACCCCCACAAAACAAGAAAACCCCCTTACTATTTAAAGACTATCTCAGCATGTCATGAGTAACAGAATTAAAACAAAATATGATCCTCCCACTTATCAAATTTGAGACTCTTCCAGGGATTATTAATAACCATTCTGAGAACAACACTGAATGTTCTGGATATAAGCAGCACCACATGGAGATGAAAACAGCTAGCACTCTACTGCATTAAGGAGGGGTTAAATATCTCAACATAGGTTTGGGACTGTGCTGGTCCCTGGAGGCATCAAACATTTATCTGCACCAGTTCTCAAGCCTGTCTTCATGGAAAGGAGAAGGGCTGTTAGCAGATGCAGGCTCTCGAGTTCTAGTCCTGAAGCAGTCAAACTTGAAAGTGAGGGACTGAGATGAAATGGCAAATTCAGAAAAGATTTTACTCAGGAGAGGGGAAAAAGAGAGGGGAGAGGAGGGAGGCAGGAAAGCTCCAAGACTATGGGGAAGAGTTTCCTTAAGCAGAACTCCAGAAAAACGCGGAAACTTTTATACCTTTTTAACAAAGGGGGTAGACTAGGACTTATCATTGAGTTTCAAGCAGGTGGGCCCGGTAGAATAGGTTAGGACCAAGGTGATTATCTTCTGGGGTGTGGCCATCTAGGTTACTCAAGGTATTAAGCAAATCCTGGGGACACCCTGTGACATCCCATACCAGCAATCCTATTCCTTAGGGCCACATTCCTCATCTCCCCCTGCCTAATCCCGTCCCTCTCACTATTCATACTTACAATGAACGCTTCCAGGTTCTAAAAAAATGGCAACATAAGAGCCTCATACTGTCTTCCCTAGGGGAAGGGAGTCAGGATTTTGATGATAAATTATTCAGGCCATACACACACACACACACACACACACACACACACACACACACACACACACACACACACACATATATATATACATAGATATATATGTATATTGGATATGCCAAAAACAGTAACAATAAGTCTCTCAATGAGATACATTACTGGTGCCCGCTCGAACAAATCGGGCGGGATACTCTCGGTAGCTTGCCAGGCTCTCCGAGAGGGATAGAGGAATCGAACACGGGTCGGCTGCATGCAAGGCAAACGCACTACCCGCTGTGCTATCACTCCAGCCCATCAGAATACAGAATTACAAAAAAAAAAAATTGCAGGTTTTTCCCTATTTATTAAATATATTCAATATACACGAAAAATACTTAATACTTGAGCTAAAATAATGGAACATGTAGACAAAACTACTATTATTATGAAGAAGCTCAAATAATGTAGCTTAGCATTTTCTAATTTTTTTTACTGCCCGTACAAATCAGAAGAAATGGTAATTAAAATTTATACCCTGGTGTAACTTTTAATCAAATTAGGCCTTCAAAAATAAATTAGGACTAAATTGCTTTTTAAACAAGTATGGCAATAGCTAAACAATTAGAACCTAGCTTAAGTTACTGATTTCCTGGTGGGAAATGAGAAAAAACCCATTTTGGCTGATAGTCCATTTCTACTCAAATAATAATTTCATTCATTCAACCAACAAATTTTACTCAGTACACCCGCTATACACTGCTAGGGATGGGGGTGGTGGGGAGGGATGGTGGGGAACTGCACAAAACAAGGTGTCTCCATTCATGAAATATATATTCTGGAAAAGGGTGAGACTCACATAATAAAGAGATATGGTAATGTCATTCGTGGCTAACAAAAAAATTAAAGCAAAAATACTGAAGTGGGTCAAAGATTGACAGGGCATAGAGAGAAGCCATCAAAAGGAGTTATGAGTTTACTGTAAACCTGCTGGAAGTAGCTGTCACTGTCATTGTCATCCCATTGCTCATCGATTTGTTCGAGCGGGTACCAGTAATGGCTCTCATTCTGAGACTTATTGTTATTATTTTTTGCATATCCAATACACCACAGGTAGCTTGCCAGGCTCTGCCATGCGGGCACCATATTCTCGGTAGCTTGCCAGGCTCTCCGAGAGGGGCTGAGGAATCGAACACGGGTCGGCTGCGTGAAAGGCGAACGCCTTACCACTGTGCTATCACTCCAGCCCAGGAAGTAGCTAAGTTAAAAAAAAAAAAAAAGAATGATAAACTCATGCGTATGATCAGCAGCTTCCATGGGGATATCTTGAGAGACTAAGGATGGAAGTAGGGAATTATTTCACAGATGTTCAGGTGGGAAAACAAAAAAACAACAGAGGCCATGAGGTTCTATTTTAAAGATGGAGTGGTTGATATTAGTTGTTTTGATGGAGCTTAGGAATGAGGACAGAGGTAATGAATGGCAGCCAGGGAACCCTGCTTCTTCGGAGGGAACCAACCCTCCCACCTGCAACAAGAGGCTGTATCTGGGGAGTTTAGTGGGAGTGGCAGTAAACATCACCACAGTTTAGGACCAAAACGCAATTCAGTGGCGGCTAGAAAAAAAGGAAGATAGGAGATGGATTATCTATGACAAAGTGACAATGAGACTAAAGACCTGTATCAGTCAGTAACATCATCCAAAACGGAACTATGAAGAAGGGAGGCAGAGTGGAAAGCTTAGCTCTGCAGCAGAACAAACCCAGACTGGTCAAGGTTATGCTACGCAAGAGGATGCTGACGTCCCTGAGTGGTCGTTCAGAGGACAATGAGAGTTTTCCAAGCATATGAATGGTGGGAGGTAGGCAGAATGAAGGTGGTTATCATGGGTGTATTTTTTGGTGGGTGTGGGGCAGTAGGTATATCTAAGTGTGTGTCTCTTATGCTTCATTTTGCTTACTAGTAAAAAAAAAAATGGTTTGCAAATGCAAAGAGAAGTAAGAAGGCACCAAGTCCGTCTCTAAGCTAAGTTTTCCGTAGGAAATGGAAATCAAGAGGAGGATTATTTTGAGCAGAGCCAGGTGTAAGGTCAGTGGTGCCAGCAGAACACAGTCAGTTGCTACCTATTACGTAATGAAGAAACAAAAGCAAAACCAAAAAAGGACGCTATTTCAAGACACTCAATTATTCATACTCTACTTGGCTAACTATATTCAATTTCTCCTACTCCTGACATTGAGGAATTTCAGAAATCTACAGTGGGGGTGGACTAGAAAAGTTTGGGGGCAGGTCATAAAGGTTTGATTCTAAAGGACATATTTTGGAGAGTCTGAAATCCATTATGCTTAAACACCCAGAGATTCTTAAATGTATCAAAGCCTGAGCCCATCCCAAGACCAATTTAACAGTGACCGAGACCCAGAACTGCCCCACAGCCAAGTTCTTCTGGTAATTCCAATTAGAGAGAAGAGGATTTACATAAAAGTAGATATCTTTACGGAAATGTTTTTATTTTTTAAACAGGAAATATTAATATTTTTCTGGATAATCTGCTTGCTTAAATTTAACAATTCCTTGTAGTATCAAATAGAAAAGTAATGTAAAAAAATGAAAATGAATCTCCTCTAAGAAGTGTAACATATAATTACTTCATGGATACTTTGTCACTACCTTAAAACCTTACAAATTCTCTTTGTCTGTTGAAATTAACTGGTACTTTTCCATTGAGGATACAAGTGACCCAAAATGGAAAGTATGTGCTAAACAGAGGCATTCAATAGCCCATCCAGAAAAACACTTAAAGGTTACCAGAGAACTTAGACTATGATCAAATCACCAAAGAAATTAAGGTCAAGGAAATACTGATAGGGTGAAAAACAAGCACAAAATGAGTCTAGATAAAAATGGATGTTAGCTACATATAGACTTTTAAAAAGGGAGAGGATTGAAAAGTGTTCAAGGAAAACATTCATTCTCTCACCCAGAGTTAGGTGAGTATCAGTACAACTCACCAGACTTAGAAAGACAGCCTAAACTTATTCAGCAAAACCTTTCAACGTAGTGTGGCGAGAGAACTAGTACAAGAGTAGAACTTTTTCTTCTGTTTTCTGCATGTAGTATATCTGGGTTCAATCCCCGGAACCACACATGGTCCCAAAGCCCTGCCAGGAATAATCCCTGAGAGCAGAGTCACCTGAGAGCAGAGTCAGGAGTAGGCCCTGTGTGTAGCCATGTGGTTCCAAACAAAACAAATAAACAAACAACAACCTTACACGTGCACACACACACACATACACACACAAACACGCGCGCGCGCGCGCGCGCGCGCGCGCACACACACACACACAACCTACAAAAACAAGCACATTGCGCTACATCAAGTGAGTGTTTCAGGTCAATTTCCCGGATAATCTATTCACTTTGACTCTAACAAATACCAAGCTATAATACCATAAAATATATTTATTTAATAAGTGTACTATTTCAAGGAGGGAGACTGTTAATGTTTTACTAAAAAAGTAGTGTAATCTGGGGCTGGAGTGATAGCACAGTGGGTAGGGAGTTTGCTGTGCATGCAGCCGACCTGGGTTCGATTCCCAGCATCCTGTATGGTCTCCTGAGCACCGCCAAGGTTGATTCCTGAGTGCAGAGCCAGGAGTGACCCCTGTGCATTGCCGGGTGTGACCCAAAAAGCAAATTAAAAAAAAAAGTAGTGTAATCATTAATTCACTGTTATTTGGAGACAAGGCAAAAAACCTGAGGTGATTGTGAACTTTATTTGATATAGTTAAAAATATTCCCAATTTTAAATCACAAAAATAAGTGACATACAAATGGTTTAAAGACTACTTTGGGCCATTTGTTACATCATCCAAGTCTAGCATGGTGTCTGGAAGCAATTTGAGTTAACAGAATGAGCTATGTCTTCCTCAAACATCTAAGATTTAAAATACTTGAACATTATTGACACCAGGAGTACTCAAAAATTGAACTTATCAACTACTGTTGCAATTGGCACTAATTACTAAAAAGAGATTATCTTGTTACAGGAAAATTGTCACCCAATAAAATGTACTGACATAAAACTGTAATCATTCCTCAGGAACAAAAGAGGCTCTTTTGCTACTGCAGCCCATAGTTATTCAGAGGTTTCTTGCAGAAATTGATCAGCATCTATCAAAAATCACTAAAACAATTAGTCATACTACAGACTAGCAACAAAAGTGGCAAATAGCCTTAACTTCAAACAAATGTGTGCCTAACAGGAAATTTCTCATGCTGTAATGGCAACTTTTACCACCTGAGCCATACACTCAACCATTTACAGCATTCAAACAAAAGTAAACACTGAACAAAATACTAGGGTCTAGAAAATATTAACGGAAGTACCTTTTAAAAAAGTATTTTATGAAATTAAAAAAAAAAGAACAGTTTTCATGAAGATTTAACATAAAATGATCCTTTATGGTTTTGCTCTGTAGTGAAGCTCAGAGTTCACTTTAAAATCTGCTCCGTTTTCTCATTTGCTGCTTCTAAATTTCTACTCAATTGTTACTAATCAATCATCAATGGTAGTTTCTAAAGCACGCTGTTGCTTTCTTCTTGCAGCAAGACAGAGGCAGCACCTTTCCTTCTCCCTAGTTATGATTTCGTTGTATCCCGTCTGTCTCCTGACTGAGACTATTCTTTTTTTTTTTTTTTTTTTTGCACAGGGGTCACTCCTGGTTCTGCACTCAGGAATTACTCCTGGCGGTGCTCAGAGGACCATATGGGATGCTGGGAATTGAACCCGAATCGGCCGCGTGCAAGGCAAATGCCCTACTCGCTGTGCTATCGCTCCAGCCCAGTCTTAGACTACTCTAAGCTAAAAAGCCCAGATAATAAATGAACTCCTACTTCTCTAAGAGGGCACTCAGCTTCCCAGTATTTTTTTTTTTAGCCTTTCTAGAAAGTAAAAGCAAGCCATTCTGCTACCCAAGGGATGAAAATAATGTGGCTGTTTGTAAAACTGCATGTGCCTGGTAGAAACAGGACTAACAAGGAAAGTCTATTGAGAAATCAGAAAAATAAGATATGGGTAAAATAGCCATGCTCTGGGTATCAGAAGGCCACTGTCACCTAGGAACCTGCCATGGCCCGAGGTTGAAAGTCTAGAGGTTCTCTTGCATGCAGCTGACCCAAGTTTATTTGTTTTTTTTTTTTCCTTTTTGATTTCTGGGTCACCCCTGGCAATGCTCAGGGGTTCCTTATGGCTCTGCAGTCAGGAATTACTCCTGGTGGTGCTCCCAGGATCTTACGGGATGCTGTGGATCAAACCTGGGCCGGCCGCATGCAAGGCAATCGCCCTACCCACTGTACTATAACTCTAGCCCAGCTGACCTAGGTGTGATCCTCGGCAAACAAATGCTGAAGGTTCTTATGTATTTAATAAGCATATTTCAAGTATTTATGCTTAACCACTTCAAGAACAACAAGTTACAAAGAGAAGACAGAGCTGATATGCATGGGCAACTCAATGCCCATTAGATTTATTTTCATCATGAAGGTGTATCTTCTCACTGAGATTTTTGCTAGAAAAGAATATTCCTTTATGTACAGTTAGCCTGAAACAACAACAAAAAAATCCTAATCATTTTTCACTAATCATCAAGTCATTCTGAAGTTAACAAATGCAATTTTTAGTTTTAAATTCTTTTTCAGCTTGATGCATGCTGTTCAGCCGTAAGTAATCTAGGATGAAGAAAACATAAAGTGGTACTGAAGAAAAAAGGATAAAGAAAAATCAACATCTCTTTCAGCAGAATGGTTGACGAGGTGCTAAGTAGAGAAAAAATATCTTCTGTAACATTTATTCTTCAATCATTTAACAAACTTCTGAATGCACCTAAATAGCAAGCGGAATTTAGGCTGCTGAAGAACAAAAACGATTCAGTTTAATACTGCTCTAAGGCAAATGCTCCGTTCTTTGATAAACAAGTGGGAAGTCAGCTAGGGACATGAGAAGAACTCAGTGCAGTAATTATACTTCTTCACAACTGGCTGCAGGAAGATCTAAGCATGAAGCTTTTATGCTTTCTGTATACTATTACTTGCAACAGAAATAAAAGCAGATTTTATTAAAATAATTTCAACCCTTTCAGCCTCCTGAAAAGCTTTCATGTGTATCTAATCTTGTGTAGTCATGTCCCCATTTCCTGGCATTGAGCTGCCAGAAAATTAGAAAGAAGCAAAAGATTCTATTATTTTCCTTTGATATCAGACTATTTAAATAATATCGATAAAGAGGGGCTGGAGTGATAGCACAGTGGGGAGGGCATTTGCCTTGCACGGGGTCGACCTGGGTTCGATTCCCAGCATCCCATATGGTCCCCCGGGCACCGCCAGGAGTAATTCCTGAGTGCAGAGCCAGGAGAAACCCCTGTGCATCGCCGGGTGTGACCCGAAAAGCAAATATATATATTATATATACATATATACACACATATATGTGTATATATATGTACACACACACACATACACACACACACACACACACACATATATATACTGCTACTTGGATCAGATACTACAGTGGATAAGGCACACGGCAGGCCCAGGTTTGATCCCTGCCACCATATATGGTCCCCTGAGCCTCACCAGGAGTGACCCCTGGATACAGAGCCTGCAGTAGCCCTGAGCACAACTAGGTGTGGCCCCCCAAAGAATATATATATATATATATATATATATTTAACAAAAACAGAAATATTATTGTCTGTGTTCCGACAATAACTTTGTAAGAGCCATGCTGACAATATCATTCTCCCGACCACCACCACCACCAATTTGGGGGCCATAACCGGCTGTGCTCAGGGCTTACTTCTGGCTCTGCACCGGGGAATTGTTCCTGGTGGGGTTGGTTGGGGGTTTGTTGGGATCAAACCTGGGTTAGCCGCATGAGAGCATCTCCCCCGCTGTGCTATCACGACTCCAGCTCCGGATCACAGACATCTCAAAGACTCCTCTTGATCTATGAAGCGAGACTATCACATTTTTCTATGTCAAGCCAAACAACTCACCGTCGCAGGTGGAGAAAAGCCGTGTAACACTGTTTCCGGAACTCCTGGTACTGCTCACTCTGGGTGCCTCCCATTCCTTCCACCATTTCCTTATTCAGCTTCATGGGGGGAGGAAGAGGCTTCGGATCCCGGCCCAAAATATATCCAAAGTCTATGTGGAAGAGTTTGCCTGGATGTTGATAAGAAACTCATTTGTTTCCAGAATTATCTTAGGGAACTGGGAAAGAGATATGTTGTCCAATTGGTAAAAACCAACCAACCAACCAACCAATAGTTCTCTCTTCACCAAGACTACCAGTTCATGATGACGTCTATTAACCGGTTTGACCATTTAACCTCAGCCGTGGTAGGGGATACTCAGGCAGATTTTAGTTCCACTCCCATTCATTCAGATGCAAGTACATTTAAAATCGTCTCACAGTAATGTTAATTAAAAAGTCTAAATGTTTAAATATGACTGAAATTCAATTCATGAACAGCTTTGTAAGAGTCTATCTCACAGTGATTTAATAAAAAAAGTTTAAAGAAAAATCCCCTAGGCCAGGGAGATAGTACAGGAGTTAAGGTGACTACTTTGCAGTGTCAAACACCCATTCGGTCCGTGACACTGCAGACTGTAAGGAGAAATCCCTTGACAGAGCAGAGAGCCAATAGCAAGCCCTGAACACAACTGGGTATATCCCTAAAGCCATTGCCCGCCCCCTGTCCCCTACCCCGGCCTGCTCCAAAAAAAGTCCACTTTTAAAACTCTAGATCAATGGTGGTCAAATCTTGGACAACTTTTTAATATATTGACAAAAATTATTATCTTGTAGACTTCTTAAAGCTTAAGCACATTGCCCATCATACAGTAGAAAGTTCTTTCTAATATTTTTCTAATAATTCCTCCCTTAAGCTATTACTCTTCCCACCCACCACCAACAGCCCCCTGCCCCCTAATTTAACTTGCATCATTAGATAGATCTGACCACTTTGAACTAATATGTGCCATTCATTAGCTGGAAGTGAGGAAACCACACATTCATAGTTACATTCGCAGAAACCGTGAAGACAAACTCTAGAGTAGCCATCTGAGTTCACAGATCAGGTATGAAAGAATGTGATGGCCATATAAACATGTACACATGTGGGAAGATGTGACTGACACCACACTGTGGTGAAGATGTGATTCATCACAGACAGGGCTAATGAAGCGGCTTAGAGTTTGCAATCAGTGCTAAAGCAGGCATCAATTTTATTTTTTTAATTGAATCACCATGAGGAAAAAAAAAAGAATCACCATTGAGAAACAATTATAAAGCTTTCATATTTGAGTTTCAGTCATACAATGATTGAACACCCATCCCTCTACCCATGCACATTTTCCACCACCAATGTCCCTAGTACCCCCCTCCCCTTCCTAGCTCTCCCCCTGTCTCTATGGCAGACAATTTCCTCCATACTCTCTGTCTACTTTTGGGCATTATAGTTTGCAATATAGATCTTGAGAGGCTATTGTGTTTGGCCCTTTATATACTTTCAGCGCACATCTCCCACCCCGAACGTGTCCTCCAACCATCATTGACTTAGTGATCCCTTCTCTATTCCAGCTGCCTGCTCCCCCAGTTCATAAGGCAGGCTTACAACTAGGGAGCGATACTCCTGGCCCTTATGTCTACTGATCTTGGGTGTCAGTCTCATAGTATGTTATTTATATTCCACAAATGAGTGCAAGCATGTATTTTAACACGATGGCAAACCCGTATGGATCCTACAATGTAAGTAAGCTTCACCAAGGCAGAGCTCTGCTTTTTCGGGCCACTGCCAACTCTCAAGTCTCAGAACAGTTTCCAGCACCTAGCAAGAACTCATTGTTGAAAGAAGAAATAAATCCACTAAAATTAGCACTTAAAAACTTCCCTTTGGCAACCTGCCCACTCTTTTTTTATTATTATTATTCTATTAATACCTCTCCTTAGTCTCTCTTTAAATAGCTTATACCAGGCTTAAAACGTATTGTTCAAACTGGAGTTGGTAACTGTCTCAAGAATTTTAAGTGGGCACATCTAGTAAATGACAGATGGGGGAGTTGAGGTAACAAGAAATTATAGTTGGATACAGATAGCGAGGCAACTAAGGAGAATTGAAAGATACTTCTGTCTCTCCATCCAAACAATGGAAAATAAAACAAACCACTCCAGAAATACCCAGATCAGCAGACATTTGGTAAGTAGTTATTAATGAGACTCTTACCTAGCTGAGTCATATCAAAACACCAAAGGGAGTGTTAAAATGGTTCGCTTATTGTTTTCTCTCCCACACTAAACTCTTTTAAAAAAAAATTATTAGTGAATCACCGTGAGGTATAGTTATAGACTTATAAACTTTAGTGCTTGCGTTTCAGTCATACAATGGTCGAGTGCCCATCCCTCTACCAGTGCCCATTCTCCACCACCAATGGCCCCAGCATCCCTCCCACCACCCCCTCCCCGCCCTCCCCCCATCCCACCTGCCTCTGTGGCAGGACATTCCCTTTTGCTTTCTCTCTCCTTTGGGGTGTTATGGTTTGAAATAGAGGTATTAAGTGGCCATCTTATTCGGTCTATAGTCTACTTGCAGCCTGCATCTCCCATCCTGAGCGGGCCCTCCTAGCACTCTTAACTTGGTGATCCCTTCTCTATCTGAGCTGCCTTTTCCCCCAGCATGAGAGGCCGGCTTCTAAGTTGTAGAGTAATCCTCCTCCCAGCTAAACTCTTAATGAACCATTAGGACTATTTTTGTTGTTGCTGCTGTTTTGGTTCTCCAGCCTTATTTCTGCCTCTGAGAACTGGATTCCTCTCAGCAGGTGCGAGAGACAGTAGTGGGTACTGAGGATAAAACCCTGCTTTGCAACTTGCCGCCTCAGCCTCTGTACTATCTCACCAGTCCCAGAACCATCCCGAGTATAAAAGTAAAAATCCTCTGTCTTTGTTATAGTCCCAAAATTATGACTTGCATGTATGCAGGAACACTGAATTAGACTATTTTGAACTTATCAACCAATATTTCAATTTTGTATCTACAGCTTATACGACCTTTCTTTCTTTTTACCACAAAATATTGCCAACTTTTTTTTTTTTTTTTTGCTTTTTGGGTCACACCCAGCAATACACAGGGGTCATTCCTGGCTTATGCACTCAGGAATTACCCCTGGCGGTACTCAGGGGACCATATGGGATGTTGGGATTTTAACCCGGATCGGCCTCGTGCAAGGCAAATGCCCTACCCGCTGTGCTATCACTCCAGCCCCATGCCAACTTTTTGTAAAAACACGTCACCATTATGTAAAGTTCTTTTTCATTTCAAATTTATAGTTTAAGTCACATACTTACAATAGCATTAACATTTATGATTTTGATGTATATAGTTACCATACTTTACTACACCAAACTACCAAAGACCCTCCACTCATATAAACTGTAGCCCACCTCTGCATTCCTTCCCTACCCCGCCCCTGCCCAGGGTTTGATAATCTCACTTTTATAATCTAAGGCCAAGTTTTATTTTATTTTTAAATAGTTTGATACTGTCTGTCCCTTGCTTTGTTTCTCTGTATACAAAAGATGAGTGAGTTCATCTGATATCTTTTCTTTTCTGATTTAACATGAGATCCTCCAATTCCATCCAAGTTCCAGGAAACTGCAACATTCTGTTTTTTCTTACAGCTGCTCAGAAGGGGCTGGAGTGATTGTACAGCGGGGAGGGCATTTGCTTTACATGCGGCTAACCAGGATTGCATCACCAGATCCCATATGGTCCCCCAAATACTGCCAGAAATAATTCCTGAGTGCAGAGCCAGGAATAACCCCTGAGCATCGTCGGGTGTGACCCAGAAAGAAAAAATAAAATAGCTGCACAGTATTCCATTGCGTTACATGTAAGGATCACAACCTCTTTTTTCTATTTATCTGTTGTTGTACATGTAGGTTGTTTTCACGTCCTAGCTACCGTCCGTACTATGCACTAAAATGAACACAGGTGTACAAATATCTTTAGAAATTAATATTTTTGTGTTTGGGGGGCATATGCTAAGAAGTAGTATGACTGGGTCTTATGGAAGTTCTATTCTTACTCTTTTAAGACTTCTCCATACTGTTTCTCATAGAGGGAATTTTCCTATCAATAGTAGATGAGGCTATTTTACTACCCAAACTGGGCGTTTCCTTCCCCAACATAACTGGCTGTTTCCAGTCTTTTCTGCCCATTTCTGAATGGTTATTTAGAAAACACTGTACTATCAGCTATTTTCTTCTAGAAATACAAGCTATTAAATGTTTAAACTGTTGGTTTACATTTCTATGAAAATCTATAATAAAGTTAACAGATACGTTTAGATCATCCTTGCTACCTTAAGCTCTTTTTTAGTTTCAGTTTTTGCCTTGTTACTGGATTGATATCAACAGCAAAATTATTTTAATTCTGCAGGTTAATACTAACAAAAGCAGTATTAGTTATATCTGGAATAATGTGCTAGCATTCTAAATAAAGGTTATGAAGCAATTCAAGTAGAAAGGTAGGAAGGCAGTAAAATAATTCTTACATGGGATATAGGACTCTGAACGCAAACTCACACTGTGCTAATTGTACAGTATTTCCAGAGTAAGTGATTTAGTTTCAATGTTACTTCCTCTATAACATTGCTATTAAATTGACTACTCTGCAAACTGATTTATGTGTTTTTATGTTTATTAAACAGTAGATGGACAACAATTAATATTGAATTTTATGCTGTATGACTTATAAAATGTAATATGGTAGCACACGGTGCATAGTACTCCACTGCAGTAAACGTAAGGATCACAACCTCTTTTTTAAGAGGTTTATCTTATTTTTTTATCTTCATTTCTAATTAAAAGATATCTATGCATTATTCACAACTTAAGAACACCCTTTTAGAATCTCAAAATGATCCTCAGGGGTTTATAAGCACTATGAAATAAATTTGGGGCCTGCAATCCATAAACCACCACATTTCCCAAAGTTTCATCAATCCAAAGTTTTAGAGAAAGAAATCTGATTATAGTGGACTGAGTGTGAACTCAGTGCAAAACTACCATCTCCTAATCTTGTAGAGTTCAAAGGGGATACCACTCTGAGATTTGGTGAATTCTACGATCAGTGTAATAAGGATTTCACTACCCTCAATGAATCCTGTTTATGTACTTCATTTTGTGCTTTATGCTTAAAATGAATATTTCATTTATTTTCTACATTGTTGCATTCCACGTTTTTACTTAAAATAATGATGCTTTGTTACTAAAAGAGTTCCTAATGATAGTCTTGATTCCTAATGATGCACTTGAGCAGATAATCCAATAAATCTATGATTCAAAGTTGCCACCAATAATCATGCTATCCGAATATCAAAAGGTATCAGTCATCACACCTGGTTTATTTGATGGGATTCATGGTTTTAATATGGAACTTTGCTTCACTTCATTTCATTACAGGCATTATTGGAATTCCAATGTCAGCTATGGATCATTGCTTGCAAATGAAAAGTGTATTTCTATCATACCCAAAAGAAAATCCTCAAAGAACAGGATTAAAACATAATTATAATGCATAAAAGATATCATATCCAACAATGAAACCATTATTATGCTCTGCAGTTCAAAGAACCATATATTTTGAAAAGAGTCTATTAATGTTTTAAGAAAGTTCATCCTTATACATACCAAAAAGAACGGCTCTATGAAAGCTAATATGTTTAAGTAAAACTTGCAAGGCTTTTAAAAATGCACTTCAGAAAATTAAGAGAATGAAACTCAGGGGGTCTGGTCTTATTCAAATCTTTTACCTTAAATAGTCATGTTGTGGAGTACACAAACAAATAGAATGTTGATATAAATACCTCTTTTTATCCCTGACTTGTTAGAGAAGTGCTAATTAAATCTTACTTTTATTTGTATAAATAACATAAACCTTATCTAAAACTGCAGTTCAAACATCCATAGTTACTTTTTTCTTGCTGGTCCTGGTTTGGGATCTCAGCAGTCCTCAGGGCTATACTGACTGTGTGCTTAGGGCTCATGCCCACAGGTACTCAGGGACGATATGGGATGTCAGGGATTGAACTGGGGCGAGCCGCTTGCCTTTGTTTTATACTATCTTATATTTAATTTATACCTATATTATGCCTCTGGTCCCAAATATCCATCGTTCTTAGGTTAAAGAGAATGCTGCTAAAATTCATAGCAATTCACACTAGTTTCTTAAGTTTCCATCTTAACTAATATTTTAATGTGAACAATCTCAATACTGTGCCATTCTGCTTTCCATAGCTATGGTTATATTCCCATTTCTCGATCCTTCCCCTCTTTCCCTAAATCTAATGTCTTATGAACTGCATGCTGAAAGTAGGTAAAGGGACAAACAAACTAACTTCTCAGAATATGTACTGCAAACTGTAATGTCCAAAGCGTGTGTGTGTGTGTGTGGGGGGGGGGTTGGGGCAGAAAAATGGAGGAAAGAGGGGACAGGGAAGAGGGGGAGGGATTTGTAGGGAGGGGACAAAGTGTAAAGGCAGATGGCAGAGGAAAACTGGGAACATTGGTGGTGGTGGGAAATGTACACTGGTGGAGGGATGGGTATCCAAACACTGTATGACTGACACCTGATAATGAAAAGCTTTGCAGCTCTGCATCTCATAGTGATTATATATATAAAATCTAATGTCTTATTAAGCCAGAGATTGAAGAGCTCTGCAAAAATAAGGCCAAATTATTGACCAAGTTATTTTTAGTCACCAAATTATGTTTTGCTTAAAAAGTATGGTAAAAAAAAAAAAAGTACGGTAAATAACACTAGATTATTGGTTATTTTAAAATTAGTACTCTAAAAAGTACATTTTCATTTCAAATGTAGACTATATAAACAAAAATTGCCTAATTGAAGCTCTTTTGGGAGTCCTTAATAAGTTTTAAGCACTTAATAGTACCCTGAGACCAAAATGGCTCTGACTTAATCACTAAAGTTTTTAACCTTCAAATGGTTACTGGTTCCCTGTTAGACATAAAACAGTTTTCTAGAAAACATTTCAGTAGATAAAAACTTTTATAGGTACAATGACTATGTCAGGTGGTAAACCAAATCAGTCCAAAATAAGTAAGCAAACCCTTAAGGAATTTTTACTCAAACTCAGTATCACACCAAATTCTACCATGTTATCTCCCTCAACCCATCCAAACCACCAGGATAGACTCTACTTTCATTTATACATCCAGAAGCAGAGAAAACTAATCGCAGACATTATTGTGATTTACCTAGTAACCCAATGATAAAAGGACAATTTAATCCCCCACAAAATGACTCTGGAATCTGACATTTTAACTCCTATGTAAGACTGTTCCTCAGGGTTAAAAAGAAAAGTGAATCAATTTCATATCCTGGTATAGAGTTGGTCTAAAAAACAATAACCATGTTTTACAGTTACACTGGTCTTTTTCTCAAATGCTCAAAAATAAAAAAGGGAATAAAAAGTTAAGCTTTCCCCCCCAAAGAACTGGGCTAGATGTCAATCATGACTCCTGATTTCCATGAGTAAATTTTTTAAAAGTTAGCTCTACCGGGTACAAACTTATGAAATTTCACTTTCCCAGCCACATCTTATAGCCTGTGGTTTCTTGCCTAAATAATACTGTTTATATATTAAGAAGTGACACATCATTCACTCCAAATCTGTGTCAAGAAAACATTATAATTGACCACATGTTAATACAATGAAAAAAGGAAATTTCCAGCCTTTTACATGTATGGTGTATTCATGGCGCCCTCTGCTGCACAAACTGAGGAAACATCAATCAAGCTAAGAAGACAAAGCAGGAGCAAAAAGATTTCTGAGAAATCTGTAATCAAGAATCCTAATTTACTTTTTGCACTTTATCATGCCACATATTGTAAAATATATAGAGTGAAGCGATCTGTCACACTTATCCCTTAAGTTCTATACCTAAAGCTTTGCATTCTCATTATTTATAACAGTGTATTAGGGAGAAATCCTCCAAAGATTGTAGTAAAATGAAATCTGGATATCTCCTTCTTGTCTGCTCCCCGTCTCATTCTAAAGAATTTAACATAGATGAACCAGTGGAACTTTTACTATAATCCTAAGCCACTTTTTCCAAACAAAAAGCACAGTCAAAGACATAAACCGTATAACCTGGCAAACGAAAATAAGAGACAAAGAAATTTTTACCTTGAATAGTAAAAGAATGTTAGTTTTCATTAAAAAAAAGGAAAGAAAAAAGTTCTATAAACACTGATATAAAATATGTGTCATGATGCTAGAGATATTTTTAATTTTAAGAGTGAAATGTATTCCCTGAAACAAACAACATTCAAGAGTCACTCTAAATATATAATAGTTGTCTAAGATACATAGTTAATTTATGAGCTAAATACATACATATGATCAAATAAATTAAAACTACTTTTAAGTACAGACTTGGAAAATGACTTTTCTTTTTTAGTAAATCATTATACATGTTTTAGAAGTTGAGAAATGCATTTATACTTTTCTTCTTGAAATACTCAGTATTTCCCTAAGTAACATAATTTCATTAAAAGTAAACCTGAAAATTGAAAATACTTATCCTTGTAAGGAAGACTTAATATGCTAATTGGACAAGCAAATTAAAAGACACAAGGCAAAAATAACTCAAAGAATGTATCTTTTAGGTTCTGTTTTCTAAAGGCAGATTTGGAGCACCCTCTAGTGGAAACCTGGTGACAAGAAGTTTAAGGTCTCTTAAAATTCGATACTTTAATTTCCATTACAGAGTAACTGACTGATCTTAAAAAAACAAAGTATGCTCTATATTCTTTTCAAATTTTACTCTTAATCTATTCTCTCTTCAATACACACGCACAAAAGAGTCTCAAAATCCAACAGAAAAAGGTTTATTTAACTTCCAAAAGAAGAGGATAAGTAGATTTAGAACAGATTATATTAGAGAGAAATCAAAACCATATAAATCTATGTAGTAAAGAATTCAGCTGTACTTATACAATAACAGCAATCAATGAAATTATATTGGCGGCTTGATTCCTGTGGTTATGAAATCCAGTCAGGGCCCGGAGCGAGGGTGTTTGCCTTGCATGAAACCAACCCAAGTTCCATCCCTGGCATTCCAAAAAGTCCCCTAAGCGCTGCTAGGAGTAATTCTTGGGTGCAGAGCCAGGAGGAACCCCTGAGCATTGCCAGGTTGTGTCTTCAAAACAAGAATAAACACCAACAATAAAAATAAGTTCACTTTTTTTTTTCAGTCTGAGAGGCTTAAGGAAACCAGAGAACTTTTTCCCAAATTCTGTTTCTTTCTCAGCACCTCATGATCACCACATTAAAAAGACTTTGCTAAATGACCAAGTTAGGCAGGAACCTCCATGACCATCTAGTTACATTCATCTGGTCTGGGTTATTAAGAGATCGCCTGGTTTTGACAGGGACTTGGCTTCCTACTTACAAGTTTGCCAACAGATGACTGCTCAAATTAATAATTTAGATTGAATATGAAATGCAAAATTACACAGAGCTTATACACAACTTTATACAAAGGTTATACAAAGCTATCATATCAATAATAAGTTATGCTAGAGTTGATATATTATGTTAAATTCTGGGTATCTCAATTTGGAGGAATAGTAAAACAAAAAGTGTCCTTACCCGAGAGCCTATCATAAAAGATCAATTTAAAATCTACTGTCCATGGAAGGTTAAGGAAACTTGCGGTATTTAGCCCAGGAAGAAAAAGGCTATGTATACTGAAGAGTAGAAACATTTATTCATTCACTTATCCAACTCTGCTTTACTGAACACTTTGGCTAAAAGTTGCTCAAAGCTCTGGCAAGGTTCCTCTCTGACTGAACTTGTACTCTAAGGGGAGGGGAAACTAATCAACACACTTTTGGAGACAGGTTATCTTTCTGAACTATTTACTAGAAAAACACCCCATCACATTACATGCTAAATACTTTTTGAACCACAGGTAGCAGTTGTTATTAGACATGAGACTAGTGAGCATTATCAGGACTCATTCTGGGCTTAAAATAAATGCACAGGAGATATTATGAAGTGAGATCAGGAACAAAAGAGATATGGAATATGGAGTCTTTAGGTAGGCAGTGGATGAATGGAAAACTTTTAATGACTGGCGATGTAACTAGGATTTCAAGGAAATAAGCATTTCAGTTTGAAGCCAATGAGATGAATACGCTCTAAGTTTGAAGATGGTATCTAAAACCACAAGCTAAGATTTATTAAAAAAAAAAGGATGGGTGAAAATGATTCCAGGGAACTGAAAAGGATAAAACAAAATGCTAGGTTCATGTAAGTTAAGAGTAGGTTGAGGGAGGGATGGGCAAACGATCACTGTATGACTGAAAAGCAAACACAAAAGCTCGTAAGTTTGTAACTATACCTCACAGTGATTCACTAATAAAAATTTAAAAAAAAAGAGTAGGTTGAGAAGAGGAAGCATGATCCAATATTATACCTAAAGTTGCACAGTAAGAGACTGATGGCAAAGATGTGCTTCCCATCAAAGAAGACATTTCAAGAAGCAAGAGCAGGCTGACCATTGAGCGTATCGTCACAAAAGTGATTCCCCCTACATGTTCTTTAAGGTACCATTATTTACAGATTTTTTTTAAGAAGTCTGATTTATTTTTTACTTAATGCAACTTATCTTGCTATCAAGTAGATTCTAAACTAAAACATAAGTTAAGTTTTGTTAAGCTGCCAGATTATAATCTAGTTAATGACAGGTTTCATGCATAACACAGTCCCTCACGACCCCCTGCCCTTTTGTACTTCTATTATCTGTTACCTGTTTTTGTTAGCAACAGGTTATCCAAATGTCTGTCTCCAACTCCAAGTATATATGTAATCACACAGTATCCAGCTGCAAGAGTTTAAAAAAACTTTTTTTAGGAATAGACTCAAGGCATGTTATACATATACTACATATATAAAAGAGAACCTTGTGCTATTTTAATTTTCATTGAATTTCTGTTTTTGATAAGTCTCATGAAAAGGACCTTTATTGTCATTAGTCTTTAGGAAAACTGGAACATTATTATATAGAGGTAAAAAAACAATAGGACAACAAATTTACAAGAGCAGATTTTTCAAATTTTAGTCAGGTTTGTAGTTGTTTGTATGCAATTCAAGTTAAAAAGTTAACACTCCACTTTAAAACAGATTTATAATAGAAAAAGTTTACAGCTATTATCTGAAATAAAGAGATATGTGTAAAGGCCTGCAAAATATCTCATGTAATAAGTAACTGAGAAATGGGTATGTTGAATGCAAGAGAGCCAAATATTCCTTAACATGTTTTTCATTCAAGGTGGGAACTGTATCAGTTTAATCCAGGCAAGTTCTGTGCAACTGAGGAACAAAATATTAAAGAGTGACTGTATCAGAACTCCAGTAAAGCCTTCAGAAGAAAAGTTTCCATTTAAAAATTTTAGAAAAATTTTCCTGAAACTGAGCTGTGAGAAACCCCTGCCATGGAGAAGTTATGTGCAAGTGAACTAACAATCCTTGCAAAACAAACAAACAAAACATACAGTTGCCAGTTAAAATGAGAGATTTATCATTTTAGATGCTCCACCTAAACAAACCTTTAGATGGTACGTAATTTTTTTTTTAGATACTAGAATACAGAAAAAAAAAACAGAAGGAAGGAGAGAGTAGAGTGGTAGGGAGGGAGGAAACTGAGGAAAAGAGAAATACAAACTGATAAAAGAAAAAAACATTTTCTCTTCAATATTAAAACCAATGTCCCATTGGACTTTATATATAGTATATGTGATCACTTTTATAAATAAACTATTACAATAAGAACTGGCACGTAAAATAGGAAAAACATAATGGAATCTAAACATACTTCTTTTAGTATGGCATTTCAGTTTTTAAGACTTTGATGTTTTCTTTATACTTCTCAGCCAAAAATTTATCATCAAGCACAATTTGGGGATAAATCATGATGTTCAAAATGACTGACACTTCACAGAAACATTGCACAAAATGCCATGTGTAGGAAAACAATAAAGTAAGGAAAAATATATGGAAAAAATTACATAATTGTCTCAATACCTAGAAAATCTCTGGAGCTTCTCCAACCAGTTTTTTTTTTTTTTTTTTTTTTTTTTAACAGAAGCCAAACAGAAATGTAACTCTGGTCTCCTAAACATAACCATTTAGGTAAAATTCTAGTGGTCAAATGCTTTCTCCACTAATCCTTAAATAATATTATGAAAATCCACCTCTTAATAGAGTAAAAAATAATCATTCCATTGAACATAAACCTCATGAGGACAAGACTTAATGAATGAAATACACATAACTATTTATAGGAACTGTGTCAATAACACATCATTTTCTTAGATTTATCTAAAAATTTATCCTTGAGATTTATCTAAAAATTATTTCTGAGACTACCCCACAGTCTAATTAAGCACAGTTATCCAACAACAAGGAAAAATCTATGAGAAAATTAATAGCTTCCAGGAACAGATAACTTGTAATAATAAAACAGCTAAATGACTGCAAAGATAAATCCATTAAAGACTAACAGAATTTATACCTGACAGAATTTATACCTACGAAGCATTATATTAAGACACTAATTTCTTCCTTTTACAACATTTTAAACTTTTTAATCTTCACATAGAGCACATACTCTTCTATAGTCGATCTGTCCCCAAACTCTCAGGTTGAAATCCTAACGCCTACTGTGATAGACTCGGAAGCCAGATGACTGGAAACAATGAGGTCATGAGGAAGAAGTGAGGATGAAGCCTTCATGAGCCATTAGCACACTTCGCCATGTGAAGGGACAACAGGAGGCTTCGACCCCAACAGGACTCTCACTCTCCCAACCGAGCTTCCCACTCAAGACTCCCAGTCTCTGGCAATAGACTGCTTCTGAGTTATCCAAACTCTGATAACTTCATTCGAGTAGACTGACAGATGAAGACAAAATTTTAATGTGCCCTCTATATGACAGCCTACTTTGTTTTATTCAGACATTTCCACAGAAAGGAGAAGCCTGGAAAACTCACCACAACTTTTAACGTAAGTGTCCATAACTTCGGCGCTGATCCCATTTGGCCCATTCTCGCTTGGTGCATACTTCCTAAAAAAGTTCTGAAAAGAAATTATTTACCTATTTAAATGGGAGTAAAGTCATTAAACAAGTTAGGCATACTGAAATTGCAAGATTAGTGACTAACATGAAGATCGATGACTAGTCTAAACCTTCACGGTTAAAACATGCTGGGCCTCATCAAGAGATAGTATAGAGGGCAGGGTACTTGCCTAGCCCACAGCTGACCTGAGTTTGATCCCCGACATCCTATATGATCCCCAAGCGTAGCCAGGAGTGATCCCTGAGCACAGAGCCAGGGGTAACCCCTGAAGACTGCAGGCTGTGGCCCAGAAAACAAAAAACTAAACTTTCCAAACCACATACATCAAAGTGTGGACTTTCAGGAAGTATCTAACTTAAGAGTCAGTATTAAAACTAATGTACACACTTATTAGGAAATCTATAGCTATATAATTCTGTATATAATATTACATATAGCTCTTTCTATAGCACTGTAGCACCACTGTCCCATTGTTCATCGATTTGCTTGAGTGGGCACCAGTAAAGTCTCCATTGTGGGACTTGTTGTTACTGTTTTGGGCATATTGAATACACCACAGGTAGCTTGCCAGGCTCTGCCATGCGGGTGGGATACTCTCAGTAGCTTGCTGGGCTCTCCGAGAGGGACGAAGGAATTGAACCCGGGTCAGTCGCATGCAAGGCAAACACCCTACCGGCTGTACTGTCGCTCCAGTCCAGCTACCTCTAGATGGCAGAAAAAGACATTAAAATAAATTTGCTATGGTCGCTACTTAATTTCTCATTTTGTTTCATCTTTTTCCTGAAAGTAAAGGCTTTAATCATCTATTCTCCTGAAACACAGGTTTTTTTAAAATGAACTTTTCAAGGCTGTAGAGAGAGCACAGCGGGTGGGGCACTTGCCTTTGTATGCAGCGGAGCCAGGTCTGATTCTTGGCACCCAATGGGGCCCCAAGCCCACCCGAGCACAGGGCCAGGAGTAAGCCCTGCGCACTAAGGGGTGTGGCAAAAACAACAGCAGCAACAACAACCATGCTGAGACTCTTCAGAATAAAAACTGAGGGGCCTGAGTGATAGCACAGCAGGTAAGCAATTTGCTTTGCATGCAGCCAACCCGGGTTCGATCCCCGGCATCCCATATGGTCCCCCGAGCACTGCTAGGAGGAATTCCTGAGTGCAGAGCCAGGAATAACCCCTAAGCATTGCTGGGTGTGACCCAAAAAGAAAAAAAAAAAAAAGAAAGAATAAAAACTGAATCTTTTCCCAAGGTAACTAAAAGTGTGTCCAAGAAACTTCTTGGTGAGGGGTCGGAACCAGGCGGGGTCAGACAGTGAGCCCAGGTCTGCTGTGTGGAAAACACACACTCAGCCCACCAGGCTATCTCTCTGGCCCAAGTTCGACTTTTTTTCTGTGCAATAATTAACAGTACCTGTCACTATTGTTTTGAACGTGAAGTACTTTAGAGTTTTAATAAGCATTCTATTAACAGAAGACTCTCTACCTGAATGCTTCCTTCCGTATCAAGAACTTCTGCAACGGGAACTGACTGAATGAACTGCATGAAACCTACACAGAAATATATGCATTAAATTAAATATAGGGCTTCGCTAAGTAATAACAGGGAATACGAAATAATAGGCAACACTGATTTAACGTATAAAAGCTTTGTTTATTTTTATAAAATATATACCAATGAAAAATAATCCATGTTTCATAAAATATAACAAATAAAAATGAAGCCATGGATGTAAGGAGAAGAGGGGAGGCTTGAGAGACAGATGAAGTTGTTTCACACCCTGGCAGGACCTTAAGCAAAAAGAAACATGTCTGCCTTTGTCCCAAAGCAAACCAAGACTGGGAAATCCATTGACACAATATTGTCAAAGAACTTATTTGTAATTTTTCACAAAACAGTTCTAAGAGGAAAATGAGAAGAGAATTAAACTATTGTGGAAGTATGCAGATCACAAGCAGAAAATCTACCTTCATTTCCTGAATGGCTTTTGTAAGAAGAGCGCAATATAAAACCTTTCTGAGTGCACATTTACTCGCAAATGACAGCTAACTTCGGTGCACAGATTCTGAGTAAAAGAAAAAAAAAAACACGAAGAACCCTAACGAGTTTTGAATGCCGGGAAACACCAAGTGGTGTTAACTTTTATCCCAACATGCTGTTGAGTGACTCCAAAAGCTGAATGGAAAGACAGACGGAGGCAGGTAAGTTAATAGTCTATTTTGATTGGGGGGGCTACGGTGCTCACGCCTTCTCCTGGCTCTACTCTCGGGAGGGCTAGCAGGGGTCAGGGGACCTAGTATAAGGTCAGGGCTCATACCAGGTCAGTCGTATGCAACGCAAGCGCCCAACCTACCACTCTAGTCCAGTCCACTGAACTTCACGTTCAGTGCTACCAGTGAGTTCACATTCTTATCAATATTCAATCAATATTCAATGTTCAGAGAGATAGTACAGCTGGTAAAGCACTTGCCTAGCATGTGGCTAACCTGGGTTCCATGCCTGATACCACATATGATACCTCAGCATGGGTGATAACGGAACACAGAGACAGAAATAGATCCTGAATATGACTGGGTGTAACCGCCCCCACCCCCCAAAAATAGTGGGAGGGGCTGGAAAGATACAAACAGTCGGTGGAAAATTGTTTTGCACACAGCCATCCCAGACACCCCTGATGTTCCCCCCAGTCCTCCAGGAGTTGATCCCTGTGCACAGAGCTAGGAGTAAGCCCCAGACACTGATGCGTGTGAGGAAAAGAAAAGGTGGGGGAACCAGTGTTCACTCTCTACTGAAATATGTAATCATGGTGCAAAACAAACTTACCGTGTTTTGTACTAGTGGCTAATACTTTATATGGAGTTAATTTCAAATCCAGATTTTCTTTCCGCAGGAGCTTTTAACCAGAAGACAAACAAATTAATGAAATGTAAAGTTGAGCACGGAACAGTTATGCAGACAAGTATTATAGTGAGTTTAATAATTTATCTCAATATATTCAGAAGATAAGTAGTGGCATTTATAGTAGCCTATGGAACTTATTATCAGAATACATTTCCTCGATTTGCACACCAAATTAAAAATATTATACTCACTGTCAGTAGTTTCCAAAAAACCTAATTTACATGAAATTTACTTCACTGGGGGGTTGGGGGGCGAGGGACCTGGGTCCATGCCTGCTGTGCTCAGGCCTCACTCCTACAGTCCTCTCGGGATCGCATGCAGTGACAGGGTTGGACCAGGGTCAGCTGCATGCAAGGTAACACCCTCCCCTCTCACTTTCCCTCCAGTCTGGCCTTTAAAAATAGTGTTTCAGAATTCAGAAAAAAAGAAAATGAAGGGGCTGGAGCAATAGCACAGCGGGTAGGGCGTTTGCATTGCACGCAGCTGACCCGGGTTTGATTCCCAGCATCCCATATGGTCCCCTGAGCACCGCCAGGAGTAATTCCTGAGTGTAGAGCATCGCCAGGTGTGACCCAAAAAGAAAAAAAAAAAAAAAAAAAAGAAAATGAAGATAAATTTATTTCTTTAAAAGCCAGGTCCGATGACTGAATCTTAAAAAATGAAGAGGAAAAAGACGTAATTGACTAGGAGGGAATTACTCAGTCTACCACTGAGAGAAGCGGGAAAACATTCATTTTTTAAAAAAAAATATATGCAGTTTCATTTTTAGGCTCACCAGCTAAGTCAATCTCCAGTACACAAAAGCAACTCAATTTTGCCAAGGTAAAGTGAAGATGGCTCAGCCTTCTAAGACTGTACCTGGCTCTTAAAAATATTTTTGTGTCCATTCTACAGCAAACCATAGTTTCTAAACTGAGAAAGAAAGAAAAAGAAAATCCTACAATGTAAGGTCATATTCACCTTGTCCATGAGTGAAATGATTTGAAGAATAAGTTGATCTTGACGTAAATCATCCCCATGCTTAAATATAACTGGGTATTTGCCTCCATCTTCTGTCTTAAAGAATAATTGTGCAGGCATAAGAGCACTCTGAAAATAAAACATAACTTCCAAATTTAGACATAAATTATTCCTCAAAGATTTATAATACAGCAGCACCTGCTGACATGTAAGGTAAATAATCAAGTAAATAGGAACTACAGAAACAAGACGGATTTGGCATAAGCATCAGAATACTATAGTGAGAACGGTGAGTGATAAGAATCACAAGAACACAGTACGAAGAGAACAAACTCAGGTGTTAGTTATGGACATGAAATCAGCAGCTGTGCACTGCCCCATCTGCTTTCCTATTTGAGAAAATAAAGAGTATCCCCTCACCTGCAGATTGCTAAGATTCTGACATTATGTTTAATGGAGATCAGATTATGTTCACCATCATTTATCATTCCCGCGCTGTGCTCAGGGCTTACTCCTACCTCTGTGCTCAGGGCATATATATTCCCTCTCATGTAATGGTTTTCAAAGCTGGTCTCTTAACTTTAAGTCAGTTCTAATATACAATAACACCCCATCAATTACCTTAAATAAGGTAGCCGTTTCTGGGATGATCCCTCTAATTTTCACCTGGGGTTCTAAAGGCAACGGGATAAGTTCCACATCTGACAAGTTCATTTTTTCGTTGTCTCCAAGCAAGGCCTGTAGTCTCTCATTCTAGGAGAACCAATCAGAAAGTGGTAATTAGTTTCAAATGGCAGAGTAGCTTATAAGCAGAACAGCTTATAGAACAGCTGTTCAAAATATCTACGGAGCACCATAATATATGTACGGGTGAGGGGGCAAGAAGGGATGCTCGTCTCTTCTCACCAAGTCTAAGTTTTACCATGGAAAAAAAAGATCAACACAGTAGCTGTCAGAACAAGTCAGCGCCGTGACTAATAACTAGGTTTGCATCCTGAGGCAGGTCACTCTGGACCTTGATTTTCCCCAGACAAGAATTCTAGTTTAAGTAATCTCTTGAGGCCATTCTGATGTCAAACATTAAATGCAAGACGCTAAGATTCTAAAATGGGAGCTGGTAAAAGCATCGGAGTTACAAATAAGGGCTCTGAATGCAGGCAGAAATCCCAAACTCCATTACTGGCTGGGCATTGTACAAGTGAATCGATCTCTACTTTACCTTATTCACTGGGATGGCACCGATACCTAACGTAGAGAACTGTGAGGATTAAATCCATGTACGCAGCTTCATAAATAAGGAAGTTATAATAGTCAGGGCTTAGATTTTTGGTTTGAGGGTCACACCTGGCAGTGAAAGGGGCTCTTCCTTGCTTGGTGCTCAGGAAACTATGTGACTCTGAGGCTTGAACCCAGGGTTCCCTCATACAGTGTTTCTGCTATTATAAATTCCTAAGAACCTCACAAAATATATCAACCCCAAAGAGCAAGTGCCATGCTCAGCCATTTTATTAATCAAAACCTGAAAGCAAAGCACATAGTTTTACCTTTTTCTTACGATTTCCGCTTTCACGTTGCACTGCCTTCATTAGATGCACAAGTCGATCTACAAATGTCTGCTGTGCAGCCAGCAACGAACGCATAACTCTGACAGACTTATCACCCTGAGGGGATCAAAGGGAAAGAAAATGACTTCTATGTACCATGATGATCAGGGTTTCTGGAAGAGCATGGGTGATCTTTATTTATTCTTCTAATAGCTGCAAACTTCAACACAAAGTGAAATTGAAAGAGATTAATTATCTTGGCTCAGAGATGATAAAAAACCTACAACTTTAGCTAAACAGAATTTTTTCAGCTGAAAACTAACTGAATCTTCGGCGAAATACTAGCCCATAAAAAAAGCCCTTTTCCACATATACAATCATGTATCTAGATTTCATTCACTCAAAAATGCATTAATTCAATAAATACCTTGACACTTATGATGTATTCAGAAATGTATGGGGCACATTATGGCAGAAATAATATTTCTTTCAAGGAACTAAAAATCTACTAAAAACAAAGTAGTATTATACAAACGGCAATATAAACATGCTTAATAAAACACAAGTCATTAAAAACTAATGCTATCATTTTAAGTAAGTGATTTCCAGTTCACATGGTAAATACATTTTCTCATTTAATCCTTCTAATTATGCTGATAAGAGCACCTGGCCAAATATTAACATTGTCATTTCACAGAGGAGAAAATTTAAGCATAGAGAAGTCAATATTTCTTCCCAGTATGATCAAGGCTATGTGACAGACAGAGATAAGACTCATTATTTGACATTCAGCTTGGCATAAAGTTCTTAGCTGAGAACTTTATGAAAGTTTTGTCATTATTTAAAATGTTATTGCCAAATCTTTCTTTGTTTCGGGGTTGCATTCAGCAGTTCCTGGGGCTCATTCTGGCTCTCTGCTCAGGGATCATTTCTGTTGATGCTCGGAGGATTCTGTCATGCTAGGAATCTCACCCAGGCCTCCAGTACGCATTGCTCTCAGCCCACTGAACTAAATTTCAGATCCACTATTATTAGATTTGTAAGAGCATAAAACAGCAGATGAAAGAATTAAAATATTTCTGTAGCACATCCCAGATTTAACATCTTGATAGTTTTCATAGCGCTTTATCCTCTTTTAGTTGAACTGTGATACCATTTTAAAAATTGCAAAACAACTTCTGGCAGATGTCTCTCTGGTCTTAGTTACTAAAATACTAAATTACAGAAACCCAAAACTGAGAGGCCGCTAAGTGTGGTCACTCGACCTCATATCTCTTCATCCTCAGCAATGGAAAACAAATTATCTAATGCTTCCTTTTCAGCAGGTCTGACTTTAGGGGAGAGACTCTCCAAACAATAACAGTGAGTTTTGTTGAAATATTGTATGCAATCAAAATGAAAGTAAAGTGAAATTTATTAGTTACACAGGCGGGGGAGGGGGAGCTTGGGGGGGGGCTCGGGGTGTGGGGGTGTTTGGGGTGTGAGGGGGCGGGGTGGAGCTATATTGGGATTCTTGGTGGTGGAATATGAGCACTGGTGAAGGGATGGGTATTCGAGCATTGTATAACTGAGATTTAAACCTGAAAACTTTGTAACTTTCCACATGGTGACTCAATAAGAAATTAAAAAAAAAAAAATTGCAAAACACCAAGGGAAAGCATTTATAGGTCTCTAAAAACTGTGACCGCAAGAACATAATTTTCAAAAACTATATTTGCAATATAGATTTCTGAAAATGCATATAGTCCTTGACTAAAATAAAAAAAAAACAGAAAATGCGCAAATGATAAAGTGAACCTTTGATTTTTGTGCCCTGCATGGGCATATTTCATTAACTAAATGGTCAATGAACTCAAGATCAAGCAATAAATACTTCAGTCCATATTGGCCAGTTTCCACTCCAATAATTCAACTGTGACTACAGTGTAAAAGCAGTCAAAGGAAAATGACGACAACTGAACATGGTAGTTCCAGTAAAATTTTACTTGTCAACACTGAAATTTGAACTTTATATAATTTTCATATGCCAAATATTTTATCTTTCTTTTGATCTTGCTTTCAGCAAGAACCAATTTGTTATTCCATGGGATATGTTAATAAAAGAAGCAGCAAGCTAGATTTGGTCCCTGAATTGTGTCTGCCAGTCCCCACGGTAAACAGTTACCTTCAGCAGCGCTTGGCTAAACCGTCTCATCACATTCAAGTACATCTCATGTGTCTTTGGATCTCTCTGCTGCGTATCTTGATCTTCACACTCCACTATCACATACCTAGTGATAAGTTGGATAATACATACAATGTGAAATGTAGCACTGTCATCCCGTTGTTCTTCAATTTGTTCGAGCGGGCACCAGTAAGGTCTGGATTGGGAGACTTGTTACTGTTTTTGGCATATCGAATACGCCACGGGTAGCTTGCCAGGCTCTGCCGTGCGGGCAGATTACTCTTAGTAGCTTGCCAGGTTCTCCAAGAGGGACGGAGGAAACGAACACGGGTCGGACACGTACAAGGCAAACACCCTACCCGCTGTGCGGTCACTCCAGTCCATTGGAGCGGTATGCGAAACAGGATAAGGATAGGATAAGATATCCTTATGTGAAACGATATGTGATGCGTTCAGGATATGTGAAATGTAACTCTCATTTATTTTGTAGATACCTTTCCATTAAAACAGATTACTCACCTTTGCAAAAATAATCACGTGAGGAATAAAATGTTCTGTCACTTTTATTTTATTTATTGCTTTTATTTTAGGGTCATACGCAGGGTACTCAGGACTTACTCTGGCTCTGCCATCAGGAATTACTCCTGGTGAGCTAGGGAGGCCACATAGAGTGCCAGGGATCAAATCGGGGCAGGCTGCATGGAAGGCAAACGCCCTGCCCGCTGTACTATCACTCCAGTCCCAAAACGTTCTACAGTTTTTACATGATTAATCTGAAAACAGTTAAGACAAAACTGTATTCACTAGTTATAGTTTACCAAGATTTTTGGTCATTTCAGTATATCAAGTAGAAATCTCAAAGAGATGAATTGTTCAATCTCTAAAACTGTCAATATATTGTCTGACTTCCATCCAATTCATAACATCTAATGTTTCAAGTCCTTGATTAACTCCATCATCTAGATACACACATTGCCTTTTCTTGTGTGTTCATATAGCAATCTCATTAAAAATAAGCAATACAGATGACCATAACGTGCAGAAATTCTTATGCTATTAGGGTATCCTTGACCACCAAGTAAACACAATGGCCTCAGCTAGTTCTTGTGATTGAAGATCTATCTTGATAAACATAATCAAGACCAAGTTTCAAATACCTCTCAAAAAGAGTCAAGCCAATGTACTGCTGCAGAGAGAAAATTCATCACAAAATAACGCCATCTCTTAATACGGACAAAATCAGAAAAGACTAGAAGACCTAGATCTGAATCAATTGTGAATTCTCTTTTCATCAAGGGAAGCTAAATTTCACTAAGCACACTAAGGTATTCCCTTGGAACCTGTCATCTTGGAGTAGAAATTCAGGAAAACCTTTCAGGAAAATTCAGGGAAACTGCAGGTAGCCACTGTAGGATTACATCTGTGATTTACCTGTTTCCTGGGAATTTCGTTTCATATGTTACATCATTTTTTATTACTTTGAAAGGTCTTACGAGTAACAACAACAACAAAGAAAGTCAAAACACCCAATACAACAGACTAGAATAACCATAAGAATAAAAAACTAAAACAATTTATAGATCCTGACGTCCAACAGATCACAGATTGAAAAGAATATGACTTCCACCTTTGTCTGACAAGGTTGATTTTCAGCTATTTAACATTTTAAAGGGGTTGTCTACACAACTATAGATCCTTGGGTATTGAGTTATTACAATTTCAGCACACGGAGCAATTGAAACAGAAATTCAAATTGTCCAAAGAGAAATAGTACAGCCAATTAAAACTGAGAAATCTATTTATTACACAAGAATTAAGTTTGGAGGGACACTAAAATTGCTAAGTTTAATTATTACTCTTCTATAATATACATTCTATACATTGCTGATATAACTATATATTTATACGCTGCTCACATTCAGAGTTTTGAAAAGAATGGTCATTTAAAAACAAACCATTCAGTGAGGCCTGAGTGATAGCACAGCAGGGAGGGTGTTTGCCTCGCACACAGCTGACCTAGGTTCTGTCCCCACCACTCCAAATGGCCCTTCAAGCCCATTCACTAGGAGTGATCTCTGGGCATAGCTGGATATAATCCAAAATCCAAAAAATAAAATTTAAAAAAAACATTAAAAATCAAAAACTCAACTACTGAACATTGTTTTACAAAACAAAATGGTATAGATCAAAGTCAGAATCCACATCAATAGCTTTTCTCTTTATACCTATTTCTGAATATGTAGTATGCAGACTATAAACACAAGAACAATTGTTTGGCAGAGAATAAATACACACAGCATAATACTACTGCTTCAGTGGCTCAGAGATACAGTAGGAAAACACAAATCCAACTGAAGTTTGAAGCAATGCTTCTAAGACTGGGTGTTGGGACTGTGCTGAGTTTATCCATGACAGAAACAAAGGGCTCTGTCTGAAAGAAGATGGTTGCCTTATTCTGAACTGTTCATCAAATAGGTTTCTTACTGTTCAGTTGCTTTTAGAATAGTCTGAAAACTCTTTCTACTTGAACTAAAAAAAATCACAGATTCAGGGCTGCAGCACCAATCCAGCAGATCGGGCGCTTGCCTTGTATGTGGCCAACCTGAGTTAACTTCCTGGCACTTCATATGGTCCAAAATCACTGCCAGGGATAATTCCCTGAGTGAAGAGCCAGGAGGAACCCCTGAACATTGCCAGCTGTGGCCCCCAAACAAAAATTAAAGAAAAAAGAAATCAAATCACAATTAATTTCAGGTTTTACACTAAAATTTCGAACTGGAGCAATAGCACAGTGGGTAAGGTGTTTGCCTTGCACAGCAGCCAACCCGGGTTTGATTCCTCCATCCCTCTTGGAGAGCCCAGCAAGCTACCAAGATTATCCAGCCCACACGGCAGAGCCTGGTAAGCTACCCGTGGCGTATCCGATGCCAAAAACAGTAACAGTAAGTCTCATAATGGAGATGTTACTGGTGCCCGCTGAGCAAATCAATGAACAATGGAACGACAGTGCTACAGCGCTACACTAAAATTTGGCCTATAGTCAAATATAAAAAATATATAATTTTAGGAGTTTGCAGATGTGGCTTATGTTAGAGTACACACCTCTCATGCAAAAGTTTCTAGATTCAATATTCAGAACCTCTACCCAGAGCTTGTACCAAAAGCAAAAAAAGAACACCTACTTATAAAAAAAACACATAATAAAACAGCATTTTTAATATTAAATGCTACAGGTTATATATTCTGAGACAGAGGGAACTTTCCATAAATATTCTAAATATATAAAAATACCTAAGAGGTAATTCAAAATAAATTATTCCACATATTTTAAAAATTTTCCTTTTATATGTTATTTATAGTTTCTGGAGGAAACTTTTTCATACCAACAGTGAATAGAATTATTTTAGGATGTGGAGTGGAATATAGGAAAAATTAGGAAGCAAGAGCTTGTATTAAACGTTAAGAGTAGCTGGGTCTGGAGTGATAAGCACAAAGGGTAGGTAAATGTAGGGCATTTACTTGCAAGCAGCCGACCCAGGTTTGATTCCCAGCATCCCATATGGTCCCCCGAGCACCTCCAGGAGTAATTCCTGAGTGCATGAGCCAGCTTTAGCCCCTGTGCATCGCCGGGTGTGACCAAAAAACTAAAAAGAAAAAAAAAAAGTTAATAGTAGCTATCTAGTAATATGAGAAATTCTCCTTTCAAAGCAAAAATGGAGATTAACATCTAGCCAAAAAAATTCTGCCAGTAGATTATTAAAAACAAGTTGAAATTTAATTTGAAAGTTTTAGAAATATTATATTCAACTGCTGTAAAAGAACTATTTCTATTTCTACTACTAATCCCCAAAAATGGGAGGGGCGCTGCTTTCAAAGTGGGATGGAAAGAGGTAATTTAAGTGAAATCACTGATAGCACTTTTCCATTGGAAAGACAAACTTAAAGGATGAAATTAAACTACTTATTTAAATATGAATGATAGCACTGTAGCACATCATTCCATTGTTCATCCATTTGCTCGAGTGGGCACCAGTAATGTCTCCATTATGAGACTTGTTACTGTTTTTGGCACATTGAATACGCCACTGGTAGCTTGCCAGGCTCGGCCGTGCAGGTGGGATACTCTCAGTAGCTTGCCGGGCTTTCCGAGAAGGACGGAGGAATTGAGCCCGGGTCAGCTGCGTGCAAGGCAAACACTCTACCTGCTGTGCTATGGCTTTAGCCCAAATATGAATGATATTATTATTGTTTCAGTTAAATAATGATTATCTGTGTTTGGTAAAAGATTTAGTTTTCAGACAATCTAGTTCTTATCTACAGGAACAATAACCACAATAATCATGTTCTTAGAGTGTGAAGATAAAATTAATAAAGGCTGGATTTGACCTACTTTTTCCAAAATAAGTCTGAAATAAGACAATATTTTAATTTACTCATAAAAAGCAAAATGGCTTATTATACTTTAAAAAAACCAGCAGTTTCAAAATGGACTGTTATTGACAATCTATATAAATAAACACAGTAAATTGAGCAGTTAAAATTAGAGTGTATAGTCAAAATATATCCAGCACGTCAAATTAAAGAGTATTTTCACAACTGCAGAAAACCAGGCAGGACTTGTCAGCTAGCTTTGCCCCATGTTTACACTGCAAAACTGAGTCCAGCTCCCAGGCCTAATGGCCAATCCTAGTGCTTCCTTTAATGGAACTCTTCGTCTTGTAGCTCAAGCTACTTGTCCTTTACAGAACTCTGGGATGGTAAAAGGGATCCATGCTTCAGGAAATTAGTCTCTCTGTGCCTTATTTTTTCTTTCCTTCACCTAACTTGGGAAATATGTCCTGATGTATGCTAGAGAGTATCTGCATTTTCTCTATTATTCCTTAAGTGAGATATATGAGAAAAGGTCACCGAAAATATTCTATAAATGGTAAAGTGCTAGTTAAATGTTCTAATCTTTCAGTTCAGTTCCACCAACTGTAGTTTGCATCATGCCTACATCAGTTTCCTCATTGACAGATAAGTAACTTCAAACTCCATCTTTTTATTTTTGCATGATGGTACATAATGTGACAGTAACATATATTCCTGTTAAGTAGAATAAAGTCCTATTAAATAGAGTAAAAGAGAAACAGCTACAGCTATTAAACTGAAAAAAGTCATTATTCTGTTTGATCTTAGATCCTGGAAAGTTAGTCAAAGGAAGAAAAACAATGGTGTAAAAGCTTTATCATTTGTAAAATTTGTAAATTTTCCATTATAGCTACAAAGGAAAATAAATAGCTAGATATAAATAATGAATTTCAGCTTTTGATGATTGTTCATACCTTATTTTAAACTGCCTTTCAGTTTATAGTCTCAGAAAGACAGTCCAAACAATTTATAATAAAAAGAATATTATTTCACATACCAGTATAAGTAATTAGCCAGTGTGGAGTTTTTGCAGGCTCTTGATATCAAGAAAGTACAGAGATCTTGCTGAAAAAAAAAAAAAAGAACAAATAGTATATCATCATGTTAGTAAAAGGAAGGCAATATGAGTATTTGTCATTGTGTTTAAAAATATTAAGAAGTTGGGGGGGGAGAAAAAAAAAGAAAAAAAATATTAAGAAGTTATATAATTAATACTTTTAAAGAAATTTAGCCACTGTGATTTTTAAAAGCAGATCATCTACCATCAGGTATTTATTCTAAATTAGATAGAAGTTATATGAAAGGCAAAGGAAATCATAATTCATAAAGTTCGTATCCTTGTGGAAACTTAGTATGTAGTAGAGGAGAGAGACATAAAAAAAAGGTTACAATATAATTTAGATTGGATGGTCAGAAAGGCGGCAATGAGGATATAATTTTCTAAAACCGAAATGACACTGTACAAAAGCTTAGTGTGAGTATATTGGCATATATATATGAATGTCTATGCATACTTACACACACATACATATACTGAAGCAATAAAGGCTGAAAGGTAGGCAATGTCAAATTACACAAGATCCTTAAGGTCACTATTGAGTATGGAACTAACTTTGATTTTGTGCGTGGGTTTTAATAACAATGAATAGTCAACGAAAGATCATATGCAGGAGAGACAACCTGATTTACATTTAATGAAAATGAGTCATGTTGCTCTGAAAAGTTGAAACTCATGGAAAGTTAAGCTGCTATTACAATACTCAGAGTGTCCGATGTGAGAGTGGAGTGAAATTTAAGCAGCATTTTTGGAAGTATAAAAGGAACTGCAAACAGAGAGAAAGGCTAAGAAAGAAACTGACAGCAAGCCCTAGATTTACAGATTTGGAAAAGGGTTTGACTTGTTCTATCAGAGATGGAAATTCCAGGTGAGGGTCAGTCTAGAGAGTGGGTTGGGAGCTATATTTCTAGATAGGAAGTTTGAAATGCCTGTCAGATATCCAAAGGAGATCAAGCAGGTACCTGAATATATGAATGCAAAGCTCAGGTGTGAGATATACATTAGGACTGTAAATGTGAGTTTATCAGTACAGCCTAGTGCACGAGGATAAATTGAGAACAGAAGAGGGCCCTGAGGAGCACTAAGGTGTCAACCAGCAGGAAAAGTGCTGATGAAGGAAAACTGAAAAGGAATAGCCAGGGAGGTGAAGAGGAAAACAGGGATAAATGATATCATCTAAACCACGGGAAGAGTTCGGTCTTCAAAAAGGGAGTCATTTACTTTACGGAATACTGCTGAGAGAATCTGAAAAGTATGGGCAATCGCAGAAGTTTGAGTCAACGGCCACTTTAACAGAGTGAGATTTTATATAATGATGGAAGCAAAGACCGGAATGATATAAAAAACAGAAAGAGTTAGTACAGAGAATCCTTTTTGCTTGTTGGTATTGTTTTGGGGCCACACTGAGAGGTGCTCAGGGGTTCCTCCTGGCTCTGCATGTAGGAATTAATTTAGGGGACCATCAGGGGTGCCAGGGATTGAACCTGGGTCAGTCAGGTGCAAGGCAAGCGCCCTACCCACTGTTCTATCTCTCCAGCCCCTGTACAGATCTATCTTTTGTGAAGATATAATATAAAGGCAATTGAGAAAACAAGGTGCTGTTTCAAAGGATATAGCACCAAGGGAGTTTTTGTTTCATTTTTCACTCGCAATCTTTATGTTTGCTTTGCTTTGGGATCATACCCGGGAAATGCGTGGGAGACCATGCCTGGCTTAGTTCTTGGGAACTGGGAAGGGTTAGAAATCAGATCCAAAGCTCCAGCATGAAGCAATTTGTGCTCCAGACCTTTGAGCTATCTCCCCAGACCAATGTGTGAATTTTTAAGATACCAAATCCTAACACATAACTGAATATTCATATCAAAGAATAGAAAGCATTTTTGAACAGAGTTCACGTTCTTTGGTAAAAGAAATGGGGCGTCCACGCCAGCCGAGAAGAGGAAATATCCCTCTTTTCCGGTTGTTTCCCATTTTCAGGGAGAAACGCGGCGTGGCATCCACCATACTATGAGGCATAGGAAGGGGGATGAGGGGGGGGGAAAAGGAAAAGGAAAAAGGGAAAAAAAAGAGTTATGTACTTGGAACAGTGGGGTTACATATCTCTTCATTCTCAGCAATGGAAAACTAATTATCAAATGCTTCCTTGGTAGTAGGGCTGTCTTTCTTGGGGGGAAATTCCAACAACAATAGTGAGTTTTGTGTTGAAATATGGAATGTAATCAAGGAAAGAGAAAATGAAGTGAAATTCATCAGTTATGCAGTTGGGGGTGGGGGGCGGGGGCGGGAGGTATACTGGGGTTTTTGGTGGTGGAATAAGGGCACTGGTGAAGGGATGGGTGTTTGAATATTGTATAACTGAGACATAAGCATGAGAACTTTGTAACTTTCCACATGGTGATTAAAAAAAAAAAAAAGAAAGAAATGGGGCGTAAAATGAAAAGAGTAATGCAGCAGGGGAGGTATAACTTGGTAGAAGATTTGTAGATTATGGAGCTCTGGGCTCAATCCCTAGCTTAGCAGAACAACAAAAATGTTACAAAGAAACAAAATAATAGAGGGAAAGGATGAGAATGGATATTGTGTAGTAACATGGTGATGGTTAAATTAAAAACATTCTTAACCTATGGATTTTGCTTCTTCCTCTAAATAAGAGACAGAATAATCATGTAGATTGAGAGACAGGACAAGAATGGAGTATAAATGGCATGAAAGAAAAGAAGAAAGTACCAGAGAACTGTGAGAAGGTGGACTGAGGACCCACGTGACGCTTGGACGCTTAGGAATAGCAATATGAAAGGCTTGTTGTTTCTGTTCAGCAGCATTCAGGCATAAAGAAATTAGATAATTACGTCTGTGATGAGATTTTGCAAGGGGAAATGAAAGTACTAATAAAAGAATGATTACAATGATGACCCATGTGTTAGACCTACATTCAGAGGAAAAGCAAATATTAAGTGGACGGATGAAAATGTAGAGATCAGTGGATTAGAAGTAGAAATGTAAGCGCGGAATTGAAGAGGAATGACGTTGTAGTTGCAAAGCAGGTACATGTCAGTGCTTGCAGAGGTAGCAAGGAATCTTATTTCCAATTTTTATTTTATGTTTTAAATAGGCCAGATAGAGTAGTGCTGGGTGAAAGGGGAGCGGGGAGGTGGGATGCAGAGCCACTAATAATGATGTGGGCCCGAAGATTTGCTGCTCTGGCTGGTAATGCTCAAGGGTCAGCGGGCTGCAGCTAGTGTGCCTGGAGGAGGGAGTGTCCACGCTGGGCAACAGGCACGTGTGCTGCCACGTGAGCCATCTCCCAAGGCCTTCTTAGCTCCAATTTTAAACTCAGATCGTACACCACATTTTGAATATTTAAGGAAAAAAAAAAGAAGAAGAGGGGCTGGAGCTAGTACAGCAGGGAGGGAGGGCATTAGCCTTGATACGGCCAACCCGGGTTCGATTCCCAGTACCTCATATGGTCCCCTGAGCACCGCCAGGAGGAATTCCTGGGTGCAGAGCCAGGAGTAACCCCTGTGCATCATGGGGTGTGACTCAAAAAAGAAAACAAAACAAACTAAACTTCCATTAGAAAGTCATACTGTAATATGAATCCATGAATTTTTTTTTTTGCTTTTTTTTTTGGGGGGGGTCTCACCCAGCAATGCACAGGGGTTACTCCTGGCTTTTCACTCAGGAGTTACTCCTGGCGGTGCTCAGGGGACCATATGGGATGCTGGGGATCGAACCTGGGTCGGCAGCGTGCAAGGCAAACGCCCTACCCGCTGTGCTATCGCTCCAGCCCTGAATCCATGAATTTTACCTGAAGAATCTAAATCTAGATTTATCTTTTGACTATATGAGGACAGTATTTTTCAGTTATGCATGTATTAAAAAAAAGTTTCATTGACTTTCTTTCTATAAAAATTATTTAGCATGAAGCTGGAGTGATAGCACAGGGGTTAGGGGGTTTGCCTTGCACACAGCTAACCCAGGTTCGATTCCCAGCATCCCATCTGGTCCGAGCACCGCCAGGAGTAATTCCTGAGTGCATGAGCCAGGAGTAACCCCTGAACATTGCCAGGTATGACCCAAAAAGAAAAAAAAATCGCATATACACATAGAAAAATGAAAACATTTGTGAAATAGGAACATATACTATAAATTTGAAGCTCAATTTAGAGAAATATTATTTTAGTTATTTTTTAAAAAGAAAGTGTACATTATCTCAAATTAATATGTATTGAAGGAAAAGGATCAAATTTTAAAAGGTGAATAAAAATACAAGCGTAAATTGGGCGGCTGCTTTGCATACAGCTAACCCAAATTTGATCTCTGGCAGAGCATACGGTCTCTTGAGAACTGCCAGTAGAAACAAGCTGTGAGCATAGAGCTTTGTCCTCCCAAACAAACAAATAAATGAAAACAAAAGTAGAAGCCTTCAGATAGCTACTTGATTCTGTAGAATAATAACTGTCTATTTGGGGATTAAATAGGAAAGAACTGAAGAACAGCACAAAAATTAAAAAATTAAAAAATCCAAGGCAGAGGTATATAGTTGGGAAGGAACAAGCCTATATATTCTCTCATCTCCACTGCATTTTTTCTGGCTTTTTGTCCCCTAAGCTTAGTACGCATAGCTCTCAAGGCCTCTATTCCTGCAGGGGCTTCTGTGTGAAATGTTCATCTCCGTATCACCACATAGTTGTTCCCTAACTTACTTCATCTTTACAAAAATGCTCTTCTAAAGACACCTTCCCTGTCCAATCCTTAGAAAATTGCAACTACCTAACCACATCCAACATTCCCCTATCATCCTTCTCTCATTTAATATTCCCCATAATATATATATGCATATATATATTTCTTTTCCTGTTCAACTATGTGTCTACCGTCAATCCAAACAGTAGAATGTAAAAGCCACAAAGACAAAGATTTTAAGTGTTTTATTCTCTGTTGCATTATCTCCAGCACCTAGAATAGTTTCTAATATATATCAAGAATGCAAAGAAAAAATACATATGAAGGAATAACTAAGTCAATAGGATCTGGAAAGGCAAAACAATTAAACTGGAGCTGAATGATTCTAGAAAGGGCTAATGATGTTCGATCCTTTGACTGAAAATTCTCTTTTCATTATTTTCTATTATAGGCAGACACCGAGTCATAACTAATAATTAAAACAATCCACACAGTTATCAAGACTGATACCTAAACTCTAACTAAAAACAACATTTATGCATGTTGAAAATATTCAACAAAATTTTCTTTAAAAAAATGAGTTTTGTAAGATGGTTATAATGGTGTTAAAGCATACAAATCGATTTATCTTCTAATACCAGGGCATATATTTTCAAAAGAGGAAATTTTCAATATGAAGAGCATAAAACATTCTTCTCAAATTAGAATTTTTGGGAAAATATGAGTCGATCAATTTCTACAATGTACACTCAATTTTACATGCAGAGTAGCACAAAACTGTTTTACCTAAAATTAAAAGATCTTTTCTTAATTTCAGTATAATTTAAAATAGATGCCTAATGTACTTTCTCTAGTATCAAAATTAGATTCGTGTAATGTGATCACAAACACTGAAAATTACATGGTTCTCATAATGTTAACAATAAATATTCTGTATGTCTTTAATAAAATATTTAAGCACAGTTTATTTTCACATTGCATATGAATCCAATTATATGCCCTAAAGAACCAATAAAATTCTTTGCATTGATGATTATCTAGAATATTTTGCTGAGAAGAAAAGTCATAAAGATGCATCATAAAAAACGTTATTTAATAAAGATGAGTATTTAGCTTATTAATCAAAATTAGCGTCCCAAAGACCAAGATAAAAATGTTTTCTGATGGCATTTTTCCTGGAGAAAACTTGAAAAGCTTTGTAACTCACCTCAAGATTTTCACCATCTGCACCTTCTTTCGTTTTAGAAGCAGGAGGAGGAGAAGACACAGGAGGAAGAGGGCTAGTAATAATTTGAGAGCTGGAAGAATAAAAGAAAACATTCACTGATATAAAGATAAACAAACCTGTAGTATAGGGCACCTCAACTGTGTCTGGTCAAATATTACTTTCCAACCTATGTAGTAACACTAGAGTCATCACATTCTAGAAAAAAAAAAATTCTTTGAGTAAAAGTTTCTTGGATATTTGTTGTCATTCTGAATAGTAAAGGTTCTAATAAGTACAATTTTTTAAAAGTTAATTTTGCTTTTCATGACTATTTTCCAAATACGAAGTCATAAGAAGCTCCGAATTCTTTTTACCTTAAAATAAAACAAAACAATGACAACAACAAAAACCTCAAAAACTATGACCAGCAGACCATAATTTGAGAAATACTGTTAAATCCATTCTGTCATAAAAATCTTAAATGCATTTCCAATAAAACTTCTAGGTGAGTTCAGGAATGAAGAAGACACATAACTATGTCAAGAGACTGAAGGCCTCCAAAGTGCTGTTGAAGAAAACATAAGGGATTGCTTCTTAAATATCTAAAAATATAAATTATCTTAGGGAAGGGAAAAATGTTTTTTTTTCCCCCACCTTTACAGTTCATCCCCAACTGAAACACAAAAAGATATATTGCAATCATATAGAACAATTCAGAGAATAAAAGTCAGCTGATGAAAATGATAACACATCTATATCACAAAAATGTCCTGTTTTCATTTTCTTTTCCTATGAACAGCAATGTCATCTAACACTTTCTAACCCCTTGTATTTGAGCTCATTCATTTACTCTTTAAACAATCATTAAAAATATCAGTTCCTATCATTTATATTCCAATTTTTAGATGTGAAACACAGAGAGAATAGTAATATACAATTTAAAGAACTAGTTACATTACGGGACCAAATTTTTTAACTCAAGAATTATAATTCCATGGCCTGCAACAGTGCTCTGTAATTATTAATTTGTATTCTGTGCATGCATATGCCATATTCATTAGCAAAGCTTTAAACTTAGTACCTACTGGAATAAGAAGTCTGAGAGGTGAAAACAATCATATTTGAATATGAAGCACCACCTGAATATCCGTACCTATCTATCTCTGCAGAATTTATTCCAGAATTTGACACACTCTCTGACACTGAACCCTGACTGTCCTTCTTGGCAGGTTCTAACCCATTCTTGATGTCATCAAAATTTTCATATTTAAGAGCTTGCACCAGTTGTAATAGGTACATCAATAAGTCCTATAAAACAAACAAAAAAAATAGGTGAATTAGGAAAGCAATTGCAAAATAAATGTAGAAAGAAAATTAATTTATTCCTTAAAAACGAAACTATCAACAACTACTTCTCAATTTATCACTAAGCCACTTGTCAACTTTTGCATGTTACTAGGCCCATATTTTTCTACCTCCATTTTTTCTTATGAGGTTGGTGTATTTTTGTGTGTGTGCAGATGGGGGAGTGGGAGTTGGTTGTGTGTTCTTTTTTAAAGAGTTCCACCAGTGCTTTATATATCTTGAATACTAATTCTTTCTCAGATTAGTGGTGAACAAATATTTTCTTCCAGACTGTGGGTGTGTTTTTATTTATTCTGATAATTTACTCCATATAATATACCATCAGTGCAATGAAAAAACAGCATTGAGATATGTCACACCAGAAAACTTCAAAACAAAAAAACTGGGGGCCGGAGCGATAGCACAGTGGGTAGGGCGTTTGCCTTGCACGCGGCCGACCCGGGTTTGATCCCCGGCATCCCATATGGTCCCCAAGCACCGCCAGGAGTAATTCCTGAGTGCAAAGCCAGGAGTAACCCCTGAGCATCGCTGGGTGTGACCCAAAAACCAAAAAAAAAAAAAACAGTACAAATTTCAAGTTTTTTCAAAAAGGTACTAGGAAAAAAAAAAAAACGTCTTTAATTCACTCACCAGCATCTGTGTGTAGTATCCAATATTCAAAGTACCCTTTCTTTAGATATGAAGTTCAATTATAAGTAAAATTCCACTCACTTAATAAGTAGTCATCATATCATGGGGAGGGGGGTATTGGGAGACTTGGACAAAACCCAGTGCTGCTCAGGGATTGGTACTGAGAGATTCAGGAACTATAGGGGGTGTTGAGCCCAGGTCGGACATGGACGAGGCAAGCACCCTACATGCTATACCACCACTCCATCCCCAGTCGCACATCTTAAAAACTCCTTCGAGCATGAAAGGCACAGCGTCATACTTCAAAACAACACAAAACTGTTTCCATATCAAGCAGTTGAACAAAAATATCCCAAGAAGAAATATTTTCTGATTGGTGACCACCAGTCTTCTCAACAAAGGAATCCTAATACTTCAGAGTACTGATACAGAGCCCCAGGACAAAACCACTTCCTGACCACCCCCCTCTGGTCCCCCCCATTTCTTACTGAATTAAAAGTAACTTTTCATATAGGCATCTTCAGTTAGAGAAATACAAGTTCTGACCTTGCCTCCCAGATAATCAAGGAAAAGTACTTCTATTTTTCTTGCACATTTCAAGCCTTTGCTCATACTGCATTGTTCTTTCCACTTGGAATGTAAACGCATATCCAACTGTGAAATTCTACTCTTCCTGCAATGTTCAATGGGGAATTTCTCCTTTTTAGTCACACAGCTATAAGAAATATGGTTTTCAAAATTCGCAAATAGAATTAACATTAGCAAATCAAATTCAGAAAGATTAAAAAGACTGAGCTGGATTTCTTTTACAAGTGCAGGACCGTTGTAATGCTACAATTTCACATAAGCTATAGAATGAAGCACGTCAGATGCTACCTGCACAAAATATTAGAACCTTGGCCTGAAGGAATAGCTCAGGGGCTCAGAGTAGCTGCCCTGCAAGTATATATATAGCCATGGATCCATATCACCAATGTCCCACATGCACTGACCGTCATCTGAACTCTCTGCTCTTTGAGCCTAGCAGCTGAGCTGCCTGCCAGACTGGCTGCCACTAGTGGTGTCTAGCCCTTACACTGCACGTGAGTATAAGCACCACAAAAAGGGCACAACACTCAGCAATCACACCACAAAGAAGTGGGCGATCTGGGCCATAAAAGCTCATTAATAGCCATGATCCAGAGACTCCCAAGCTCTCTTGGAAGAGAGCAATATTTTACAAAACATGCCATGGAGATGCTTCTGGACTCCAAAGTCACCATCCAATATTTTTTTTTTTAATTAATCTCTATTCCCGGAGTGCAAGGCTGCAGCATCGCATACTCTATACCACTGATGTACCGAGAGTAGCTACCACATTTGATGGGGTGTAAAGTAGAAGGCAACTCATGTCAGGGAGAGAAATATGTGTGTTTTTTAACACACACACACACACACACACACACACACACATACACACACATAAGTACATAAGGCACAACCTTTAACAACTTGTTGGTAATCTCTTATATAAGGGCTTAATGGCTCCAGGGTGAAATATAGCAATCTTCTCACACTTTCCTCTAAGGAAATTTATTTGGATCACTTTTACTGATTATTCATAATAAACAATACAAAATAAATTATTTAGGTGCACTTTGGGGACAGGGTTTGGAGGTCGAGGTGGAAGCATTCGAATAGGGTGGTGGGTAGGTGTAATGGTGTGGCACTGGTGTTGGAATATCACATGCAAGAAATTATGGGAACAAGTTTATAAAAATTAAATTAAATTGAAAAAAGAAGAGGTTGGCAAGAGTCCTGGTCTCAGCATAGCAGGACCTCCAGATGACCACTGCCACATACAATGTGTATGTACCTTAGCGAAGAAGTCTACAAACACCACAATGAAGGAATGTGAACATCAGTGAGCCCCGGCCCATGTATCAGCACTGTATGTGGACCCCCCCATCTAGGAGCACCACAGCTGAAAATGTGGAGAACCACAGCCAGGCATATGACCAAACCTGATCACTGCACAACAGCAAGGCAAGGTGGAATGGCACAGAAATAAAATTAAAACATTAAGACCCACTTAATATCTACCAGACATACAAATTGCTGAAGTGATTGGGTGCAAGTTGGTATTATCATTAATTTCAGCATCAAAATTTTCACATGCATTATAAGCTGATGATTAGCAGATAGCATGATGCTAAATGAATTTAAAATTAAGATCCTATCCAATATTTCTTGTATCCATAAGATAAATCACTATGGTAACTAAGTAAGGTATCATTTTTTTAGACTTTATTTTTGCTTTTACTTTTGGGCCATATCCAGTAGTGCTCCAAACTTTCTCCTGGCTCTGCACTCAGGGGTCACTCGTGGCAGGCTTAGGGTACCACAGAGGGCGCCAGGGATAGAACCTGGGTTAGCCACATCCAAGTAAAGTGTCTTACCTGCTTTACTATGGTCCATAGTCAAAAAATATATATATGTATATATACAGATATATATATATAAAGAAAAACCATATAGATTTCCATTTAGCAAGAAAGAGAAATTTAAGGAGTAAGGTAGTTGGTAATTTGAACAATAGCTATTAGGAAAAAAATTTAATTAAAAACATTTAAATATGTTTAATTTTTATAAAACTGCAACTTGAATAGAAATATTCTATAGTTTATTAAGGCTTTATATGCTTCCAGGAAAAAAGGCTTAATAACAAATATGTCAATTTCTCCCTAATGAAAAAACTAAATCTAATTTTCACCTACTAGTCTTGAGGCATTTTAAGAAAATGGCAAAATTTTCGGGAAATTATTGACAAAGACAAATGTTAAACAATTAATTTTTATAAAGGCAATATATGTAATCATATAAAGTTATTATAAAATGGCAGAAATTCAAATATGAAGGTAGAAAAACAATTTATAGAGGATTGTCAGCAAAATACATAAAAGCATATTTTTAGCCTAATATAATTTTAAAGCAAGCTATTTATTCAGGAATAGGGAAAAATGCATATAGAAGTCAATCTACTAAAATAATTACGGTGAAAAACTGAAAATGATGATCAGAAGAGGCAGACTACATTACATAACAAATGCAGTACAATATTATGCGGCTACTTAAAAATAATGACCCCCAGGGACTGGTGCAGTATTATAGTAGGTAGGGAGCTTGAGTTTGCCTTGCATGTGGATACCCGAGTTTGATCCTGGCACCCCAAATGGTCCCCTGAGTCTGTATGCAGAGCCAGGAGTAAGCCCTGAGCACTACTGGTATGGCCCCAAACCCAAAAATAAAATAAAATAAAATCATGTTGACCTACAAATGTCCAAAAGAGACTAGAAACACTCTCTCTCACTCGCTCTCCCTCCCACACATACACAGACACACTCTCTCTCTCTCATATTCCTGAATTTTGCATACTTAGGGGAGCTAATATATATATAGTTAATTTTCTGAGGAACAGAAATACTGGGCCGGGAGAGCGATCAAAGGGCTGAGTATATGCCCAGCATGCCTAAGTTCAATTCCCAGTACCACAAAGCCCTCCTAATACACCAGGGGTGTCCTGAGGGTACCCTGAGCACTGTCAGGGTGGTCCGGGTAGCCCGCAGCATAGCCAGGCCCCGGCAGAGCTGCAACACCAGGCTGAACATCAGCTGAGCTGCCGGGTGATGAGAATGGGTCAACTGTTTTACAGGATCATTCACTCTACTACTTATTTCAGTGATAAATTATACTATAAATAGCCACAGAAAACTCCCTAAAGTCTACATTTGACTTCTTCAGTATTCAGATACTACTATGGAGTCAAGATTATTTTCTTTAAAAAAAAAAAAAAAGATCTTTGATAAGAGTCAATCTGTGGAATCAGAGTCTATAGTTTATTAAGGCTTGGTAAATGAGATCTCAAATATCCATTAACACCATAAGCTAGTATAAACTAAGACTATGTTTGAGAACACATCTATCTATAAAAATTGTTTTTAAAAAATGCTCAATGAGTTTGCCTCATTAGAATCTAATAGAAATTTAAAATGCTTTGCTAACACAAAGTGTTTCTTAATCCCTGGTGGCTATATACGAGATATATATATATAGATAGATAGATAGATAGATAGATAGATAGATATAATATGCATATATATTTATGTAATTTGTAGGCAGGTTAAAGTTAGCTGTTTTGCTTTCCAGAGGATTCAAAACCAACTTTATAAAATCTCCATATACACAAAATTGTCAGCAACAGAAACATTTAAGGAGGAGATGGAAGGAGAATCCGATGACCATGCATCTCGGGGCTTTAAAGGCCCCAGGGGCTTCTCAATGCTACAATTAAATGTGGCTTGTTGTACTGACTGATAGAGGGGATCTGAATTATTCCCAAGCCAGTGCTGCATTAAACCATTTTTCATTAGAATTCCTTTTTCCAGACAGAGCAATACAAGCTCTGCTGCTAGTAAGTGTCCTGGGAGAGATTGTCCTATCACGGAACATATCAGGAAGTAAATTTTCATTTCACAGAGGAGTCCCAGGGGGAATATTTTAATTTTACTTCTGAAAACACACCTAGTATATCCTCTTCCTCTCACACAAAAAAAAGCACAGATACACAAATACATACACAGATACACAAATACATACACAGACAAACAGACACATAAACACACACATACTCTTATGAGGCTCCAGTTTAAGATATACCCGAAGAGCAGCCAAGAATTATAATAATTATAATGTACTGAGGTACCTCATCATCTGCCTGCCTCAGTCGGGCAACAGCGTAACGCCTCACAGTTGGGTTGGTGTAATGAGAGGACAGCAGTTCCAAGGAATCCTCAACGTCCATGGGCTTCCATTTTCCCAGAAGCTCCAATGCCTGTTTGGCCTCTTGAGGTAGATCCCAATTTACACACTTCAAGAATTTTGTCAAAGCCTAAAATCAGAAAATATTCTCATATTAGAAAAGGCAAGCCTATAATTCAGAGTGGAAAAGGCCAAGAGTAATCAAGCAGAGTTCTGCTTGGTCCTAATGGCAGAGTCATAAAGTCAAGAACTGACTCATTGGATAGACACTCAACAGTGCTAAACACACGATTCCAGAAAAACAGTGCAAAATGGGGAAAAGGCGTATTGCTTATACTACTTTTTTTAGGTCAAATCACTTTAAAAAAGTAATGTGAATTTGTAATTTTCTTAAAAATAATTGCCTTTGTCATTTTATCAATATATTAGATTTATAGACCATTCTCCACACATTTGGACAAGCCTCACACATGAAAGAACCAGCAGAGGAACCCAAGTGTGCAGGAGCCAGGGCTGAGATCTCCACGCCTGCTCAGATTGGGACTGGGCCTCTTGCACCCACATCCCCATTTTCCAGTAGCTAGGCAGTCACACCCAGAAACTGCCCTGGCACCATGTAATCCCATCAATGGCCAACAGCGAGACTATAAAACCAAGCTTCCGGAAAGCACAAGGCCGTGATATCTGATAGCCTAGTTCTCCCTCTTGGAGAACCTGGCAAGTTTGGTCTGCCTTGTACACAGCCGATCCAGGTTCGATTCCCAGCATCCCAAAGGGTCCCCTGAGCACCACCAGGAGTAACTGCTGAGTGCAGAGCCAGGAGTAACCCCTGAGCATTGCCGGGTGTGACCCAAAAAGCAAAAAACAAACCAAGTATCTGTCCCTTGGACCAATGGTTTCCCAGAACTGGAAAGGAGGATTTCAACTACATAGAGTATGTGTATGTTTCTAATAGAGAGAAGTAACTATTTTGTTGTGGAGGTTGTGGTCATGTTTCTAGAACACAACCAGAGCTGTTGTAGGCACAAGGGATCAAACACAAAACCTCATCATACCTAAAATCCAGGATGACTGACTTCCAGGTCATTTATGTTTCATCAGTTTCCCCTTTGCCCTTAGACATTGCCATTCCCTAAATTTAACTCATGCCCTTGGAATCATTACACAATCAAAGCTGATCTCCTAAGTCTACTTCAAACTCCTATGTTATTTCCTAGATTACTTCTTTTTTTTTTTTTTTCACCTTTTTGGGTCACACCCGGCGATGCACCAAGGTTACTCCTGGCTCTGCACTCAGGAATTATTCCTGGCAGTAATGACTGCTGGGCTCTCCAAGAGGGACAAAGGAATCAAACTAGGACTAAGTAAAAATCTTAAAATCAAACAAAACGTACCGCTTATATCTGTTACCTCACTCCAAACCTACAACTTACACATTACACTAAGTTCACCTTCACTGCCCTTCAAACAACATTTAAATTAGCCGACGTTACACAGGACAGTCTAGCTCTTGTCTAAAACTCTTTCCTGCACTTCACCAAAATGGATCATCTTCTCAAAGGCCAACTTGTAGAAATCAACTTCTCTCAGAAGTTCTCAGCAATCCTTAATTCTTTAGTAGTTGCCCTAACTTTACTTAAGTCATGCTCTTCTAAATGTTAAATGCTTTTGTGGGCAAGCCTACATCTAAAGCTGACGGTTTCATTCCCCAGGATAGCCCCTTGCTATTCTCCACCTGTTGCTCCCTATTTAACGTAACGCTTCCTTCTTCCATGTAATATAGACTGCCTTAATAACTTGAAATACAGTCTACCTTAGTAACTTTATTCCATGGACTTAATTATATTTCTAAAATGTAGTTCTAGATTGAATGTGTAAATGAAGTAATACTTCTTAAGTAACTACAGCAAAAGCTTTTCCATTTCACACTACATCAGCAGTCTTAATAAAAATGTGTGGATACATACTTATTATAAGCAAATCTTGCAGCAGGTCAATATACTCAATTTGCTAACTAAGACAATCTAACTCCCAGATTCTCAAGTTGATGTACTTATTAGTAAGATTTATAAACTTCAGCCAAAGAAACATAAGGCACTGTACAAAAAATTACTCAACTTTATAATGCTGCTACAAATGTAAACAAGAAGGTAGCCGAAAACACAAGAAGAGGAATGATAAAGACAAAAGAATGCAAATTTGAAGAGAATGCAAATTTGAAGAGAACAATATGATAATATTTAATCTCAAGTTTTGATAATAGCTATGTTCAGAGTAAATTAACACCAATATACAAATATACTGGAGCAATAGCACAGCGGGTAGGGCATTTGCCTTGCATGCGACCAACCCGGGTTCGATTCCTTCGTCCCTCTGGGAGAGCCTGGCAAGCTCTGTGTGGCGTATTTGATATGCCAAAAACAGTAACAAGTCTCACAGTGGAGATGTTACTGCTGCCCACTCGAGTAAATCGGTGAACAATGGGACGACAGTGCTACAGTGACAGTGCTTTATACAAATAAATAACTGAAACAAATCATTTTATTATGATTGTTAATCTGCCTCTCCAATAAGATCACCGTATTCTACATTAATAGCAAAAACTACTTTGCTAAATCCTTCCCAAACTTAGAATCACAACACTGCTTCCTTCTCTCCTTAAAATCGTCTATTCTGCTGAGCAGAAAACAGTATACTCTTCACATATATGTTTAGGTTAAACATCTGCAAACTCAACTACTGAAAACTTCTCCATTATTGCTGAAGAAAATCCTCTTCCTTTGCTCAAGACTCTTCTGATGCCATCTGGTTTTCCACATCAACCAATTTCCTAATTCTCCACAGACATCTGTGGTGTGCCTCTCTCCTGGTCCGTGAACACAATCATTTCACTGGCATTGCCGTTTTCACTATGTAGACGCAATTTATTAAATCAGCATCCAGGCATGAGTTACTCAAGCCCCAGTAACTCTTACTGCCCAGATGGGGAAGGTAGAGGGGTGGGGTGTTTAATCCTCTAATCACAGGGTTGGTTTCTCAGAGCAAAGACCCCATTCTCCCAGAAGTCACTTCATTGGCATAAAATCAGGTATAGCTAAAAGGGTTTAGTGTGCATGAACAATAAAAGATGTTCTCATCTCTACCACTCAGGAAATATCAAGGGCTTAAAAAACTCATAGGATACGGGGATGAAAACAAAATATTTATTATAGATATTTCCTATTATAGCAAATCGATTATTCTATTTTCATTCCAAATATTCAAAAACAAAATATTTTCTCACCCTGTTCTTCCCATATACCATATTTTCTTCATTATGCACTCAGAAGGGTGAACTCCGAGACATATTATACATCCTTCATTCTGTGTTGTTTTGTTCTTTTTTTGTGGGGGAGGGGGGACAACTCAGCTGTACTCAGGGCTAACTCCTGGCTCTGAGCTCAGCGATCATTCCCAGAGGTTGGGGGTCCATATGAGGTGCCAGGATCGACCCTGTGTTGGCCGTATGCAAGGCAGGCATGCTACCAGCAGGACTATCACCCCGGCCACACATACTCCATTCTGACCCCTGACCTCCAGATCAGTACATGAGCCTCCTAATTATATCTCCTTTAATAACAATCAGCTCTGCTCAAATCCTGATTCGCCTGCATACAAATTTGTACACTTCAAAAGCAAACATTAATACAAATGTTAATCTATAATAATGCACAGCTGAAATCTCATGATGCAACACTGCTCTCATATGGGACTTAATTAAAAAACAATAGGGAGCAACAAAAGGCCAAAGACAACAGAATTCTCCAGCTCTGTGTATTAGTGGGAGTTGGGGAGACTAGGGGAAGGGAGGATGTTGAATGGGATGTTGACAGAAGGAAGTGGGTACTCGCTTGAGACAGGTGTCACTGCGAGGACGATATATACATAAAATCATTATACCATCATTAACAGCATTGTAAATTACAGTAGCCCAATAAAGGTTAAAAACTCAATTTAAAGAAAGAGGCGGTGTGGTAGACAATATGCCCAGCATGTTTGATTTCCAGCACCACATGTAGCAGTGGACACCCCTCTCCCGGTCTCCTATCCAGCCCCAGTGGCATGAACAATGAAACTTCAGGCTATAGTCCCACTGGATGGGGGAAAAGTATTGAAAGACAAGTATATAAAAATAATAAATTTCAAATTATACTCTTGAAAAAAAAAACAAGGTCCTTAATTCATTTTAAAACTTCATATAACTTCACTTTAAATATTTATATATGTTTTTAAAAGATGTAACATTATTTTATTTGTTTTTTAATTTGGTGACCAGGGACCACTCCTAGAGGGACTTGGAGGACCCTATGGGTTGCTGGGGATCAAACCTAGATCCACTCCACACAAAGCAAGCGCCATACCCACTGTACTGTCACTCCAGTGCACAAACCTATTTTTTATTTATTTTTATGTCTTGAGTCATGCCTGGTTGTGCTAAGGTCTTACTCCTGGTTCTGTGCTCAGGGACCACTCCTGACAGTGCCAAAGGGACCACATAAGGTGGCAGAATTGAAGCTGGGTCAGTCACATGCAAACTCTACCTGAAGTACTACCTCTCTAGCCCCCAAATTTACATTCTGAAAGAAAATTTAATTTGTTATGGCACAATCTACTGTGTTAGGGTTTTCCTGGTAACTGTAAAATCCTGTTGACAAGGTAGAATTTAAGCCTCATGACTACCTGACTCCATTCTATTTTGTAACTACTAATACACATTTCTCAGTCTCCTGGATTGCTATCATATTCACCCTTTCTCTCCCTATGCTTCCAAATTTTTTTCTCAAACTTTTAAGGCCATCTTAGTTCTGGGAAATCTTATTCCACACTGATCTTGTCTCTCCCACGACCCCAATCTATGAATAAATTACCAAAAGTTTTACTAAAAGTAAAAACTTTAATTAACATCCAGTACTTCTCCATTATGATTGTATAAGAGGGTCTTTTTCCTCAAATGATTAGATATTTATGAAGACAGAGGCATAATATCTCAAAGTTTAGAAACCTGAATAGTGAAAGGCCACAAGTTGATAACAAGAACTTGACGAACTGAATTCCTGCTTGCTATTCATTATCAACTTATCATGAAGGAAAGAAAATTCTTATCCTATCACTGTCTATTTCAAAAGTATCCTCATAAGAACACTGAGAGCATCACTATCACCCTTCTACCATGACACATCCTCTTTCTGCTTCACCAGCATAATAAAAAGCCATTAAAAAAGGGTGTCACTTTTTAGCTTTCCTTTTTTGTTTGTTTGTTTTGGCTTTTGGGGTCACACCCCGCTATGCTCGGGGGTTACTCCCTCCTAGCTTTGCACTCAGGAATTACTCAGGTATTCAGGGGACCATACAGGATGCTGGGGATGGAACCTGGGTCAGCCTCGTGCAAGGCAAATGCCCTACCCGCTATACTATCATTATGGCCTCAAAAGGTGTTATTTTTTAATTCACATTTTGTAAGAAACATCTGTTTATCATTTTAAAAGCTATATTAGGGGCTGGAATGATAGCATAACCAGGAGGGTGTCTGCCTTGCACGCGTTGACTCTGGTTCAATTCCCAGCATCCCATATGGTCCCCTCGAGCACTGCGAGGAGTAATTCCGGAGTGTAGAGCCAGGAGTAACCCCTGTGCATTGCCAGGTGTGGCCCAAAAAGGAAAAACAAAAGCTATATTATAGGTATTATTAAAATGGGGCTGGAGCAATAGCACAGCAGGTAGGGAGTTTGCCTTGCACATGGCCGACCTGTGTTCGATTCCTCTGCCCCTCTCAGAGAGCCCGACAAGCTACTGAGGGTATCTCGCCCGCACAGCAGAGCCTAGCAAGCTACTGGTGGCATATTTGATATGCCAAAAACAGTAACAAGAAGTCTCACAATGGAGATGTTACTGGTGCCTGCTCAAGCAAATCAATGAGCAACGGGATGACAATGATACAGTGACCATAAAAATGAGTTACTTCTAAAAACTAAGGAATTCAAATTTTTAAAAACTAAATGAATTTAACTGAGTTTTACAGACAAAGTTTACTGTGAACTATTTTAGGTGCAGTATCAATTATTACTTGACAGGTGACATAAAGAGAACAAACTAAATTAAAAGTAATTAAGTAGTATAACTATGTAAGAACCAATTTCCAGTAAGTTGTATTTTAGATATTGCTTTCTCTCCAAGAAATCTTTTTAGCCTTAGAGAACAAACATCAAATATCCTAAATTACAGTCCCCAAATCAATGACAGTTAAAAGAATTTGAGTAAATAAATTAAGGTACAGGAACACAGGAGTATTTGTTTTCTACAAAAGCCACTTTAAATTATTACAGATACAAATGTGGCTATGTGAACAATTTCTCTGGTCACTTCACGGCCAAAGCCAATATATATATAGTTTACTAAAAAGTGTTTCCAGAACATTAAAAAATGTTGTTCACCCCACTGTAGTGATCATAAGAATCCTATAATATGTCCTGAGAATTGAAGTTTCATCATTCTCCTCACCAGGACTTGAAATCAACTCATTAAATGAAACTTGTCACACACTTTATATCACTTGAGCATTTTATTTCTTTTGCACATATCTAGAAGTAATTGAATTTCAGTGGGAAGTGACTACTTGTTTAAACAAACAATTTTTCTTGCAAGCCTTTCTATCTAAGGGAGTTCTGCTCTGTAAATCTATTCTATGCTTTCTGAGCCTATACATTTTAACAGGTTTAATTTAGTATCTTGCTATGTATGTCACACAAGACTGCGCTGGAGTCAAGACGCAGTTTCTGTAACCCACGTTATTCTTCATTTAACAGAGCATCACGGTTCAAACCCAATCTGCTTATAAAACACAAAATCACAAACCCATATTTCTATTACTATAAATATAAAAGGAATATTTTCTTTGTGCAGCGAAAAAAGAGACTACCCAAAGTTAAGAGTAAATCTGAAATCCCCCTCTCATTCTTATTATGGATATAAAGGAGAATGAATATGATTAATCCACAAGGAATTTCCCAAGGCATCAATAAAAGATAAAGAGGAAAAGCAGAGGAGCTTGTGATTAACTCTAACAAGATTTTTATCTTTATTTTAGAAAGTAAATACAATTTTTTTCCAAAAAAAAAACCCTTAAAGTAGTTAAAGACGTCTCAAAGATTATAAAACATACTCATTCATTAATTCTCACGTAATTATCTTATAGCTTTCTGACAGATGATAATTTTCCTGATATCTTCTCTGTTCTGTCTCCAATGCATTTTAATATGCCTGCGGAGGCATGTTGACAAAAGCTACAACTATTTTCTCTACGGTCCTCTCTTCATATTTTTACTGACTACCTTCTTATCAAACAAGAAACTTGAACATATCAAGTGGCAGAATTTGGAAGCTTTGTGCTTTTGCACTGATTCCTCAATTTTTCTAAGATGAAAGTATCCTCAATTGGAAACTAGTAACAGCAAAACCTGCCCTGTGCAGCTGCTGAGGGCCTGAAAAGGTCACTATTGAAAGATGTCCGTTATTATTATAGATGCTAGTTACTAGTATATCTGAGAAGTCAGTCCTAGTAACTATTTTCTGAGAATTTACAGAACTATTTCTAAGAATTAGAAGAGACATGTGGTACCAAGGATAGAACCTGGGCTGGAAGTGTTCGAGGCAAGTAACTTAACCTCTGCACCATCTCTGGCCTCCAAATTTTAACTTTTTATACTCTCTCTTCACATCTGCTGTAGAATCCTGTACTTCTTTAAATAATAGAAATATGCTGCTAGACACCCAGACTTAGAAAGTGAGAAAAAACCTATAGGAGGGATGCAACATTACCACGCACCGACTATGCAACAGATTATCACCAATATTATCATACCCGTAAAAAACAGGTTGTCAGCCTCAGAAAAATGAGAAAACCAAGCTTCCAAAGCAATTTACCTCATTTACGTATAGTGTGTATGATATCTGAATTGAACTCAAGTCTCTCTGACTTTTAAGCCCTGTCTATGCATCAATAAATAGTATGTGTCTCTGTGTAAAAAACTAATTCTTAGGATCAGAATAAGGGTACAGTGAGCAGGCGCTTTCACTGCACACACTTGACCTGGGTCCAATTCCTGGTACCACATGTGGTCTCCCAAGCACTGTCAGGAGTGATCCTTGAGAACAGAACCAAAAGTAATTCCTCAAGCACCACTGTATGTAAATCCAAAAGACAAAATAAAATCTAAGTATCATTTATATTACTCAATGCATTTTTCAATTGGTATTCTGGTTTTCCATGGCTGTTTTACCTAAGAAGACTTATTTGAACAAGGTTTATAGATAAATCTGATATAAGAAAATACCCTATGAACTCACCTTTTCTTGATTAGTCAGGTAATATCTAAATTTCCAAACAAGATCCTGTTCTTCATATGTAAGTTGCTTGGTTGGTGGATAACTCACAATAATCTATAACAAAGAAGGAAAAAAAATTTTGTTAAATATACTCTTCCTCTATAATTAGTTTTCACCTATGTAAGTATTTTTGGACTAGAACTATTATAAAAATAAGGAAAAGCATACAACCAGTTAAGAATAATTATGCCACATGTGTCAGTCTAAATAGGATATAATCAGAGTACAAGAGGACAGAACAAATGGAAAAAAGTCATGCCTAATATAAAAATAAATCCTCACTTAACATCACTGATAGGTTCTTAGAAACTAACTTTAAAAAAAATGTTCATATAGCTAACACAAATCCTCTTTAAACAGTCCTTTAGTTCAGTGTCAGATGAAAACTGTTTTGTTTCCATGAAACATTATTATAAAAATGACTTTAAATGATAAAATATTATTTGCAGACCTGCTACTTTAAGCTAATTTCATTCACTTAAGAACAAAGTCAAAATAATAAATGTCCATTTATTCCCCACTCAACCTGGGCAAATAAAGAGAAAAAAAAATAAAACTTTTTAGTTAAATCAATGGAAATACATGTCTGCCGTCTAAGGACTTTATCAGACAATTTATCTAGGGTCAGTTTCTAGGGACTGCTGTATTTTAAAAACATAATTTTACAATTCTCTCTCTCCAGGGCTAATTTATTTACCAAACATTCAAAAAGTATAAAATTCAACAAAAGTGAAATTGTTGCAGTTACAAAGAATTTGTTACCCAAAGAAAATGTATATATCTGAATCACGTTTTAAAAGTGATTATCTCATCAGCTGTACCAAAATACTCCCCTTATTTAAAGCCACCTATTCAATTATTTTTGTCAACAATCTATATGCAAATTATCTTACATTTAGTTGATCTCTTGTGGCAGCATTAGGTTTCAGATCATGGTCAGAAGGTCCACTTCTTAAACTCCGGGCCAGCTTATGGTGTTTGCTCTCAACTAAATTCTCCTACAAATTATTTTAAAATATTTTTCAACAAAAATCAGTTGGAACAACCAGTTAACGAAACAGAAAAAGTGAACCACCATTAAAACTATTTTATAGTAATTAACATTTTACAAGTGTTAACTTTTTGCTTTCTATGCATCCTTTCAAAATACAACCCTATTCTGAAGAAGAAAACTAAGCATATCTTATGCTTTCCTAGACCAAAATATGCTTGTGCCATTATAGCTTCATGAAGTATCTATCCATCACTATCCACTAAATGCTTTCACATCCTCTACTCACTCAAGTATCCCTTCACTCTAAAACATGGGTGGGGAAGGTCCAGGCCACAATCATATAGGACTAGGGAAATCACGAGGTCCAGCCCATGACGAACAGGTATGCTTCTGGTCGGCTGCTCATGGCCTATCTACTTGTACTGTCGTTCAAGCTGTTCTTTTTAGATCTAGACTGATCTCTTCAGAGATACAGCTAGTTTGCTTGGAAATGAATTAAAAGAAAAAAAAAGTGATGTAAACAAGTTTTAAGAATGAATATTATAGCATCAACTGTGCAGCTAAAAAGTTTTTTTTTTTTTTAAAGCCTAGCCTTTTCAATTAAACCTTTATTGCAAGGTAGGAATTCTTGCTTCGGCAGAAAATCTGTAAAATTATTATCTGCAATTTTCAATATGTACCTGTCACAGAAGCATCTAAGTCACCACGACCAGGACGCAATTAGAAGCTCCAACAGCCGTCTTCTACATCTTCTACAGTTTATAGAACTTTACCTTCTGGCATAAACAAACCCGTCCTTGTTTCATGGCATTCCTGATCCTCTAATCTTTCACTAATTCAAATAAAATGGTGCCCCAACCCTGACTATTCTGACTTCACTTTTAGATACTACTATTTGTCGTAAAAATTCTATATGAACCCGATTTTATATAGCTAAGGAGGATTTACTTATGAACCATTTGAGTTTTGATCCCTTAAAGGTTTTTTTAAATTTTTACTGTAAACGAAAGTGTATTATATGGATTAGATCTAAGCACTCAAAAAATTCATCAGAAAACTTACAAAATAACTCACCATAGACATCTGAGGGTCAGGAACTTTCACAATTTCAAAGCTTGTCAAAATTGGAGATGACTCGTCACCATCCTGGATTCCAATGTAACAGGTTAAAGTAAGTAAAACTTAACTAGCCAACCCTAGGTTAGTCCTGGCTGATAGTCCCCTAAGCACCGCCACTAGTGATCCCTGAGCACAGTTCCAGGAGTCAAAGTTTTGAGCAGTCAGGTATAGGCCAAACTCTCCCTCACCCTACAGTAATAAAGAAGCGTTGAATTAAGCAATGAAATTCAATGTTACGGAGCTGGAGCTTATAGGACAGTGGGTAGAGTGTTTGCCTTGCGTGAGGGCAACCTGAATTTGATCCCTGGCATCTCATATCAACCTCTGCACCCCACCAGGAGTAATCCCTGAGTGCAGAGCCAGGAGTAAGCCCTGAGCACTGCCAGATATGGCCCCCAGACAAAACAAAACAAAATAAATTCACGTAACATTATTCTGATAAAGAAGAGTCTGAAAACTAGTAGACTGTTTTATATCACCTGTTAAGTTTTGATCATATAAAATTTATGTTCATACAAGAGCTTGGTAAAAACAATAAGTTCTGATATTCAAATTTTCAGGAAATCAAGGAGTATTATTAAAATATAGCACAATGGTGTGCTATATCATTTACAGAAACTACAAAGTGGATGTTGGTAACTTTTCAAATGATCATAAATGAATTCAATTCAGAGAAGTAGCATTTTTAAGTTTGGAATTAATGTTTACTCAAATTTAGACCAGCAAGAGATGAAGTGCTTTGCTTCTGAGAGACACCTACTCAATATAATACAAACATGAGTAACAATCGATTTCTAAAACAAAGCTGTCATACTGTTGATAGCATCACGACTGAAGAATATTGGCTTCTATTTCTAGCCAATTCAAGCAAGAAAGGTAATTCAGAATCATAGATATCACTGCATACATACTAGAAAACGCTAAACTAATTAAAGTGAAAATTCATTTTTTCCCAGCTGTACACCTGATATCAAATGTTTCTGTCTCTTTCAAATGCTGGCACGTTTATAACTTTAGATACATGCAACAAAATTGAAGAGACAACAAAGTACTGTGACTTAACTTTAGTTCAGTAATTGAGTCTTACACAAAACCACAGATTCCCACAGCTGATGTTTAACGGGCTGGTTCTCAGTCACAACACCAGAAAACACACTTATCAGCCCAACTGTGACAAGTAATCTTCACTAAGGCTATCTGTCACAAAAGACAGGTGACAAGAAAGTCTATTTCCATTAGATTCAATACACTGGCCCAGCAATCTTTACACTAAGTGGAAATATGACAAGGCAGGTAGACAGGCATTAATTTATGGGCAATTTTCAAGCAGCAGTAGAAAGGGGTCAAGAACCTTTTCAAAAATACTTGAAATTCTTCTAATTTCTATTCCGTTATTATGTCATCTATTCTCAAAGTGTCTCTCAAAAGATCTTGCAGAGTGCCAATATTCAAAACCACCTTCTCCATTAGCATGTTTTCTCAATAAAAACTCCATTTGGTCAGCAAACATTGTTTTGAATAAAATTACACACAGTATAAAATGTAAAATGTGCTTTTTACCAAGAAGCACTTGGAACAAAGCAAGTTTATTTGTCTACATGCCCCTTTCTTCATACAGTTTTTTCTAATAAATAATGTTAAACAGTCTGTCTTTCTTTGTTTCCAAGGAAAATCAATTTAATAAAATTAAAAAGATGAAACAGATTAACTTTGGCTGACTTTGGATTAATGGGAAGCACTTAAACATAGATGGACTGTTTGAAAACTCACCTGTGACTATTTTACTTTCGTGGTTTAAATCTCTGATAACACATGGTCCTGAGCTCCACCTGGATAATGCCCAGGCACGGAGTCAGGGGTAGCATCACTGGATATTGCCCCCAAACAAAACAAACAAACAAAGAGTGCTTCTTCTAGTCAACAAATAAACTTCATGTAGTTCAGTGATATCCTAAAAGAAGCATTATTCTAACAATGCCACAAAAGTCTAGCCACATTTATCGTGATTTAAGCATTTGCCAACTTTTGCAGCAAAGGAAGTCATTTTTTTTTTTCTTTTTGGGTCACACCTGGCGATGCTCAGGGGTTACTCCTGGCTCTGCAACTCAGGAATTACTCCTGGCGGTGCTCGGGGTGGGGACCATATGGGATGCTGGGAATCGAACCCGGTTGGGCCGTGCGCAAGGCAAACGCCCTACCCGCTGTGCAATTGCTCCAGCCCCGGAAAGTCAATTTTTGTAATGTCATAAGTACCTGCTGCTTTACATGGTTTTGAAATATGTATTCAGCTAATTCTGTAGTAGGTAACTATGTAAGTAGCTTCAACAGTATTAAAGCACAGCTAGCTTTCAAGCAGCTGCATATTTCTCAAATACTCACTAACTTTAAAACAACAAGTAGATTAGAGCAAAAACTTATCATTGAGCCAAATGGTAACATGGTTTTCTTAATCCGAAATAGGCCACATAAATGGATGCATGTCAATGAAGAGTTTTATAAGCATATACATGTTAGGATCACCGATACACTTCCAACACACGGTGTGTATATAAATATGAGAATACATGTTAGTCACAAATAAGAATCACACCCTTAAAGCTATTATTTTACTGTCTTACTTGCCAATTTATAGAACAATTAATCAAAAAGTTTTTAATCTCTTGCAAATTTATTGAATTCTGCAACTGAGAACTGTATTACATGAATGATCGGCTTTTGTAATCTTGTTGGAGCTATATGATTTGATTTGTGTATGCATAAACAGCTGCTGCTCACAGCTGTCTGCTGCTATCCTGAAACCAAATCATTCATCTCAGCAGGCAAAACAGTAATTTTTTAAATGTTTCCCCTCCCCTCTACTTTAGAGACCATAAACAGTTCCAAAGTTAATACCTTTTCATAATAAACAATACCATATTCCTTATCATCACACTTGACACATCGAAACTCAACCATCAGGTACATGAAATTGGAGCTTCGTTTTTCACTCTGGAGGAGAAAAAAAGAGCTTTAAGAGAAACTCTTCAACATTCTCTTAAAGGAGCTGCATTTAGTAATGCCTGGTACTATTATGGAACTCAATTTTAAATTTCAAATGCACTATTTTACAGTCTTATTATTTTACTATATAAAGAACTACTGTTTATCTGTAGTACCTACTACTCACTTATAACTCTGTCCTCAAATGTGTATTGCTTTCATCTTTGTTTATTCAGTAGACAGAAATTAATTCTACAAAATCTTCAAGAAATTTGCAGAGAATTGAAAGATAACTATCTTAGATTCAAAAGAAAAGATGTTTTGTACTAACAATTCTAAGGAGAGTGGTATAGATCAAAGTCAAGACTTCAAACTTGCGAAGTATATACTTTCACCACCAAGTTGCCCCATAGCCCATACACTTATAATGATTTTAAGCAAAAAACAGGTCATTCTAAACCACATTAATTACTCTAAAGGAATTAATACAATTTAAAAAGGCCTAAGTGTATGATTAAAGAACAAGATCATTTGAATTTAGGAACATAACCTGTATAAGATTTCTGCAATTAATTAACAGTCTTAAAATATCTTAAAGTCATGTGTAAACTTTAATTAAAATAATTTAAGTTTACTCAAGCCCCACCCCTGTAACCTGACATTTAAAAAAGACAATTTTATAAAAATGTGTCCTCTTAAAAAATAATTATGTTAATGGTGAAGTAAAAATAAAGTCCAAAAGGTTGATCATTCTTAACCCAAAAGTTTTCTAAATGGCTTTAAAACTGTACATATATAATCATAAGGATCTAAAAAGGTCACTGAAAATTTCAGATTGTGAAGCATATTATTGTCTTGTGGTCACCTATTGTTTATCTAATGTTTGTGTGTGTGTGGGTGTGTGTGTGTGTGTTTTCACCCTGCCCTACTCAAGTGAGGAAAGCGCAACAAAGTAAACTCTAAAATTACATTTTCTGCACCCTGGGTTACCATAAATTGAAGAATAGAAAAACATATAAGTTTTAATTAATTTTTTTAATTGTAACTATTACAAAAAGAACTTTAAAAATCAAACTTGTATGCAAGATAAAAACATATTAAGAAAAAATTTGGAAAAAATGTCTAGTATTCATATGGAATACAAATGATGAATGATACTAATCCTTTTTTAATATGAACAATCTCATAATCTTTTATAAGTATTCATTGTAAAATTAATTTCTCTCTCTTTCCACATGAAAAAAAATTCAGAGAACATAAAGTCAGCTGTGCCCAATTACAGTCAGTATAAGTTAAGCCTGACACAAAACGTCTGTCCCTTTTTCCTAATGTCATTAAGAGTTATTTTTGCTTTCTAAATACAGGATATTAGACAAAAACATTTGGTAGTTTAATGTAAGGACTAGAGTGATAGCACAGTGGGTAGGGCATTTGCTTTCAATGCGGCCAACCTGGGTTTGACTACTCCGTCCTTCTTGGAAAGCCCGGCAAGCTTCCGAGAGCATCCCACCCGCAGGGCAGACCCTGGCAAGCTACCCGTGGCATATTCAATATGCCAAAAACAGTAACAACAAGTCTCACAATGGAGACATTACTGATGCCCGTTCAAGCAAATCGATGAACAAAGGGATGACAGTGCTACAGTTTAATGTAAAATAGTTTTTTAATGGTAGAATATTTGGAAAATTTTCACCAAAGCAATCATCAGGACCAACATAAAATCAAGAAATCCATTATTTAAACCACATAATTTAATTATTACTGATACAGAGCTCTCTGTATTATATAAGACAAGCAATGTTTTATTTGTGAATGCTAAAGATGATTTAAGGTAACTGAAATAAAGAGGCAGCACTGCGCTGACAGATTTATCCACTAGCTTCGACTTGCACATTAGCAGCCTTATGGTGAGAGAGACAGAGAGCTACCCGTGGGGCGATCACCGCTGCAAAGGTTTCATTTAAAGGATACTTAGCACACTGATAAAATCCATGACTCACGTCATGGTTCCACACAGTATTGCGAGAAAAGCAGATTTCTGAAGTATTGACATACAGCTACAGGTTCCAACTCCAAATTTGTGAGATACCTGCAAATAGTTCTTCCCGAGAAAACTCTCAATTTGGAAATTTGGAGAAATGGTTTTGAAGTACAAAGAAGGGTCAACCCACCTCGTTTATCATTTCTATTTCTCTAAATGTCAATCTGTCCAGCCAATCTACTTTCACCATGTGTCCTTGTCGATGAGCTTTGGTGAGCTACAGAATAAACATAAAGGAGAAAAATTTAATATAGGTCTTACAGGAAAGGTGGAATAAAAGTGGTAACTAGCATTATTTTTTTATTATATTGTAAGGACTAATGTAAGAGCAAAAATAATAAATAGGAAATACAAGGTACACAAACTTGGGGGGGAATGATCTGTTTATAGACGGCATGATCATCTAAGTAGAATATGAAACAATGACCAAAAAACCCTCTTGAAACTAATAAGCAAACTTGTAAGATTAATAAACAAAAGCTTATTATTTCCCTACATACCAAAAGTAAAGAGTACAATTTGAAACTTCCTTAAAGCATATTTAGTATCCCCCCAGATTAAACTGTCATAACCTAATAAATATACATAAGAAAAAACAATAAAACTCTGATAATTAAATCAAAGTAGCAAAAAATGGATACTCTGTTCATAGATTTAAAAAAAGATTCACTATTCTTAAGTTATCAGTTCTGTAAGTCAGAGAGATACAATAGGGGTTAAGGTGTCGCCTCCATGTTAGATCCTTAGCACCAATATGGTCCCTGAGCACTGTCACGGGTTATTCCTGAGCTCACAGACAGAAAGAGTCCTGTGCACCACGGGGTGAGGACCAAATCATGCCCTTACCCCACCGCCTGCCAACCTGTCAATTCTTCCAACTTGATTTATTAATTCAATGCAATCACAATCAAAATCTTAGCAAGTTTTTTTTCCCCCTCGATAAAACCTCTTTCTAAGGTTTATATTAAAAAGCAAAGGATCCAGAATACTCAATACAATATTTAAAGAGAATAAAATTAGAGGACTGGCACAACCCAATTTCAAGACTCCAATAAAGCTACACTCCCCAAGACTAGTGTGAAGTCACTGAAGAAACTGACAATGGATCAAAAGAACCAAATCCAGAAATAGATCCACATAATATAGAAAACTGGCTTTGATAAAAAAAAGCATAGGTAATGCAACAGAGGAAAGAATCTTTTCAACAACTGATGCTAAAATAACTAGAAAACACATACACACAAAGTCATCAACTCAAACCTTATTACCTCTTGCAAAAATGAATTATAAATGGAATGTATACTTTGTTCAAAATGCCAAACTTTTCTAAAACTCCTTTCTAAAACACCTAACCTTTTCAAAAATGGTGCTTAGGGTGTACAGGGATAACTCCTGACGGGCTTGAGGGACCATATAGGATGCTGGGAATCAAACCAGGTCGGCTGCATGCCAGGCAAGTCTGCCACCCAACATAATACTATCACTTCAGCCCAGACACATGAATGTATTTCACCAGCTTTATTCTTTTTTTTTTTTTTTTTTTGCTTTTTGGGTCACACCTGGCGATGCACAGATGTTATTCCTGGCTCTGCACTCAGGCATCACTCCTGGCGGTGCTTAGGGGACCATATGGGATGCTGGGAATCAAACCCGGGTCGGCCGCGTGCAAGGCAAATGCCCTACCCGCTGTGCTATTGCTCCAGCCCCTCAATAGCTTTATTCTTAATGGCCAAAGCACTGAAGGAAACCACAGACTTTGAGCGATTGTTTAACTACAGGTTCATCAACTCTAGTAAACGCACTGCTCTGGGGTGGCGGCAGGGAACTGCATGATGATGGCAAAAAGTCTATGGGGCCTTTCTGCACTTTGTTGTTCCTTCTGCTGTTCCCTCACCCAGGGGCCTTTCAGCAAACACAGTCATTCCAGCTGACAAGCAAGACACTACATGTCAGCCTGTGTATTTGTGCAATAACTAGGGGACCCTCGGCTCTCTCTCACCGCCTGTGTTCTGTGGTCTCGGGCTGCTTCCCCACCCTGGCCTGCAGCCGCCAACAGACACAAAGGAGGGAACAGGGCCGCCAGGATGGCTGGTGATCAGTTATCATTTATTCCATTCTCCCCACGTGCCAGTTCCAGTCTCACTAAGCCTCCCATTCCAGTCTCACACTGTCCCTCATTCCCATCTCCTCCTGTGCCCCATGCTAGTCTCTCCACGCTCCCACTCGCTCCTGTCTCTGCCCGTCTCTCTCACCAACTCCCCAGCATTGGGGGTAGCACAATCAACTATCAAAAACCATTCCTGATCGCTGGTCAGGCCCAAGGGTGGAAATAATGCCTAGGGGTATTTCTCCTTTCCTTAGTCCAACAATCATTTAATTAACATCTTAACTCTACTTCTTAATATTAGTTATTTTGTATGGACACAGTGAGATACATTAAGCTTGTAGGGTGACTCTCTTGGGAACTTCTCATTATAGATCTCAGACTACAGTGCTCAGGCCAGATTAATCTTTCCTAACCCCAGCAGAGTCATAATCCAGTTGTTACTTCTTGGATCATGACAGAATCTGTTCATGACCATGCTCTTAACTTATAGTTAAGTATAATGGCACTTTGGCAGGCTCATTTTGATGCCAGGGTAGCTCACAGGCTGCCCTGGGTCCATCTAGTCCCTCGTCAGGACCCTGCTTTGGGGATGTTAGGTAGTAAGTGCAACTGAGGCTTAAGTCAAGAGAATAGATGTCCAGGAGTGAATATTATTCAGAATCAATTAACTCCCAAGTTACAAAAGCATAGCATTAACTGTTTTCCTGTGTCTATACAAAAAGGACACTGCTCTGAATTAACTATGCAAAGGACTTAAGGAGAAGAGTAAAGAAAGATTTACAAATTAACAAAGAAGATAAAGGTGATTGTCCAGATGGGGAAGCAGAACACAAAGGAAGAGGTTGCAGGTAAACACAGAGGAATGGGAGTGTCCCAGGAGCACTGTGATAGGAGAAACCCAATAAACCTAAGCCCCCTGTGGCAAGGCAGAAAAGACAAACCAATGTTACCCTACAGCAGCCCATTGTTCCCAAAACTACAAAAACAGAACGGCGGCCTTAATATTTTAGCTTAACATCCATTAACCGTTTCAGATCTTCAAATCATAAAACTTTTAAGACACAGCGAAGAAAATACTAAATAAAAAAAAGTACCAAAAATTTGTGAGATTTTATAAAACTATGTAGTATAATGAAAACTGTAAGCGTTATGATACTTAGCTCCTAATCTAGGCTCTGTTATCTCTTCTAGATGCTGATAGCAACACAGACGCAGATGGGTTGCATCTATTCAAAGAAACTTGTATTAACACTAACCTGTAAACTTCTAGCTTAAACAGAACAAAAGTAAATTTTAACCATTTGTACTTTATTTTGACCTGAAATATAAGTGACTGAGGTCTTTCAAAAGAAAAAAGGAAAGCTGTATTCTGATAAACAGTAAGACAAAACTTGTACAATCAGTTTCAAATTATATGTGAAGAAATAATCCTCACTAGGTTATGGTTACTAGGAAGGAGATTGGCCAAGGATCAATAAAAGTCACTTTTTAAGAAACACAGGCTCTAAAGAATTCCCATTAAGTTAGGGTTCAGTAGACAAGCCCCCCCACTGTCACAGAAAGATAATGTAATTTTTGAGTTCTAACTTCTTTAAGAATTAAACAGCAAGGGATTTAGACACTATTTAAATAAAAGTAAGAAATAACATGCTCAGGAATCTTCTTTACGTACTAAGCACATATTATCAGGTTTACTGCAAATCAGAAATATGTACTTGAGGAAAATATATCAGGTTAGCAGGTGTCCAATATTAGTATCAAGAATAGAATTAAAGTAGGTCAAAGTGCTGCATGGTACACAGAGTAACAACAACAAAAAACAAATTTTAAAGCAGAAATAGCTGGGACAAAACTTCCAAAATCAATACAACTCAGACCATTACTCCATACTCATATTTGTGCTACTTAGGTATATACTTTTTGACAGCTAAGATGATGAACAGGTTATAGAAACTCACATTTAGTTGTTCAATGAATATCGAAATCTATTGAAAAGCCCTCCACATGGAAGGATGATTTAATGGAAAACAAATGTATAAACACTTTGGTACTCTGCTTAAGAGCTGAGAGTACCAGGGGTTGGAGCATTGGGAAGGGAGTGACAGCCAAGAAAAGAACTAATGGGGCTGGAGCAACAGCACAGCAGGTAGGGCATTTGCCTTGCATGCAGATGACCCAGGTTCGATTCCCAGCATCCCATATGGTCCTCCAAGCACCACCAGGAGTAATTCCTGAGTAGCATGAGCCAGGAGTAACCTCTGTGCATCGCTGGGTGCGACCCAAAAAGAAAAAAAAAAGAAGAAAAGAAAAGAACTGAAAGGAAAAGCTGGAGGAAAAATACAATTCGTGCCTATGGTCACCTTTACTTTGTATTTATATACTCTCAACATAAATAATATTTTACTGGATAGCTTTTTTGCTTGTTGTTGTTGTTACTTACTTCTGTCATATGCCTTGCTCTGGAGATATTAGAACACATGAAGTCTGTTCTCAACCCTCACAGAGCTTCAGTAGAATGGGGTAAGCCATTCCCTTGTTACAAGCTGTGTTATTGGGCTGGAGTGATAGCACAGCAGGTAGGGCGTTTGCCTTGCACTTGGCCGACCTGGGTTCGATTCCCAGCATCCCATATGGTCCCCTGAATACCGCCCCGGGGTAATTCCTGAGTGCAGAGCCAGGAGTAAACCCTGAGCATCATCAGGAGTGACCCAAAAAGCAAAAAAAAAGAAGAAGAAGAAGAAGAAAAAAAAGTTGTGTTATTTACAAATGAAAATAAGTAAAAGGAAACTAATAAGCAGTATACCTTAGCGAGGAGGAAGGGGAGGGGGCACAAGGATCTTTAGCCAAGGAACATTTAAGCAGACTCTTGGATAAGGAGTTAAGACAAATAAGATGAAATCTCCCAGTGAAAGGAGATAGCACGTTTCCTAGCATTTCAACAAACTCCAATTAAATCAAATTTTCATCAAGGTGGAGGGTAGACTTGCCTCCTGAACTTAGTGTAACTTAAATGTGAATTCTTTAGAGCCCTGTGTCTCTTAAAAAGAGAATTATTGATCCCTTAGCTGATCTCCTAGAGATTTTTATCCTGACCCTAGTGAGGAGATACTAATTTGTGAATCAGCTTCCTTGAGGTTGATAATCATGGAAAAATCTTCTTTATAGGAGATACTACATTTGGATTTAAAGGGGAGAGGAAAGAGAAAGCACTGAAAAGCTACATACTTCAAGTTTGATCAAGAAATCAGTAGGGAAGAAGAACACAGACATATACACAAACCCAACACATAACTGGGCAGAAATGATTTCTGCTTTGCAAATTTCTTCGGACAGTTTATCCCATATGTGCACGCCTACTATATCTTCACAAAAGACACCAATGTGGAGGTAACAGACAATATCAGAAACATGAGGACCCATATAATACAGCAGGTAGGGTGCTTGCATTGCATCTGAAAGACCAGGTTCTATCCCAGGCACCCCATATGGTCCCCCAAGCCTGCCAAAAGTGACCCCTGAGCACAGGGCCAGCAGTAAGCCCTGAGCACCACAAGTGCCCCAATACAGAAACAGAAGCATGAACAAATTCACATGCAATGAAAGGTACAGTAGCTCTATTAAGAGAGGACTTGACTGCTTGAGAAGTTCATTATTGAGTTGTGAAAAGAGATGAAATGCACACGACAATATAACTGATAACAAATTCAAAGGTATTTTTCTAAACTCTGATTTTGATTTAGGCATCCACAGACATTTTGTGACTAACTTTGAGAATTTATAAGTAAAGGATACAAATAGAGTACATCTTCTAAAAGAACGCAAAAGATATCTTCACTTGAAATCAATAGAAAATTAAGAAAGGATAACAGGTTTTTTTTTTTTTGGGGGGATCACACCCAGCGATGCTCAGAGGTCACTCCTGGCTTAGCGCTCAGGAATTACCCCTGGCCGTGCTCAGGGGACCATATGGGATGCTGGGAATTGAACCCGGGTCGGCCGCGTGCAAGGCAAACGCCCTACGCACTGTGCTATCACTCCAGCCCCAAGGATAAAAGTTGTATAACAGTACTGGACTGAAAACATTTGGAATATCGATTAAGGATTATTGAAACTGTAAAGGGGGGACTGAAAAGGAGGAATGAAAAGTTTAGTTTTTTAGAAGTGTATTTTTAGCTGATTTAACTGTTATTCCTTAAGTCCACTGAACTTCCCACAAGGGTCTGGACGCCTGTCACGGATTGCAAACAGGAGCAATGGGCTGGAGTCCTAAAGGGATAGACAAAACAAGTTTTGCAGGTGCTTACAAAATTAAGCACCAGGATGAGATTTTTCCTAATAAAAGGCTAGTGCTTCTGCTGTGAGGCCGCTGCTCCGGCCTAGAAGGACAGCCTGCCAGCTGGTGTCAACAGACTCCTCCAAATTCTATTTTTTGGCCTCTGGTGGTCTTTTAATCATGACCTCCCCACAGCAAAATGAATTATACAATATGGAATATCCATACTATAGAGAACTATGTAATCTATAAAAATTACGTTGTAGAAGCATCTAAACGACCTGGAACAACTATGAGACACCATTAAGTATAAAAGCAGGCCTCACAAACATACAAAACAATATGATTCCAAAATTATTATCATACATGTTATTAATATATAATTTATTAAAAGCACAATAACTAATATATTGTAGCACTGTAGCACTGTCGTCCCATTGTTCATTGATTTGCTCAAGCGGGCACAGTAACATCTCCATTATGAGACTTGTTGTTACTGTTTTTGGCATGTCGAATACTCCACGGGTAGCTTGTCAGGCTCTGCCATGTGGGCGGGATACTCTCGGCAGCTTGCCAGGCTCTCCGAGAGGGATGGAGGAAACTAATATATTAATAAAAATTATTTGCGGGCATAGGGTTAAAGGTGATTTTATAGTTTTATGCTTTAACAATATCAATTACTAAATATAAAAACTACTTTTGTGGTACTATCGTCCCCGATAGCATAGCAGGTAGGGGGTTTGCCCTACATGTGACTGACCCAGGTTCAATTCCTCTGTCCCTTTTGGAGAGCCCAGCAAGCTGAAACAAATGTTCAAAACTTCTCTTAAAAAATTTACAAAAGTACCAGGCCAATAAAAATGTCTGACAGTGGGGCTGGAACGATAGTACAACGGGTAGGGCATTTGCCTTGCACAAGGAGGACCCGGGTTCAACCAGGGGCATCCCATATGGTCCCCAAGCACCTCCAGGAGTAATTCCTAAGCATTGCTAGGTGTGACCCAAAAAAGAAAAAAAAAAAAAAGAGTCTGATACTACCAAATATGAGACTGTTTTTTTCCCAACATTTTAATACAGGACCTTGTTTATTCAACTGCCTCATAGCTTGTTGTCTCAATTTCCTCAAGTTAATGAACATAAATCAGCTGTAACATTTCCCTAAGCCCTGGTTAGAACTGAGCTAAGCTAGTAAATACCTGCTGAAAGATGTCATTCTTTTTTTGTTTATTTTTCTGTTTTTTGGGGGTCATACTCAGCAATGCACAGGGGTTATTCCTAGCTCCTGCACTCGGGAATTACTTCTGGTGGTGCTCGGGAGACTGTAGGGGATGCTGGGAATTGAACCTGAGTTGGCCAAGTACAAGGCAAACACCCTACCCGTCGTGCTATGACTGCAGCCCCCAGAATGTCATTCTTGGCTAGCAAATACATCTCCATGATGCATACAGGTTGACTCATATGTCTACTAATGATACTTCAACAAACATTAAGATGAGTTCCAATCTTTACCACCATAAATAAGCTACATGGTAATATACAATTTAAGACAAAATGTAGTTGCATATAAGAATTCATTTGAACTAAAATTAAAAAGGGAGATGTATGTGTGTTGGAGAGTCTGCACACATACCTATGTATTAAATCCCAAGGAAGTGTAAAAGGTTTTTCTATCTTCCTGATTAATGAAGTCTTGCTACAAATCTTCAGTTTTGCTTTGAAACTTTACTTGTAAATCTTATTCAGGAAGAATGTATCTGCCTCATAAAAAATTCATTTAGTTATACTTCTTAGAGATTGATCTAGTCTTAAAAGCCTGTTACTTTCTATTTCTTGGGCAAAAACTATAGCTATAAAAACAGACAAGATATTTACAGAACATAAATCAGTATCCTTCAGGGCTCAATTTTACATTGGCAAAACTAACTAAGTTTACTTGCTACCACTGATTTGACGACAACCTAAAAGTTCTGACAGTCTAAGACAACAGTGAGCAAACTAAAGTGAATGATAGGACCATTAATGACTAAGAATAAATTTACAAGCAATTCCCAAACCCATACTTCTATGACACACAGCAAAAAAATAAATAAAAATGGCAATACAGAATCACATCAAATAAGCTATGATTATAAAAGTTATATAGACACACATATCACTTATACCAAAACATGAAGCTAGGAGATATCTCTGATAGGATCAATGACTCACTGAACAAGTTTCATAGCCTAGAATAAGTTTAGCAGCTGTCATAATTTATTCTGTTTATTACTGTCATTTACCAAACATCTGAAGAAGAAAATAAAACAAAACACATTCTCCTGCTCAGCCAAAACTTTACAGACAGGATGTTATTTTTTATTTATTTTTTTCCTTTCTAACAAATTTCTCCTCTAACATATTTGATCACGTTTTCTTCCTCTAAAAGTTAGATCTTTAAAAAGGAAGTTCTAGAAACAGAGACATAAAACAGCAGGTAGGGCACTTGCCTTGCATGCGTTGAACCAGGTTCACTCCCTGGCACCATATTTAGTCCCCAGAGCAAGGCTAGAAGTGATCCCTGAGCACAAGATCAAGAGAAAATCCTGAGCACTGTCAGGTGTGACCAAAAGCAAATGAATAAAGACTAAAAACAGAAGCTTTCTGTGTCTTATTAAATACTACAAACAAAATATAGGAATAGGAATAGAAACAAATAATATAAAAATAATCATGTTTTCTTAGAGAACACTGCTTTTTTTAAATTTTGGACAAATTATAAATATAAAAAACATTGATCCAAATATCTTATGTATACTTATATGCATATAAAATTTAGTAAGTTTAAGTTATACGATTATGGACAATAGATTCACATTCTTAAATTGCCACACCTATCTAATTTACACCATACATACTATCCAAACCATAATTAATATCTTTTCATAAATGAACTGTTTGGAATGTGACAAACTGAAGATTCTCGAGCAACTGCAGCTATAATTAAAGTCATTATAACAATAGAAAAAGGACACCATGTGAAAAGAGTTAATTAAAAACATTCACTTCCCCAAAACTACCCCAACATATATAATAACCAATATCTTGGGGACTATTTACTATAACATTTTTAAAATAACGGATTACATAATTATATAAGAAATGATTATTAATAGGTTTCCTACTAAATAATTCAGGTAAACTAGTTTTACCCATTCATGGAAGTTATTTTACATAACTGCTTCAAGATAGGTGTTTATTCAGAAACCAAAAGCATTTTATCAACTTACTACAAACATAATGGTCTTTGAACTTTTCGTCTCGTAACAGCTAAATTATAATAATGATGATGACATTATCCTGATTCCTATCATTAGCAAAGATAATGGTATCCAATTAAGTGCATTTTATCAGTAAAAAAATACACAAAAAATACACAACTGGTTATTCAATATGCCACTGTAAGTGAGAGCTATAAATCAGGAGTTTTGACTTCTAGTGTATCTACCTGGTTAGGATGTATCTCATTACCACTAAAACACTGCACTGTAGCACTGTCATCCCTTTGGTCATCGATTTGCTTGAGCGTGCACCAGTAACGTCTCCATTGTGAGACTTCTGTTACTGTATTTGGCATATTGAATACGCCACAGGTAGCTTGCCAGGCTCTGCCTTGCAGGCAGGAACCTCTTGGTAGCTTGCCGGACTCTCCGAGAGGGACAGAGTAATTGAACCCGAGTAGGCCACACGAAAGGCAAATACCCTACCCACTGTGCTATCGCTCCAGTCCATTACCATTAAATAATATATAAAATCTTTTATTTGAAAAATCACTCTGACAGAACAGCGAATAAGGCATTCGCCTCGTATGCAGCCCACCTGAGTTCAATCCCTGGCATCCCATACAGAATCAGAAGGTAACCCCTGAAGCATCACCAGTTATGACCCAAAAAGCGAAACAAATCAAAACGAAAAACACCCTTCAATCAAGCAGTAACTTGTCAAAAGCTTGAGCTAAACAAATGAGATTTATTAATAACACTACTCTCAAGTTGCATTTTTTTCTTATTTTTTATTGGCAATTACTTCCTCTCCACCCTTTTAACATGTTTCTGTAAAGTTACGATGACCTGTTTTTATTTCATGTGTTCACGATGGAACTCAAAACTTCACCCACAAGAGGTTTTACCACGATGTGTTTTACCAGGATGTGGCCAAGACCCCTGTGCCCCAGTCACTCCAGGCTTTGTTCACAGGAAAGTTCTCACAGGCGTTGGTCATTGACGATCCTTTTATATTATTCCCCTGAATATCTACCTTCCTCACAGCCACATTTTCTTTTTTCCTAAACTTAATTGGAGTCATACTGACTAGGAGTGAAAAAAAAATTAAGAACCATTCTTTTGTAATTACTTTAGCTGTATTTTAAATTCTTTAAATATAGCACAAGAGGGGGCCAACGCAACAGTAGAGCAGGGAGTGCATCGGCCTTGCACGCGGCTGAACGGGGTTCAATCGCTGACATCCCATAAGGTCCCCCAAGCACCGCCAGGAGTAATTCCTGAGTGCAGAGTTAGGAGTAAACCCTCAGCATCATCGGGAGTGACACACCCCCTACCCAAAAAAATATATGGCACAGGACAAGAACTAAGTTAATACAATGCAAAATGTTTTATTTGGTGGGTAAATATTTAGGCAGATAAAGTAGCATTAAGATAATTTAAAATAGTCTCACTTCTTTCAAAAAATTATGTCGAAAATTTTTACTACTTATATCTCAATTTTTAAAAATTACTTTTACACTTACACTATCACTTTGTCACACCCATGTAATCCTAAAACTGTAATTTCAAGAAAATAAAAGATCTTTGAAGTTTTCCCCAAATGAAAGAAATACCTTGCAAGACTTTCAAGCACCTTTAAACTAGCTCTTTACTATAAAGTCAATCATTTCATGAAGATTAACTTAAATTTCAAAATACCTTGAGTGTGTCCTGTATAGGAGACACAGGTCATATAGATACTAGAACAATTACCTCCCCACAACAAATTAGTAAACTAGCACTCTATATCAGTGTCGTTCAAAAGAACTTTTGTCAGTATTATAGTCCAATATAGTTATTAAGCACTTAAAATGTAGTGATGAACACTGCAAAAAAAAAAATCCTAAAAACTGAGCTTCCATACGATTCAGCACTCCACAGCATATATCCCAACTACTCCAAGGGTCTAAAACTATTATTTCTGAAGACTTATGTTCACTGCAGTGCTATTCACAACAGCCAAGATCTGGGAACAAGCAACATACCCAAGAATAGATACTGAATATATAAATTTATATTATATATACACATGCATTTTATATGATATATACACACATATGCACATATATAAACATATATATTCAATGCATACTATTCAGCTGTAAGAAAAGATAAATTATGCAAATTGCCAAAGCATCGATGGACCTGGAGGGTATCATGCTGAATAAAGACAGTCAGAAGTCGAGGGACAGATAGAGAATGATTCCTCTTATATCACTGTTCATTGATTTGCTCAAGTGGGCACCAATAAGGTCTCCATTTGTCCTAGCCCTGGGATTTTAGCAGCTTCTCTTTACTCGTCCTTTCCAACGGTGCCGCATTGGAGGCTCTTTCATGGACAGGGGAATGAACCCCATCATTGTTACTTTTTTTGGCATATCAAATATGCCACAGGAGCTTGCCAAGCTCTGCTGTGTGGGCAGGATACTCTCAGTAGCTTGCTGGGTTCTGCTGGGTTCTGCTGAGAGAGCTAGACAATAAGAGGTCTTGCAGCCACATGCTTCAGGGAGCTTTGTTTTATAATCTCGGTGTATCTTGGCCGTTGATAGGATGACGTGGTCCCAGGGCAGTTTGTGGGTGTGAGTGCATAGCTACTAGATCTGAGTAGCTATGGGGATCTGAGTGGAAGGGGCCCAGTCCCAATCTGAGCAGGCTTGGAGATCTCACCCCCGGTCCCGCACACCTGGGTTCTTCTGCCGGTTTGTTCCTTCATGCGTGAAGCTCGTCTGAGCATGTGGAGAGTGGCCTTGAGCATGGCTGTGGCTGGGTTCCGGAGGTCTTCGGCTGTCAGGGCTCTGCTCAGGGCAGGGAGGGAAATTCACCCCCCCCCCAAGGGGCCCTGGTGAAGACAGCCAGGCACGGGGGTAGGAGACTCATGTAGAAGACATAAACATAGGGGAGCAACAAATGGCCAAATGCAACAGAACTGGAGACAGAACTGAGAACTATGAACTGAGCTTACCTGTAGAAGTGGGGGAGGGACAAGAGAGGGGAGGATATGACAGGGGTCCCAAGGACAAGGGTGGGCAAAAGCGGTACATTGGTGGCAGGTGTAGTGCTAGAACTGTATAAGCATGAAACCATCATTAACAGTATTGCAAGTTATCATGTCTTATTTAAATGAGGAGGGGAGGTAGGGCTTAGTTATGGGAAAATTTCTAATTTTATTTCATTTTGAACTAAAATTGTTGCATGTGAACTATGGGTATTAGATAATAGAGTTCTTGCTACATTATAACTCCTTAAAATTGACTGGTATAAACCTATTCTCAAGACATGCATTACTACGGGATGAAATCATTATAAATCTACTTTCTTGTGCAATAAACTTGAGGTCTGGACTCTAAATGCAAAGTGACCACATGTATGTACCCAAGAGTCAGCCTAAATCATTCCAACATCCTAACTCACCTGAACTTCATAATGCTTAACTATACACTCTAGTCAACACTACACAGCCAATCTGTGTCAAAGACGCCGCGAAGTATTCTTCGTCGACTCCTTACTTTCTCTTTCTCCTCTTAATCAAATTGACAGAAACTAAAGCACATTCCAAAGGCATCAAGCAGAGCTGCTAAAATGAAAAGGAGACCGTAGAGAAGCATGCTTTTGCACTAACCTTTCATGTCTAAAGACACGGATTCAAGTATAAATCAAACACTAAAGCTTAGCAGTCACATCTAAAAACCCCAGGTGGATATGCATCCTAGTCATAAAACTTTTACAATATGACAAGCGGGAAAACGGAGCAGATGGGAACAATGGGCAAATTTGCTCAAGTAAGGTCCACAGTCATTAAAAGACTAGGTCACAGAAAATGAAGTACAATAAATGCCCCAGAAACCTGCTCTTTCAATATTCTCACAAATCAAACAAAAAAAAAAAAAGCACCATATTTCTGAGAATTAATTAGGGAAACAGGAAAATGGGAAGAGGACAGCCTACTTTAATATATTCATTTATTCCTATTCCCTATGGAAAGTTTAAAAAAACCAAGTTATTAAAAATAAGAACTAAACTGAGGACTATTCAGCTTTGTTTCCTTTTCTCAAACTTATTTCCACATGAAATGAGGCATAGTCACAAATGATGTAGCGTCATTAAGGGAGTAAAAACCAACTAAAATATCTATTTGTAAGGATCTGATTTCCTAAAAATGCCCAACCAAGGAAGCAGAATGCAATAGTTATTAAAAGTTACTCATATTAGTCAGAAAGAGAGACAGACATAGAAAGATTGCACTCATCTATGGTATATAGAATAACAGAGTGGGAGACTATCACCCAAGAACTGTAGAAATAAGTACCAGGAGGTTGACTCCATGGCTTCGAGGCTGGCCTCACGTTCCGGGGAAAGGTCAACTCAGAGAAGCGATCACCAACTACATTGTAGTCGAAGGCCATGTGGGGGAAGGGAGTTGCGGGCTGAATGAGGGCTAGAGACTGAGCACAGCGGCCACTGAACACCTTTATTGCAAACCACAACAGCTAATTAGAGAGAGAGAACAGAAGGGAATGCCTTGCCACAGTGGCAGGGTGGGGTGGGGGGGAGATGGGATTGGGGAGGGTGGGAGGGACGCTGGGTTTACGGGTGGTGGAGAATGGGCACTGGTGAAGGGATGGGTTCCCAAACTTTGTATGAGGGAAGTATAAGCACAAAAGTGTATAAATCTGTAACTGTACCCTCACGGTGATTCTCTAATTAAAAATAAATAAAATTAAAAAAAAAAGTTACTCATATTAGAGTTAGGCTTCAATTTTCGTAGTTGAGTAATAAGTCAGAAAAGAATATTTAGCCCCAACTGAGTCTGAAATTCCTTGCTTAATACTTTACCTAACACCATCTTTCACAGGCCATTTAAATAAGTTCATCGGCATTTCACAGTCCTCTTGTCCCATTATCCCCAGGCACCCAAGATTGCAGCAGTTCTATCACTGAGTACACTTTCTTTCACTGCTGCTTAAAAATTGTCACCACGCATTTATTTAGGCTCATATCGGCCCAATATCTGGCAACTGTGTTTTATTATTAATCTTTACGTATACATTTTTACTCTTAAGACAACTGTCTTCTCGACAATTTAAAACAATCATGGCAAATTTGCTGCCTGGAAAATAAAAGAACAAGATATAAACCATTCAGTTCAAACCACTTACGCTTCATCTACTAGAATACTCACCTCTTTTCTTAAAACAGCAATATAAAAAGTTTTACGTCTAAAATCTGTTCCTTTGTGTGAAAATAAAAACATGGATATGAACAACTTCCAGTTTTTCAAAGTATATTATAACAATAACAATTCTATAATAGTCTGAACAGACTTTTCTTGGGGGCAGGAAGGAGCAGGAGGAGAAACGATGGGTAACGTCCAACGGTGGCCAGGGGCTATTCCTCACTGATATTCAGACTCACCCTGGCAGTGCTCCAGGGACTGAATGTCTCCTCGGGTCAAACAAAAGTTGGCCACAGTTCTTGGATCCAGTGAATAAACTTTTTAATGCATAAAAATGAGGAAGAGGGGGAAGGGGAGCTACTGTGCTATAATTTTCAGAAAAAAAATGCCAAAGTAAACATTTAATGTACGAATAAACAAGAATCTACGAACACACTGTATGGTATATTTAGAAGACTGTAATGGATATCAAAGCAGACTATCTGGCATAAGGTAAGAGGAACAGGCAGGGAAACGTTCAGGACTCAGTCCTGATGAAAGCACACAGTGGGGCCAGATGGTACAGCAGGTGAAACGCTTGCCTTCCAGGTGGTAAACCCAGGTTCAATCCTGACTCCCCATGTGTTCACTTGAGCCCCATCAGGAGTGATCCCTTAGCTAAGAGCGAGGAGTACACCCCGAACACTGCCAGATGTGTTCCCCAAAACAAATAAAATTAAAAAATAAAAAGCACACACTACTCCAACAACAGAAGCATCGTGGAAGGGCACAGCCACAGCACCCAGTCCCGGACAATGCTTCAGACTAGGCATATCCATTGCAGGAGAAAAGAAATGGAATTAACACAACGCATCCAACTGCGAGCTAATAACCATGTCTGCTATGTCAGTATTTGAGAAACAGAATAAGTTACACAGGACTTTATAAATCACCCAATACATTTTATAGGGCCATACATTATTTTCCCTCACTTGAAAAGATGGTCAAATCATTGATTCTTAAAGCAGTGTGACCCTACTTATAGCAGTTTGATTCTACTATCACCTGCTTCCAATTTCACAAAACCTAAGATAACACTGAAAAAGTAAAACCAAAAATATCAAAAACATTCTTAACAAGATCAGGTTCGGAACAGGTTCTGAGACTTTTAACAGTCTATCAACAGCTGTACCTAAGATGAATGAAACTCATCAGCCCAAATGCTAAGACATAAAAAGAGTTTTTAAGAAAGCAGTTCCTGCACAATGTTAGGAACGGGATGCATTTTTCCCCCTAAGAAAAGCAAAGAGTTTTGATGGTTTCTAAGAAACATGAGTTAACATTAACACAAGCTCTCACAGAAGAATAAGTGTTGAGGTTTCCAATCCACTGAGAAGTAAAAAAGACAATTCTATTAGGAGTAAAGATGTTATAAAAGAACTCATCTCCCATTAGCATCATAAAAGATACAGGATGCCAAATTCTCATTAATTTTTAATTCCATTTTAAAGCTTTAAAAACCAATACATAAAAAGCCCTGAAAAAAATAAAAAAGGTTAACCACTCTAGGTAATACAGATAACATGTACATGTTAATACATGTTAAAAACTCTCTCATGAAATAGTAGTATATGAAATGGCATAGTCATTATAGGTGAAGAACTGAGATTGGAGGTACTAAGGGCTCCCTCAAAGGGCTAAAGTACATGCGAGTCATGTGGAGTCCAGGCGTTCCTCTTAACTTCATGAACTGAGCAGGGCTGGGGGTAGCTCTGCTGGTCCCAGCATTGCAGGGGAGGACCAGAAAAACAAACAAACAAACAAAAAAATTCAGATCATTGATAAATGTTATCCACTAACCAAAATGTTTAGAAAGCTTATTCCTGGTCCGGGGAGATAACTCATAGGGCTGGGCATGTGTTTTGCTTACAAGGAGCACCCCTAACTTTGATCCCCAGAACCAAATGGTCCCTTAGCACTATCGAGACTGGCCCCTGAACACCACTGCCAAGTATGACCTGTCCCCCAAAATGAAGTTTTATTTCCAACAACTCATTACAGCTCTGAATGAGCTTGATTATCATTTAAGTTGCTACCGGGGTGTATTCGATATGCCAAAAACAGTAACAAGTCTCAGAAAAAAGGAGATGTTATCGGTGCCCGCTCAAGCAAATCGATGAGCAATGGGATGACAGTGACAGTGAGAGTGACTGTGTTTTAATAACTAAAATAACCCACACATTTTAAGGGTAAATGTCTCTGTGTCTTCTCTCTGTCTCTCTGTCTGTCCCTCTCTCTCTCAGTCTCTATCTCCTCTCCCTCTCCATACATACACATTGATCATTATCTTGTCACATTATCTCTTCGCTACCAAAAAATTTCAAAAGTAAAAGAAATGCATAGTAATAATGCTATGCTACATTAAAATCTAGAAGTTCAGTTAACACAAATTCTAATGTCTATTTGAAAAATGCGAATGGCTGTAAAAATTATATTTGAACCTTTCATCAAAATAATTGGAAAACTTGGAACACATGAATACACATAAAATTTTAACAGACAAGAAAATGGAATGGATTAATTGCACAATTATATAGATTTCTATTTCTTAACTATGAATTCTTCAGATTTAGAATTTCACCCATAATATGAATAATATCATTATTATGTTTCATAATATGAAACATAAAGCTTGTCTCAAAAAGAGCAATTTAAAGATATCTTGATTCCATACATAACTGTATTTCCCTAACTCTTGAGATTTGACCTTTTTAATCTTGCAATGACTCACAGGTTATAACTGAGCTAAGTCTGATAAAAATTTTGATTAATATTCAAAGTTTATAAAAGTCACAGAAAGGGCCAGAAAAGTAACTTACTCTTTTAGATCACATGCCTTGAATGTATGAGGCTCTAGCTTAGGTAAACATAGGGAAAGCCTGAGAACTTGCCTAGACAATCAAAGTAAAAATGAAAACAAGTCCTCAGAAGGTACAGCTTAATTAAAAATTAAACTTTAATTACTGAGAATGTTGACATACTATTTAGCTAAAAAGGAAAAAAAAAAGGAAAAAACGTACTAGGTCACTATGACACAATTTTTCCAGGAAAAAAATAATACCAAAAGACAAAAATTTACATTGAAGCCCAAAGCTTCACCAGTGCAAGTATTTCTTCTTTTAATTAAGATTTATTCCACATGCAAGTGGAGACAACAAACTATAAAGCACTTGGCAGCAGGAATTTCTCTAGGGATGACGAGAGCTCAAAGGGCTGGAGTGTGTGCCTTGTAGAAAGCAGCCCCGGCTCACTCCCCAGCACCTAAGGTCTCCAGGCACTGCCAGGAGACCCCTAAGCACGGAGTTGGTAGCAGATCCAGAACATAGCAGATGTGGCCAAGAAACAAAACAAAAAACCATTCTCCAGATAGTAAAGCGTCATCCAAACAAAGACCGGAAAGAAAAATGACATGCAAGATTTTATGTTTTGTTTTGGGGTTTTTTTGAGCATCTTAAACAAAAGAATCACGAAAGGTTCTTGGAATATGTATCTGCTGTGAAACAGGTATCTGCAAAACAGTTCTATTGTTGTGATCTGAACCGAAAATTCAAGTCAGTTATTCTATTTCTGTATTAAAATACTTCATTAAGATTGTTAAAGGGTAACAGTTTGGCCACCTTCAGAACAGGGAGTAAGGTTGGAGGGAAAATCACTCAGAACAACAGTACATACAAATTCTAACTTCCAAATGACGTAAGAATCTCTACTATGCAAAAGTTTTATTTTTAAAGCTTCATCAACAAGAAGTAATCATTTTAAAATAAAAGCAAATACTCAGCATTTTCAAATTTGACAGATGTCCAGATAGTAAAGATAGACATATACTAAAGATAGATGTCATATACTATAATTCTATTTAAATAAAATCTCCAGAACTGGTATATACAAAGAAATAGAAATTAGATTAGTAGTTTAGTAGTTATCAGGAGCTGGAGAGAAGATAGAATGGAGCATAAACAATGTCTGTGGTTACATTATTATGAAAATGATATACCTGGAAAAACTAGTGAATTACTAAAAACCACAGAATCATACACTTTCCAGTGATAAAGGGCATGCCCTGGTACTTATTGTAGCATACAATTTAAATGTTAGCTCTAGTAAACAAAAAACTATCACATTGACAATTAAATTTTTTAAAAAATCTGGCAGAATTCATGTCATTCTACAGACATCGTTCAGAGCTTTCCACCTACTCCCGTAATTCTTTCTGTACCTTGGCAAGGCGGCTCATTTGATCTTCTGAGAGAGTACTACTTGTTCTGCCAGGAGTTTTTGTGGGTTCTGATCCATCTGCTTCTACATTAGGCCAGACTTTCAAGTCATGCATCCCTTGGCGAAACATGCTGGGAGAAAAGAGAATGTTCGGGGCAGAAGTGAATTAATGTAGTTCATTATAGGATACTTCGGATTCCTAAACAGAGAGAATTCTACACAAATAAATGCATGTCTCTCTTGCCAAGCCTTAAGCCCCCAGTGGATTGTAAAGCAATTAACTAAGCAACTAAAATCCATGTAAGACTTTTTCACATGCCATTCTTTCTCCTCCAAGCAGTGAGAGCTAGTACAGAGAATTCTCCGGTAGCACAGAAGAGAAGACACAGCAGTGAAGCGAACGCCCCTTTTCATGTAAGTAGAAATCTTAGAAATAACAGAGACCAAATCCTACCAAACAGAAGAATGCCACATTCACAAAGACTGAGACCCTGATTTCAATAATTCATTGTCCTCTTCAAGAGGTAATCCAGCACAGTAGATAACAGAGTTCAACTACCAGGTTTTGAATCTTAGTCTTGTGATTTATTACCCGTAAGGCCAAGGGTAAGTTACTTAATTTCTCAGAGTCTTGGTATGCTACCTATTACAGGAAATGGAATTATGGAGTACTTATGTAGCTCAGAGGGATGCTGGAAAAAATACAGTATTAAAAGTAAATGATTCTTGTACCTACATAAATATTATTAACCTCTTAATAATAAAAACAGTGCTAATCCTTTCATTGGGCACAGCTGTTTTATTTTTTCCCCAAACTCCTTTTCCTAAGAGAGATATTTAGAAGAAAAATAGCAGATTCACATAAAAAAAATCTACCTCAGTAAAATCAGGAATTTAATATATATCCAGAATTTAATCTAAGAGCGTGATCCTGCTTTAAGGAGAAGACCATTTTGATATTTGTTCTATTTCCTTCAAACCACAACCAAGGTCTAAAGGTTGAATAAACTCATCAAGAAGTTTTATACAATCGGTTTTTAAAATATGCTACTGTCAAATTTCTATAGTTTGTTTTTCTATGCAGGGGTGAAATACATTCTTTTATTAGCATTTGTTTAAGTGTTCTTTTAAATAAGGCCTTTCATACGAATAAAGGCTACTCAAATATACCCTTCCAAAGCTGAAAAAACACTCAAAATCTTACTGTCATTCTGAGTCTCACTGGTACAGGTCAAAGAAGTCCAAAGTATTTTGCAAGTTCTCACATCTAATGTACTTTTTCAAAATAAGGTATAATTTGGCTATACCAATGATATTTTCTATCCACATAAACAATGATTAACTAAAATAAGTTGGCATAAAACTTTAAACTATTATTATCATGTTCTGACTAATGGACAACTTCTTCAGATTTTCCAGAGGTAAAAGTGGATTTTCTATAACATATATTAATGACACCATAAATATTTTATTTAATTTATTGACAGTGCCTGGGAATCAAACTTGGGGCCTCATACATACAAGGAAAGTGCTCTACTACAGAACCCCAATCTGGCTCCTGACATAAACATTATCTATAGAAGAGAGCTACAGACTTATACACAAAAGATGACTGATGGCATCTGTCATAAGGTCTCTAAAGTTGACAATAAAACAGGAAACACACAGCAACCCTATCTACAAAAACTTACCACAATAGGCCCAACAGAAAACAGACCGGTGGCTTATGAAAAATTCTCAAAACTGATCTTGCTGAACACTAAAGGAAGTTACACTATCAAAAAAACACACACTGAGGTCTTTTCATAAAGTTTCTTCATCTTTTAGCTGAGAGAGTCAGTATCACGCAAATCCACTCAGTTTCTAGGAAAGCGGGTACCGTGAGGTAACCATTCCTGTAAAGGAATATCCGTAACTGTCTCTCCAGAAACAGCAGAGGGCCCCACATCCTTCTCTTCACCTCTCCACTCCACAGTGAATACTCGGACTGCCTGAACTTAACTAAATCAACAATAAGCACATTTGGCAGGCAGGCAGTTTACTAAATGATTTAGGTGCCTTGGGATGGATCTGGAGAAGAGATTTAAGGATGGGGAACGTGCAGGGTGGGGGTGTTGCCAAGTGACTCAAATGATCAAGCGAACATATTATTTTCTTTTGACACTAATGGAACCTTTGCAGAGAGTTACACAGCCTCCAGGTGGCAAGGCAGAAGATGCTCAGAGCATCATGTCCACTTGGGAAATTAAGCCAAACAGGCAAGACAGAAGAAACGGCACAGCAGGACCTCCTTCCGACGCCAGCAGAGGCCCCAGCAACAGCTGCTGTTGACGCTCCAGCTCTGAGTGCCAAGTCACTTCAGCAGCAACTGCCCTGACTTCAGAATTCACATTTGGAGAGAAGGAAAAAAAAAAAAAATCTGCAAAAGGAATTTGCAGCACGCCTCAAGTTTCTTTGCCAACTCAACCTAATGATCAATCCATTCTTTTGCTACTTAGAAATCTCACAAGCTAGACTTTAAAAATGAGATCCATTACTTATTCTAGCCATATCCTAACAGATTAGTCTTTCAATTATTAAGTATTCTTCTGGAATCATTGCTGCACCCTGACTCAAGTATACAAAACATATTAACAAATAACAGGAAGTTGGGAGTCACCAGATTCCAAATACTCTGAAGAATTATTATACTTTGAAGACCGCTTGTGAAAAAAAAAACTAGAGTCCGTAGAGGGCTCTTTGGAGGGCTGTGTGGAGAGGAATGTAATTGTTTTTTTTTTGTTTCATGCCTTCAGAAATATCTCAAGAAATTAAGTTTTCCTCAGTCATGAGGACGGACGCCCTGTGATAGGATTCTTAATGGCAGGAAAAAGAAACTTTGCACAGGCTGCCTGCTGATAGCACCACAAGACTCATGTAACATCTTTCCTGGATGTCAGCAAAACACAGAGCAGAGAAACAGCTGTGGCCCAGCAGTACCAGAGGATGGAGATGGGCAGCCTGTTCCAGCGCCGGCGATACTCTATCAAATCCTTCCACCCGACACAGCTGCCGATGGAGCCGAGCGCCACGCTTGAGAATACCTGGGCTTGGACTCCAGTGCAGCCCAGTTCACACTCAAGGAAAGGACCAAGGGCAAAGAGGAAACAGGACTATTATACAATGTCACCGGGACTCTGGGAATCCTATTTAAGGGGGTCCCTCCCAGAATTTGGGTGCTCCTCTACGTTCTCTTCTCTTCCTTTCATTTTAATAAAAATCTTTTTCGCGGGGGCCGGAGCGATAGCACAGCGGGTAGGGCGTTTGCCTTGCACGCGGCCGACCCGGGTTCGATCCCCGGCATCCCATATGGTCCCCCAAGCACCGCCAGGAGTAGTTCCTGAGTGCAAAGCCAGGAGTAACCCCTGAGCATCGCTGGGTGTGACCCAAAAAGCAAAAAAAAACAAAAAAACAAAAAAAAAATCTTTTTCGCATTAAGCCATTCAAAACAACAAGAAGAAAAATATATGGACTGAAGGAATTCTTTGAATTTTTTTCTTTTTGAAAATTCAGAACATACATCAGTCTAAGAGGGAAAAGAAGCTAGTTAACTAGTTATTTTTGCGTTTCTTCAGTTGCTCTTCAAAGGTTCCCCACATAAACCTCAATTAACATCTAATGTTGGGGCCAAAGAGATAGTTAGGGCCAGCAGGTAGGGCACTAGCCTTGCAAGCTGCAAACCAGGATTCAATTTCTAGGACCCCCCAGGGCCCCCTGAGCCGGCCAGTAATGATCACAGAGCAGATTCAGAATAAGCCCTGAGCACTGCCAGGTAGAGGCACAAAACAAAGTAACAACAAAAACACATCTGGATAACTTCCCAACAGCTATATAGGGGTTAGACTAGTTAATAAAGAAAATGTCAATTTTACCTTTAAATTAAACAACAGTCAGATGACCATTGCCTTTATAGCCAAGCACATACAGCACTACTTAAATGAAAAGATATTTTGGCAGGTTTTGCAGATATATTTTGCAAATTAAATAGGTTCAGTGAAATTTGTTTACATTTTAGTTTTTTCAACTTCTAACATTTGGTAACAGTTATTCTCATCATATTTGCTTTTGGTATATTCCACCAATGTTTATTTAATAATATGCGATTTCCAGGTATAATCCAGGTATAATCAGGACACTAAATTTTTGCTTCAAAATAAGAGGAAAACAAAATATTTTATTTTAAATAAAATGATCAGTTAAATAAAAGCATACGTGGTATGGAAACCTAAAAGTGCTAACTCAACAACACATTTGAGAAGCCCTGTTCTAAGTAAAACAGAAGTAGCACTGCTCTCCAGGCTGTTTCATTTTTATTTGACATCAGCCTTGTTCAGGATAAAAAAGACTAGCATTAAATATCATCCGGTTAAAAGTCAAGCGAAAATGGATGACTGTGATGACTTTCAAAAATTCAATGTCTTGTTTTTTCCTCTTTTAACTGGGTTATGATAGTTAACAATGGTACTGAAGTTGTTGAACGTGGACAGGGTTCTGCACCAATCCCTCCACCAGAGTTACAATATCCTTCAAACTATTGTCAGTCCATCCCACAACAGTGATCACTGAATCTTAGGTATCTATCCAAACAACAACAACAACAACAACAACAACAAATTAATCCAAAAAGAAAAGTTGTATGCATACCCATGTTCACTGCAGCACTGTTTTTATAATAGTCAAAATTTGGAAAAGGCCTGAGAACAGCAACACATGACTGTATGGAGAGTGGAATACTACTCTGCCATTTAAACTGATGAAACAATGCCTCCTGTGCAACAAAGTAAATGAAACCTTAGGTGATAATAGTAAGTAAAATAAGAAAGTGAAAGACAATTATTAGGGCCCAACTCATTCTTAAATGGGTTAACAGTGAAAAAGCTATAGAATCTTCCTTTCTTGAGGGCCGAAGAGATGCAGCCAACCCCAGTTTACTCCTCAATACCATATATGGTCCCCAGAGTGCCAGCTGGATGATTCCCATGCACAGAGCTAGGGATAAGCCTTGAGCAAGATAGGTGCAGCCCTACCCATCCCTTCTCAAAAATTCTTCCTTTCTTGTATAAATTGCAAAGCTGGGTAACAAAAAAAAAAAAAAAAAAAAAATTCAGTAGAGCAAAGCTTAATTCATAAACAGAGAAAGAATAATAGAATTTTACCAATTCTCTAAGACTAAACAATGATCCCTCTATCCAAGAAGGGATGAAGGAAAAGAAATACTTTCAGGTTCTGTTTTGTCATTAACTGCTATTATTTATAAATTTAAAATAAAAAGCTACATTAACAACTTTCTGGTATAACTTTGGAACCTTTTGTTGTTTCCACACCCCAGACATGGCATTATCACCTGATATAGTTGCAGTTCTGCAGTAAGCCCAGATGTCACTCTATAGCCATGTCATTTGACAAGGGAGAAAAACCCTACTAACAAGGCTGTTAGTGTATTCCAACATCCAGTTTTTTCTAAAAGCAGACATAAGTTTCTAAGGACTGCCTTTAAATAGAAGTGGCATTACCCACAATTAATGGCAGAACAATAGAAACTTTCTTAATATGCGAGTACTGTAAGATATGTGTCAAATTTAAAAATTCACAGTGATTTGGGGGCTGGAGCAATACCACAGTGGGTAGGATGTTTGCCTTGTACCCGGGTTCGAATCCCAGCGTCATATATGGTCCCGGAAGCACCACCAGGAGTAATTCCTGAATGCAGAGCCAGGAGTAACTGCTGTGCATTGCTGGGTGTGACCCAAAAAGCAAACAAAAGATGTTGAAGATAAAAATTCAAAGGGATTTTTATGTCCTAGCATGGAGGAAAACAGAGTGAGGGAGAGACAGCAGGTGGGGCAGGGCAGGAAAATGAAGGAGATGGAAGGAAAGGAAAGAAAAGAAAGAGGAGGGGAGGGGAGAGGAGGGAAGGGAAGGGAAGGGAGAAGAAAAGAAAAGAAAAATGAAAGAAAAGAAAAGAAAAGAAGAGAAAATAAAAGAAAAGAAAAGAAAAGAAAAGAGAAGAAAAGAGAAGAAAAGAAAAGAAAAGAAAGGAAAAGAAAAGAGAAGAAAAGAGAAGAAAAGAAAAGAAAAGAAAGGAAAAGAAAAGGAAAGACCAGAAAACCACAACACTCCTATAGATAAAATCGGCTCCCCAAGAAGATAATGCTTACCCGTATTTTCCAAAGAGAGAAACTGTTGTTCCACCCACAGGCACTGCCTTGCCTGGTCCATACACATCCCAAATGGTCAGGGCCACCTGGGCATTCCTGGGGAGATCAGGGTACTTCACAGGCAATTTCAGCCACTCATTCCAGCTGGAAACAAAATTAGCATAAACATAAAGCTAAGGAAACAGGTACCATCAATACCTATGTATGCACTTAATAGTTTTATACACACTATTCAAATTATCAAACCACAGAATGGGGTTTGGAAAGACAGAATGCTCCCAAAAGCTGAAATCAGTACCATGGGGAAAAAGAAAAAAAAGTGACAGTTGCATTAATCTTGTTCTCTAGGCAGCTTTCATTTTAAATGCAGCATAACAAATTTTTTTTCTTTAATAAAGCTCAGAAAAATTACTCTAGATAACTGCTAAATCCTTTAACCAAAAAATTAGAAAATATTACTAAGACACAAAGAATAAGATATGGTTAATAAAAATCTGGGAATGTGACCAAATGAAACTTTTAGAAATTTTTTGAACCAAACTATGATTTTTTTCTATGAGCATCCTCCACAAGTTTTATATATTAAAAATCAAAAAAAGTCAAAATCACTTCCATTCATTCAAAACAGCGCTAAGGATAACATGGTCCAATAATGCATAGCAGTGCTATAACAATGAAAATCCACCAAAATCTTAAAGAAGAGGAAGTGGCCAATGCACTAACTTTTAAACAAGAAGTTCAGACTATTCTAGCAGCCATGTTTTATGTCAGATTTTTCTGTTCCTCAAATTATTTCATTAATACTGAAAATGCTTAACTAGTAGTTTTTTATGTTTTCAAATTATGTTTACAAATTTTATTAAGCAGTGTGTGCTTTTAACAATAAAGTACAATGGAGAACCTGTTTTTACTCTCTATTCACCTGTTAAAATTTTCTTCTGCATTCAAGCTTCACGTTGGGTTTGATCAATTCAACTCCCTAAAACAGATGGCTTTTAAAATCCCAAAAGAACGCTGAGCAAACAATATACAGAGAAATAATCAACACATGCACAGAATTGCTTCTCTGTTTATTTATAATTATTCCAAAAGGGACATGTGCCAGTTGAGTCAAATATATTGAAGCAAATTGAACAGCAATTTCAAAAACCTGGGGTTGGAGAGATAGTACAGGTGTTAAGTTGCATGCTTTGCATGCATCTGACAGAACCCTAGGGTTCACAGGGTCCCCAAGCACAACAGGTACAGTCCTAGGAGCCCCCCCCGGAACACCACAGTGGTGAACCTCGTAATCCTGGGCACTTCTGGAACCTTTCATTGTACAGACCCGTGGCCAAAAATTGCCAGGAGAGCCTATGGGATTCCTGAGCACTGCCTGGTAGACCTCTCAAAAATAAATAAAATCAAATAAAACAAACACTTAAATGACTAAAGTATCATATAACTTTAAGGATGCACAGAAAATGAGACATGGCTTTGAATTTTAGGAAAATCACACCATGAATAATTTTTTTCAATAACATTTTTTTAAAATGAGAGAAAGAAAAGGGCATGCTCAAAAATGCCATTCTCCTGGGTTCAATCCCCAGGAACACACACACACACACACACACACACACACACAGAGTACACACACACACACACACAAAATAAATAAAATAAAACATGCACACAAAGTACACACACACACAGAGTACACACACACACACACACACAAAATAAATAAAATAAAACATACACACAAAGTACACACACACACAGAGTACACACACACACAAAATAAATAAAATAAAACATACACACAAAGTACACACACACACTAAAATAAAACATACACACACACCAAGTACACACACACACACTAAAATAAAACATACACACACACAAAGTAAAATAAAATTCCACTCTAGCACAGATTAATTTAAGGGATTAGAGGAAAGTAATTACTAGCCACATCATGGACCACACTGTGGAAGAAAGCCCTATGTAAGCAGTGTCAATCTTGTGCCAATGAACAAAGCACAGAGGTTAATTAACACAGGCCAAAGTTAAAAAGAAAGGTGAAGACAAGAGCCAAAATGTACTGTTAAAAAAAAAAAGTACTGTAAAACTTCTCATCTTCCTACTGTCCTGGAATGACAAGGAGACAACACATAACCAACCTAGCACTTGCCTCAAATCGTGCCAGCAAATGCCAGGTCCCAATATCTCTTTAAGTTAACCGGTTCACATAGCTGGGCTACTACAGAATAGCTCTTTCATAAAAATGAGTTTACAATGGAAAGACTCTGAAACTTCTCCAGACATTTCAGAATTTACACAGAATTCCAGTCAGGGACAAATTTTTTTTTTAAAAAAAATAAAATAAATATTGAACACCTTTTTGTTCTCTTCCTCACCTTGTTATCTTTTTCCTATAATAGAAATCTTATTAAGCTCACCTAATAGCTCTTAAGTTACAACTCATTAAACTCACATAACAACTTTCAAAACATAATCTCTGATCCCAGCAGTTTGTAATCCTAACCCCAATACCACAGTATCAACTCGAGTCTCACGAACATACTCCTAAATCTAGAATTTTCAGTTCCATCAGATTAATATATGCCTCTCTAAAGTTATCTCAAATCCCTGTGAGAGGGACAGAATATGGTTCCCTGAGCATTCCCTGAGCACAGTGACAGCACTTAAGTCCTGAGTACAGTCACATGTGACACAAAAACAAACAAGCAACAACAACTAAACTACATCATATAGTTTATGAAGTGCCAAAAAACTAAGGACCCAAAATTCTATTAAGGAAACACAGATGCCTCATTTTATTTACCTTGCATTCCTACAATAGTTTGCTAATGTAGCATACTCAGTAAATACTGAAATAAGCTTTGTAAAGTTCTACATTTAAAGAAATCATTTAAAAACTGATTTGATGGTAACAGATCTCGAAAAGAATAGCACTCAGGGGCCAAAGAGATAGGACAGTGGGTAGGGTGCTTGCCTTGCATGTGGCCAACGTGAGTTTGGCACCTCTTAGAGTTTATTGAGCAATGCCAGGAGTGATCCCTGAGCACAGAGTCAAGAGTAACCCATGGACACTGCCAGGTGTGACCCAAATCAAAACAAAAATTATTGAGCTTGGGGTCAGAAAGATAGTACTGGAGGCAAGGCATTTATGTTGCAACCATCCCCATATAGATACCTGGTACTACATCTGGTGCCCTAAGCACTGCCTGGAGTGGCCACTAAGCACAGACCCAGGAATAACCCTTGAACACTGCTGAGTATTATCCAACACCTTCCCCTGGCAAAATAAACAAATAGCACTGTAGCACTGTAAGTAGCACTGTCATCCCATTGTTCTTCGATTTGCTCGAGTGGGCACTGGGCACCAGTAACGTCTCCATTGTGAGACTTGCTACTGTTTTTGGCACGTCAAATATGCCCCCCGTAGCTTGTCAGGCTCTGCCGTGTGGGCGGGATACTCGCGGCAGCTTGCCGGGCTCTCCGAGAGGGATGGAGGAATTGAACCCAGGTCAGTCCCATGCAAGGCAAGCACCCTACCCGCTGTTCTAACACACAAAAATTAACAGAACTCAAAGCATCAGAGTAGAAATATATTGAACTATTTTAAAGTGTTATATTTTTGGAGGCTCAGGATGATAAGAGAATTTTCTGGATATTTTATTTTTGTTTTAGACATATGAAATAGTCCCAAGTGTTTACAAAAGTATATCAATATACCTAATATAAATTCACTTCTACTCAAATGCTAATATAATACTAATATGTGTAATACTTTTTTTCTACTTGAATAGGTTACTGTTCTAAACTAGTCCATCAATGCTTATAAGGTAATAGAGAAATCTCTCTGTATTCCCTAACAACAATATCTATAAATAAGTCTAGATTGTCCAGAACCAATTATATGCAAGAAAACAACTTACTTCCATCTTGTACTAAATGCCTTGTAGGATGTTCTCACTGGCAAGGCCAAAGGCTTTCCTTCTGCAAAAACTTGACAAGTAACATAAAGATCTGAGCAAGTGTCTTGGTACAGTCCTGAAAACTTCAACATTGGATCTTCTAGTACAGCTTTATAACTCTTCTGTTCTCTTTTTCCTTCCAAACTTCCTCTAGAAACATAAGAACAATGTTTAGCTATACATCTTTCAAGCATATGCACAAAATATATTATTAGATCATGTCAAAGTAACCTTCTGCTATTTGAACATTTTATTAAATACTAAAACATCTGATAAAGGTCTCCTAAAATCCTAACTGTATCTAACATCATTCCCATCTTATTACCATAAATAACACACACAGGATACTAACTGTAGTTTAAAACATTGCTCTGGCATCAAGATCATGTCAAATATTAGGAGAGGCAATTTAGATATTTCTTATTTTTTATGGTCTAGATAAGCAGACATGCCTGATTGAAAAAAAAATAGTAAACGTAGAGAAACAAGGTAAACTGCAAGTTGCTGATGTAGCTAAATGTTAAAGTTTGTGTGAAAAGTACAGCAGAGAGAGAAAAGTAGGGGGAACAATGAAATACCAAATTCAGTAAAGTGCCTGAGAAAAAGTGAACAATCAAAATCCATCAATTGAGATACATGACGTGAGAACTGTTTTTTCATGCTTTTGTTAGTAAACTATAAAAATGGAGATGGGCTGAAGCAATATTGGTGGGAAGTTTTAAAAGACAAAATCAGAAAAGAAAAAGTAGATTAAGGCAAGATGCTGGAGTAAACAAAAAAAAATAAATACAGACTAAATGTTCTTTAGCACCACAATACCACTTGTGGGTGATTAAACTAAGTTTAATCTTAATTATGTCTACATAATTTGACACTTTCTACCATAGTTAATTTAATGAATCAAGTTAACAATTACCAAAACAATCTAAGAAATTTCAAAATTAAAATTAAGAGTAGTAAGCTAATGACGAGCTCAGGTTTTAGATTGCTTTTTAAGTGTTTTGGAGACTTCGTAACTGACAATGCCTTACAAAGGTAGAAAAAGAAACATCTGAAAATTATCAAGCTGGACAAGAACTGAGTGTTAAAAGTTGTTTAAGGGACATACATGATAACCTTTCAGTATCTGTATTGCAAACCACAATACCCTAAAAGCGGAGGGGAGAGAGATGGGTGTGTGAGGAGAGAGAGAAAGAGAGAGAGAGAAGAGAGAGAGAGACTGAGACAGAGAGAGAGAAGTATCTGTCATAGAGGCAGGCTGCAGGAAGGGGTTGGGTAGGGGGTGATGGGATGGAAGGGAACCTGGGACACTGGGACACTGGTGGAGGGATGGATGTTGGAACACTGTATGATTGAAACCTAATCATGAACAGCTATGTAAGGGTCTATCTCACAGTGTTTCAATAAAAAGTTTTTTAGAAAAAGCATCAAAGTACAGATTGCTATTAAAACTATACAAATAGAATTTTTTTAAATGACCTATGGAGAAAAAGAAACATATAATTTGCTGACAGTACTCTCCTGTTTATGATTCTAAACTTCCAACCTGCCCTCAAAATAAAAAAAAATTAAACGTTAGAACCAAAACAAACAAAAAAAAAGTATAGCATTTTGCCAACATAACCCGTATTTGTATTTGTCTCAAAATACTCAAGCTCTGCAGACCCAGTTTCGATCCTTAGCATCCTATATGGTCCCCTGAGCACTGCCAAGAGTAATTCCTGCTGAGTGCAGAGCCAGGAGTAACCCCTGTGCATCACTGGGTGCGACCCAAAGAGCAAAAAAAAAAAAAAAAAATACTTGTAAGCCCTTCTAAATACTCAAGGTATTTCTTTATTTTGTTTGTTTTGATTTGGTTTTGGGCAATGCCCAGCTGTGTTCAGGGTTTACTCCTAGCTCTGCACTCAGAAATAAGTCCTGGCAGTGCTCGAGGAATCACATGAGATACTGGGCATCAAACTGGCACTAGTAGTATGCAAAGAAAGCTCCCTACCACTGTGCTATTACTCTGGCCTGTTTATTCTTATGTTAACAAAGTTCACTTTTATCTTTCTTTTTAATGTTGGGACATCTCAAAAACGCATTCATACCAAAAAACGTGAAGCAAAGAGACTGAAAGAAAGCCCTTTACCAAGTGATGGCTTTACATGGGCTGATGGAGAAATTAAGTCTGCAAAGTATTATGTACAGATAGAGTAGATGTTGAGTTTTTTTTTTAACTACTACCAATGAATGAAAGGAAAAGGATTTTTCCCAGTCTAAAGTGACTTCTGAAATAAAGGACAATAGTTAGAGGTGTATCTGACAACTTTGAAAAGATGTTTATTTCATGCTATAGTTACCAACCCACTGTCCGAAACACATGTGTTCAGTGTGGGACTAATTACAGATGGTGCTGTGGTTATAAATGTGTGATTAGCAGTCACATACAAAAATACTTCACTGCCTTAAAATGGACATCATTCCCAATGCAGCCGTACCGGTCCCATTATCATCTCAGGATAGGATGCTTTTTACACTCCCACTCAACTGTGGTACCCCAGGATTATCTACCACGATCCTTTGCTCATACTTTTCTTAGTCCCTTTGCAATTAACTGCTGCCCTCGTTCTCCACTTGCTCCCACGTTATCTGCCTAAATAGAGCCTGACCTGTCCCGGGACGGCAGATACCGGAGCCTCTCCCACCTTCAGCACAGCCGACACTACCATCTCTGCACTCAGCTTCTCCACTAGCCCGTCAGTCTGTCGACACTGCCATCACTTTGACTATCTCTTTTTTTCACCCTCGATTCCGACTCTAAAGATGGTCCAATTACGAACTGCAGGGAGATTCAAACGAGACTAAGACTGGACTCCTCGTCTGAAAAGTGGGGCAGTACGAGTCCCTCAAAAGGCTGCTGGCACAGCAAGGGTTAGGAAGCTCTGTGGCACCACAGGGAGCCCCAGCACAGTTCCCGCGGAAAACCTTTCTCACAGGCTTTTACCCTATTCCTCTTCTCTGGCCTTCGCCCTCCACTCCGCCCCCGAGCCAGCTCCAGGCCAGTAATCAGCATCCCAGCGACCCACCTAGTTAATTTCACCCCCTCCCCATACTTCAATCCCAGCTACTGCAGTCCCCGACCCCCTTTCGTCTCACATTTTAAGTTGCACGTTGATGTCCAGGTCACAACTGTAGATGTAGTGAAACTTCTCCGCTTCCCCCATGGCCCCACCGCAAAGAAAGCACCAAAAACTGTGAAGCAAAGAGTTAGAAAGTCCTAGGGACGCCAGCAGCTGAACACAAACACTTCCGGTTCCAGCCTCAGTCTTGAACGCAACCAATCGTTGCGCGGAGCGCATCGTCACGTGGCGGAAGTTCCTCCCTAATCTTCTGTTCCGCGCATGTGCAGCAAGCTCCCACCATCTTGCTTAAGGGTAAGTTAGTTCCGGGAAGAAAGCTGTTTGGTTACATTCCAGACTTCCTGTTTTTCTTCTGTCAGCGCTTTTTTTAAAAATAAGGAAAGAGCTTTTAAAACTTCAGCGGCATTTAAAATTATTGTAAAGGAAAATTTGATTCGTCGTGTATCTGGCCCAGCAGTAGCGTGAATGCCTCACCAGGATCAGATTTCCCAGCACTGCAAAATATATATATATTTTTTTACATGCGGTAGTATCTATAACAACATTCATTAGCTGGCTGATGACTGAAGTGGGAGCAAGCCCAGAATTAGAACTTTGCCAAATTAACATTGCTGTGGCCTTTGCAAAAATTAGTGAGGTAGATCACCTCACTATTTCTCAAGTATTTCTCAAGCAAATATTTGGCTTAGTTTTGATCCAACTCTCAACTTAGATCTAATCAGAGAAAGACAAATATGCTACTATAAAAAGCCAAAATTCAGGGACTGGGTTAGAGGGTTGGGTGCTTGACTTGCATGCAGCCAACCCCAGTTTGATCCCTGGCACATTATATGGTCCGCTGAACACTGTCAGGAGTGATCACTGGGTACAGAGCCAAGGGTAACCTCTGAGCACCACTGTGTAGGGGCCCATTAACCCTTCCCATTGCAACCACCCCTCAAAAAAAGTCAAAACTAATGGAATCTAGATTTCACGTATCAACAATTTCTAACCGGGAAGTATATGAAGTCTATTATTTTACCACAAGAAAATGTTTTTATATTCCTCTCTGTATTTGTGTCAAATACCTATTCTGTATTCTAGAGTTCTGGATTTCTTCTTTCGGGGCCTTAAGTTTTTTCATTTGGAACATGATAAGTAAGAACATGTTTCCATTGGATGTGGACCCCGAGTTACATAAATGAATTACTATAATGAATTCATGTTATGTTTTGATCGAGTTCTATAAGCTTTCTTAAGATGATAACTTGCATTTCTATGTATTCTTTCTCATACTTTCTTATAATACTCATGTACTTTCTAATTGAAAAAAAAACATAGCCATACAATTTCATTTAAAAATTTACCATGAACATAAAATGGATAAAGAAACTATGGAGCCTCTACGCAATGGAATACTATGTAGTTGTTTTTAAAAATGGAGTAGTGATATTTGCTTATAAATTTGCTTATAAATGGGTGAGCATGGAGAGTATCATGCTGAGTGAAATGAGTCAGAAAGAGAGAGACAGATATAGAATGCCTGCATTCATTTGTGGTATATAAAAAATAAGTAAAATATATGTGTATAATATAATTAGAAGACTAATATTCATGGCCAGGGAAAACAGGTGCTAGAAGAACTGGTCAATGGGTTGGAATCAACCACAAGTCTATGTGAGGCAGAGGATAGTAAGAGAGAGAGAGAGTGAGCAAAAGAGAGAGAGAGGGTGAAAGAGAGAAAGGAGGAAGAAGAAGAAGGAGGAGGAAGTGGAGGAGGAGGAGGAAAAGGAGGAGGAGGAAGAGGAGGGGAAGGAGGAGAAGGAGAAGAAGGAGGAGGAAGAGGAGGAGGAGGTAGAGGAAGAAGAAAGAGAAGGAGGAGGAGGAGTAGGAGGAGAAGGAGGAGGAGGAGGAGGGGGAGACGATGACCTTACATAGAGGCAGGCTGGGAGAGGGAAGGGATGGGTGGATGGGTGGGAAACTGGGGACACTGGTGCTGGGAAATGTACACTGGTGGAGGAATTCCTGTTGGAATACTATATGACTGAAACCTAATCATTAACAGCTTTGTAAGGGTCTATAGTGATTTAATAAATTTTTAAAAATTAATCCAAAGTATTAAAATTCTCCTTTTTGTATATTATTTCCTTGAATACTTTAGTGCGTGGCTTTTGATTAGCCTTATATTCTTTCTTTTCTGTTAATGGTCATTGTCTGTCGGCTCCATGCAAGACTCATGCCCTTACCCTCTGTACTGTCTCTCTGGTTTCCCCCTCCTCTCTGCCTGTCTTTAGCCATCAGCCTCTTTTATATCCTCACTCTTAGCAAAGGGCCTCACCTCCTCCTCTGAGACAATAAAAGTTGTGTGATAATGACTCAGTCAAGTTTCCCTTGCCACCCAACTTCCCTACCATCCCAAACAGTACATTGCCAACTACATCTACATCAAATGCTCTCTTCCCTCCTCCCTCCTTATTAAAATAAAATGGGTGTCTCCTTTATTTTGGATTATAAAACATATGAATTATCATCTTCTTCTGAAACTATAGTCATAAATTTTCTTTATTCCTCCTGTTTTTAATCTTGCCACACCTCTTTGTTTAAAAAAAAAGTCAAAATCTTGTCCAAGGGAATTAGCTTATTGAAAGAAAATATGCTTCATATGCCTTTCATATTTAGTATGACCACACTCTTAGTCTATTCTAGTAACTTCCTGTGACAACATCAATATTGTGCTAATACTGAAATGATTGGGTTGGAGTGATAGCACAGCGGGAAGGGTGTTTGCCTTGCACTCAGCCAACCTGGGTTTGATTCCTCGGCCCGTCTCAGAGAGCCTGGCAAGCTACCAGGTATATCCCACTGCACGGCAGAGCCTTGAAAGCTACCTGTGGCGTATTTGATATGCCAAAAACAGTAACAACAAAGTCTCACAATGGAGATGTTACTGGTGCTTGCTTAAGCAAATAGATGAGCAACGGGATGACAGTGATAAAGTGATACTGAAATGATTTATTTTCATTCAGATTTACTAAAAGATAAAATTTCAGAGCCCACTTTGCAGATAGTTTTGGTTCATATAACTGAGTATTTGGGGAATATAATTTGGGCTTATATTAAAAATTTTACCTTTTTCCCAGGCCTAGCTGTTAAGCCCTAATTGCAAATCATTAAATTCTGCTTATCTCCTTTATAAACTAGGTAGATGCAAAAGATTCAGTGGAGGTTTTCTAGGTCCTAAGAAATGGCTTATAATGGTAAAGATAGACCCAGAATCTTTAATTCACTCCTTGGAAAAGCACCTACAAATACCTGATTGAATTATGAGGTGAATAAGAAACAAATGTGATATAGTCTGAGAGATTGAGGAGTAGGTTGTTAGTCTACTCTGCTTGATATGCTTTTTAACTTGTTCACATCCATTCCTTCTTAAAATCTCACCATGCCATTCCATTGATTAAAATCTTTTCGTTTCTTCCCAGAGTGCTTTTAAATTATTTATCTATTTATTTTTTGTTTAGCTATCACACCCAAGAGTCTCAGGAGTGAATCTGAGTCCTGTTCTTGAGTAAGACCTGCAGGGTCAGGTTTGTTTGTTTTTTTAATTTTTTTTTTTTTATTGAATCACCAAGTGGAGGGTTACATAGTTCTCAGGATTATGTCAGGTTTTGAACCTGGGCTTTCTACATGCAAAGCTTGAGCTCAGTCGGTTGAGCTATCTCATGAGTTATCATCACTGGTGTTTTCACAAAGGTGAAATGAATATGTATTGCCCAAACAAGAACAAAAGCAACTTACATAGAGTTGCACATGACAAGGAAGTCAGCCACTTTCAGTGGTATCTGATTCAAATGCAGAGAGGAACTTAAAAGTTTTCTGGTGGTAAAGTGTAGGAAAACATTGGTTTGTCTTATCTGTTTTGCCACAGGGAGTTTAGGTTTATTTGGTTACTCCCATCATACTGCTCCCATTCCTCTGTGTTTATCTGTAACCTCTTTCTTTGTGCTCGCTTCTCCAACCAGTCAATCACCTTTATCTCCTTGTAAACATTGCTTTTCTCTTCTCCTTAAGCCGTTGCATATTTAATTCAGAGCAATGTTTTTTTTTGTATAGACACAGGAAGACAGTTAATGCTATGCTTTTGCAACTTGGGAGTTAATTGACTCTGAATAATATTCACTCCTGGGAATCTGTTCTCTCAACTTAAACCTCAGTTGCCCTTTGTTCCTAGCACCCCAAAAGTAGGGTCCTGACAAGGGACTGGATGAACCCAGGACAAGCTGTGAGTTATCCTGGCATTGAAATGGGCCTGGCCAAAGCGCTATGATATTTAACTATAAGTTAAGACCATGGTCATGGACAAATTCTGTCATAATCCAAAAAGAAACAATTAGATTAGGACCCTGCTAGGTTTAGGAAAGACTAATCTGGCCTGAGCACTGTAGTCTGAGATCTACAGTGAGATGTCCTCAGGAGAGTCATCTTACAAGCTTAATGTATCTCTTAGTGTACCCATACAAAATTACTAATATTAAGAAGTAGAATTAAGATGTTAATTAAATGATTGTTGGGTTGGACTAAGGAAAGGAGAAAAACCTCTAGTGGCATTTTTCCCTTGAGCAGAGGGCTTTCATGTGTTAATTGTGCTACAGTACCTGGGTCTGATTGCTACCCCCAATGCTGGAGAGTTTGGGAGAGATTAGAGAGAGATTAAGGCGGCAAGTCAGAGCATGGAGAGACAAGCGAGAAGACAAGAGGGGATGGGAATGAGGGGCTTAGTGAGATTGGAACAGACGCATGGGGAGAATGGAATAAATGGCAACTGATCAGCCAGAACCTCATTTCCAGTTTTGTCCGCCCATAGCATCGGCCATCCAGGGTGGGGAAGTGGCCCGATACCACCAAATGCAGGCGGCAAGAGAGAGCCATGGTATTACTAGTCATTTAGTGATTACAGTAGAGTAGCACTATAGCACTGTCATCCCGTTGTTCATTGATTTGCTCGAGCAGGCACCAGTAATGTCTCCATTTTGAGACTTCTTGTTACTGTTTTTGGCATATCAAATACACCATTGGAAGCTTACCAGACTCTGCCATATGGGCCGAATACTCTTGGTAGCTTGCCAGGCCCTCTGAGAGGGATGGAGGAATCTCACCTGGTCGGCCGCGTGCAAGGCAAATATCCTACCCACTGTGCTATCGCTCCAGTCCCTAACAGTAAAGTAGTAGGCTTGAAATACTCCCCAATTAGAAATTGTTGACAAAGGCTGGATAGTTAGGCAGGGCATTAGCCTTGCCCCAGCCAACCTGGGTTTGATCCCTGGTATCCCATATGGTCCTTCAAACACCACTAGGAGTAATTCCTGAGTACAGAGTCGAGTAACCCCTGAGCATCGGTGGGTGTGACCCCCCAAAGCAAAAAAAAATGTTGACATAAGAAAGCTAAATAAAAGTGCCATTAATGTCAACTTGTTCAAGTGTCATGTCTGTCTCTGATTAACTCTAAGGTGGTGGCTGAATCAAAACTAGGAAATCTCTCTGTTATTAAGTCTGATCATGGGGCTAGGGGTGCATTTGTTACACTCGACATTGTGCTTTGATTCCTGAGACTGGTTATTGCAGATTGTGAGTCAGAATTTTATGTTTATACATGATCTGACCATTGTTGTTTGTATATTTAATCTCTCTAGAATAAAGTTGATGGATTCTCTGCCCTCTAAGTGAAAGTGTGTTTCCCCATTTTGCCTCTTCACTTAACAGATCCAACTCTGTTTGAAAAATACTGTGTTCATCTTCTTTTTCTTTTTTGAAGGCTGCTTGTGATGAAATGAAGTCTACAGCTTCTTGCCCCCCTTTTCTTGGCAGAAAGAGAGGTATGGTGCCATACCCAGCAGTTTTCAGGGCTTAGTCTTGGCTCTGTGCTCAGGGATCTCTCCTAGTGGAGCTCAGGAATATATGGAATGCTGGGATTGGATCCTGGTCAGCTGTGTGCAAGGCAAATGCCCTACCTCCTGTACTGTCACTCCAGCCCCAAACTCTACAACTTCTAAGCACCTGGAGAGGCCTGACTTTTAATATGAGAACCAAGTTGCTTGGCTTCTATCAACTGAAGTTTTCAGAATTAAAAGACTTTTTAAAAGACCCCTTATCTACATTGTCAGGAAGAATCTTTCCTCTGAATTTCCTTTTAAGTAAATAATAATTCTGCTTTGTGCTTATTTTTCATTTCCTTTTAATTTTTATGATATATACATAAAATACAAGCATTATTAAAAGACTTTTAGGGGAGGTCAGAGCTATAGTACGGAAGGTGGAGTGTTTGCCTTGTACATGGTAGACGCAGGTTTGATCCTGGCATCCCATATGTTCCCCCGAGAACTGCCAGGAGTAATCCCTGAGTATTGCCAAGTGTGACTCAAAAAAGCAATGAATAAATAAATAAATAAAATAGAAAAAGACTTTCAGGATCTGTCTCACATTATTCTCAGACATTCTTTACTAATTTCAGTATAATTTATAAAAACCTTTTAAACCATATCAACTCTGGACTCCAGGATACTTTTAATCCTCCTCCCTTATCCCTGCAAACAGACTTTCTATTAATTTTTTTATTGTAAACCTAAGAGTTTTTCCTCTGAGAAGCCTCATCGGACTGTACCTTCCATAGTCAACACTAATTAAGTCATCCCTCAAAACTATCCCTCCTTGAGCTAGTGAGACTGTTTAGGGATTAGGGAATGCCTTCAATAACATAGACCCAAGTTCAAACCCTGTCACCAGTGGGACCCTGATAAAGTGGGATGTGAGTCTGGTACCTTCTCCCAACACTACTGGGGTTGCCTTCACTGTCCCTTGCATCAAAGTTCCTAACCTCTTGGGTGCAAGCATTGAACTATCCCATGGAACCTCGAGCACTGCTTAGAAGGCACCCCTTGTTCACCTAAACCTCTATCTCTTCTAGTACTTTTTCATAATATTTTAAGAGCTTATATCAATAATTTTCTTAGTTTTTTTTTCAAAATTTTGCAAAGTATACAGACAATAAGGTGTGATGCAGCACCTTAAGTCTATTGGTAGAAGGGAACTGATACCATCAGTCATAGCAATAAAGGGAGGGGGACTGGTGTCAATTTTATTTATCACTGTACCTACTTAAATTCCTGGAACAGAGCATATGTTGAATAAGGGAAGTAGAAAATAAGCTAGCACTTGAAAAACTACGGTCAGGCAACATGGTGGGCAATTCCATGTATAAGATTTCATTTAATAGTATTTCAAAAAATTTATGCAGTTGCTGTTACATTTTTTACAGAAAAGTAATGGGTATGGTAGGAAAATTTTATGTAGTTAATAGTAACATGAGGTACAGCAGATAATAAATATGTATACATAAAACCTCAATGTGTGGTTATTTTTATTGAGACACTATGATTTGAAAAATTATTCATATTAGAGTTTGGGTTTCTTTTTGCTTTTTGGGTCACACCTGAAGATGCTCAGGGGTTACTCCTGACTCTGCACTCAGGAATTACTCCTGGCAGTGCTCAGGGGACCATGTGGGATGCTGGGGATTGAACCTGGGGCTGTGCATGCAAGATAAATGCCCTCCCCACTGTGCTATCACTCTAATCCACATAGTTGAGTTTTTAACTATACAATTTTCTAACACCTTTCCCACTATCAGTGTCAATATCTCTCCACCCTCATAGTCTGACTTCTTGACAGGTACATTTTTAAGTTTTGTTGTATGGTTCTATGGTTCTATGGTCGGTTCTATGGGCTGGAGCGATAGCACAGTGGGTAGGGTGTTTGCCTTGCACGGGGCCAACCCAGGTTTGATTCCTCCGCCCCCCTCGAAGAGTCCAGCGAGCTACCGAGAGTATCTCATCCGCACAGCAGAGCCTGGCAAGCTACTTGTGGCGTATTTGATATGCCAAAAACGGTAGCAACAAGTCTCACAATGAAGACTTTACTGGTGCCCACTCAAGCAAATTGATGAGCAATGGGATGACAGTGATACAGTGATAGTGATCCTCATTTCTATAATCCAGGGACCAGGATAATCTAGGTATGCCCCTGTGATACCTTGCATTCCCTCCTCCTGTTATTCTATATAATACAGATGAGTGAGATCATCTATTAATTCTCTGGACTCCTGACTTTACTCAACATGATAGCCTCCACTGTTTTAACTCGGGTTGCCCCAGAGTGGGGGGTGAGAGCCCTCCCTGCCCCAAGGGACCCAGCTCCGGCAGCTGACCTCCACTACCCAACCATTGCTATACTCCAGTCTTCTCCCCGCTCACTCAGCCGAGCCTCATTCATGAATGAAGTCTTATGGAACCCAGGTAATGCGGAACTTTGTGACCTTGGACTCTGGGCTCAATGGGACCCAGGAACAGAGATCTTCTGCCCATTTCCCCCAGTCTCCAGTGACCCAGGGGTCACTCCCATAAGCCACCTTCTATTGGCGCCAGACAATCTTATCATCGGCCACCCTCCAGATCACACAGGAAGGGAGCATAATATGAGGCCCCCATAGCCATGCCATTGGACTCCACACCAGGCTGTTTTCACTCGGGGCGCCCCAGAGGGGGGCAGGTGAAAACCCTCTCTGGCCCAAGGGACACAGCCCCGGCAACCGACCTCCACAACCCAACTGTCTCCATGCTCCAGGCCAATCCCCCTCCGCTCAGGCCGAGCCTCACACATGAGTGCACATATTCCTGGAACGAGAAATGTCATGAGACAATGCCTACCCATTATCCATAATTACCACACCACATTGGATGGGGCTCAGATAGTAGGCAACATATCATAGAGGGAAATATATATATGCATCCATACACATTTTCAGATATATATACAAAAGCTGACATCATCCAAACCTTAACAACATGTTAGTGATATCCTATAGAATGTCTTAATGGCTCCTGCCTAAATATAACAATCTTCACATTGTTTCCTATATGAACACTTTTTTGTAAGCATGTTCAGCAGTTCTTCATAACAGACAATAAAAAATATATTCTTATGGTTGTGTTTTGGAACAGGGATTGGGGTTTGGGATGGAAACACCCTGAATTTGGTGGTGGGAAGGTATAATGGTGGTGGAATTGGTGTTTCAATATTAAATGTAATCAAATATTATGAACTAACTTATAAAAGTAAAAAATTAATTAAAAATTTTCAAAAATAAAACACTTAGAGGTAATATCCAGCAATATATGATAACTTTTTCAGTACCTGTATTGCAAACCATGATACACAAAAGAAGAGACAGAGAGACAGAGACAGAGACAGAGACAATGAGACACAGAGAGTGACAGAGAGAAGCATTTTCAATGGAGGCTGGCCTGGGGGGTGGGTGACTGGAGGGAAACTGGGGCTATTGGTGGTGGGAAATGTACACTAGTGAAAGTAAGGGTGTTGGTACATTGTATGACTAAAACAAAATTATGAAAAACTTTGTAACTCTATTTTGTGGTGATTCAATAAAAAAAGAATTAAAAAAATTAAATTAAAAAGTGTCGCGGCCAGCTATAGCACAGCGGGTAGGGTGTTTGCGTTGCATGCATATGACCCAGGTTTGATTCTTCCATCCCTCTCGAAGAGCCCAGCAAGCTACCAAGAGTGTCCCACCCGCATGGCAGAGCATGGCAAGCTACCCGTGGCATATTCGATATCCCAAAAACAGTAACGGGGGCCGGAGGGATAGCACAGTGGGTAGGGCGTTTACCTTGCACACGGCTGACCCAGGTTCGATCCCCAGCATCCCATATGGTCCCCCAAGCACTGCCAGGAGTAATTCCTGAGTGCAAAGCCAGTAGTAACCCCTGAGCATTGCTGGGTGTGACCCAAAAAGCAAAAAAACAAAAAACAGAAAAAACAAAAACAGTAACACGTCTTTCTATGAACATGTGAAGATGTTACTGGTGCCTGCTCGAGCAAATAGATGAACAATGGGATGACAGTGCTACGACAGTGCTACAGTGCTAAATTAAAAAGTGAAGAAATTAAAAAAAAACATAATAGCCTCCAGTTCTACCCAAGTCTAAGGGAATTGCATCATTTGCTGTTATAATTTGTTATGACTAAAGACTTTTCTGGCTGTGGTTCTCACACATTTCAGTTATGCTGCTACTCTGGAACCTTACTCCTTTCATTGTGCCTCTTGCACATACATGACAGTAGTTGCTGAAGGTCTGGGTCTCAAAACTAGGGGGTCATCTCTCCACCTATGCTGCTCAGGCATCTTTTTTCATAGTAGTGTTTACTAGAGGTTGCACCTCTACTGGTTGCAGTGGGTGGTTGTACATATGTGGCTGTGGTGCAGCCAGAAATTGCTTGTGATACCACAGAACAGACAACCGAGTGGCCGGGCTCAAACTACACCATTAGGGCCATCCTCAGCATATATGGTGGATGAAGGGATTGAACCCTTGACCTTACACTTGCAAGGCAGGTGCTTTTAGCCACCACACTATGCACAAATTTCCTTTTTATCTTTTTTTTGGGGGGTCACACCTGGCAATGCTTGGGGGTTACTCCTGGCTCTGCACTCAGGAATCACTCCTGGTGGTGCTCAGGGGACCATCTGGGATGCTGGGAATCGAACCTGGGTTGGCCGCGTGCAAGGCAAATGCCCTACCCGCTGTGCTATTGCTCCAGCCCCCAAATTTCCTTTTTAAAAAGAACTCAACTCTCACTGAATTAAGGCCCTCTGTATTGCAATGGCCCATTTCAAAATAAGCTACAATTCTTAGAATTGGGAATTTTATGGGACTCCAACAAAAGAATTTTGGGGTAATTCATAACATAGAGAAAGGAAATTAAGTGACTAAAATGTAAAAGGAGTTTGACGGGATGTATCTTTTGCCTTCATGGGGAGGACTCAATTCAAACCCTGGGAAAGCAAGGGAAGTGGAGGGGAAGAAAGGACAGAGAATGGAAGGGTTTGGTAAAGGAAATTGAGTCAAGGGACAGGCACTCATGCTTTGCATAAAGGAGCCCTTTGATCCCTTCCAAAATGTTGTCCCCAGAACACCACACCTGAAACAATCCCCAGGAACGACCAGTAGTTTCCACTCACCAGGAAAAGAAGATGGGGGACAAGAAACAGATGAAAACATGGAAATTACGTACTTCATCATAATGGTAATATAGAAAAAAATGTGATTCAGCAAAGAACTATACATTTTATTGTGATACTCTGCCAGGTTATGACTATAATTTTCACAATCTTCGAGCTATTTTACTCAAAGTTATTTTGTAAATTGTAGGCAAGTGATAGCAGCGCAAAGTTATTTCTACAGACAAATCCAGTTGATTTCCTTCTGTTCCGTTTGGAAAAACTAATTTTTGCCTTAATTTGTGTATTTATAGAAATATACCTGATATAAAAATATCAGGAATACATTTTGAACTCTTTTGAATTAGTTATTTCTGTCTAATTTCCTCATTATGTAAGGAGTAAGAATAAATTGTATGAACATCTACATTTTACCTGTTCCTGAAGATTATTTTTTAAGGAATGTGAAATAAATTCTCACGGAATGAATGATACATCATTGTGTGTAAAGTTGTCTAGTTTGTGAATTCTTTTTTTTATTTTAAATTTATTTTTTATTTAGTTTTTTATTAGTGAATCAATTACCTTGAGACAAAGTTACAGACTTATAGGTTTTCATGCTTACATTTCAGTCATACAATGATAGAGTGCCCATCCCTCCACCAGTGCCCATTCTCCACCACAAATGCTTCCAGCATCCCTACCACCCCCTTACTCTGTCCCCTTAGCCCCCCCACCTCTGTGGCAGGGCATTCCCATTTGCTCACTCTCTCTTTTTGGATGTTGTGGTTTGCTATAGAGGCATTAAGTAGGCATCTTATTCGGTCTATAGTCTATTTTCAGCCTGTATCTCCCATCCCTAGTGGGCCCGCCTAGCACCCTTTGCTTGGTGATCCCTTCTCTATCAGAGCTGCTTCTTCACCTAGCATGTGAGGTCAGCTTCCAAGCTGTGGAATACTCCTCTTGATACTTATCTCTACTATTCTTGGGTGTTAGTCTCCCATTCTGTTACTTTATATTCCACAAATGAGTGCAATCATTCTATGTCTGTCCCTCTCTTTCTGACTCATTTCACTTAACATGATACTTTCCATGTTGATCCAGCTATACGCAAATATCATGACTTCATCTTTTCTAATAGCTGCATAGTATTCCATCATGTAGATGTACCAAAGTTTCTTTAGCCAGTCATCTGTTCTCAGGCACTTGGTTATTTTTCCAAATTCTGGCTATTCTGAACAGTGCTGCAATGAATATATAGGTTCAGATGTCACTTTTACTATACTTTTTTGCATCTCTGGGATATATTCCCAAAAGTGGTATTGCTGGGTCAAATGGGAGCTCAATTTCTAATTTTTTGAGAAGCATGAGTCCATACTGTTCTCCAAAAGGGCTGAACCAGTCGGCATTCCCGCCATCGGTGAAGGAGAGTCCCTTTCTTCCCACATCCGTGCCAACACCGGTCGCTATTGTTCTTTTGGATGTGGGCCAGTCTCTGTGGTGTGAGATGGTATCTCATTGTTGTTTTGATCTGCATCTTCCTGATGATTAGTGATGAGGAGCATTTTTTCATGTGTCTTTTAGCCATTCGGATTTCTTCCTTGAGAAAGTTTCTGTTCATTTAATCGCCCCACTTTCTGATTAGTTTGTGAATTCTTAAGACAGAAAACAGTTTAGTTTTAGTTAATAAACAATGAGTATGAACTTTACATCAGCTCTGTGTTTCTGGGGATAAAACTGATATGGTTAATAATCCATTTTTACAGTCTGGGAAAATAGCTTACTGCAAAGAACTCTACCTCCCACTATGACTAAAAAATCCTGCTTCTGGCCCCTTTTATTTATGGAAAAAAACCTCCAAATTTTCATTTTCTGTCTCATAAATGATTAACTGAACTGTGGATGTCTCCCTAAATTAGATATACAAGAAATATTTTTCTATTCAGTTGACTGACTGAGAATTGCCCTTATTATAAAAACAATTCCAACTGTAAAATAATTTCTATAACTTGTCTACATCTCCTTATAAAAGTCTAAAATAAAATCATTGTAGTGAGAAACTCTCAGCTCTTTAGATGTGAGGTGTTCTTCATACTGTACTAACCTGCAGAACAGTAATTTATTTTGTTATCGAGCTTTTGACAAGAACCAATGCCAATTCCAAGGAGCACCAAACAGCTCTGAAATTAGAATGAAATCTAGAATTTAATAGACAAGTGATATGTTGAATTGAGGACAGGACTATTTTCTCTTCAACCTTAATTTCAACATCCACTCTTCATGCCTTCTTTCTTCCCTCTTGTTTTGCATCAATTGTTTGAATGGGTAATAATTGGAACTTCTGCAACAGGACTGAATTTTCTCTGCACAATACTGTTCTGATTAAGAAAAGATTTTTTTAGGTTAATTTAAAATTGAACTGTGATCATTAAAATTATGTAAAGAAAAATTGTAAAAAGTTAAATTATACATACTACTGTTTTTTGGCTCTGGTGGTACTTGGAAAAGGTTATTTAATATGGCATGAATACATTTTTAATTTGTTTTAATACTTGGATTCCCAGCTGACTTTAGGTATCCTCTTCAAATGCTAGGGTTTTTTGGTTGGTTTGTTTTTGTTTTTGTATGGGGGCCACACCTGTCTCAGAGGTTACTCCTAGTTCCTCACTCAGGAGTCACTCTTAGCAGTGCTCATGGGATTAGGCGAACATATGAAATGCTGGGGATCAAACCTAAGCCAGCCGTGATGGTGTGTGAAGCAAGCACCCTACCTTCTGTGCTATTGCTCTGGCCCTGGAGGTTTTGTTTTCCATAGTTAATTTCTGTTTCTCAGCCTCTTAAATGGTTTCCTTTTGAACTGGAATTTAAACTTAAACTTAAATTCCAGTTCAAAAGGAAAGAACTCATCTCAGACCAGAGACTTAGCTCAGTGGTAGAGTGTTTACTTTTCATGCCCTGGGTTCAATCTTTAGTACTATCACTGTCTCTGTCATCCCGTTGCTCATTCATTTGCTCGAGCGGGCACCAGGAACGTCTCCATTGTGAGACTTGTTACTGTTCTTAGCATATTGAATACGCCACAGGTAGCTTGCCAGGCTCTGCTGTGTGGGCAGGTTACTCTACGCAGCTTGCCAGGCTCTCTGAGAGGGGCGGAGGAATCGAACCCAGGTTGGCCGCATGCAAGGCAAATGCCCTACCCGCTGCGCTATTGCTCAAGCCCCCCAGTACTGAAAAAAAAAGAGAGGGGGGAGAGAGAGAAGAGAGAGAGAGAGAAAGAGAGAGAGAGAGAGAGAGAGAGACAGAGACAGAGAGACAGAGAGACAGAGAGACAGAGAGACAGCTGCCTGCAAGGCAAGGGCACTACCCTCTGTAATACGACTCTAGCCCCTGTTATTGGTTCTCATTTATATTTTTCATTTGACCGTTATTTTCTTGTGTTCATTAGATGATTCAGAACAATGCCAGACATTAGCATTAAAAGAAAATAATGCTAAATTAATTATTTGCCAGTGATTGCTTCAAGTTATGTGACAGTGAGCATTTGAAACTTGCTATTTCTTTTTAAGACACATATTAATGTTTGTTTTGGGGGGGGGGCCCACAGCTGGCTGTGTTGGTTTATTCCTATGTCTGAGCTCAGAGATCGCTCCTGGGGCCTCTTGGGGAATCAGACACTGTGCCAAAGATCTGACCTGGCCTGGCCAGGTGCCAAAGTCAAGTGCCTTAGCCCTGTACTCTGTTTCTGGCCCTAAGACACTCATCTTTCACATACTGAGAGAGACAACAAACTAAATAAACTTGGGACATCTCACTGGAAGCCACTTAGACCATTTTCTTTATAATGGAGTCAATGCATTCAGTTTTGCTTATATTCCCAGGGAAGAGTGACAATTAGAAAAAATATATACACAAGTTTCATTTGTTTTCCTTACCTTGGTAGCGTGTTATGTCTCCAATTTGTAAATTCAGTATATTGTTAACAAGGTAAATAGAAATGGAAAGAAAAGAGGGAGCAAGCAGAAACATCCACCCATATAGAGTTGATCTCTGCCTTCTCCAATTTTATGCCTAAAGAGCTTGGCAAGGGCACATGACTTGAATCTGAAAGTGAATTCCTAAACTCCCTTTTGTCTTTTTTTTTTTTTTTTACTTTCCATCCCACACCCCATCACTCAGAGATTATATCTGCACAGAGGCAGCTTCCATCATTATGAAGCTGGGCTGCTTCTTAATGTAAATCTGTATTTTAACAAAGAGAGGAAAAGAGGAGAGAGAGAGAGAGAGAGAGAGAGAGAGAGAGAGAGAGAGAGAGAGAGAGAGAGAGAGAGAGAGAGAGAGAGAGAGAGAGAGAGAGAGAGAGAGAGAGAGAGAGATGCCTGGGGCAGGGTCATTCTCTGACCCCAGGCAATCATCCTTCCCCACTGGAGCAGTCCCCGAACCCAGCCCCGGCTAAAACAAACACATCTGCCCCATCAGCTGCTACCTGGCCTCCTGCCTTTTGAAGAAGAGGCTTTCTCCGGAGCCTGCCTAATGAGTGCTGCCTGCCACTCTCAGGCTGGCTTTGACTGCGAGAAGAGTTCTTTGCACACACGTTGAGCTCTTCTACTACTTTGCACTTCAAGAACTTAGGAAGCTTCAGGGGAAATAAGGATTCAGGATTTTTTTTTCTCCTTCCATTTTGATGAGTATTTGCTTTTCCTATAGGATGCATTGAAGTGGCTTAAACACACACCACACACACACACACACACACACACACACGCTGCTCTTAGGCATGGGGTACCCAGGTAGCAGGTCTGTGGTTTGCTGCTCTGGACACGGGCACAAGGAAGTCTTTTGCACACCAGGCTAGGAGCTCATCCTTCCGGCTTCCCTCTTGAGGCTCACACAGCCCCACCAGGCTCAGAGAGGGAGAGAATGAATAGCAAAAAGCCCCAGATGGGCATATCATTCTCAGTCTCAATTGCTATACTTGCCTCTGCTTTTCCCTGTTCTCACCAGGCCTTCCAAAGCCTTTACTTACACTACAGTCTTCCCCTATGCCTGAGATGGATGATTTAGACTTCTTAGGAAATACTGTGTTCCAGCCCACAGCTCTGACCCGGTTCTTTACTCCTCACTCCTGCACACACATGTACCCATAGGTGTGTGCAAGCAGATCTCCCCGTCCTCCTCCCCCAGACATACAACATCTCCATTTCAGTGAGGAAGCTGATGTAGAAGGGGCCCCTTATATCAGTCAACCTCAGAGTTTTGTCTGAATACAGAGGAAAGTGGTAGGTGGGAACTCATATCCTTAGTAAGTACAAAAAGCAAAATGCTGGTCCATAGAGTGTTGAGTACGGAAGTAGCAGTATCGGACGCTAATGGCAGGAGTTTCAAGTTAGTAGATACAACAACCCAGCGTATAAGAGAGAGATCAGGAAAATACAGTAAATTATTAACTAGAATTTGTCCCTAATGACTGTTTCTCTCAAATAATATAATAAATATGTATAAATCTATACATATATTTTAAATGTTTATATTGTGTAAGGGAGAGAAAAGGAAGGAGTAAGATGGGTAGAAAAGGATGTAATGTCTATAACATACAGACTTATGTATGTATACATGTATATATATTTGTCACATGTTATGTAGGAATATTTCATTTTTGATAGGCGCTTCAGGGATAAATTACTGCTTGTCAGAATCCCAGCTCTAGGGACAAGTCTTCACCTCTCTCTACTAGCAAGTCACCTTGGATAAGTTACTTAAATTATGTACATATATTCTTGTTATTCATGTAAAATTATGTGGGATAATTATGCTAGGAATCAGTAGTTGCTCAATTAATAGTATTATTACTGTGGAGTACATTTATTTTTAATACTCCAGGAGTCTGGAGTGATAGCACAGTGTGTAGGGCACTGTGTGTAGGGCCTTGCACGAGGTCGACTCGGATTTGGTTCCTTTGTCCCTTTCAGAGAGCCCAGCAAGCTACCCGTGGCATATTTGATATGCCAAAAAGTAGTAACAAGTCTCATAATGGAGACGTTATTGGTGCTCGCTCAAGCAAATCGATGAGCAACTGGACGACAGTGGCAGTGACAGTGACATTTTATGTATCAGGTACCTTGCAAGGTGTTAGGGATTTGAGGATTTTACATTTAAGTGGTGAGGTAGTTAAACAAAGAATTGCCCCTCTCTCCCCCCCCCTCCTCACAACGTTGTGTAGGCCATCATAGAGAACACAGTGCACTTAGAAACTGCAGTGAAAGTCACCCAGTATCTAAAGGAACTTGGGGACTCATGGCAAGATATGTGTGTGACCTTATGTGTGTGTTTGTGTTGGGGGCCGGGAAGGGAAGGAGACATAGCTTCTGAGGACATCTGCTTTTCCAATCTCACCTTTATGAGTTTCAACCTAGTTCCACCTTGGGAAGGCAAAATGGAGTAAAACAATTGTCTCAGAAGCTTAAACCCCTGCCTGCTCCATCTCACTGGCAATTGCCCAGGTCTCTTCTCCGCAGCCATCTATTCTGTCAGCTCACCTCCTGAGGGAACATGGGCAGCTACTAGGTCATGAGAGACTTAGCTGAGGGGCAATGCAAGGAAGTGTTTTTTAGGAGGTTCCTTTTTGCAGTTAATTTCTTTTTTCTTCTACTTTTTTTTTTTTAAAAAAAGGTAACTTTCTTTTTGCTCAAGGAGCAGCAAGAACCCCAAACTTACTGTTTCTCAGAATCCACAGTAAAGAGCCCCGCACTGCTGATAATGTTTGGAGTTTTTCTCTCTCTGGGATTATAGGCCTTTTCACAATGCTGATGCACGGTTTTTAGCTATGTTAGTTCTGTAATGTTAGTTCTGAATGTTTTCATAATATTCCCCTGGTAGTTAGAAGCAGGGAAAGATTTATTTTAAGGGGAAAAAAGAGATCATTATTTCAGCCCCAGAGTCACAAGTTAAGAAAGGAAGCATGGAATGTGTAAATGCAGTCCTCCCAGTTCAAGCTCCAAAGCACCTCAGGTTCTGCTCAGCTCCATTTATTTATCATTTCAATTATACAGGAGATCTGTTGCTGCAGAGGCCATATTGTATCTGTTTTCCAAGGAAGAAAAAGCAATCTAAGGCAATTTAAACTTTCAATTTGTTTAATGTGGATTTTTTTTTTAACGGAATGTTTTGAGAAAGGAAGAATTTTACCCACAACCAAGATTTTTTAATCCTCAAATCATCTTACTTCAAACAATTTGTTGTTCATTATTTGGGACAATCCTTTTACCCTGTAAGTATAATAATTAAGCTTCAGTAGAAACGGGTAAAAGGATTGTCCCAAAAAATGAACAACAAATTGTTTGAAGTACGATGATTTGAGGATTTAAAAAATCTTGGTTGTGGGTAAAATTCTTTCTTTCTCAAAACAAAATGGGCTGGAGTGATAGCACAGTGGGTAGGGCGTTAGTCTTCCATGGGGCCGACCCGGGTTCGATTCCTTCATTCCTCTCAGAGAGCCTGGCAAGCTATTGAGAGTATCCCTCCTGCATGGCAGAGCCTGGCAAGCTATCCATGGTGTATTCAATATGCCAAGAACAGTAACAACAAGTCTCACAATGGAGACATTATGGGTGCCCGCTCGAGAAAATCGATGAACAACGGGACAACAGTGCTACCAATGATAAATAGATGCATTATTGTTGTGTGTGTGTGTGTGTGTGTGTGTGTGTGTTGCTAAGGATTGAACACAGATCTCAGATATGTGAGGCATTCAAGCATCATCCTAGCACTTCAGATTCACTTATCCTTTAATATTGTGAACATTATAAACCTAGAGATTAAAGATTCAAAGTGCCTCTAGTTTATATGTTCTTTTTATTTATATATGGGTAGGTGGAGTTGTTGTTGGCAGAGAGTCTCTTGCCTGCACGCCTGGCTATCTTCCCTGGGGCCCCTCGGAGGGGCTGGGCTCCAGCTTCCCTCCCCACCCCGAGCAGAGCTCCCAGTGGCCGAAGACCACCGGAACCTAGCTACAGCCATGCTGGAGGCCCCTCTCCACACGTTCAGACAGGCCTCATGCATGAAGGTACCGGCAGAGGAACCCAGGTGTGTGTAATCCCATCAATGGCCAACATCCAGAGACTTAAAAGCGAGCTCCCAGAAGCAATATCCTGTAGCCTACTTCTCCCTCTGGGAGAAACTGGCAAGCTTCTGACAGTTTCCTGCCCACATGGGACAGCCTTGAAAGCTTCCCATGGTGTATTCATATGCTAAAGCCAGTAACAAGCTGGATCTCATTCCCCTGACCCTAAAAGAGCCCCCAGTGTGACATCGTTGGGAGGGCCTAGTCGAGAGAGACTTCTAAGATCTCAAGGAAAGGACGAATGGAGAGGTTTCTGAGCCCGCTCGAGAAATCGAAGATTAACAGGATTTCGTGATTGTGATTGTGAGGTGGAGTTGGGCCTCACCCAGTGATGCTCATTGTTACTCTTGGCTCTGCACTCAGGGTTCACTACTGGTGGGTTTGGGGACCATATGCAATGCTAGGGATCAAACCCAGGTCCACCTCTGAAGGCAAGCACCCTACCTACTGCACTTTGTATTGTTTTGCTCCCATATTAGTTTATATGTTATCTGTGGTTGTTCTCAAACAAACTGTGTTCAATTTTTTTTTCCATAAAGACATTCAAGATAAATTAATATATAGGCATATACATATATTTCATGATACTCTAAGTATCTAAACATGCAAGGAAATGGGAAGAAAATAATAGTAGCAAAAAAGTAAAACAGAAAATGACTGAAAGAATAACCACCAAACCAATGTGTCTGTAGTTTTAAAATGCTTTGTTTTTGGCCAAGAAGATGACGTGAAGTACTGGATCACATGCTTTGCCTGTGCGGGCTCTGGGTTTGATCCTTTTCCTTCAAAGGTCCTGAGCACTGCTGGAAGTGGTTTTTGAGCACTTTGTGGGGAGCAGCACACCCCACCTACCCACCCACCCCTGCTGAAGAAAGAAAAATGAAATTCTGCTTACTATTTCAAAATAAAATGTAGTCTTGAGATTCTATGGAAAAATCAGATATGTCAGGTAAGAGCTCTAATTTATAGTAATTACAGGGATAGTTGATAATATAGCAAGCTCTATTAATGAATATAATTCTATATAAAGAAATGCAAGAAGCATGGAGCTCTCACTTCACTTATAGTCCTATTTTTGTGTATTTTTACAGTGCATTGCAAGGTTCGAAATTAGATACTTGATTATTTCTCTGCTTTTACTGAACAGACAAAATTACTATCATTAATCTGAAGGGATGGAATTGCTCTTCAAATTAAAGATTGAAGGCAAGAAATCAATTTTGAGGAAATAATCACAAGTAGATACTCTATTAAAACTGGACACAGAGGAAATGTACCTGTAAGTTTTTGAGTCAGTCATAAGAAATAAAAAAAAATACTGACACTTAGCATTTTGGCTATGCCTTCTCCCTCCCTCCCTCCCCAGGTGTAAACTTTTGCTTCAATTCCATAAAAGTACTAAGCCTACTATAGTACCTGCGGTGATCAGGACCAAAGAGGCCCATTATAAAGGCCTTAAGCTCTTAATTTGTATTTTGTCTCACCTAGAATGGTTTCTGCCTCGGAGATATTGCTCTCTTGAGTTCAAAATATGCATTTTCTTATGCAACCAAGATGTTAAGCATTACCATACGCCCATCAAAGACCAGTGCTTTGCTACTTTAACTGATTTCTTTAATGTTTTACTCCACTGAGAATAAACTGATAGTTCTAACTCCAGACAAGTTGAAACTCGTGGTAAGCTCACCTTAAACAAAAGAATTAAAATTTAAAAGATAATTATGTAATGGGCCCCCAGCTGGTGGTGCTACAGATCACCCCACACCCAGAGGTGCTCACAGGTCCGAAGAGGCACAGCTATCGGTGTTTGGGATCAGGCTGTGCCAGAGACTCACCTAAGGTCTTATGAATGCAAACACGTGCCCTACCACTTGAGACATCTCCTAGTCCTTCCAACCTTCTAAAAGGTCCCCGCCCCATTTTTTTTCTATCACTTGTCATCCCATTGCTCATCGATTTGCTCTGGGGGGCCAGTAACATCTTCATTCATCCCTGTTGAGTGCTAGTGTAGCCCAATAGCATCTGCTCACTCCAGGAACACAAAGAGCTTCAAACTGTTCATTCAGGGTCTGGACCAAGAAGTCAGAGCATCTCATAGGTGGGTGGCCAGGCATTCTTTTGACATCCCGTGGAATCTAGTCGGTAACAGCTCTAGTCCAGAAGTCATTTCCAAATTGCATTTCATGTCTGGCCCATCGGATTTTCGACACATTGGAAAATGAGATAGAGTCCCTGATTCTTGATCATCGAGGAAAGGTCAGAACTCCGGGTTCCTTTTCTCACTTGAGTTAAACGTGATAGATATTCCAAGCATAGCTCTTTTGATTCCTCTTTGGGAGACCCGAATAGCAATTTCATCCTGTTTTCATAGGGCTCAGGTCTCTGAGGCATGTTAGTGCAGGAAGAATGGTGGAGTGGAAGAGATGTGCCTGGAGCTGGAGGTTCTTCATCCTCTTAACAACTTCTTTGATGCTCTTGACGGCGTTCCACACCCCTCTTCCTCCTGCGCAGCTCAGGGTGCCAGGTGATTTGTCACTGTCACGTTGAGTTCTCATCCTAGGTACACATAGCTTCTGCATTCAGGGATGTCTCTTCTGTTGAGAGCAAATGGAATGTCAGGAATTAGTCCATTTCTCATGAACATTGTCTTTGTGAGATTCAGCTGCAGTCTGACTTTTCCACACTCACAATCAAAGTTGGCCAGCATTTGTGCCACTTGGCTAATGTTTGGTGTTATTAGAACGATGTCACCAGTGAAGCGGAGGTGGTGTACTTGCTGATCTTCACTCCCATTTGTTTCCCATACCTGTCGTGGCATGATATTCTGGAGGGTGGCATTGAAGAGTTTCGGTGAAACGGTATTGCCCTGCCAAACCCCTCTCTTTACGTTGATGATCACTTCCTTGTAGAATGGTGAGATCCTGATGGTGAATCTGTAATACAGCTCGAGGAGGATCCTGATGTACTGAGTTTTAACACCCTGTTTCACTAGGGCTTTGGTGACCATTTCAGTCTCAACAGAATCAAAGGCCTTCTTTAAATCGATGAACATTAGACAGAGCGGCATTTTGAACTCTCTCAAAACCTCAGTGAGCTTGGTCACTGTGTGGATACGGTTGATTGTGCTGACTCCTTTTCGGAATCTGGCTTCCTTTTTGTCCTTCATCCAGTATTCTGCCAATCCTATTCAGGATGACTCTAGTGAATAACTGTAGACAACGGACAACAGTCAGATTGGGCGATAGTTGCCAATATCATGGATGTCTCCCTTCTTGTGCAACAGAACGGTCCTGCTGGTTTTCCACTGGTCGAACCTTGCATTCTGACAGGTAGCGTGTGAAGAGCCAAGCCAGTGTTTTTTCTATGTAGTAAAAAAATTTTTATTTTATTTAAAAGTTATGGCAATTTTATGAGGGGCCAGGACAACCCACAATTCAAAGTTACAGACAGAACTAGGTATCATGTCCCACCCAGCTCCACTTGAATTTAATTCAATTTCTCTGACTCTCTGGCAGCATAATGAGTGTTTCCTACAAGAGCATCCCAATCTTCAGTTGAGGTCTGCATGACTATAATTGTCAGAGTTATTCATTCCCTTTCTTCCTTATTGTACCGGAAAAAAAAAAAGAATTTTTTCTAGAAGTTTACTTTTCTCATTCTCATTTGGGTTTCTTGTCACTGTACTATGAAAATCAAAGGGGGTTTGTTTGTTTGTTTGTTTTTTATATCTGCTCTGGTATTCCCAACAAATAAAAAAAATACTACTATCTTTCCTGCTGGTGGAAATACTTTTTACGTATTTCCCATTTGACTTTCTGATAACATAGCCTTCAGCATGGGGTTTTCAACCCCAAGAAAGTAATTGCTTTCATTCTCTTCTGTTAATTCCTTGAGACATAATTTTATTTTTCTTACATTCCTTTTTGTGTGTGTGTGAAGCAAGATGTTTTTATTGAAACTTATTTAGAAATATGTGAGGACAGAGAAAGAAAGAAGAAAGAAGTGTGTATTCAAAGGAAACTACAGCCTTTTCCAGAATGGAAGCAGGCAATTAAACAGAAACAAGTAAGCAAAATATGTGTTTAAGGGATCACGCAGGTTGGAAGAGCAAGCTGAGACATAATTTTCAAGCCTTGTTTGGTTTGGGGCAAGCAGTGCTAGACTTTTCTATTTCGAGGTTCATTTGAAAAATGAGGATTGGAAAGAGAAAAGCTGGCACCTACGGAGGCAACTGTTTGGGACTGAGAAATCAGTTTCTTAATATTGCTTGCCCCTGGTTTTTGTTCTATCCAGAACCTTCACTCTCCCTCTGAATGAAAGATAGTTTCCATCCCATTTTCTTTTGCTATAACATTTGAGATTTTCTTTTAGGATTTTCCTTTCTTTAAAGAAAGTTGTTTGTTCATTTAATTTTTTAAGAAGAGAGGATATGAGGGGCTGGAGCACAGTGGGTAGGGCGTTTGCCTTGCATGCGGCTGACACAGATTCGAATCCCAGCATCCCATATGGTCCCCCAAGCACCGCCAGGGCTAATTCCTGAGTGTATGAGCCAGGAGTGACCCCTGTGCATCGCCTGATGTGGCCCAAAAAACAAACAAACAAAAAAAACAAAAAAAAAAAAAGAAGAGAGGATCTGGCCTGCTTTTCTATCAGTATCCTTCCTGAGACTTTGTTCTCAGTCGACCCTGGCACACTGGAATATGAGCCCCGAAGTCGCCGGACTTACTCCCTATGGGAGAGGGAGTGGGAATGGGAGAAGCCTCTGCCCTGGCCTATGCTCACCTCAGGACTCCTGCCGCCTAGAAAGAAACCCAGAAAGAAGGTCACCGAGCAGAGTGGGCGAGTCTGGTGGTCAAGCAATCTCCATTTATTGACACTTACACTGGGGTGTTTATGCCCACAATGGGGGGGGGGAGCGCAGAATTCTACACATGTATCACACTTATCTCATCGAGCTCAGTACACATGCTAGTTGATGATTTGTATTCCCCAATCTCAGGGCGAGATTAACTAGCTCAGGCAAATGTTAACTGTCATGCCCCTCATCCCATTGTCTCCTTAGCCAGAGTGCCTGTGTGTGGAATGCTGGAGTGTGTCGAATGCAGGGCCCCTGGGCCCCTGTAAACAGAGCCGGCTCTTGCTTTCAGGGACAGAGGGTTTAGTCAAAGTCTCAGGCTGGCTACTGAGACCCCAAAACTCAGCATCACCTCACAGGCTCAGTTTTGTTTATGGATGTGTAAAATGCTGCAATTTAGGTGTTTTGTGATGGATCTTTCTCAGCTCAGCCAGCAGATGGATGCATGCAACTGTCACAACTAAATACGATGGTAGGATGGTGGATGCCACCATTTGGTGTTTTTATAATGACGTTTCTACGTTTTATTTATGCTTCTTTGGAGTATGTGCATCATTCCTGAAGGTACTGTAATATCAGGTTAGTCTGTGGGTGGATGGAGTAAGCTCCTATTTCATCTCCCAGCTCCAAAAATTTGTTTGATGTATTGTTCTCAGAGGATGTTTTGGGTAGTACAAAGATAAGAACAGATACCATACTTGATCATAGCCAAAAAGCAAACCAACCAACCCCCCCACACACACACACATCATTGTATCACTGTCATTCCGTTGCTCATCAATTTGCTCATGTGGGCATCAGTAACATCTCCATTGCGAGACTTGTTACTGTTTTTGGCATATTGAACATGCCAGGGGTAGCTTGCCAAGCTCTGCCTTGCAGGTGAGATACTCTTGGTGGCTTGCTGGGTTCTCTTAAGAGGAACATAGAAATTGAACCCAGGTCAGCCGCATGCAATGCAAATGCCCTACCTGCTGTATACATGTATGTATATTCATTCAGTGGTGCTGGGGATCAAACCCAGGTCTCCTGGCTGCAAAGTATGTGTTCTATCATTGAACCACATTCCTTTTCTTATGGAATTTTTTTTTTTTTGGTGGGGGAGAGATATCATTCAAAGAGTCTTGTCTGAGTCAGTTGCCATCCAGTGGTGATGGTGCTCCCTGCTGTGTTTGGGGCTGATAGATATTCCCCAGCTGATACACGAGGAATGGGTTGCAGACAGATCACCAGACAATAATAGATCACCAGATAATAATTAACTCTTTTATTTCTAATTCCACAGACACGATATAGGGGAAAGCAATGGCTAGAGAAGGGGGTGAAATAGGTGACCCCCACGGGTGGCTTATGTGAGGCTGAGAGGAGAGAGAGGGTCACTTTCTCGGATCCACCTCTGCCACCCCAAGGCCATCTGGGAAGGTTAGAACTGAGAGTCTGCCTTGAGCCCTTGCACAGGACGGGCCAGAGCCCCGCCAGCCCTGCGAGGTGGCTGTCAAGCCACACCTGAGGTCCACTTGGTCTTCTCTAATTGTGCCCTTCCCCCCTCACACCATGTGAGAGCTAGATAAGAGGTTGTTGCCAATGGGATGGAGTTGAAAGTGGTCAATGATCCTTTTTGAAAACTCCTTTTCTTGACCTTTTTTCCTGCTGGATCTTCTCTCGGAGGATGGGTCCAGGCTTCTCTGGTCTTGACTAGCTGAGTGTTATCCAGAATCAAGGAAGAAATTGAGGGTTCTCCAGTGATTTCCTTCAGGCCCTTTCTGTAGGGAGGGTGTCCAGTCTTCTCAGGGTAACTGCTGAAGATAGTCTTATCAGGTCTTGCTTTCTGTATCCACAAGTTGGATCAGGCTTAGGACTGGTGGCTTTTTTATTTCCCAGAAATTTCATTGCCATGATGTAGGGCTGGAGCGATAGCACAGTGCCTTGTATGCAGCCGACCTGGGTTCATTTCTTCCATCCCTCTCAGAGAGCCTGGCAAGCTACCAAGAGTATCTCGCCCACACGGCAAAACCTGGCAAGTTACCCTTGGCTTATTTGATATGCCCAAAACAACAATAACAAGTCTCACAATGGAGACGTTCCTGGTGCCCGCTCGAGCAAATGGATGAACAACGGAGGACAGTGCCACAGACAGTGATATGGGACGGGCCTTCCCTACTCTGCCTGCCTAGATCAGGGGGATGATGATAGACCGGGAAACAATGCAGGGAAAGTGGAGCCCGAAGGAGAAGTTTAACACAGGCACAGGACTGGTGATTATCCTGGGGTCCATGAGCCAGGGAAGCATTGCAATGGGTGACACAACAAAGGGTGGCAGGTAACTCAATTAACAATGCCTAGTAGCAAGGGGGACAGAGCTGAGCCAAGCAGAACTGCTTGTAGTAGAGGAGCAGTGGTCCCAAATTATGGGGGACTGGTGCCCCTTTTGGCACTGTCCTTTGCCCCTGAGGCCATGTCTCCAAAGCTCTCTCACCTCCAGGAGAACCCCCTGATGTATCATCAACAGGCCAGCATCACCCACTCGGGAGCAGTGCCAGCAGGGGATTCAAAAGAGTCAGAAAGAAAGAGGCAGACAAAGAAAAATTGCTCTCATAGGCGGAATATAAAACAACACAATGGGAGACTAACACTCAAGAATAGTAGCAATAAGTACCTGGAGATTTGCTCCATGTCTTGGAAGCTGGCCTCACCTGCTGGGGGAAAAGGCAGCTCAGATAGAGAAGGGAACACCAACTAAAGTGTGGTGGAGGATCCACTCGGGATGGGAGAGGTGGGTTGAAAGCAGACTATAGATTGAACACGATGGCCACCCAATACCTCCATTACAAACCACAGTACCCAAAAGGAGAGAGAGAACAAAAAGGAATTCCCTATCACAGGGGCGAGGTGGGTTGGGGAGGACAAAATGGGGGGTGGGAGGGACCCCGGGGCCATCAGTGGAGGAGAATGGGCCCTGGTGGAGGGATGGGTACTCGAGTAATGTATGACTGTAACACAAGCACGGAACTCTGTAACTGTACCCTCATGGTGAGTCATTAATAATAATAATAATAATGATAATAACAACAACAACAGCAACAATAAAGAGTCTTCAGGGAGCCCCAGGTCACTCCGTGCAGTACTTGCGAAACCAGATTACGCCTGACAGTTCACTGCTACAGGCAGAGGATGTGATGCTTACTCTGGTCTCTGGTGCTGCAAGTGGGGGTATAAAATCTCCACCCCCCACACCCTTCTGTGTTTGAGTGGTTTCTAATTCAGGTCTTCTTTTGCCTTGAAGTGCTGTTCTATTCAACCTCAAGGATAGAAACTATTCCCTGGGCTGCTCTAGCCCTGAGATTTGTGCAAAGGTATGGAAGCCTCCAGGCTCTGTCTTTTGTGTTCTTCTAAGAAGGAAAAATCACATTGCCCTAAGGTAAAAGTTATTGCTAAGGAAATCTTGAAAACACAAAACTGCAAACTTTTGAAAGATAGATAATTGAATAGGTAGAATGGGTCGTTGAATGATACACTTACTCCAGAGTATGAGAATCTTCATTTCTATCATATATTGGGACCTCTTTGATATCAAAGTGTATTAGAAAAATATAATTGAATGGGCATAGAAAACGTCTAATATCAAATAGACTATAGTCCAATCCTTTTGAGGAATTAGACTACTTTTGTCTTACAAATGAAGTCTTTCCCAGGGTCAAAGGTTTCAGAAACCTGTCTATTCATCCTAATCTCCTCTAGGAATTTAGAAATAGCAAAAGATCTTCACTATCTAAGAAGAAAGAGTCTGTTTCTATGATGCAAAATTTTATGCTCCCACCTATCTTCTTTGAGATGCAGATTTAAAGAGAAGCTTCTAAGTTGGTGTAAAGAGGAAAGACTTTTTGAAAATTAAATCAATGACAAAAACTTAGGGAGGGAGGTCAGTCCCAGGGGTGTTTACCAGAGCTAGCCCAGGGATTCAACATATATCACCTGGGCCCTAGCTCTTTGACTCATTACCTCAGCCACTGTAGCTTTTTTTTTAAACAATTTTTGGCAGCCTACATGTTTTTTTCTTTAAAACCAGCTCTTATGGTTACAGTTAACCGCTAAGAGAACTCTGTGTCTGTATATTTATATTTTCAACCTCCTCGTTGTTTTAGTTGACTTCCAGGTGGCATAGTTTAAATGAGTTACTAGAAAATATGGCCCATAGAAACTCAAATTTAGGGATAAATGCACTGGAGAAGTAGCTCAGCGGACTGGAGCTTATGCTCTGCATGCAGGAGGCCTTCCTGGGTTTGAGTTCTGCCTTAATTACAATCCGCCTGGATTATCCCTGGCATTGGATATGCCTCCTGTCCATAAGCACGTGCTCAGACTCTTTTTTGAACTCTCCCCATCCCCAGTTTCCCAATTTATATCTCAAAAAGATTTGTGAATTGTTTACTTATTTATTTATTTATTTGATTTCTTTTTGGGTCACACCAGGCAATGCTCAGGGGTTACTCTTGAATCAGCCTCAGGAGTCACTCCTGGCGGTGCTTAGGGAAACCAATGGGATGCCGGGGATCAAACCTGATTCTGTTGCGTGCAAGGCAAATGCCTTACTTGCTATACTATCACTCCAGCCTATTGTCTAGTTAACTTTCTTTCTAATGCACCAATTTCATAATTAGCTATATTAGGATTTGGGATTTATTGTTTGTGTTTGTTTGCAGTGTCAGTCTTCATGCTCGCAAATTTCATAACTTAAACATGAATCACATCCCTGGTCTATGGATATTGATCCTTTAGGGATTAAAAAAATACCTAAATTAATGTATGAAAATCAAACTAATAATAAAGACAAATTAAGTAAAGTCAGATGACTGAAAGATAGGTCAATAGAACCTACCTTGAGCAAGAATGTGGCATAGTGCTAGGACCTTATATGAGTCCTGATTTCAGTCCCTGGCACTGTAAACAAACAAATAAAACCAAATAGAATTCACCTCAACTAAACAAAAGAGACAAAGCAAAGTGGGGAAAACCATGAATCTCAGGGGCTCAAGATAATATGTGTGTAATTACAGTCCCCCAAAGAAGGAATAGAATGGGAGTAAAACATTATTATAATAAATGTGAAAATCATAAACCTACTGACTGAACAGCTGAATGAATATTAAATAAGTGCACAGAATCCACTCCCCCTTCTGATTATAGGAATTAGCTCAAAGAGCAAACACATCTGGACAAGAGAGAAAGGACATCATTTTGCTTAATGATCTCTATTGTTCTTTATACCAAAGGCACTCCCCAGGGCAGGCAGAAATCCACTTGGGATTGTATTAAAATCTTAAACTACTCATTTTCAGGCTTCTTTCAGAAAATATTTTTTTCTCTTTTTCCTTCATTCTTTCATCTTTTGAAATTTTGTTGTATATAGAAGCACTTGTGTTTTCTGTATCCAATTAACATTTCTTAAACATCTACTGTATTCTGTTCTGAGCACAGTAAAAGATTCAGATGACACAAAAGTGAATAAAGGCAAATTATCTTCCCCCTTAAGACTTAAGCATTCGGTAGGGAACACGAACATTGATATGAGTATATGGTAAAAAGAGATGTCAATAAAAATTGTGCAAATGGAGTCTTTAACTACTTTAGTGTAGTTTTGTTTCTTATTGAAGAAAATATACTTATTTGAAAGTATGAGTGCTGAACATAAGTAGAACTTTAAGAGAAGAAGTGAAATAAGCTAGAGAGAGAAAGACAAAGGACAGATTATTTCACTCATACGTAAACAACTATGTGAGTCACAGTGTCTATGAGAGAAGTAAATGACTAGATAACACAGAAACAAACCCTTAGATTCTGACAGGGGAACTGAGGTTATTTTGAGGTGGGAGGGATACAAAGGGGAGAGGCTCATTCGGACCTGGGTGGTGTGTGATCTGGAAATGGACTTTTTTTTTTGGCTTTTTGGGTCACACTTGGCTATGCTCAGAGGTTACTCCTGGCTCTGCACTCAGGAATTACTCCTGGCGGTGCTCAGGGGACCATATGGGATGCTGGGAATCGAACCCGGGTCGGCCGTGTGCAAAGCAAATGCCCTACCCGCTGGCTATTGCTCCAGCCCCTGGAAATGGACTTTTGAGGAAGTGTTAACCCATATTCCTAAAGCATAGTGGTGTCAACCAAAGTGACGTCAATTAAAAGCAAACACGAGCTCTGAATCTCTCATTCAGTGACGGCAGCAAAGACTACATCAATTACATATACCGTTTATTTGACCGATAGTGTTTGGCATTACGCTGAAATAGGAAATTATTCAGATGAGTAAGCAATTAAGAATTGACTTTATAAAAAGATCATCTTTTCATACGACGGTGTATGCTGCTTAGTTCAGAAGCCCTAGAAAGGCTGTCTCAAAGTACCAGCTTTAGTATTGAAATCAGACTATGTGCCCATTCACTGAATGCAATGGATGGCCGGAAGGCGATACAGCTTTGGGCAAGACCCTCCTCTTCGAGGCCCTTTACGGTGGAACTGTGCTCCTCAGGCAGCCACATTGTTCCACAGGAAGACATGAGAACTGAGAAGACATGCATGTGCCAACCACCTGTCTTTTCAGCCTGAATCAAATGATGCTTTCTGTTGTCATTCACGAACATTAGAAAGCCATCAACTGGAGCCAGGAACTTGACTCAACGGGCTCCGCTCATGTTTTGCAAGCCATGGGCCCAGGTTTGATCCTTAATACTGCATGACTCCCCGAGCGTTGCTGGATGTGACTGCCAAACCCTGTGCTGAGCTGGGAGTGGCCCCAGGTGTTACCCCCTCACCAAAAACAAATCAATGTATCAAAGATTCATGCTGTCTCAGTCCTTTCTCAAGGACTCTAAAGGAAATGATGAGTTCATTTTGCTTTGTTGTGTCCTTTGGGTCATACCTGGCTGTGCTCAGGGGTCACTCTGGCTTTCACTCAGGAATCATCCCGGCGGTGTTTGGGGAACCATATGAAGTGCAGGGCATCAAACTCAGGTCTGCAGAATGCAAGTCAGTGGCCTACTGCTGAACCATTGCTCCAGCTCCGATTAATTGTGTTTCTAATTTTTAAAAATGTCTTCCCCATTTCATTGTTGTCATTGACGCTGTGACTAACAGGGTAGGCACATGCCTGCCAGTAGTGCTTATATGTCTTTTGTAGCCGTGGCCTTAGTAGGGGATTAAACATCAGGTTGTGGTGTCGTAAGCTCAGTCTAAGCATTCACTGAGGTTTTCACTCTTTCATCTGTGGTGCTAGCACATGCTCTCACTTTTTACTTTTCTCCCATTCTTCTTCTTTTCTTTTCTTTTCTTTTCTTTTCTTTTCTTTTCTTTTCTTTTCTTTTCTTTTCTTTTCTTTTCTTTTCTCTTCTTTTCTCTTCTTTTCTTTTCTCTTCTTTTCTCTTCTTTTCTTTTCTTTTCTTTTCTCTTCTTTTCTTTTTTTTCTTTTCTTCTCTTCTCTTCTTTCTTTTCTTTTCTTTTCTTTTCTTTTCTTTTCTTTTCTTTTCTTTTCTTTTCTTTTCTTTTCTTTTCTTTTCTTTTCTTTTTCCCTTCTCTTCCCTTCCCTTCCCTTCCCTTCCCTTCCCTTCCCTTCCTTTCCTTTTATTTCTTTTCTTCTCTTTTCTTTCCTTTTCTTTTTTTCCCCTTTCATTTCTTTTCTATTTATTTTTATTTTTTTGCAGGGGGGGGGGGAGCATACCTGGCTGTACTCAGAGCGTACTGCTGGCTCTACACTCCAGGTGGGCTCAGTGAACCACGTGGGGTGCCAGAGATCAAACCTGGGTTTTCCTCATGCAAGGCAAGTGGAAATGTCTCTATACTATTCAACCCCAGGGTCACATTCTTAATTAAGGCACACAAGATAAGGCTGTGGTGTTGGTCACAGTCACTGCTGTATTCTCACATGTTTGCGAATGCCACACTTCCTGGCTGTGACACTTTGCAACTCTTTTTATTTCTTTGTGGTGCTCACAGGAAGTTGCATTCTGTTAGGCAGTGCTTAACCCCCCTGGCTCTGGTGAGGCCACAACCTACACCAGCGGGTGGAGGGGGGGGTTTGCAGATAGCACAACTGTCAGCTTCAAACTACAGAGCAGCCAGGATCTCACTTGGCATATGTGGGACACTAGAACATTATTCTGCAAGCTAATGCCCTAAGCCACTGTGCTATTCCTCCAAGCCCAGTATTATAATTGTAGAACACCAGACTAGCTCCCTCTTCACCTCATCAAGGTATCATTTCTTGTAGGATTAGGTAAAAAAAAAAAAAAAAAAAGACAAAAAATTCTGAATGAGGGTTGGAGAGAGCACTCAAAGGACTGAGAGAATATTATGCATACTAGAGGCTCAGCTTAAACCCCCGGCACCTCCTGGTCTCCTGAGCACTGCCAAAGAACATTGGGTCTATAGGATAAAGACCCCAAACTAGTCCTGACACTGCATGGTCCCTTGAGCAACTCCAGGAGTCAACCAGGAGCCCAGTCCTAGAATTATTGAGCACTTGTAAATGTGGTCCAAAAGAAAGAAAAGAATTCAAATAAAAAATATATGAGAAAGTACATTATCCATTGGTTGAAAGAATAGCCCATTCTGATTTAAATATTTTAAAATGAAGAAGGCTCCCACTATAGACTCAAGAGAGGGCATTGTTGAGTTACCAAAGTTATAAAGTCTCTGCGTTTTTATTTTTAAGTTTTGGTAAATTTATTAAACTGATTTCATTATGATTTTTTTATATTTAATACAGCTTGAACTTCTTTTCCTGCTTATCCACACAGTATTCAAGTTTTCAAGTATTTAAGACAAGAAACAACCATTGTTAGTTATATGATTTACCAAAATTTTCTTTATATTTTATTTTCTTTAAAATGACAGTTAATTTTACCAAAGTATATTTTCTACTGTCTATTTGTCTTGATTATATGTATTAAGAATATATCAAAAATCTAATTATGATCTGTGTTGACCTTGATCTAATCTATTCAAAATTATCAAGGTAATTTTCCTATTTTCTTATCATATAACTTATCTCATCATTGTCATATAAAATGCAGTTAGTTAGTTAACTTATCCACTCTCTCTACTGGGCGACTCCTGGTGAGCCAAGCCCGCCAATAAGATTGTCTCCATTTGGGAGGATCCTTGATTACAGCAGTTTTCAGTATCTCTGTGTGTACTTAGAGCTGGTTTGATAAGTGTGGGGTGTTTTCTCTCACCAACACCAAAAGGTTGTTCCTCCTGATCTATAATAGGAGAATCTGGAAATGACCGGTCTGTGTAAGGAACACACAGAAAGAATATTTCTGCACCAATAGAAACTTAAAAAGTCAGCAGAGAGAGAAAAAAATGAAAAAGACTAGCCTCCCCCCAAATATATATAACGATGAACTGCTCAAAGTACTTCTCACAGCTTTGGCAGATTCTTTTCCCAGAAAATATTCCGAAACTCACAGTTAAACTAACCATCTATATTAGTCAGGTTTGTTAGGTTGTTATGAAAACAATTTAAGTTGAAATATAAGTAAACTAATTTGTAGTTCTGTCTCATGCTATATTTCTAACAGATTATTAAAAATTTATCTTCCATATAATCTCAGGGATCAATAACTCAAAATGTTTGCAATATTATCTGGGACATGCAATAGCCTTAAGTGTTAAATTTAGCTTTGTTTCTCCCCACAAATTTCTGTAATAAATAGAGAATTTGCTTAGAAACAAGACTGCAGTGAAGTTCAACTGTGTAGCATATCTCTGGACTGAAAAATAATCAGAAAACTTGATGTTCAAAAATACCTGTTATGATGCTCTAGCTTTTAGCAATCTGGTATTTCATACCCCGGCAGAAGCAATGGCTATTAAAGTTTTGTTTCAGTTGTCTTAACAGTGAAGAGTTTGGAAGTCAGAAGAAGTAGAAAAACATGTTGCCAATTGTTTTGGTTAAAATATTCTCCTAAGGTTTTTGGTTTTCATTCTTTAGTGAAAACTAGAAAGAAACAAAGACCACATCAGGGGCACAAAGATGAAAGATGGTGCATGAGAAAATATAATCCTGTTTGATCAACCTGATTCTGCTTGTTCAAGTGTGCTAATTCATTTCAATTGTATTCTTAAGGAAGATTACAAAGCTTAATATTATGTTAATTAATCCCTATTCTGCTTATGTTTAAGACAGATATAACGCAGTGTGAAGGATCCTGTTTCTACCTCCCTCTACTCCCTCATTCTCAGCTTCTCCCCACTCCTACATTCCCATATATAAGGAAAGAACCATAGTATGATGGGAAACGTACTGGGAAAAGGGATTCTTGTCATGATCGGTGCTGCTACATGTGTCCTTCTGTGAGTGCTTAATGAGAATAGAGTCCCGGTATACTCATTCCAACTCCCGTGAATCTCTTTGAGACTGAGCATAGAACTCATTCATTTCTCAGCACTGAATCTCCAATAATCTATCCACCTTGTGAGAAATAAGGGTTGGACTCAAGAGTCTATCACCAACAGTCGAACTGGTTTGAGGTGGCAGTAGAGTTTATAGGAATGCAGGACTCTTGTCTCATTTCAGTTTTCTTCTGAAAAGATTCTTTCTTCTTTGTCTGATGAAGAGTTTGCTTCCTTGAAACTTGATGTAGGGCTTTTAAGTGAGATAACCCCCACGGTAATCTGTGAAGAATTCACTGGAGGCCTTTTGCAATGCCTAAAAAGAGGTGACTGTTGACCGCCTGAGAGGACCGGAGACTCAGGACATCAATGCAGTATTCAGGGAGTGAGTACTTACAATGCTGACACCATTTGATGGAGGAAAGGTGGACATGTTCACTATTCTCTGCTCTATAAATTAGGAAAATAAAACATTTTTGGAGATCCTGGGTCTGGAGCAATAGCACAGTGAGTAGAGCATTTGCCTTGCCCCTGGCCAACCTGGATTCGATTCCCAGCATCCTATATGGTCCCCTGAGCACTGCCAGGAGTAATTCCTGAGGGCATGAGCCAGGAGTAACCCATGAGCATCACCGAGTGTGACCCAAAGAGCCAAAAAAAAAAATTTGGAGATCCTTTTATTAAATGCAATTAAGGAAAACAAAGTGAGGCTTAGAAACATACTATTTTTTGTACAATATTTTCAGCTATTTTGTAATATTTTGCTTTAAGGAACAATTTTTCCTTAATGATGATTGGTGACTGTGCACCATTGAATTTTGATTTCCACTAAGTTCTTCTTTTTCACAGTCTGATGAAAAAGAGAATGCATTTTGTATTTAAAAATAAAAGCCAGGAGGGAAACAGAAGAAAAATCAATATTTGATAACAGAAGTCTTAGGTTTATTATTAAATAAAGCTGGAAAAATATAAAATTCTATGAGCCAATCTCATATCTTCAAAGAAGAAATGTCTAAAGGCATCAAGTCACAAAATCAAGAATTTGAAACATATTCTTTCTGGGACCCCCTCTTTAACAATGCTCCCATGTTTTTTCTTAGAGCTTTTCAAGAAAATTCTAATAATTGTAATAATTATAAGATGTTCATTAAGAATCTTAACAGAAATGTTTCCCTTGAAAATTAAACAACAGCTTCATTGAGATATAAATTACATACTATAAAATGTATCCTTTTTTAGGGGAATAATCAGTAGTTTTCAATATATTCAGAGTTCAATATAATCAGAGTAATTCATCTCAAATATATATCAGTAATAAATTTTGATAACCTCAATATGAAACCCTGTATCTATTAACCATCACTCCACATTTTTCCTTTCTCATTCTCTTATCCCTGGCAATTAATAATCGACTTTCTCTTCTAAAGATTTTGCCTATTCTGGACAAGTTACCAATTTATATAAAGAAGATACTATATAAATATCATATATTACCTTTTGGTTTAAATTATTTCACCCAACACAATGATTTTTAATGTTGATTCATATGATTGGATGTGTTTTCATTCATTCATACTATTTTTATAGCAAAATATGTCATTCTGTGATTACACTTTATTTATTGATCTACTCCTCAGCTGATATAATTTGGATGGTTTCCTTTATTCAGGTATTGAGAATAATGCTGCTTTGACACTTGTGCACAGAATTGTGTGGACATAACAAGAGTTGTGCGGACATGTGCTTTCAATTCTTTGGAGTAGAAACTGAGACGTGGAGTTCCTTGATCACTTGGCAGCTCCTTGTGCCAAGTGACCACTTGGAAAACATCTGTTTTCCAAGTGGTCGTACCAACTTGCATATCCACTTTATATAGCCTCTTTGTACATACATATATAAAAGTGTACAAAGAGGCTATATGAAGCAAATATATATATATATATATATATATTTATATTTGCTTTTTGGGTCACACCCAGCAATGTATAGGGGTTAGTCCTGGCTCATGCACTCAGGAATTACTCCTGGTGGTGCTCAGGGACCATATAGGATACTGCAGCCGCGTGGTTTTGGATTTCTCTACTTTAGCAACTAAGTCCAGGGAGATTTCTTTTAGGTATTGGATCATTGCAAGCTTGTAACTCTCATCTGTGGTTGTCATAATATGGCAGTCGCCACGCCCTTCATCCCCGGCAAGGAAGAGACAAGAGAGAGAAATACCTTTCCCCTCCTGGGCAGGCATGGGGCCTCGGCTTAGTTCTCAGTCTGGAGACATTCTGCAAGGAGCTGCCCATACCAAAAGTAGTTTAGCTGGCCTCTGGAGTCATGCTCGTACAGCTGCGGATCACATCTCGGGATCACATCTTGGCTCGAAGGATTCTTTAGATTTTTTTTGATATAAATCTCACACTGGACATATGATTTGAAAATATTTTTTCTCATTTTATGGACAACTTTTGTATTTGTTTTTAATGGGAACCGTCTCTAGCAGAGCTCAGTGTGGAGATGAGGGGGACTGAGCTCAGGATCTCAACATTGTGCTTCACTATTTCAGCCAGCTCCCCAACTTCTCCTTTTGCTTATTTTCAGATGGTGCTGGGGATCGAGCTCAGGGCTTCACACAATCAGAGCAGGTGTCCTACCACTGAGCTACATTCCTGACACTCTCTTCACTTTCTGAATGATATTCTTGAAAACAGAAAAATACTTCGGATGGAGTGATAGCACCATCTGAAGCGGGTAGGGAGTTTGCCTTGCACATGGCCGACCCGGGTTCGATTCCTCCATCCCTCGCAAAGAACCCGGCAAGCTACTGAGAGTATCCTGCCTACATGGCAAAGCTTGGCAAGCTACCCATGGAGTATTCGATATGCCAAAAACAGTAACAAGAAGTATCACAATGGAGAAGTTACTGGTGCCTGCTCGAGCAAATCGATGAGCAACAGGATGACAGTGATACAGTGATAGTGAATTAAATCTAATATATGTATGTTTTGTTTTTATCCTCTTGATGCTACATCTACTAAGATATTGACTAATCTAGGTCATAAATGTTCCTATTTTTAAAGAATTTTATAGTTATAATTCTGACATACAGATCTGTGATATATTTGAGTTAAATTTTTATTAGTGTCTAAGATATTGGTCCAAATTTCCATTCCTTTCTATTGAGTGGCTAGTTATCCTACTTGATTGGTCCTAGTAGACTTGTTGAAAATTCAGTTTACTATAGATATGTGGGTTTGTTTCTGGTCTTTCAATTCTATCTATCTATTGATCAGTTGATCGATTGATCAATCGCCTTATGCCACTATCTGGCTTACTGGGACTCTTATTTCTCTTAAATTGAAAATGAGTCCTTCTTTCTGTGTCAGAGACATCAACATCAACAGAGACTGGATGGCCTCATCATTATAAGTCCTTCTTATCTTGGAACTATGGGCTATTTGGCTGGAAGGGAACATGGAGATTAGCTGGTTTATTCACTTCATTTTAAAGATGGTGACACTAATTTCAAAAATCTATCTATATAATATGAGTGTATAGTTCTTCCTGCATAAATTATACCAAATTAAAAATACTTTTCTGTTTGCCCTATTTGTTTCTTATTTATGTTTAAAAATGAAGTATTATAGGCTCTGAACTCCTGCCTAATTCTATTTTTCTCATTTCCATCCCTGGAAAAATTTCCATACTGAACCTATTGTGCATCATTTTATGTTCTTGCATTTCCCAGAGCAAATGTAAAGTTATGAACATATACATTTATATATATTCAGCACAATTTTCTCATTTTTAGTTTTATTCATATTGATACATGTAGCATTGATTCATTCACTCATTTTAAATGTTCTACTACATTCCTTATAACAAATATACCACCTCTTTATAGCCGTACTCATGAGAGATACTTAGTTTTACTTTACTATATATTTTTAATTACAAGCAATGCTTATACATTTGTCCCTAGGTTCAGAGGGAGAATTTCTCCAGGGGCGAAATGCCACTGGAGAGCAGTAGAGGACCTGCAGCTTTTTAACTAAATTCTGCAAATTGTTTTCCCAAGTGTGTCTCATAGATCCTGTTTTCCACATCTCCCCTGCATCTGATATTGTCACACTTTCAGTATTTTGCCTGTCTGATGTGTGCATAATGGGATTCATTATTTAATTTGCATTTCCCTGATCAGTAGTAAAAGTGAACTTTTAAAAAATGTTTATTGGCAATTTGTTTTTCCCTTTCCATTATACGCTTTAAAAGTAAATTTTACAATACTGTTTTTTCTTACAGTAAGACATTCCTAATTTGTATTTAGTCTGTACTTAAATATGACTCCCCACTGACTGGTCTGTTCCTTTTGCTACTTGTATCTTTTTGCTACCATCTCCACCAATGATACCTCCACCACTGCTTTTTGCTGATTGTATAACTGTGCTTAGAATATTTATTATTCTAATTTTCATGAGAATATGCAGAGACATATTATAATTTTCCATTTAAAAACAAGAAAATTGAGATGAGAAAGGATAATGATGTATCTAAAGTAGGCACAGCAAATAAGTGAGAGTTAAATTCAAATTTATTTTCTTTAAAAAATCTTTTACAAAGATTTTTTCATTATACAATTATTTTTCTTTGTTTATTTGATATACATGTATATCCTTGTTCCTAAATTTTCTTTCTCTCTTTCTCTTCTCTGTCCTTCTTTCTTCCTTCCTTCTGCCTTCCTCCCTTCCTAACTTCCTCACTTCTTCCCTTCCTCCTTTCTTCCTTCCTTCCTTCCTTCCTTCCTTCTTCCTTCCTTCCTTCCTTCTTCCTTTCTTTCTTTCTTTCTTTCTTTCTTTCTTTCTTTCTTTCTTTCTTTCTTTCTTTCTTTCTTTCTTTCTTTCTTTCTTTCTCTCTCTCTCTTTCTCTCTCTCTCTTTCTTTCTTTCTTTCTTTCTTTCTTTCTTTCTTTCTTTCTTTCTTTCTTTCTTTCTTTCTTCTTTCTTTCTTTCTTTCTCTCTTTCTTTCTTTCTTTCTTTCTCTCTTTCCCTCTCTCCCTCTTTCCCTCTTTCTCTCTTTTCTTCCTTCCTTCCTTCCTTCCTTCCTTCCTTCCTTCCTTCCTTCCTTCCTTCCTTCCTTCCTTCCTTCCTTCCTTCCTTCCTTCTTTCTTTCTTTCTTTCTTTCTTTCTTTCTTTCTTTCTTTCTTTCTTTCTTTCTTTCTTTCTTTCTTTCTTTCTTTCTTCCTTTCTTCTCTCTTTCCCTCTCTCCCTCTTTCCCTCTTTTTCTTCCTTCCTTCCTTCCTTCCTTCCTTCCTTCCTTCCTTCCTTCCTTTCCTTCCTTCTTCCTTCCTTCCTTCCTTCCTTCCTTCCTTCCTTTCTTTCTTTCTTTCTTTCTTTCTTTTCTTTCTTTCTTTCTTTCTTTCTTGTCTTTCTCTAGTTCTTTTTGTGATGCTCATGATCACACCAGAGTCTTCTATATACTAAACAGGAGCCCTGTCATAAAAGCTTCATTCCAGATCCCCTTAATTATTTTTCTACTATTTTAAAGGTAATTTTCCCATATGTGAAGGCTTTACATTTTTTTGCTTGTGATACATTGATTACATAAAATGTTGATTAAATAAATAAAGAACATTCTCACTGTTTTCAATAAATAGATTGAATGGAATAGATGCAAAAGGTTATTTGTGTAATTTGTGTAACAAATTTATTTCTTTGTGTAACAAAATGTGTTTCTTGTTTATTTTTTTTAATCTTTTTATTGAATCACCATGTGGAAAGTTACAAAGTTCTCAGGTTTATGGTCTCAGTTATACAATATTCAAACACCCATCCCTTCACCAGTGCCCATAGTCCACCACCAAAAACCCCAGTATACCCCCCGCCCCCACCCCCCTACCCCCTACTGTATAACTAATTGAATTTCACTTCATTTGCTCTTTACCTTGATTACACTCCATATTTCAACACAAAACTCACTATAGTTGTTGGAGTTTCCACCCAAGAGAGACAGACCTACTACCAAGGAAGCATTTGATAATTAGTTTTCCATTGCTGGGAATGAAGAGATATGGAGCCCCCACTGCTACAAGTACATAACTATTCTTCTTCTTTTTTTTTCCTTTTTCTTTTTCCCTTTTTTTTTTTCACCCTCATCCCCCATCCCACGCCTCATAGTATGGTGTACGCCACACCGCTACGGCTGGTGTGGGGCTTTTGCTTAGTTCACAGTCCAGAGAGGTTGCTGCTACATTAATAACCTTCAATATTTCAACAAAAACTTACTGTTATTATTTGGGGTTCCCCCCCCCCCAAGTCAGACCTGTTCAAAAGGAACCCTTTCACATAGCTGACAATAATAGATGTTAAGTCGTGCTGACACGGCCGCGGCTGCGCGGCTTTGGATTTCTGTATAAAGTCCAGGGAAAATTCTACCAGAAATTGCATATCCCAGTTTGCAGTCCCAGTGCATTGTTATAAGAAGCTGCGCTGGATGCCCGAAAGTGTTAGGTCTCTGGAATCAAAGTCTTTAGGCGGAGAGGGTCCGTTTCCCTCTCAGCAACTCCGAATTTATCTGGGCCGAGGGCGTGCCGGTTTCACCCCCTTCCCATGAGTCCCTGGGAGCCCCGAGTGTAGAAATCGCATACCTCTGGGTTAGGATTCTCAAAGATGGCGCCTGCCATGCGGTAGCTGCCTCTGCTGTTTTGCCGCCACCACCGCCGCCGCCATTTTCCGTGCAGGAAGACAGGGTGGGGAGGAAAAAACTCCACCCCCGGGCAGCACAGGGCTGAAGCCTAGTTCGCAGTCCCAGTGCATTGTTATTAGAAGCTGTGCTGGATGCCCAAAAGCGTTAGGTCTCTGGAATCAAAGTCTTTAGGTGCATAGGGTCCCTGTGTTATTTGTTTAAAACAAAAAAATTGATTTTATTTTTCAGTTTTTATGTAACTCTAACTCAGATCATCCCAGGTGTAGAATTGGAGACAATACCATGTTTCCTTGAGTGCTGGTGATACATTCAACAGTCTCTAATGCTATACAGACCCATGTAACATTTATTCTTTGTCTATGCTTTATCATAGAAGAAAACTAAACCAGAAAAAAAAGTTCTGTTATGAAAACCATCTTAATCTTTACTTATATTTTATGCAGAGAACTGTCGTTTATTGATTAGTTGTTCTGGTCTTTATATGATGGTGACAATCTAGTGTAATATATCTTCATTCATGGTAATAAATATAATATAATGAAACATGCACATACGTATTATTCTAGTTTTATGGGAGATACTGTCCTGTGGGAGTAACGTCTCATATAGAATCTGTATTGAGCATGTATTATATGCTAGGCAATGGAATGTTTATTTATGTTCACCAGCCCATTATAAGTTACTGGCTCAGTTTTTGTCTTTCCTCAGAGACTACCTCCAGTGCTTGAGGTAACTACCAAAGTCATATTTGTTGGTCATGGGGGATGATGCAGTGTGAGGTGCCAGAGATTAAACTCAGGGCCTCCCACATGGTAAACATAATGCTCTGCCAGTCAAACAATATCCTTAGCCCTAAATGATCCCGTGTAAAGAAACTGGCTTAGGAAAATTAGTAACATGTCCAATGCCACCAAACTTGTAAATGGTGACCACTTGATTAATCATACTTGTAATTTAGTTGACTTATATATTAAAAAATTACTCTCCGGGGCAACTTTTAATGTTTGATGACCTATGTTAGAGTCTTAAGAAAAAAGAAAAGGACAACAAAAGAACTGATAGGAGGAGAGGAGATAAATGCTAATATGTATGTTGAGGCATCTGAGTCTGAGCTCCTGGGAGGTACCACACATTACAAGGAGGCTGAACTCAGATGTGGGGGAAAAGAAAAGTAAGCATCAGTACCTTTTATAAAATTTCTCATGAGATAAGACCTAGTATTTACATCTTAGTGGTTGGAGGTAGATGAAGTAAGGAACAAAAGACTGTATCCCAAAACGAAAACAAATAGTCTACATATCTTTTAAATTTATTCATTATTATTAATGGGCCTGAATGATAGCACAGTGGGTAGGGCATTTGGCTTGGACATGGTCCATCGTCGACCCGGATTCGATTCTTCCGCCACTCCCGAATAGCCCGGCAAACTACCGAGAGTATCCCACCCGCACTGCAGAGCCTGGCAAGCTACCCATGGAATATTCAATATGCCCAAAACAGTAACAGCAAGTCTCACAATGGAGACGTTACTGGTGTCCGCTTGAGCAAATGGATGAGCAATGGGATGACAGTGACAGTGATTATTATTAATCTCCAAATATTTATGGTAACTGATAGTCCCAAAAGCAGCACAATATTTTATAAACAATTATTTCTAGGCTAAATAGATGGAAGCTAGCTTCTGACCTACATTGCTTTGCAATGGATTCTGAATGTGGTACAAATGGATTTCATCATTATTAGCATCATTATTTTTATTAAAGGTCAAACATGACAAAGAGGATTCATGCTTGTCAACAAAGCTACTTAGTACTTCATGGTTTTCCTTTTCAAATGGGCTTTTGCAAATATTAAACAGACAAATGATTCTACTGTGATGTGAATAGAAGCCACACAGCTGTAACTCCATGGACTCTGTGAATATGTTCCCTGCAATGTCAATTAATTTTGCTTCCTGAAGCATATTCTTTCATGTATAGTTTCATCCATGCTGTGTGTTCTGCCTGGAATGATTAGAGGCCTGCTAAAATGGATAAAAATAACAAATTAAAAACATAAAAAACAACCAAACATAATAGCTTTTCAGGAGTGAGGCCAGAGCGGAGTCTGCTTTCTTTCCATTTTCTGTGTTTTAATTTATAGTGTAAATTAATCGCCTTTCTCCCACCCCTTGATAAGAATGGTCTTTTGCACTCTATTAACCCTAGGTTCTAGAGAGAGGCAATTTCCTAACAGGTGAATTAACACTAGATAACATTACCTCAAATGCCAAGTCATTTAATGTGTAATTGAAAAAAAAAATTTTTTTAGGAGGGAGTCAGGCAGTGTCTTAACTTTAAAAAAGAAAAAAAAAAGAAAATCATTATTAAAAAAAAGTCTTTACAAACTAACTATAGACTCCCTACCTCCCGAGAGTGATTTGCCTATTAACAAAGCACGAGAGAAACTCCCACTACCAGACAGGAAGAAATAGCCCCCGATTTCCAATTACTTTTGCGGTTGACAGTTCACTGGACTGTTAAGACGCATTCGGTACCATTGTGTGGATGTGGTGAAACCAGGCAGCTGCGCGCGCCTCTCTTTTTGATTATGCAGTAATTAGACTGTTCCACTAATGGAAGGAGGGAAAAAAAGTTTCTAGAGAAAATGACATCCAGTGAAGCTCGCTTTGAAAAAAAAAAAAATCCACAGGCACAAAAGAATAAAGAGTAACCTTTTTGTCAGGAACACTGAAAGGCTTTACGCCTTAACGAAGCGGCATTAAAAATGAAAAGTTGGAATCTCAAATTAGCACAGGCATAATTGTATGTTTGCTTGCAAATAATAAAGCAAATAGGTGATTCAGACAAGCTCATTAGTCAATAATAAGGCCTTTCAGAGATGTACACAAGAGACTTTGGGATGCCGACGAGCTTCTCTAAGAATCCTGGATTCCGTGTCTCTACTCTGAATTCATTGAAGATCCCTTGACAATATCCGGAGAGGGGACGTGCCCTTTTGTCCTTGAACTGGCTTCACCTGAGAGCTCAGCTCTCCTTGTAGGTTATTAATGTATTAGTCACCCTATAAAAGTTCCCCTGATTTATTTTTCTGCCAGAGAATTTAATTCCTTCTCTTCAAATTAAAACCTCAATTCAGTCTCTCTGCTCTTTCTGACTCGCCTGACACCCAGTTTTCTTTTCCCCCCTTTCTCCTTTCTTCCCACTTTTTCCCCCCTCACTCAACTTTGTATTTTAGTATTTTGTGTGAATGTGACATTTTCCTTTTTACCTATAGAATTCCTCCTTTCTCTCTTCCCGGTGTGAATTGAAAACGGCCCTCCTTTATTCAGCGCACTGCAAATGACTGGCAATCCATTGCAGCTACGAATATAACCAAATGTCTCCCTTTTTGGTCTTATAAATTCTTAGAAGCTTGGATGCCCTTTGCAGTTTCTCTTTTTTTTTCATGTGTTAGCAGGTACAGTGAAAAAAGAGTTCAGAGATGGAAAATGTTGAAATGATCAGTTAAATGCATTGCTCTGATGAAAGAGAAGTTTTATTTATCTGTTTTTTTCTTAAAAGATATATTACTAGTTTATACCTGTTTTATACTTGGTTAGAAACTGTAGAATGATTCTCTGGTTCGATTCCTCTTTTATGTGGCAATTAAAAAGAACATTTTAGGAGCTTTCCATGGTAACCATCTTTTTCAAACAAAAATTCAGGACCCAGATTTTGACAAAAGATTTTTGTGCCAATTCTGCCATTGAGAAGCACATTGTTAGATTTAGATTGTGAGACAGTGACAGACTTGAATTCAGGAATCTTTCCTTGTTTATGGGGTGGTAACATTTAAAATGAGGAGCAGTGGAGGTTTTCATGACAGGGCTGTGATGTGAACAGAACTGAAAGGCTTTATGTACAAATTTCAACTAATTATTATCCCTTCCCCGAAGCAAATAAAAGTGTCACCACTCAGGGTAGACCCTCAAAGATACTCTGTTTTATTGTGAAAATCACACCTTACAAAGTATTTTTCCTATCAATATCTACTTACATCACATGATGCAATTGATCTTAAAGTACTTCACATTTGCTATGGACAAAAGAATCTATCTTGACACCTTGGTTCAGAAATGGTAATTTAAGATGTGGTCTCCTGTGAAAGGAATGTAATGTAGTTTGAAATTATTTGTAGTTGTCTGCCTGTTATTGTCAAATAGAGGAAGGGTGGGAGGAGAAATGGCCATTTAAAAGGGCACATTTCAAAAATAAGATTTTTCATTTTGCTGGTTTTGACCACATCTGTCATTGACATTATTACTGTCATTAACATCATTAGCGTGTTCATGGCCATCATCAGGCTACAAAGCCAGGAATCATGGGGCACCATGTGTTTCTACTTCCAGAGCCTTTTATTGTTGTCCAGCAAAACCCAAGCAAAACAAAACAAAGGCTACTGAAATTGAACAAAAACCACACATCCCAAACCCACCATTTTGATATGTGCTTGGAAAATGCAATGCTCATATTACTCTTAAAACCAGTGCTCTCTTTTGTCTAATACATATCTTCTTATTCTGTCTATTCCCTTCATTATTATGTTTTTGATTTTTCCTCGGCGAGGGCGCACATCCAGCGGTGTACAAGGGACCATGTAGTGCTGGTGATCGAACCCAAGCCTCCTACCTGCAGAACGTGTGCTCAGCGAGTTGAAATATTCTCCACTCACATTAAGAAACACACGACACAGGCTAGATAGAGAAAGCAATGACTCACCAGTGAAATCAAATTGTTCTTTGTTAAATATTGGTGTCAGTGAAATTTTTATAACTAGAACAATGTTTAGATTGGAACCCTAATTCATACGAACCGGACAGCTCAATTTTAAATTAAATTTATAGAAAATTATCTATTAAATGAGACATGCTTTTTTGGCAATGAATATAATTACTTTTCTTCCTTTCAATGAGTGTTTCAGAATTTTTTTTTTTAAATATGGAATGCTTCACGAATTTGTGTGTCATCTTTGTTCAGGGACCATGCTAATCTTCTCTGTATCGTTCCAATTTTAGTATATGTGCTGTCAAAGTGAGCACCAGAATTTAAAAAAATTCCTCATATTAGATTTTCTTCAAGTTTGATACCGACCCAGTATGCAATATTTTTTGCTTTGTTATATTACAAACAAGGTATATGTAGCAAAACATACACTTGAGAAGAGTTCTGATTTTCATGTTTAAAGTTTTATTGAGGGATCACCTAACCCTTGTGATCTTGATCTACTCCATAAATATTTATTTATTTGAGACTTCAGATACAGAGGATTGACTATTTGGTATTCATTCTCCCTGCATTATGCAACATCGTCATTAGCAGTTCATACAACAGTGTTTTCTAGGAATGCTGGCAATGTGACTTAGCAGTATAATGCATGTCTCCTAGTTATGAAATCCTACATTCAAACTGCCTCTCTCTTTCTCTCTCTCTCTCTCTTTCTCTCTCTTTCTGCCCTTCCCCGTGTGTGTGAGTGTGTATATGTGTTTTGTACTGCTTGTTGTATCCTACTGTAAATTTCCCCATATTCCATACCACTGTTCAAATTAATCTTTTCGTCTGTATGTCTATTTGAAAGAATGCCACACTTGGAAGTGCTTAGTGGTTGCTCGTGACTTGGTGCTTAGGTTTCTTTCAGTCTTGCTCAGGGGCCATGCAGTGCCGTGATCAATCCTCTGAGCTACTGCATGCAAAGAATACACTCCAGCCCATTGAGCTGTCTCTCTTGCCCTTTGTGTGGCTTTTGATAGGGTGCATGGTTTGTGTGTCTGACACTTTAAGTGATATTGTTGTAACATTCTATTCTGTTTGCTTAAATTTTAAATTGAGCCCTAGCTCTAAAAAAATCTATTCATTTTATGCCAAGAGATAGTATGCTGGGCTAAATATTACTCTGTGTTTCATCCCTGGCCCCACATGGTCCCCATGAGCATTGCTGGGTGCAGCCCTGTAGGTTCTCGACATTGCTGGGATGGTCCAGGAAATCTCCAGCAACGCAGGGCCTGAACATACCACATCCTTCCATCAAATCAGTGGCCTGCTTGACAGAGAATCACAAGTGGCTGTCCTCCCATCCCCGGCTCCTGAGCACTGCTTAAGTCCCCCGTCCCCCTTCTTCCCCCCCCAAAAAAAAAGAAGAAAAAAAACGTTTAAAAATGACTTGTTTTTCTGTGACCATAGATTGAAGATATTTGGAAGCTAGGAAGCAGCTGGCAAACCGGCAGCCTTGACTTCATATTTAGCCTTAATTAAGTATGAAGTACATGGGAATATTTGTTAACATTTTAGAGTAGAAAGGAATCAGTAAGTGGTGGAGGAGCGGAAAAAAATACAGAAATTTGAAAAAAAAGATTCAAAAATACAACAGAAATATGTTGGGAGTGATGGGCAACGGGAAGAGGGGCAGTAGCACCATCAAAGTAAAGGTATAAATTTGGACATTGTAGAATTCCAGTTAGTAATAGCACTGTAGCACTGTCATCCCGTTGTTCATCAATTCGGCTCATGCGGGCACCAGTAATGTTTCCATTGTGAGACTTGTCGTTATTGTTTAAGGCATATCGAATCATATGCTATTCAGAGTCAGCAATAGAAAACAAATTGTCCGGCTGGAGCAATAGCACAGCGGGTAGGGAGTTTGCCTTGCATGAGGCCAACCCGGGTTCGATTCCCAGCATCCCATATGGTCCCCTGAGCACCACCAAGGGTAATTCCTGAGTGCAGAGCCAGGAGTGACTCCTGTGCATTCCCAGGTGTGACCCAAAAAGAAAAAAAAAAAGAAAAATTGTCTAATGTTGCCTTTTTGGAGGTCTAAGTGTTGGGGGGAAAAATCCCAAATAATAATGGTGGATCTGGTGTTCAAATACTGAATGTAATCAAAGTAGAGAAAGAGTAATGTGGAAAGCAGCTGCCACACAGGCAGAGGGAGGGTGTGGGATGGGGAATATACTGGGCTTTTTGGTGGTGCAAAATGTGCTCTGGTGAAGGGACGGGTGTTTCATCATTGTATGACCGAGACTTAAAGCCGAAAGCTTTGTAACTGTTCTCACGGTGACTCAATAAATACATTTATTTAAAAAATAAATAAATACATGAAATAAAATAAAGATCCATAGCAAGGCAGGGGAAAATGGTTTTGTTCTGGACATGCTCTAGCTTTGGTCCTAACTATTAAGTTCCCGCACTACCAAGAACAGCTTCACTTATGTGACTGGGGGAGATGGTGGAAAAAGCTTTAACCCAGGTCTTCCTCCATATAAATGATGCTCTAAGAAGAGAATAGTGCCTCTTTGAGAGTCTGTTTATAATTATACTCATGAGCAGATTAATGGAGTTATTTTTAAATGTCTTGAGTCAATTGCTAAAGACTTGGGGATGGAATTGGTAAGGCTCTACTAAATTGATAACCTGAGCTAAGAAGTCACAGAGCTAATATATTCATATGTAGGAAAATGCATTCAAACATTTTAATATAGGCATATTTGTCATAATTTTATTTTTAATTTCTTTTTCCTTTTTTTTTTTTTTTTTTTGCTTTTTGGGTCACACCCAGCGATGCACAGGGGTTACTCCTGGCTCTGCACTCAGGCATCACTACTGGCAGTGCTCAGGGGACTATATGGGATGCTGGGATTCGAACCTGGGTCGGCCACGTGTAAGGCAAATGCCCTACCCGCTGTGCTATCGCTCAGCCCCCTATTTGTAATTTCTTTCTTTCTTTTTTTCATTTTTTGGTTAGCATCACACCTGCAGATGCTAAGGGCTTACTCTTGGCTCCATGCTATCATTCCTGGCTGAACTTGGGGAACTATATGTAGTGCCAGGGATCAAACTGGAGTTGGCCACATGCAAGGCCCCTGTGCTCTCTCTTTGGCCCCTATCTGTGGTTTCTAATGCCAACAATTTATAATCAAATTAAACCACATGATTATTATGTCAAAGTTCAGAAAATTTATCAATTTGACATTTAATTGTTAATTATAATCAATGGACACACAGATCTGGACTAAAAAAAAACTTACTTGTCAATAAATGAACAACTCTAACTCTTTCTATGTAACAGAAAGCCTAGTGTTGAGTGATCATTGCAGATATCAAATAGCCCGATATTTAAAAATGTATTGTTCAATATACTGTGCTGTGATTTTGTCTGTTATCTAAACAGATCTGCCAGGAGTGAAATCTTACTAAATGCACTTTTCATGTCTCATTCTGAATATAATTGTTCTTGAGTTATAAAAAAAAACACAACCTATCACTTAGCAGCTGGAAAATAATGTTTTGATGGTAGTCAAGACTTGGGGATAAAACCTCTCCAGTGGATCCTGTCAACATTCAGCTTACAGAAGCTACTCCTGCTTGTTTCAGGGGAAGATTTTCAATCTGTCTGCATCTAGCTGCCAAAACTTTTAGATGAATAGGGAGGAATACAGTCAATCACCCAGATGTTCAACCTGCAGGAGGCCATGCACCCAACTATTTGGAAACAACCAGGTGCCTGGAACACAAAGGAAACGCATCTGGAAGGTGTGTGTGTGTGATCAACTTTTTGAGCAGATATATTGATGTCATGCTGAAACAATTATTAACCCCTTTGTACCCAAGTATAAGATAAAGTGCACACGATATAATTTAGAGGAATGTTAACATCTCATTCATTTACTATGTTACTCTTATTAATAAGTGTGGATAATTCTATTTCAGCATATACATTAATGCTTATTATCTCATGTAAGCTGTTTGGAAATTGAATAATTAATGCTTCTTCGCTGTAATGGTGTATAATACAATAAAGACATCTCTAGTTTTTCTTTTCTTTTATCCATCTTCTAAATTCTAGCTTCCCATTTAATTCCTAACACTTTATCAAAGTCACCTAGTCCTAAGATAATTCAAATTTCTAATAAAGGAAACACCCTCGACTTCCCTAGTGATTAAAAAATAAAAACTATTGTTGGGACTTTAGAATGGTGGATCTATTGTCAGAATTTTCAGAATGTCTTTTTGAAGCTTTAGGTCAAAATATAAGCAATAAAGATCTGAAGTTTTGAGAAAAATGAACAAACTATTATAATTTAGTATAAGTACTACAAGACCATGGAATAGTTAAATACTAATAGTTGGTATTGGAATTATCTTTTTTGTTGCACTAGGAATCAAAGTACCATTACAAGATGAATAAAAAGTACTGGAAAGATTGTGAAGATAGCTCATAGACTCAGGAAACGGGTATACTACACTGTTATTAAACTAGGGCAAAATGGATGTAGATTGAAATGCACTTGTTCTACACTGCAGTGTGGTAAAAGGTTACCAAGAAGTTAGGGGGAATAGTGGTAGGTTGTAGATGTAGCTGTTATTTTGTCACTACTTGAACACATCCCTCTTTGAAATAACTGAGGTATGGATATTGCCATTCTCTCTCTCCTGTGCAGCATGTATTTGTAAGGAGTCTATTATCTTACAGTCGTAGAGACACAATTCCATTAAAAAGGATATTTTTATTTAAGAATATATATTGGTAAGATTTAGAAAGCTGAGCTCTTCACTGGATCTATAGGTACACAATTCACAAATAGAATAATTCTATTAATCTGAACTAAAAAGAAATCAAAATGTAAGTAGAAGAGAGAAAAGATAAAAGGAAGGGTTATGGATGTAGCTCAGGGGTAGAACACTTACCTTGCATGGGTGAGGGTTTGGGTTTGGTCCTATTAACCAGAAGGAAAATGAAAGAAAGGGAGAATGCTAAAGAGCTAGTGTGAAGACCTAGGTTTGAGAGAAAGTAACTGCTTGAAAATAACTCTGGGAGTTGGTTTAAAAAAATTAATAACAAAGCTACTTTAAAGGCTAACATTCCTTCTGAGTTTTATGTCGTTCTGTAATATGAGCTGCTTCTTTCCCTTTTCTGCTCTAAACATCCATAACGTCAGAGGAGGTCTTCAGTGAGAATTGAGAAACAGATGTCATCACATCTCGATTTATGGATATAGAACACAGAACGAACTATACACCTGAGAAGGAAGACTACAAAACAAGAAGTCATTAATAGAACACTCCGCTCTCTATTGCTCCCCCAATATTTTAAAAAGAAAATTTTTGTAAGGGTTTTGGATTACCAGCAACCATTAGAGCTTAAGATGATCACATCGGTTCTAGATAAAGATTCTAAAGAGGAAGAGTTGACTCCGAGCTACTTTGTAGGTCTGTATCCTTACTATCTTCTTGTTAAAATAATAAATGATTTTCTCCTTTAAGAAATAGATTTAATGCAACAGCTGAGCAATATGATAAATTGTCTGAAACTAGTGTGAGCCATCTGGCTGTCATGAATAGTTTGATATAAATGGAACCCAAAGTAAGAAATCGAAGAAGACAGTAGCTTCTAACTTAAAAAGAATGTGCAAGATTTGAAAAATAAGCTCTTGTTTCAGATACTTGTTGATTACATTTGTAAAACATTGAGTAGAGATAGGTGCTATGACACTATGACTAGTTCTAAATAATCAAAACAAAAGAAGATATGGGAGTCACAGATCTCAAAAAAGATAACTGATAAATCTAGTCCTATAAATTTGTACTCTAAGACTCAGCCTTTAGTTGGCATTTATGGAAACTCAGTAATGTTAGAGTTGCTGGGTTTTTTTATGATATATTTTTCTTATTTCTCCAAGTCTATTTTTTATTTATGCATTCATTTTCAAGCATTTATTGAGTGTTCACTATGTGTCAGACATTGCTGCACATCACTTAGAATACATACATAAATAAAATGTTCTTATTCTTAGGAGCACATAGTCTGATGAATTCTTTTACATTACTTTAAATTTGGGGGGACCCTTCTAGTGGGTGGTTCCTGGGAGCTTGGGGGATCATACTCTGGGGTGGGGGGAGGTGGGAAGGATGGTCACTCCTAGTGGTGCTCAGCCAACCAGGCCAGTGGTTCATGCTAAGGCCCAGAAATGCAGTATTGCTCACATGCTGTGGTACTAGGTACTATCGGGGCCACCTAGTGGTACTTGAGGGCCTCCAGTGCCAAACTTGGGGTGCTTGGGAACCTCCAGACATGTCCTGTGCAAATTTTTGGAGGCTGAGTGATGCCAGATCAAACCTAGGTTGGGTGTGTGCCTACACAGTGTGACTGGTGAACCGTCTCTTAGTCCATGTAAATTCTCTCATGAAGGTTAACAAATTGATTGCACATACATAGAAAAAAAATAACAACAGGAAAATTTTCTGGAGGTTTTGTTTCAAGATCAATATGAGCCCATCCTTTGATTCCTCCCAGAAAGCAACTACACAGGTTTACAAAAAATAAAACATAATTCACAGCTGCATTAATACATGTGTAGAGGAAGGAAGTGAATTCTGATGCAGAAAGAAAAATTCAGAATAATTTCCATCGTATTGCTGTTCCTGTTAGTTCACCCTGCCTTTCCTTTTTCCTTCATTGTTATTGTTGATGAAGTTGTCATTTCAATGGTCAGAGACTGCACACATGCCTGGTTATTGTACTCAATCCTTTTTGTAGCTGTGATGTTCGCTGGGGGGTCACACATCCACTTGCAGTGCTCATACACTCAAGCAAAATGATCACTGAGGTTTGAGGTTACGTGTTATGTGTTAGGTTTGCACATAACAACTATAGTTGTTTGTTAGGGGTCGCACTCTTGACCCGGGTTATAGTTGAGATGCTATACAGGGCTACTGTGATGCTAACACACATCCTCACCAGAAACACTCTTCCTGGCTCTGGTGTTTTGCATATTTTTTATTTTGCATATCTTTATTTTGTATATTTTTATAATTTTGCATATTTAAATTTACTTTTTAATTGGTGGTACTCATTAGAGTTTGCAAGCCCAAACCCTTTTTGATAAACACATATGTAGCTGGGCGCAACTGAAAATCACCTGTGGTACCAAAGAATGGAGAGAGAAGAAGTACCAGACGCAATCAAGAGAAATGTCTGGGTCATGCTTAGCACATGTGATGTACAGGGGGTTTGAGCCTGTGGCTAGATAGATGCAGCCAGGAGTTCTAAGCCACTCTATTATTCCCCCATGCCTCAAGTAATTTCTGAAGAGGTCATTTTTTTTCAGTGACATATGACTGAAGGACCTTTTAGGATGATAAGGTGATAGGATTCTGAAACTTTATTGTCTCAGAACAGGTAGGGAAGAGAACAAATTCTGTCTTACAGAAGAAATAGAATGATCAACGAAGACTATGTGTGTGTGTGTGAGAGAGAGAGACAGACAAAGAGAGAGAGGGAGAGAGAGAAATGTGGGGAAAGAAATATGGATTAAAATGATCTTTAAAATTCAAAGAAATTTAAACTTTAAGTGCTTGAAGTTTAGCCATATGGAAGAAAGAGTAGATTCACTCTCTTCTGCATCATCAAACCAAGAAGGGCATATTTTGGCTTAATATGATGGAAATCTGAATAATAATTGAACTATCCAAGAATGGTGGAATAGGCTGCTTAGAAAACTATTGAGATTCACATCACTAGAAATGCTTGATCAGAAGCTGAATGACCTTGCCTCCAGTCTGCAGTGCACAGGATGTTCTCCTAGAATGCAGTAATGTTTAAAATATTTTCTAATTCTAGAATTCACCAAATTTGGCATTATTTCTATTACACTTTTAGATCACTCAAACCCAAATTAATTTTCAAAGAGATATCTGAGTGAAGGCCAATGCTGTGAATTTGGTCAGGGGATATAGACAATGTGGATAATATTACTGGCCCCTCTCAGTAAGTCACTGGAGAAAGAAACACTTTCAAAACAAGTATATCCTCATTTATTTGTCAAGCTTTTTTATCTATTTATTTTTATGGTACTAGTGAAGTGAACCTGGCACCTCATTCATGCAAAGCATGCACCGTACCTCTGACCCATAGGTAAATATAACTAGCACTGGAAAAAATGCTTTGGAATTGTTTAATTAGCAGCTTTTTATACAATAATTCATTTAGCTTGAATTCAAACACAGACAAATTTTGGCTACTCAAACTTGAAAAATAGGCAGAAATTTTTGAGTATCATCAATGTAGATCTGTCACTTTAAGAAAACAATGAACAAGGATATCTCCAATGAGGGTGTTTACAGGAACATTGGCAAAATGAAATTTGAATTTTTTCATATGGTAATGACGTTCCAATGCTTAAATAATTTTCTGAGAAAATCACAGGTGATATTATTAACAAATGTACTGTGTGTGTGTGTGTGTTGGGGAGGTTATTATATGATAGAGTATGTTAACACTTGGATCAGCCATGTTATTGGATATGCCCATGTTTTTTCAAATAAACAAAGTATAATGTTATAAAATCCTGGTTGGGCAAAAGAATCACTCAAGGGGCTCTACAAACCAGTGAGTGCTTACATAACAAAGTATAAAAATACTGATACATTCTCAGATTCCACATTGTAACTAACTGAAAAAAAATCACCACTTGTAGGGTTTTGTGGAGTATAGATTGGGAGTTTCTAACATTGCTACTGAAATATTTCTTTCTCTTTCAACTATGTACATGTTTGAGAACAAGGTTTCTTTATATAGTGTACCAAAAATCTCATATTGTCATGTTGAACACCAAGGCAGATACAAGAGTTTAGGTGTCTTCTACTAAGGCACATTTGGAGAAGATTCGTGAAAATGCCAAGCAGAGGGAAGCAGGCTGGGGAGATAGCTCAGAACCCCTTAGTTTTGTTATTTTGCAGCATTGCTCTGGGAGTAGGTCTTAAATTATGTTGCCTTGAAAAGCCTAGTGCCTTTTATACAAATATGTAATTTATGTAAATGCATAATGGGTTTTATTGCTGTTATTGAAAGTGAATTAATGAAGAAATATTTTAAAAGGTAACTTCTACTAGAGTAAAATGTTTTAAAAATCTCTTGTTTGCACTAGCTCATCTAAAACTTTAATAACAATGGATATGAAATATTGCTATCATAGAGGGCTGCAGTGATAGTACAACGGGTAGGGTAGGGTAGGGCGCTTGCCTTACCCTTGGCTAATGGGGTTTCGATCCCAAGTACCCCATATGGTTCCATGAGTCTACAGGAGTGATTACGGAGCACAGAGAGTCGGTCTTGAGTGAGGAGGGCCAACTGACCCCATGCCCTTGAGAAAGAGGCAAAGACAGGGTCACTGTCTCTGACCCTTGCGTCAGGAGTGTGAACCTCTTTTTTTTTTTTATGCTTTTTGGGTCGCATCCAGCGATGCTCAGGGGTTACTCCTGGCTTTGCACTCAGGAATTACTCCTGGCGGTGCTTGGGGGACCATATGGGATGCCGGGGATTGAACCCGGGTGGGCCACGTGCAAGGCGAACGCCCTACCCACTGTGCTATCGCTCCGGCCCCCATGAGTGTGAACCTCTTTGACATATGAGATGGAGGCATGTCCACATGGTTGGAAAAGCAGGATGCGTGCAGGTGAGCTTGGCAGAGAAGCAGGATGTGTGCTCGTCTGGCAATGGGGAAGACGTGTGATGAAAAGTAGGCCACACATGGAGGGCAGATCAATAAAGAGGGGAGCCTATTGCTTATTTTTTAAATTGATATTTTAATATCAATCAGTTTTTTAACTGTCGTCTAACTACTCTGTTTTGAGATCCTTTTTACTATTGTTTAACTATCTCATCTTTGGTTTCCTAGTTTTTTGGGGGGGCTTATATTCTTAAATTAATTAGTGAATTATTTACCTATTGTCCTAATAATAGTCCTATTTTGAATCAATAGATTGCTTTGCTAACCACTTATCTTTGGCTTCTGTATCCAACTTGCTTGCTAACTTAGTGTGGGAATGACAGATGAACTGGATCCATAAAAAGCTCAGAAAGACAATCTGGGAGCTGCTCATCTGTTCAATTTCTGGTCAAAGAGAGAACAGTTGCTGGTCAGCTAAAGCAGAATTCCTGACTTAAACTTTGCCGGGTGTGCCTCTTCTCGGCCTAAAACACTGAGTAGTACCACTGGGTATAGTAAAATACCACCACCACAAACAAAACAGTTTGTTACTATCATAGTTCTTTTTTTTTCTTTTAATCAGTGCCAGGATTGAAATCAAGGTCTCACATATGCAAGGTATGAATTTTGACTGGAGTGATAGTACAGCGGGTAAGGCATTTGCCTTGCTGTAGCTGACCCAGGTTCAATTCCTCCACCCCTCTTAGAGAGCCTGGCAAGCTACCGAGAGTATCCTACCCGCATGGCAGAGCCTGGTAAACTACCCGTGGCATATTCGATATGCCCAAAACAGTAACAACAAGTCTCACAATGGAGAAGTTACTGTTGCCCACTTGAGCAAATTGATGAACAACGGGATGACAGTGCTGCAATGCTACAGTGACAGTACTAGGTAGAATTTATATTGTAATTTAAGAAAAGAAAAGTCATCCTTGTGAAAGAAGAGAAGAGATACCTGGGCAGCTGAACCAAAGAGAAACCTAAGGATATCACTGTTACTGTCACTGTCATCCCATTGCTCATGGATTTGCTTGAGTGGGCACCAGTTATGTCTCCATTGTGAGCCTGGTTGCCACTGTTTTTGGCATATTGTATACACTACTTTGATAAGAACAGAGATATAGGGAAACAAAAAAAAAGTATACCAAACACATTGGCACTATTGTAACCATGCTATGTCAGTAACATTAAAATATATATATTTTAAAAGTAAAATTTCTCTGCAAAGTATTTCTCTCTGTACACTATCTCTGTGTCAGAATTAGGGCTTGCAAAGAATGTGGGAGATGTGAATAGTTTCCTCTTGCACAGAGGTACTACTACTCTTTGTTCACTTTTAAAATAAATAATAATGGTGAATTGAGTGGTGGGGAGGGGAAATAAGAGAATCAGTGACAATATGAAAAATTTTACTTGTCTTGTGGTAAAACTCATCTGCACTCCCGAAAACAATCATTGAGTCTTTCTCCAAGGGGGGTGCTTATATGTTTTTAAAAATCTTACTGCTTGTACCCATTCTGAAACGAGCATCTCAGATTGTGTCCATGCGTCAACTTCTTCTTTAATCAGTTACTTGATTTCTGAGCCTGTGTTACACAATGTACTTATCTGCTTTCTTTCTTTTACTTGAATCCTTCTCTGTGCTTAAGTTTTCAAGGGCCTCTGGGCAGGTACCCAAGACAATCTCACATCAACTCTCGAAAACTCTGATTCAGATCTGTTCCATGGGAAGTGTTGCATTCGTGACCCATCACTGGTGGGATTGCAGTGATTTCACTAGCTCGGTGCACCTCATCTGAACTCTGTCTTAGTGCATTTAAGAACTCACAAACCCAAGTTCAGATAATCCTTAAGGCACACAGAGTGGCTTTCTTGTCACTGTGAAAGGCAGCATTAGGTGTGGGTGCTGGAGGTAAATGGATAGCTAAAACGGTCATTTTGTTTTTTCACTTTTGCATCCTTTGCAAAGTAAACTTGTACTCATTCTATTAGAAGATGGATGAGTAGTTCTGTATGTTCTGAACTGATGTCTCAGTTTGGCTAACTGGTTGCGGTGAAAAGGACAGAGTACTGGCTCAGGCCAGGGTCTTCAGAAGTCTGGAGTGCTTCTGATGTCTCCAGGTACCTCCTAAGCTCATCTGAACAAAGCCATGCAGGGTGTCTGCGAGGAGGGCAGGGCATCAAGGAAAACAAAGCAACACAGCTGCCTCCGTGGTTGCCATCTCAAACCAACCATTAGCCAGCTAACTTATAAAACAGAGAGCTGTTTTCCTGTACTTCACTCGGAGCACTTCTGACATTAAGTGCATAGCTTCTCCTTTGTTTTTATGCAGGGAATAAACACCACCGTTTGGGAAGAAGAAACAGGAAGAAAACACAGAGACAAATATATATTTATCTGAGAGACCCGGGGGTAGGGAACAAGGAGGTAAACCTTGATGCCAGGGCAAGGAAAGGAAAGAGGCTAGAAGGATGCGTAGAGACATTTGTTTGTGTCAGTGGGAATGTTTGTCTTTTACCTTCGCAGTTGGAGACCCATTGCAGGAAGTAATCAGTTGGTTCTCTTTGGTTCTCTGCTCTGTCTCTTTCCTTCCTCCCTTCACTCCGGCTACCACTCAACTCAAAATTATTAGCTGAAGTTGAATGTAAGAGTTGATAGAAGCACTTTGACTCCTTCGATGCGTAGTGGCTGGTAGTAATGGAGACATTCTCTCTTCCCCCCAGCTTACATTTTATGGCTTGAGGTAAATTTTGACAAAAAGATTAGTCAAGATATGTCGATCCTGACCAAAAATAAACTTATGAAAGAAGTAATTTCCGCTGAAAAGGAAAAATTATCCCCTCCCTTTTTTTAAAGATAAAAACTGCATTCATTATTCATAGCATTTCTCTCGCTTTTTCTTAAAGGGCCATGTTAATTTGTCACTGACCACTAGATGGCACTTGTGTACAGCATTTGAAATTATTTTCAAGGGAAGCAAGAGTGCAATGTAGTCAGAATAGAATCTGAGGCTTTTCTCTGATGCAGCGGCTTCTTCCCCACTTGATGTCAAAAGGGGTGTAAAAGAGAAGGCCTAAATTTCTTCTGTGCTTTTTTTTAAACTTATAAAGAAAAATGAACATGGCAGAAGTGTCCTGATTAGATCGGAAGAAAAAGGATGATGCATTCTTGCTGAATGAATCAGGAGAGATGATGTTCTGTCATTCTTTAGCTATAGACCTGAAATACTACCTTTAAATTTATGGTTGCTGGTATGAACCATGGTTCTCTGTTTATCCAGTCAGTGCATTTGGGTGAAGCATGAATAGTGTGTCTTCCAATTCGTTACTTTATCACACTGACAATTTCAGAAGAAATATCAATTCTTACCCTTTGGGGTGAAAAAAATGGATCTTACAAACCTTATCAGATTGCCATGGTTTGATTCATCTTTAGGAGAACAGGCTGCCTGGCTGTTCACTGCTGCCTCCAAGTCATCTGGACATTTTCAGATGATGAAAAGGTTGATAGCAACTGTGAACATCATCCACAATTGTACCAAGACAAGGGCAGGGCTCATCTTCAAAAAAAGAAGAGTGAAAGAGAGAGAGAGAAAACAAGAAGACCAGAACCCCAATAATGCAGCTAACCTCCAAGGAAGGCCAGAGAGAGACATTGATAATCTTTCCTAACCCATGACCTTCATTTCTCTAGCCCGGGAGCTACTGTCAACATTTAGAACCACCAAAAAAAAACCCCAGCTCCTTTTGGGGGAGGTAAGATGTTGGAGATTTGCCATTTACAGCTCTGCTGACCCCACTGTTGCCGAATCCTTCCAGGTCTCATCTAATCTGGCCTCTCGGTAACCTTGACTTTCTCCCATTTAGCCTAAGCTGTTGTGAATACATGTGGTGAGGCATCATTCGATCTGATATAAAAGGGACATCTGTCCTGAAGATTAGGGTGGATCAGGGAGTTGCAATCGGGCAAAAAAAAAAAAAAAAAAAAAAAACAGCACATTGGATCATAGGAATAAAGAAATCAGAAACAGCAATGTGCATGTTAAGGGGCATGTAACGCTGGAGATGGGAACCCATTTAAATGTCTCTAGTCCGGTATCTTTGATCTCCTATTCAGGACGGCATCTGGGTTCTTTTCTCAGCGACTTGAAACTTTCAGATGCTTTTCCAAATGCCTTATCAAGTCCTGCCTCAGGAAGAGTTCAGTGGGCTTTGGAATGCTAAGCTAATGTCCAAAAAATGATGGCTATTTTAACAGGAGACAATGGATGGACTTGGAAGAATAAAATAAAAATTTTCTGGGTAGGATGTGAGTTTTGGGGTGCAGAGTCACGGAGGCCGCCCTCTCTGCAATGAAAGCACTATTTAAGCACAATACATTTGAATTATTATTACTTTCTTTAAAAAAAATTCCCTGAGCGCAAAAATTATTATATGACTGAGAGCCTAGTTAGCATTCTGATTTCTGACGGCACCAAATATGCCCAATTTGATTAAGAAACAAATCAAGACTGAATTGTTGGTAAAGTGCCAGAGTTAGGATTTTTGGAGGAGAGACACGTAAGAATGAGAAATAAGAAATACTTTGAAAATTTTGCATGAGAAGCATGTGGGTCACACGGAGGAAATGCACAGAGTTTATTGAGTATTCAGGTAGGGAGCGACACGTCCCAAGAGCAATCAAACTCCAGAGCTGACAGTGCTAGAGGAAGGTAGAGTGTCACCCGTGTCACACACTGTCACGCACCGTAAAGTGATTCTAGAACAGAGTCCTCTTTGCTCCCTGCTTTTGGAAGCTTCTAGTAATCATGGTGTCTCAAGCTTATAGGCCTTATCGTTGTCAAAAGAAAATCTGAGACTTCGAATGATACCTTCTACTATTTTGAGGGGTGAAACCTGAAACAGGGTCATTTCCCAAAACACTGTCTTAAAAAGCTTCATACTTTTGCTTTATTGTTTTATATTAATTTACTCTACATGCCACTAAGGCGGTCTTTTTCTCTGCGTTTCCGTGTTAAACTATGTAAAAGTAAGTACACTCTACCTTTAAGGGGCATCAAAATGATGGCGATCAATGCTTTATCTTTTATGTATAATAACAACATCCATGCTCTTCTATTTTAAGTAATTGCTACCTCAGTTCCTGTTTAAGGTGCTTATTTCCTTGGTTTTCTGTCTGCCATTGACTTTGCTTGATGAAGTTTAATTGCTGTTTCTCATAATCAATTGCTGTTGACAAATCTCTCCAAGTACCTCATTCCCCACCCCCCATCAATAAATAAGGGATTAAAATTATTTTATTGAGTGCAGAGAAGTGTATTGGACTTTGGAAAGCTTTTAGATGATCTAAAGAAGATTTGGTCCTTGCCCTCCACATGTCAATAGTCTTAAGGATGTATTAACTAAGACACATACTTTCTATAAATAGATATATTAAACTCTGTGTTCCATCCACCTAGAATATATTGTAACAAGGCACAATGGAAGAGGTTGGTGGAGCCTGGATTTATCTTTGAAGTTGGGGAGTAAGAAACATTTCTAAGCATTCTAATATGTCTCATTTTATCCTTAAAGAAATCTTGAGATTAATGATAGTCTGATAAACCCCATTTTATAGATTATCACATTGAAACTTTTAGGAAGGTTATTTGTCTAGAATATAGAATATGTGAAAGAGCATAACTTCAAATTTGTACATTCTTTATTTTTTTAATTTTTTAATGAATCACCAGGAGATACAGTTACAGACTTACAACTTTCATGATTAGGTTTCAGTCATACATACAATGATCAAGTACCCACACATTTTTACATTCTGATTGCAGAATCTATTGTCAGAACAGTAATTGTTCTGCTAAATTGACCTAATGACAATTTTAATGATCTTGAAATGGCTTCATTCAATTCTTCATTTTGTTGGGGATCCTGATTTATCTTGATAACTGCTGAAAACCCCAAATTCTTTGATTTTACTTCTGTCTCTGAGAAATAGAGCTAAATATTGTCTTTAACAGTATTGTGAAAAACACTTAACATGCATGATCAGTAAAAAAATGTAATGGGTAAACGTAATATATAATTAAACAATGGACTGAAACTGTTTTGTTGATCTTCACACTTCATTTGGTTCTAGTCACACATTGTAGAGGAGCTCTCATTCTTTTTAAAATGTGAAAATATTTTCATATAATTTTTAGAATAAAGTCATTTCTCTTTGATCGTTTTCTCACTTGCGTTTTATTTATTTATTTAATTTGCTTTTGGGGTCACACCCAGTGATGCACAGGGGTTACTCCTGACTTTGCACTCAGAAATTACTCCTGGCAGTGCTCGGGGGACCATATGGGATGCTGGGAATCAAACCCAGGTCAGCCGTGTGCAAGGCAAACACCCTACCTGCTGTGCTATCAGTCCAGGCCCTAATTCGTGTTTTAGGCAGAGTCTGGCAAGCTATCTGTGGTTTATTCGATATGCCAAAAATAGTAACAACAAGTCTCACAATGAAGACATTACTGGTGCCTGCTCGAGCAAATCGATGAGCAACGGGATGACAGTGACAGTGACCCAAAAGTGCTCAGGGCTGATACCTAGCTCGCACTCACGAATCACTCCTGGTGGACTCCTGGACTAAGGTAAGCACTCTGAAGCTCTCCTATCTCTTCAGCCCCTACAACACAGAAAGACCAAATTTGCGTAGCAGTAAAAGATGGAGGTCATCGTGGCTACTTCGTTAATGCTTTATCTTTTGGATGCTTCACCGGTAGTACTGAAAGCAAGAAACAATAGCCTATTTGGGAGCTGCAGGTCAGTAATGACACACTGAAGCCACTTCTTCCATTTGTGTGTAAAACTATTGTGCTTTTTAGGTAGAGTTCCAAAGGGTAACTTTGGATGATCTAGATTCCTGTTTCTGTCTGGAAACCTTTTAAGGAAGCTTTTGGCTAAGAAATGTCTGGATCTTTAGAAAGGATGGCATTGCATTCTTAGTCTAACTCCAGGGAGGAAATTCTCAAATAAGCAACGTATCAAGTGATCATTTCTTTTTTTTTTTTCAGGTTTCAAAGATTAGATGTATTACTAAAAAGTTTTTTTTTAATTTTTATATTATTATTTTTTTTATTAGTGAATCACCATGAGTTACAAACTTATGGGATTCATGTTTGCATTTTGTTTACATCCCTCCACCAGTGCCCAGTCCCCTCCACCAATGTTCCCAGTATCCCTTCCACCCTCCCACCCCATCCCCCCACCCCACCCCACCTCTGTGGCAGGGCATTCCCTTTTAATTTCTATCTCCTTTTGGGTGCTGTGGTTTGCAACAGAGGCACTGCATGTCCATCGTGATTGGTCTATATTCTATTTTTAGTGCTCATCTCCCATCCCCTTCGGGTCCTCAAACCACACTTCGCCTGGTGTTCCCATCTCTATGCAAGCTGCCCCTTCCCTCAGTGTTCATTTTTAAATGGGAAGGTTTGGGGGTCATTGACTTCACCTAGGCTAGGATAAAGATTCAATTTGGTTCCAATGGGTGGCATTCAATGCTGCACCATCTCCTCAGCAATCTTCATTGTGTTTTCATTCTTCACCAGACAGTGAAGAGAGCCACTGAGAGATTAAGGTGGGATTTCAAAACTTTCTATTGATAGGGGTTCTAAATCAGATTTTACTATTACATTTTCTGTGGGCTTATGAAGGCCAAGTTGGGTTTGACACACTTGAATTCCCTGGCATTTGGTGGGTAGGGGTGGGGTAGGAATGGGGAGGGGGCAGCTGCACTCAGGGCTTACCTCTGATTCTGCTTAGGAATCCTGGAAGTTCTCAGGGTACTATTTATGATATCAAACATTGAAGCTGCATCAGCCATGTGCAAGGCAAGCACCTTACCCACTAAACTATTTCTCTGGCCTGAGTTCTCTATTTTGAGTAAAAGAAACTCCAGATAATGTCATGGTAAATTCTTCTTCTTTTTTTTTACTGACATTGCTTTGGGTGTCCCCATTGGTGCTAAGGGCCACCAGGGCTCCACTGAACAGTGTTCAGGAGACCATGTGATGCAGGAGATCAATTCCAGGGGCATATACATGCAAGACATGTGCTCGAGTTGCTGAGCTTTCTCCCCAACTCTGTGTGGATTGTTCTTACTTTACGCACTTCCCCCACCATGCACATATACTTTAAACTATCTACAGCATCATCTTGGGAGAGTATTAGAAACATTGTTTATTAGAATAAATTTCTGTGAGTGAAAATGGTAAAGTTGGAAGTTGTTTGTTTTAGTCAAAGTATATTATCAATGTATTATAAAGCATAAGTCTCCATGTAAACTGCTGATTATGATAGAGGAGTGCATTAGCAAAAATGTTAAGAGTAAGTTGAGGGCTGAGGTAGTACTCATAGAAGACTCATCCATAACATTAAGGAGTCATTTATCAAAGAGCGGATCACCTTATGTATATGAGTGGGGAGGTTCCGTGATGGGAAGGAAAATACCTGCTCTCAGCTACTTTTAGATGGGAGATAAATATAACCCAATTGTTCATGTTTTTAGTAATCATTTACTATGTACTCAATTGAAAATGGATCAGTTTCCATTTAAAAATTCTGAAAGAAGCACCTTCAAAATTGCTCAAGTTGTTGTTTGATCAATTGCCTGGGCACCCAGAGCCCATCACCCTTTCCTATCACCTATGGCAGAGAAAGAGTGTGTTAGAAGGATGTCATTGACAGAAGGAAGTCAAGAACTGGTTAAGGAACATAAAACCAGCATACCCTCTTTCTTCTTAGATTCTCTTTCTCTTCATCTTTTTCTTCTTTCTCTTTCCCTTCTTTCCTCTCTCCCTCCCTTCCTCCCTCCCTCCCTCCCTTCCTTCCTTCCTTCCTTCCTTCCTTCCTTCCTTCCTTCCTTCCTTCCTTCCTTCCTTCCTTCCTTCCTTCCTTCCTTCCTTCCTTCCTTTCTTCCTTCCTTTCTTCTTCCCTTGTGGAGAATAAACTTTAAAAGTAAACAGAAAATAAACTTCTGTAAGGTAAGTGCCTTATTTATGTCTTGAAAAACAAATATTCAAACCAAAGCAAAGAATGAGTTTCATGTTCTGTGCTATAAGAACACAGAGGAAATACCTGGTAGTTTGGGGTGGGGATAAGGACTTTTTTTTTTTAAGAATAGATGACACACGAGCATGGTATAGAAGAATGAGCTGTATTTAATGACATAGCAACAGTCACTTCGATTTAGCAAGGCTGGTGTGTTTACACCATGGAAATCAGCAAACACTATAAACCAGGACTAAATTTATTGTTTTGTTCATTGTCTGGATTACAAAAGTGATGGAGGAGAGGCAAATAATGCAGAACAAGCATAAAAGGGTGTTGATTCTGTGGTTGCTACATTGTAAATGAGATAAAATTTGAGGAGATATTCTTGTATTATTCAAAAGCAATTATTAGTTGAGCAAAGAAGTCTCATGTCAACGATCAATATGTTCATTTATAGCCGCTTTATCATTTCAATTTCATCATGCTTTAAAAATATTTAATTAACTTTCCTCCTTGGTAAACATTTACCAACACATCTCTGCTCTCAAGCTATTACTCACCAGGAAAGACAATGGAGGCAAGAAGGTTGGACAAGTTGTAGAATGCTGATCAGTCACTTTTGTACATTTGGGCATAGCTAGTAGTGAGTGATCGATGTAGCTCTTGAATATATGACCTGTTACAAAAAAAAGAAGATCTTTTGATAGAGATGGTGAAAAGTGCCTTTGGAGGATCAGAGAATAACTAATTGGTTAGGGGGTAGACTTTGCATATGCCATCTCAGTTCATGGTTCCTCAGATCCCTGATTTCCTCGGCATTGACAGAAGGAACCTCCCAAGCACGGACTGGAAATAGCTGAGTGTAGCCCAACCATCTTCCTGTCAATGTGGTATATCCTGACAGTGGAGACTGCCAATTAAGTCCAGTACCTAAAGGACTCCGTAGCCTGACTTAAGTGCCAACCAGGGTCCTCTTCAGGCTCCGATTCAGGGTAGGCATAGGTATGATTATTACTGCCCATGCCTATGAAGGGTTGTACAAATTGAAATTAGAATTTGCCTTTAGATTTCTAGGAAGGATTTGATAGAATTACCTGAAATGCAATTATAAAGCAATAGGAGAGAAGATGGGACTCCACGGAGGAAATCATTTGTGATTGTTGTTGTCAATGGGAACATTTCCAGTTGTTGAGGCGGGCAGATAACAGAAAAGCATAACTCCTTTTGAGGGAATTTCCATCAGTCATAATTCTGTATATTGAGAGTTATTTGATATACTTTGATTAGCTTTCATTGAAAGTACTAATTCTTTACCTGATAGCAAAGGGCCTTTTATATAATACAATTTTAACATTCCATTTCCAAACATTATAAAGTTTATGTATATTAGATGCTGTGTTCGATGCTGGAGAACCAAACCTGAATACTATTTTATTTATGATAGTGACCCAAATTTAATGTCTTTTTTTTCTTTTAGTTTGCTGTGTTGGGTCATAGGATTTTGACAGTAGGATTTTGGAATCTGGCATGGGTGTCAAATCCCATCTTAACTGTATTGACTTTGGGAAAGTCATCTAACCTCTTCAAGGAAATTTTTTTTGTTTGTTTCTTTTTGGGTCACACCTGGTGATGCACAGGGGTTACTCCTGGCTCTGCACTCAGGAATTACTCCTGGTGGGCTTAAGGGACCATATGGGATGCTGGGAATCGAACCCGGGTTGGCCACATGCAAGGCAAACACCCTACCCACTGTGCTATCGCTCCAGCCCCTCTTCAAGGAATTTTTTTACTTACCTGTCAGAACTAAGCCAAATTCTTCCTTTGCCTTCAACAACCTTGAATGCTTTCTTTTAATGAAGTTACTTTACCTCCATGCTTTAAGTCATATTGTTTTCTATCCCCTATCACCCCATAACTTATTTCTTTGTACAAATAATCTCTATTGTCCTCCAAACAGACCCAATGTCACTTTACTTTTTTTGTTGTTGTTGGGGGGGTCATGCCCATTGATGCACAGGGGTTACTCCTGGCTCATGCTTTCAGGAATTACTCCTGGTGCTGCTCGGGGGACCATATGGGATGCTGGGAATCAAACCTGGCAACGTGCAAGGCAAATGCCCTACCCGCTGTGCTATCGCTCTAGCCCCAACACTTACTTTCTTAATTGCCCTCTATGAATTTATTTTTAAGCATTCACTTCATGGTACTTGAAACTATCCTTTGTTAAATATAAATATATTATACTACCTTTGTTTGAGGACTCATATCCTACTTACATTGCATTACACATTTGGGCTTGATATATATTAAGGCCAGGATAGTTAACATTATAAAATTGCATTAACTTATTTAGTTTTTAAATTCCTGTTCTATTGCTTCCTGTTCCATTTCTTCCTCTTCCTAGATGTTTATCTGGCCTTATAGTTCAAGATCTAGGGCAGGAAAATAGTAACGACAGCCGTCAACAGTTACGAGCACTTAGCATGTATAGTCAGGCATGGTCTAAATGCTTTTCTTTCATTCTTTCATTTAATCTTTATAACAGCCTTGAGAGGTAGATGCTATTATAGTCTTCATTTTACACTTGACATTACTGTCCACATAATAAGAATCCGAGTTTCCTTCATCTTCTGCCACTTTTGACACATTGATTTTGAGAATAAAACAGGCATTTTCTCCCCCACTATTTCTTCCCCTTATAATTATATAGCACATGTGATCTTTCCCCCCAGTTGGCTCTCTAGTCAATAGTTCTTATTTCAAGTGCTTTGAAAAAATGTCTTGATCTTTTGTCTTTGTATGCATTTTATAATCCTAAATCCAGAGATTAGCATCATTTTTTCTTTCTCTGGTTGGTGAGTCAATCAATCAGTAATATTTATTGGACTAGGATATACTATTTGACCTTGGGCTTGGCTGGAGAGATCTTAGGTTTTATTTTGCTTCTTGTTTGGAAAAAGAAGTTATAATTTCCAAGTGGTCATAGGGAGTCAGGATTTGCCACTGAATCAAAACCAATAGAAAGATTTATTAATTTTGATAAAGAATGTTCACGACTATAACATAGGAAATATGGTCTTGCGTTTATGAAGACTGGAAAATTCCTAGACTTGCCTTGTTGGAGACCCAGAAGAGATGCCGTTCAGCTTCAGTCCTTCCTAAGGTCATCTATTGTAGAATCAGGAAGATACAATGCTGCAGATTAAGTGTGAAGACGGTGTGCTAAATAATTCTCTCTAGCTTGTGTGAAACTGGTCCTTTGCTTCTTTTCAGACCTTCAGTTGATTGAATGAAACACATTCACATTAATTAATGAAGGCAATCTATTTTTTTTTAATGTTCACTAATGTAAACGTTAAACTTCTTCAAAACTACCTTACAGAAATAACCAGAAAAATATATGACCAAATATCTGGGTACCTTATGGCCCAAACAAGTCAAAACACAAATTCCCCATCAGAGAAATGCTTTAAGTAATTTGGATTCTATTTTGTACACTGTTGAGAGCTTCCAGCACAAGCAAGTAAGGGGTAGTGGTCCAGGCAGAGTAAACCCAAGTTCAATCTAAACAGATGTCAGTACACAAACAAGATCATTAATACCAGCAGAAAAATGATAATCTGTATGTGCTTCTTTGTTGTCATTCCCACCAGTGTGCATAAGGAATTTTTTTATTAATATCACAATTTTCTAAGTGACCAGCACATGGTAATGCTAACTATTCTTTTATTGTTGAATGGTGTGACTGTGTGGGGGGTGGTAAGGTGGAAATAAGGTCTCTTAGTAACAGCAGAGTTCAGTCAATATCTTGTTCAGACTATGGTTCAAAGAAAACTGTCAAAGTTGGGACAAGGGGAACAAGACACAGAACACAGTCCTGAAAGGAAGGACTAGTCAGAGGAGGGAAGAGACATAAAACGTTTGAGTATTACAGCAAGACATGAAGGCAAGCATACAAGCAAGAAGACAGATCATAAGGCCAGTCATGGATAACCAACAGAGAGTACTTACTAGGAAAAATTACAGTGTGACACACACACTAGGTGTTACTAGATCCTTAACAATAGGACCCTCAGTCCAGGGCAGTGACCTATGCTCTGACCTATTATTTGGACATATTTGTTAATGGGAAACTTATTAAACATTGGAAGGAGATAGGAGGGTTTCATCTTTATTTGCTGTTCCATTTGGCTTTTGATTTGGTGTTAACCTTATTACAGCAATCATTGAAAAGAAATTTCAAAGAAAAGATGTCATTGAAAGAAATGGCAGTTGATCAAATGTTGAAGCGGAGTGTCCTGTGCCAAATATTTCTACTTCCCTCAAAAATTAAAAATACCACAGAAGACTCTGATAGTTTCTTAATGGAATATATTTTTGGAACCAAAGTGAAAGGGTTTTATGCATGACATTCACATGACCAATCTGTCTTTTTTAAAGCCATTTTGACCATGGAATTAGCAAAGTTCTGAAGTTTTAACTGAGAAAGAAGAAATAATGTTGTTTAATCTAGCAGAGTGTTACAAAAAATAAAAAGAGGTGTTTGTGTGTGTGTGTGTGTGTGAGCCACACACATATGCATTTGTGTTATTTAAAGAAAACACATTAAAACAAAGAAATTTGGAGCTAAAGCAAAAACAGCAATAATAGAGGACTTGGATCCAGATTTAAGATATAAAGTTTGGGAAATATAATCTATTATAATAACTTCTGCTTGATCCATGTTCAGAAATATGTTTCTTAGTCTTCTCACTTTTCAGAGAAATTCTTTGTTAGTCTTTGTGTGTAAAAATTTTAAGTCTTGGTTTCCTCAGTTGCCAGTGATAGACTTATCTGTGTCTGTGTGAGGTGGAATTTCTGAGATATGCATAAGAGGTCATTGTGTCATCTCCAGTCCCAAAGTGGCTCCATACTGAACATCTTATGCTTGAGAAATGGACCATACTTTCCTCTTGAGTTGGACAAATGGGCAGTACTTTCCTCTTGAGTTTCCTCTAAATATCACACAACTCAATTAAGGCTATAGAACAATCAGAGCAACTAAATATTGCAGGGCTCCTTTTTCTGACTACCTCTTAGGCGACTGCCCGTCTGTGTTGGTGCTTTCCTCTTGTCCCTTGTGATTTAGGGCTCTTGTTTAAATAGCTCAACCTCAATTGTGCCCGCCCCTGAGTGGAACAATTATTTCTACCAGCACAGGTCAACTTGGGATTCCAATTCTTCGTCTTTTGATCCCTAAAATTGGTTACGGGTTTCAGCATGATTGTTGCTTCTATCAAGCACCCTTCTAAGAAAACCTCTCATTTTTCTTGAGTGGTCCAAAGAGCTGTCACCTCAAGAATAAGTCCACTTCTGATCCTGACCAGTTTAGGGCCACATTCTTTAACATCTTCCTTCCTTGAACCCCTGAGCCTACTCTCCTGGGTATCCATGACTAAGGCTGGGGACATTTCCATTTAGCATAAGTATTTAAATCCTGTGGTTCAGTGACCTACTGTGAGCCTCCCGTAAAGCTACTCTTGGCTCTGTCCAGAGGGTATCATGGCTCCTCTCAGTCTCAGAGGCTCCAGTGAGAGGAGGGGGCACTCTACCATCCCTTCCTAAAAGTTTAAGAAAAGCACAAGTTTGTTTCACCTCTCCTTGAAGACAGATTTTCCAAACTCCGTGCCAAATACATTTCCCACTGTGCCTGTTTCTCTCTTTATTCATGCTCAGGGACTTATTTCCTTTGGATGTTTGGTGCTAGGAGTTGGAACATCACACACACAGCTATCTTCTAAAGGGAATGAAACACTTAGGGATTGATAGTGCTTATCCCCAAATGCCAAATCCCCCTTAAAGAGAAAGGCTTCTAAATTTATCCTTAATCTATAGTGCTAACATGAGCTGGATCTATGCCCCGCTTTATAGGCATATGTTTGTATGAGGAAGCCATAGAGTGGAAATCTACATGCGCATGTGACAACTTTGCAGCAAATGCAGGTTGTGTGTGCTTTTGACTGCTGATATTATCTCTTTCAATCATTTAACATCGGGGTGAGACAACGAGCTAATCTTCTGGTGTGGCTTTGCAAAAGTCCACTTGTGTTCCGGCACAGCCCCTTCGAGAGACCCTTGTCTCTGAAGCAAACGGAAATTGAAACGGTACTCGCAGAATGGGAGCGACCAACAGATCAGCATTTGTGAGGTGTAGGCAAGATGACTTCAAGCTGCAACGCTGGGCCTTGACAGACGGATTTAGCACCATTAGCAGGGGCTTGTTGAAAAACAAAAATGACTTCAAAACTCTTCCTTCTGAACCAGAATGTAACATTCGTCTCTTCGTTAAAACATTTGCTGACTTGTTTTCTGTCGCCCCCCCACCCCCCAGCCTCTCACTCTTTTGTGTCGGAGCTAATGTTCCCAGCGTCTACACTGCGTAGGCCCTGATTATTTGTGAGACAGAGTGAGTTAATGCAGATTTGCAAGCTGTTCCCATTTGTTAAATGTCAGAAAAACACATGCAAGTCACTGGCTTTAGCACTTAGCTGCCAGCTGGCTCTTCTGGAGGCAGGGGACAAATGACAGTCTATCACACAGCATGCTTTCAAAGAAAGAGGGGACCTATTCCAGAACCGCAGCATCCGAGTGGCTTTGAACAACATAAGCAAAATAAGAAGCCAACATCAGTTTTTTTTTTCCCTACCCTTATTTCTCCCCCTGTTGTTGAATGAATGGCAGCACAACATTTGGGAGCTTTTTACAGCCTTGGGAATATCGATTGCACTGCCCACCATCTGAGAGAGTGATGGGATAATGGGAACGTGCCAGAATGCCACATACTCTAGGTGAGTGACAGTAGAGATGCCCTGAAAGACGTGTGGGGGCATAGGGTGCCCTCCCCAACCCATATTCTTTAGAGTGTTGCATCTCCCACCTTCCCACTACCATCCTCTCTATAGGTGTCTGGATTAAAGTTAAAGTTCTGCCCCTTTCCTCCCTCTCCGAACCATGTTGAGGTTTTATCTGGGTCCTAGGTTATATTACTCAGAGCTCTGAATCGCACTCCCTTGAGAGGATGAAAATGACAGGGCATAAGTAAGACGGGGGTTTTCCCTAATTAATTTACTCATATCGACATCAGCTGTGTTTTGAGTCTCCAATATACACAAACACACAAAGCAATTGTGAGGGATGGAAAGAAGTGGAAGATATAGTTTGTTTTTACATGCAGAAATCTAGTTTGGTGTTGATGATTAAGAAAAGATCACACCTGAAGGGAAAAATGGCTGTAGATGATGACGAAGGAAGATGAGGTCCTAATTCATTGGTAGCAGAGGAAGATTTTATGAAGTCGTTCCTGGGCCAGCAGGACATGAAAGATTCCCATAACTAAAACAAACAAAAATAACTCACCAAAGACACAATGAGGGCTCTAAGACAAGGGTGATACTGAAAGGGGGAAGGAGCAGAAGAAGATGGGAATAGGTATAGGCTATGAATTCAATAGCCTGGGTAGGGCCAAAAGTTAAGGGAGCGGTGGGAAAAAAATGAAAAACTCGATAGAAACCACACTAAAGGATATGACTGTTTAACAGAAGGTTTAGAATGAGAGACTTCTGTTTTCTCAAATCAATTTTCTCCATGTACTTATACAAGATCCAATTCAGAGATCTCATATGTCAGAGTGATTTATGCTAACCCCCCCCCCCCCAAACCAATACCAAAAACAAAAACAAACCCCCCAAAATCCAAAACCAGGTCATCCTTATGGCAATCCTAAGTAGTGCATATTTATTTGTTATTTTTTGCTTTTTGGGTCACACCCAGTGATGTGCAGGGATTACTCCTGGCTCTGCACTCAGAAATTATTCCTGGCAGTGCTCGGGGGACCATATGAGATTCTGGAAATCGAATCCGGGTAGGCCACGTGCAAGGCAAACACACTATCCGCTGTGCTATTGCTCCAGCCCCCTAAGTGGAGCATATTACAGAGAACAATCCAAACTTTGGTTAGAACACTTTTAAATTCTTCTTTCTTTCTTTCTTTCTTTCTTTCTTTCTTTCTTTCTTTCTTTCTTTCTTTCTTTCTTTCTTTCTTTCTTTCTTTCTTTCTTTCTTTCTTTCTTTCTTTCTTTCTTTCTTTCTTTCTTTCTTTCTTTCTTGTTATTTAAAAAAAATTGTTTGTTTTTTTTTTTAGGGATTTTTGGTCCATATCTGGTTGTGCTCAGAGCTTAGTCCTGATTGTGTTCAGTAATCACAGTTAGAGCCAGGGTTCCATCTCAGGTCCGAAGCATGCAAGTTAATCACCTTGCTACTATACTGTCCCTCTGGTCCCGGGCACTTTTGGGGGAGAGCATTAATGTTCTTAAATGAAACCTGACTTCCTTCCAGATCCATCATCTCACTCATCCTGAAGTGCCTGTTCTAGGGTATTTTGTCAGCATTTCATTAATTCGCATTGCTAATTCTTGTATCATTACTGTTCCACTTATGTGGACCCTCCACAACTCCCTTTTTTATTAGGTTCATGATACTGGCTGTTCCCTTTACTAAATCTAGGGCTGTAATTCTGGCTTGCCTTATTGCTGTTCTCTTTATAGGCTTAGGTGACATTAATACACATGCAGCAGGATAAGAAAAAAGGGGCCAAACTTGCCCTATGCTCTATCTTCACTCCCCTTGAGTAGGTATTACTACTTGACTTCAGCACTCTTTTCTATTAAGCCTAGATGATTCCCTGAATCCTTGTCAACACAGCATTTCACGAGACAAAGCACGTTTGACCTTCTTGCTCCAGCCTTAAAACTTAAAACAATATTTATTTCTTCTACCTTGGGCTCATAATTCCAAGATCATAGCTTGGGCTTTAGTTTCTTTTAATCAGCTAACATTTCAAAAGGACTCTGTGCTCTCGGCTCCTCCTCCTAGCCTTCCTCATGGGACGCACTTGCAGTGACCTCCTCCTTTTTGTCATGTCTTCTCTCCCTCCTCCAGGTCACCGTGTGCTTTTAGTGTGCTTTTACTTCTTTTCCGAATCACCCCAACTCCAGGAAAGTTTCCATTTCGACATGGGAAGGTCTTACCCTGGTTTTCTCAAAGCTTTAGTATCCCGTGAAGACACATTTTGTCATATCCTCAAAGTTTCCAGCCCCAAATTAAAAATAAATTATTAAAACACCACGGCTGACCAAATTGTTCATAATAAAATTGTGTCAGGCATTAATTGTTCCACCACCAATCCTTCCATCAATGTTCCCAATTTTCACCCACTACCCCAACGTGCTCTCTTATAGGCACAAATAGATTTACTTATTATTTTTTTTGTAACACAATGGAAAGGGAATTATCAAAACTTAGATGAAAGTCAATTTGTGATAATTGCTCCATCTTACAATGAAGTTGCTGAGGTCACTGCCTGAGGTGTGTTCAGACTGAGCTTGGGGGTCTTCTACGCAACTTTCCCATCAGAGTACCTGGGGTCCTACAGCCCCAGCCCCAAATTCCCTGTCATGTGGTGAATTTGCCGTTGACTTTCTGAGAAATTTGTAGCATTACCTAGTTTCAACTCCTTTCCTGAGCACAAGCAAGTCCTCCCAGTGACTCATGACTCACCGTCACAACTCTTCCCTAATATATTTATTTTCTGCTTGTCCCCTCATGTTCACTCTATCTCTTTGCCTCTTTAGTGGCCGCGCTCTTCTTTATCTTATAAATATGCTCAGTCTCTTCCTTTTCAAAACACGAATAAAACATCCTCTTTGTAATCTACAGCCATTCTAAAAACTAGTCCTCTTTCTTTTTTTAAAAATCAAGCTCCTTGACCTCCCAGTTAAACTTCTACCCATTGCTTTTTGATTTCTGTTTGACTCTTCACTTCAATATTCCAAGCAGAAAGCATGAAAGAACATCAGAAACTCAGTTATATGGATTTCAGCTCCCACTATACTTAATCCCCCAGAAGCATTTAACCTTATTGAACATGCCCGAGGACATATTGAGCAGCTTACATCCATATATGTAAGTATGTATGTATGTGTGTATTATTATACTCTCATGCTGATGATATAGGTTTGGACTACTATGATTAATAAGTATGAATTAGAAAAGGTTCTTGGTTGTAGTTTTTATGGACTGAGTTTATAAAGCTTCTATGAAGCACTGCTTTTTGGGCCAGGAATATAGTTCAAGCTATTGATTCTATTCCAGGAAACCCCTGCAACCCCTCCCAGTTTATCCCCCTTTCCCCCTTCTTATATGCACACACACACATCCCCCACAGAGTCTGATGTATAAAGCTTATTACCAAGATGCTAATACAATATATTGTATTAGCATCTTGGTAATAAGCTTTATATTATATTTATATTTATATTAGGGCTGATGTATAAAGCTTATTACCAAGATGCTAATACAATATATATATATATATATACATATATATACATACATACATATATCACAGTAGAAATTTAATAAATACAAATAAAAATGAGGTAATAAGAAATCCTTGAAAATGGAGAAAATCATCAGATTTCAGATTTCTGCCTTCCTGACCTTAGCTTTGGTGGTTTCCAGAAGCTATAAATACTGGCTCCAGAGTTGTGGGTGTGGAACTTGGCCCACCTAGAGCACATGATCCAAATTTATGGTCCCTAACCCAAAAGTAGCATCTTGGTGGACAAATTGTCATGACAATTTCTCAGAAAGTCAATGGCAATGGCAAATTCACCACATGATGGAATTTGGGGCTGGGTCTGTAGGGCCCCACCTACTCTGACAGGAAAGTTGCGTAGAAGACCCCCAAGCTCAGAGTATGAACACACCTCAGGCAGTGACTTCAGCAACTTCATTGTAAGATGGAGAAATTATCACAAGTAGTCGGTCAGGCTAAAGGAGATACGAGGGCATTTCCTAGAGGGAAAATACAATGGATAATTTGCATAGTTTGTGGGACATCACTGTTCCTGATTTCCTTCCTGTTTCTTCATTTTCCAATCTTTGTAGATTTTCATTTTTCTAATTTTTTTTTGCTTTTTGAGTCACACCTGGTGATACACAGGGGTTACTCCTGGCTCATGTACTCAGAAATTACTCTTGGCGGTGGTTGGGGGACCATTTGGGATGCTGGGAATCAAATCCAGGTTGGCCGAGTGCAAGGCAAACGCCCTACCTGCTGTGCTATTGCTCCAGCCCCACTTTTACTGATCTTTAAATGGCACAATAATAAACGCAGCAACATTTATGGATTTATTATCCCATAATTTGAATTTGTTATATTGTTTAATTATTACACTATTAATCAGTTGAACAAATGTTGGCCATCTACCATATACCTGACAGTTACTTTTGCTTCTGTAATAAAAAATATAGCAAAGCACAGGTCAGATAATTCAGCAAGCTCACGGTCTAGAACACAGGCATATAAACATAGGTGCCATGAATTATACATTTTTTTTACTTTTAAAATCAATTTTTATATTCTTAATATATATATGTTTTTAGGCACAGAGATTCACAGTACTGTTAATAATAAAGATTCAGGGATATAATATTTCACCACTAAACCGGTTCTTCACCTGCAGTGTATCAATATTTCCCCACCAATGTCTCAAAGTATCCTCCCATATCCTCTCCACTCACTGAGAAACTAATTTCTATGGTTTGAGTTCAGGGACTGTGAGATGCAGCTAATTTTATGTGCAGGGCATAGTAAGTGTTTGATGAATGTTTGCCAACTAAAATATTACTGTAACTCACTTATTTACAATTGCAGAACTTGTTTCTGTTTGTCATCCAAGTCTGCCTCCAGTGTAGAATAATTTATGCCTGTCTGTTTTGTGTGTCTAAGTAAAAAGTCCAAAATAGAGCAGAGTAAAATGGCACTCGTGGAAGTCTCTTTCTTTTAATAAGACAGAGCTGAATTGTCGAATTTGTTCAGCTGGCATTCAGAAGGTAGTTGAAATGATTTTATTTTCCTACAATTACTATCCACTCTATCACTGTATCACTGTTGTCCTGTTGCTCATCGAGTGGGCACCAGTAATGTCTCCATTCGTCCCCGTCGTGTTCAGGGTCAGGAGAATGAGGCCCATTATTGTTACTGTTTTTGGCATATCAAATACACCTTGAGTAGCTTGCCAGGCTTTCTGTGCGAGATTCTGCATTGCTCTCTTCCAGGAGCTTTGTTTTATAGTCTCTGGATCTTGTCTATTGATGAGATTACATGGCGCTGTGGACAGTTTGTGGGTGTGACTGCCAAGCTACTGGAAAAGGGGGGATCTGGGTGGAGAAGGCCCAGTCCGGATTTGAGAAGGCTTGGAGATCTCAGCCAGGGGTCCTGCATACCTGGGTTCCTCTGCCAGTTCCTTCATGTGTGAGGCTCATCCGGGCGTGTGCAGTGTGACCTTGAGCATGGCTGTGGTTGGGTTCTGGAGGTTTTTGGCTACTGGGGTTCTGCTTGGGGCAGGGAGAGAGACTCAAACCTGCCTCCATCTGAGGAGCCCTCATGAAGACAGCCTGTCGTGGGGCAGGAGATATCCAATGTTATCCAATGTATAGAAAATATATTACATCCACAAGTGAGATCATATCCGTCACTACATCTATATCAACACCTATCTCTACATGTATATATATGTGTATATATATGTATATTTAAATCCTATTCATAGCCAAATCCAGGTACTTACTAGTATTGCCTACAAAATTTGTTTTAGGAAAGCAGTGCAAACTTCTCACCTTGAGGATAATCAGGAGAGCTCAATAATTCCTTTGACATGAGCATGTGTTTCATAAATGCAAAGGAAATTTTCAGATGCAGCTGAAGTTTACATTATTTAATTTCTCTCATGTATTGTACACACAACAGCATACTAGGTCAAGGCAAAGTTAGGCTGTGTGATGCAAGCAATAGACAAACAAAAGCTCAGGATGGCGTGAGGGAAAGAGTATCTAATTGAATTATTTTCCAGAGATAAGAGACCAGGAGAGGAGAAAAATTGCAATCTATACATAGAGTCAATTCTATTGGTCTTTCTAAAAGGATTATGTCATCATGACAAATGTTGGGTGGATGGCCCCGGACGACCAATTCTGTAGAGTCAGAATATATGTACTATGCTTGCTGCCACCAGGTTGCTTCCTCCGTGCCTGTGTCCAAGAGCTTCTCCTGGGAAACAAAATTCCATCAGGAAGCTTTTGTGAACAAAGCTTAATTTAGGATGATATTTAATAATGGTGACAATGATGGTTGTTTTACTTCTTTAAATATTCTTTTAAAATGTCTTTCAGATTATCAATTACATTCCACATTTATCAAGCATATTCCTATGGGGGCCTTATCTTTTCTCTTTAACCATATATATAATTAAAATCATATATATATATACACATATATACATATATATGTGTATATATATCTTCCACTTAACCCAAAATTGATCCTTTCTAACCCTTGAAACTGGCTTGTGCTTTTTAGCCATTAAATAGAACCTTCTTACAATGCTTCTTTTCTATTTTCCAAAATTTTTAAAAGCATAGCTCAAGCTCAGTCTTCCCTGAAAAGTCTTCCCTTGAACTTCTAGCCTGAACTCCCATAACTCTTGTTATCTGTATATCTCACTTGGCAGGTGCCGCTATGTATTAGTTAGATCTCTTCCAGTCATAACGTACAGGAACCCAGCTCAGAATATCTTGAATAACGAAGGGGTTCTTTTGTGGGAGGTCACTGAACAGAAACATTAAAAATGTGGATGGAGTTTCGGGAGCAGCTGAACTTGGAGGATCAGCTGTATTGCCGGGACTCTCACAGTCTATCATCTTCTGGATTCTTTGCTACTTAATTAAGCATTTTAACTAATGAATTTATCATATTTTTAAGTTTATTTTTAATTTTTTATTAAAATCCATGTTTTATAACCTTACTGATAGCTGCATTTTAGGCATACAATAATAATTCAGCATCCTCCACCAGTGTTCCCAGGTTCCCTGCCCAAGTGCTCCCAATCTCTAACCCCATCTACCTGTCAGGCACTTGACAGACACATTACAAAATTTCAGGGGTTGCACTTAATCTCATGTTTTAAGTTCTGCTGAATCTCTGTTTTGGCTCAAGGCTGTACCCCTCACTCCTGTCACTGGCATAACTGAAACCCTGATGCCCGTTAGCCCATTACTTCTTGCTCTCTTCTTCCCTCCTTGATTTCTTTCCTTCTCTATCTGTCTCCTCTCTAAGCACTGGGGTTGATAATTTTCTACGCATCCCCCTTTTACTACAATACATTTTCCCATCCTATAGTCTATATGCCTCAGATGAGTGAGATCATCCTGTGTTTGCCTTTCTTCTGTTCTCACTCAACATGACAATCTGCCAGTGTCAAGCATGTTGCAGCGCATCCCATGTGAATTTGTTATTTTAACAGAACCCACAACCAACGGTGTTTGTGTGACTAAGGTGGAGACACACAGGGCCACTCCCTACAATGTTCTTGTTCAGCAGTGCTCAGGAGCCCCCAGGGCATCACTAAATGGTGCTTGAACCATGCAGGGCCCCATCCATGGTAGGTAGGCATGCCCTCTCACACTTGAACCATATCCCTGGCTCATCCCCCTGACCTCTTTCTCACACAGAATAGATCCATATGTTGCCTGAATTGACATTGGCAGTCTCAGTCCCATGTTTTGTCAGCATAAGAGGTTTTGTGTTTCTCGGGGCCAGGGAGGCAGGATAGTGGGTAGGATGCTTACCTTGCACGTGGCTGACATGGGTCCAAACCCCTGCATTCCCTCTGGCCCTCCAGTTCTGCCACGAGTAATTTCTGAGTGCAGAGTCAGGGGTCACCCAGGAGCATCACTGGATGTGGTCCCTAAACAAAACAAACAAAGAAATTCTATATTTCTTTGTGACAAAAGAGAGTTTTATAGAGAGTTCAGGCATAACACTCGTAGGAAGGGTCATTCTTTACTAATTTAGTTCGTTAATAATATCTGTACCAATTGCTGAGGACGCACGTATGAGTTACAATGGGGTCAATTTCAGCTGAACTCAGAGAATTCTGTGTAGGGACAGAGGAGCAAAGGCAGGCAATCAGAAATTAAAGATGCTCACAGTGTTTAGGAATATAAAATTCTAAAATTATCACCTACTTAATGGTTTTACTATTACTCAAGAATGCAGAACATTGGGGGCTAGAGCAATAGCGCAACAGGTAGGGCGTTTGCCTTGCACACGGCTGACCTGAGTTCGATTCCCAGCATCCCATACGGTCCCCTGAGCACCGCCAGGGGTAATTTCTGAGTGCAGAGCCAGGAGTAATCTCTGTGCATCGCCGGGTGTGACCCAAAAAGAAAAAGAATGCAAAAATTGAGACTCCTGAGTGCATTTCAAATTTCTTTACTTCTCTAACTACTCTTTAGACAAATTTAATGTTAAAAATAAGTTAAGGGCCTGAGTGATAGTACAGTGGGTAGGGTATTTATCTTGCATATGACTGACCTGGGTTCAATTCCTGCCACTTCCACCCTGAGCCCACCAGGAGTGATCCCTGAGTGCAGAGCCAGGGGTAAGCCCTGAGCACTGCTGGATGTGGCTCCAAAACCAAAAATACTAAAACAAAATAAAAAATATGTTGAGGTCTGGAGAGGCAGCTCGGAGGACTAGATTTTGTGCTTTGCATCCCGGTACTGCATGCTTCCCCAGCTCCCACTGAGTCACTCCTGAGCACAGAGCAGGGAGCAGTCCTTGAGCACCTCTATCTGTGTCCCCCAAACAAAGAAAACACCAAGCAAAGAGGGCTGAAAAGTTCCCCCATGCACCACTATGAGCAACCCCAAGCAACAAGCCAAGAATAGTTACCTGAGCACAACAGGGTGGGACTCCCAGACCAACTGATCAAACAAATAAAACCACAAAATACTTCGCGTGGGACTAATCATTTAATGTCTCTGGAACTGTTTATTTTGCTTGGTTAAGGTATGATTTTAAAGAGAACTCTTAACTCTTGCTTCTATACATGACATTTTGCCATCCGTTCTTTCAGGGAGGTGGCATACTCTTGAGCTGTCTTGAAAACTATAGTCATTGGATTGGGAAGTGGATGGGGAGATATAAATGAGATCTTGGAAGTGAATCATGCAAATATAATCTATTTGTTGGGAAAGCAATTTCATGCACACATTCTGATGATGGTGCAATGTCTTCAGGAAAAAAACAACAACAAGATGAATAGTATAACATAATATACGGTGTGAGGGTGGCTGGGGAAAAACAAAAGCCAATTATCAGTTTAGCATTTGGACCCCCTTGGAAGTAAGTTGCATTATAAATTCAAAACAATCTTGTATAAATCTGGCAAAATTTCTATTGGAATAGATGACCTATTTAGTCTATTACATCTCTAGTTTCTACAATTCTGAGATTCCTTGGGGCTTGTGCAGAATGAAGCAATCGAAGAACAGCAAATTTCACAGTATGGTCCACCATCTGTATAGGAACAACAAGAAAACTGATGGGATTTCTCTCCCTGGCAGATATTTATTTCTCAAGTGCCTTTAAAACAGGAGGTCTGCAAAATTCTTCATGAGCGGTTAAAGCATGAAGATTGATTTACTAATGTATATTTACTAGGAAGAAATATTTTACAATGTGCCTAAAGTTTCCATTAAAAAAGTCTAACCAAATATTTCCAGCTTCTCCCCAGACTCTTTAACTCACACAATTTTAATAAATCAAGGAACATTTGTAAGTGCTAAATGTTAAATGGTTATTCACAGTTAATTTTTAATCAACTAACAACAGTTATGTGTTAATTGAATGCCATTAACAAACCATAACTTGATACATTAGCTCTTTTGTTATGCAAAGAAACTTTTCCCTACAGCTTTTATATATTGTCTGACTTCCTTCTAAATAGAACATCAATATCTACAGACTGTGAATGTAATAAACATGTTTGTTTTGCAGTTAGGTATGTCTAAGGGTATGTATGTCTCTCAACGCATTTAAAACAAATCAGAATGTGCTAAAGTTTTTTTTTTTAAAAAGGAGAAACCCAAACTTAGTCCAAAATACAAATTAGATAATCAGTAGCAAAAGTAAAGACAACTTGACATTTTGGAATTTTAATTCTCATTTTTTTTAATTCCAGAAATTGCTCAATATTCTTCAATCTCTATTTTCAAGAACTATTTTTGAAAAACTGCCTAGAATGATTTTGAAAGGGAATATTTCCTCATCATGGATTGAGACATAAAATTAGCATCTTTGTCTCTCTCCATTTCTGTATCTGTTTCTGTCTGTCATCTGTCTATCTCCCTATTTCTTCCCCACCCCCTCTTACACACAACACACATACAACACACACACACACACACACACACATGTAAGTACATATGTCTGACCTCTCTGGAGTATCTTCTTCCACATTCTCCTTAGAATTAGTGCATTCCCTTTATTTTCCAGAAATTAGTTTCTATGCTGGAAGACAAATTGCCTAACATTTCCCTCCCCACCCCCTCCAACAGATAAGGAATCTCCTTTTCCCCAGAACCATGGCTTCTGGGACAGAGAGATCAGTTCTCATGCTGCATGGACTAAAGTGGTCTCATGTGCCACCTGACAGCTGCCTTCATGAAGCTGGCAGGACTAGAGCATCCACACAGAACAGGGGCTCATGTACTTTTTGCCATGCCCAATGTTCCTGGGTAGTACCCATCCTACCAACAACATTTCCAACTCGAAAGGCCAGTACAAAGACAATACATATTTCCAACCTTATAGATTTCTGAAAATACTGCATAGTATTTTATGTGGTTGAAACAATATATAGTTCAGGGATATAGTGACAAATTGTCAAGGGTCCAGTGTGAACCTGGGGGCAAAGTAGGACCTTCCTTCAGCATGAGGTCCAGTGGGAGATGAAGAAACAATACCTGCAAGGTCAGTGAGTTGTTTATGTGTCCTTGTTTAGACATGTACTCTGCCGAATGAGCCCTTCTGCAAATCAAGCCATTGACCAACTGGAGGAAGCACAATGTTGAAAGGTACTAAAGTTTGATTTTTCTTTTCTTTATCTCCTTTTGCTCACACATAGTCTCCATTGGCCCATCAGACTTATTTGTAAAATACAAGATCAAAGACAAGATTATTGAGAATAATAACACAAGTATTAAGCAAGTGTGCACATTTCTGAATGTTGGACTCCAGGTGACTGCCAGCTAAGCCTGATTGTAACTCTTGCCTCTCACTGTTTTTAAGGATGTTTAGGAAGTATTTGCATAATGACATTCTTCAAAATGAGTTAGGATGGGCTAACTAAAGCTACAGAAGCCTTTCAGAAAAATTAAACTTATCGTTAGCTTGATCCTCTGCAATATCCTTATATAAGTTTGAAATCTCTACAATATTACTAGTCAATCGTTTCCCCACTCCCCCTTTTCTTTATCCACTTACTCAGGAGTGTTCTTTGACGAGCTTTAAGATCCTTTTAGACTCATCCTTTAAAGCTACATCTCAGGTCCTTAAAGACTTTGTAAAGGAAAAGATAGTGCATTGTGCCTTGTATTCATGCTGCAATTAAAAAATATATTGTTTCATTTTAAAACATCATTCTATCAATATTATAAAAGGGAGTCATAACCATTCAAAATATATGTATTTTTTTGGTTTTGGGGTCACTCCTTGCTCTGCACTCAGGAATCACCCCTGGTGGCACTCAGCGGACCATATGGTATGCTGGGAATTGAAACTGGGTCGGCCATGTGCAAGGCAAACGCCCTACCCGCTGTGCTATTGCCCCAGCCCTCAAAAATATTTCTTGGTTGCTATTTCTGAATGCATTTGCAGTACTTCATCCATCTGCACATGGTGAGAAAGATTAAGGTGCTCTTCTACACCATCTTTCCCTATGAACAGATTTTTTACCAGTGTTCAATAGTGACAGAGTTTTCCAGTGACACAGAGAAGGTGTCTGTCAAAAGCCAGGTGCTCTTCACATATCTTAATTTCCAACTTTTGGTAGGTTGCAACTTTTGGTTGCTTTTTCAGAATATAAGACCTTTTCAAGACAGACTAATTTAGTTCTATATCATATGACGGTTTCCACCAGACATGCGAAGTACATGTCTTTAATAATGGTGATTGTGAATATCTATGTAGCTTTATCAGGGAATTAAAAAAAAATATTCTGTGACTTACTTGATTCTTAAACTCTGTTACACCTACAGCAATTCCCATTTTACAGAGGAGAACAAAAACTAATGTACATAACATGATTTTCCCAAATCACTGACATGTCAAGATAGAAGTCAGGGGGCTGGAGTGATAGCACAGTGGGTAGGTCATTTGCCTTGCATGCGGCTGACCGGGGTTCAATTTCCAGCACCCCATATGGTCCCCCGAGCACCACCAGGAGTAATTCCTGAGTGCATGAGCCAGGAATAACCCCTGTGCAATGCCGGGTGTGACCCAAAAAGCAAAAAAAAAAAGATTGAAGTCAGGCCTTGAATATAGGTCTGTCTATTTGCCACATTAGAGAAATAAAGACACATTAAGATAGTCTCCTATTCCTTGATACCTTAAAAATGGGGGAAAAATACCAACATCATCAGTGCTATGTAAGAACAACTTCAAAGTCTCACTCCTGGTAGTGCTGGGGGGACCACATGGGATGCTGGTGGTTGAATCAGGCAGGCCGTGTGCAAGGCCCTACCCCTGCACTATCACCCGATCCCTTCATTCACTAGATTCCTAAGGAAAGTAACACATAGTTTATATTTCTTTATAATATAAATTATATATAAAATATATTTATAAATAATATAAATATAATTTCTTTATATTTCAGTACTGGAGGAAGCACACACAGCTTTAGACGACTCTTCCATGTTTGGCCTTAATATCTCCTATGGTCTTTCTTTGCCAATGCTTTGGTGCAGGCCTTTTGATTTGTGGGTTAAGCCTTCCTAGAAGTAAGAGCATCTCAAAGGAGATTTCAGAAGGCAAATAGCTTTACATTTTCATGTTTTGGAAACCATTTTATTAATGGTGAGAACTTTCGACATCCTGATAGGCAAATGACAGGGATGTTTCGAGGTGCAAAAAGTACTTTTTTTCTTTCTTGTAAATTGCTTGTCACAGACATCTGCCAAAGTACAGATGTAGCGGTGGCGCTGTTATTCCTGCCTTTTAAAGAAAAATAGGAGCTAGAGAAATTCCCTGAGACCGTGATTGCCGGAGAAAAGGTTTATTGACATTTTACATCTCATTAAAATCCTTTATGGACACAGAGTGCTTTGTTTCTAAATTAACGGGAATTTGGGGACAGCTTTCTATGGGGACAGAAAAAAGAATAAGGAAAGAAGAAGCAGCATGCCTCCAGATCTGGTTGGTCCTGGGTCACTGATTTGTATTCTAGTTTTCTCCAGAAAAAAGTACACTGCCTCCCTCTGGATCATCAGACTCTGGCAATAACTTTTTTTTTATAATTTATTTATTTTTAATTAGAGAATCACCGTGAGGGTACAATTACAGATTTATACACTTTTGTGCTTATACTTCCCTCATACAAAGTTCGGGAACCCATCCCTTCACCAGTGCCCATTCTCCACCACCCGTAAACCCGGCGTCCCTCCCACCCTCCCCAATCCCATCTCCCCCCCACCCCACCCTGCCACTGTGGCAGGGCATTCCCTTCTGTTCTCTCTCTCTAATTAGCTCTTGTGGTTTGCAATAAAGGTGTTGAGTGGCCGCTGTGCTCAGTCTCTAGCCCTCATTCAGCCCGCAACTCCCTTCCCCCACATGGCCTTCAACTACAATGTAGTTGGTGATCGCTTCTCTGAGTTGACCTTTCCCCGGAACGTGAGGCCAGCCGCGAAGCCATGGGGTCAACCTCCTGGTACTTATTTCTACGGTTCTTGGGTATTAGTCTCCCACTCTGATATTCTATATACCATAGATGAGTGCAGTCTTTCTATGTCTGTCTCTCTCTTTCTGACTCATTTCACTCAGCATGAAACTTTTCATGCCCATCCACTTAACTACAAAATTCTTGACTTCCTTTTTTCTAACAGCTGCATAGTATTCCATTGTATAGATGTACCAAAGTTTCCTCAACCAGTCATCCGTTTTGGGGCATTCGGGTTTTTTCCAGATTCTGGCTATTGTAAACAGTGCTGCGATGAACATACATGTGCAGATGTTGTTTCGATTGTACTTTTTTGCCTCTCTGGGATATATTCCCAGCAGTGGTATTGCTGGGTCAAATGGGAGCTCAACCTCTAGTTTTCTGAGAGTCGTCCATACTGTTTTCCAAAAGGGCTGAACTAACCGGCATTCCCACCAGCAGTGTAGAAGGGTCCCTTTCTCCCCACATCCTCTCCAACAGCGGTTGCTTTTGTTCTTTTGGATGTGTGCCAGTCTCTGTGGTGTGAGGTGGTATCTCATGGTTGTTTTGATCTGCATCTCTCTGATGATTAGTGATGCAGAGCACTTTTTCATGTGCCTTTTGGCCATTCATATTTCTTCCTTGGTAAAGTTTCTGTTCATTTCTTCGCCCCATTTTTTGATGGGGTTGGATGTTTTCTTTTTGTAGAGTTCAACCAGTGCTTTATATACCATTGATATCAACCCCTTATCTGATGGGTATTGTGTAAATATCCTTTCCCATTCTGTGGATAGTCTTTGGATTCTGGTCACTGTATCTCTTGCGGTGCAGAAGCTTTTTAATTTAATGTAGTCCCATTTGTTTATCTCTGTTTTTACTAGATTGCTTAGTTCCGTGTCACCTTTGAAGATACCTTTATCTTCAATATCGTGGAGGGTTTCGCCGACCTTGTCTTCAATGTACCTTATGGTTTGTGGTCTAATGTTGAGGTCTTTAATCCATTTTGATCTGACTTTTGTGCATGGTGTCAGGTCAAGGTCTAAACCCATTTTTTTGCATGCGGTTGTCCAGTTGTGCCAGCACCATTTGTTAAAGAGGCTTTCCTTGCTCCACTTCACATCTCTTGCTCCCTTATCAAAGATTAGATGATCATACATTTGGGGTTGTGTGTAGGGATACTCCACCCTGTTCCATTGGTCTACGGCTCTGCCTTTGTTCCAGTACCATGCTGTTTTAATTGTTACTGCTTTGTAGTAAAGATTGAGGTTGGGGAGGGTGATGCCTCCCATCATCTTTTTCCCAAGAATTGTTTTAGCTATCCTTGGACGTTTGTTATTCCATATGAATTTTAGGATTGCTTGATCCATTTCTTTGAGGAATGTCATGGGTATACTTATAGGGATCGCATTGAATCTGTATAATGCTTTAGGGAGTATGGCAATAACTTTTTACCTCATCACTTTGACACTTGACCCCCTGGTCATAGAGACTTTCATTTTTTTTTGTTGTTGTTGTTTTCTTTCTGGGTCACACCTGGTGATGTTCAAGGGTTACTCCTAGTTCTGCACTCAGGAATCACTCCTGGCAGTGCTGGGGGGACCATATGGGATGCTGGGGATCGAACCCAGAGAAGGCAAGTGCCCAACTAATTGTACTACCACTTCAGCCCCCAAAGAGACTTTCAAGTCATGATAAATCTTGTCTCAGGGGCCTCCATGCCATCACAGTGCTTGCAGTATCACTTCCGCTCCGAATGTGAATTACGAAAGTGAACTGGACTCTGAAAGGTGTTTTCTTTGCTTCAAACCCAGGCCACACAAACGCGAGGGTGGAAGAAGCCTAGATCATGTGTCTGTAAGGCATGTTTCAAAATGGTCATCTCTCTACCGATCTTTTGTCACCTCCTGGCTCTGTGATACAGGACTCCAATCTACTGTCCGGTCTGATGGGAGTTGGAACATGAATAGGGACAATCAGTAGTGTTCTAAACTCCTGCCTCACTTTTCCACCCTGAGAAAGGGATAAGAAAGAAGCTTCTAGAAACCAAAGAGGGACCTTTAGACCTTCCCTCAGGCTTAAGTGTTGGTAAGTCACAGGTCTGGTTTGGTATAGACTCTGGACAAATGATAACAGACAAATGAAATGGGGAACCACACCTGGCAATGTTCAGGGTTTACTCCTGGATCTGCACTCAGGAATTACACCTTCAGGTGCTTGGGGAACAATACGGGGTGCAGGGGATTGAACCCAGGTTAGTTACATGCAAAGGCAAGCACCCTGTCTGGTGCACTATCATTCCAGCCCTCAAATAATGAATCATATTAACAATGTTAACATCAATTATACAGTAGAACTGGTCCAAAAGGCCTCTTCTAGCCATAACTTAGAAGCAGTAGTCTTATTAATTGTCCTTCAGCTTTCCCTGACTTTATCATTTGGAGAATAACTCTATAGTTTCAAAACACAAAACCAATCTCGATCTTTGTTTCTTTCTTTAAAATATTTATGAGAACATTTCTAATTAGGTACTTTTCAAGTTACTAATTACCAAACTAATGATGAAATATTTAGGACTCTTAAACCTGACAATGTCTCTTTAAATGGCTTTTTTTCTCTCTCACAGCGACATCCACATCTGTAAATGTCTAAGTCGAGCTGCCAGACAATCTTGCCTACAGCTACTGATTCCGGGAGAGCCTTCCATAAAACTGATTATAGCATTTCCCTGCCACACAGTGGAAAAACAATGTAGTGTGATATGATAAAGCTCAGACTGAATACGGGAATATGAAAGTGTCTGTCATCAGATTGGAGGGGGCAAAAAGAGTGGCTTCCTTCTTTCTCTGGGGTGAGGTGGGGATGAGAATTGCATAGATATTCATTGAGATAAGCTCTCCAGTCTTTCCAGAGAAATCACTTTGTTATCAGAGCTTGGCCCCTTTCAGCTAACAGTTAATATTGTCAGTCTCTAAGCTGGTGGTGGTGGGGTGTGTGTGTGTGTGTGTGTGTGGTGTGTGTAAGAGAGAGGGGGAGACAAAAATGAGGGAGAATTCTTATTTGCTAAGTATAGTCACCTCTGATTTACGTTAATTGGAGCCTAGTGCCTTGCTAAGTGTCAGACACCTAGCAGGTACTCAAACTAGTTAATGAATGAAAACATTGGTCTCAAAACCAATAAAACAAAGACTATTTTACTGTGGGTTAAAATGACAATGAATTGGCTGGAATTGGAGTTCTGTGGATAGAAGAAGCTGGGATCTGGGTCATGGTCCTCAGGGTATTGTTTCTGTTATTAAATGTAATTTTAAACATATGGTGTACAGTACTATTGATGATAGAATTTTATGCATAAAACATTCTGGCATGGGGTGCAGCAGGTAGGATACTGAGCCATGCCTGTGTCAAACCCTGGGTTTGGTCCTAGCACCACCGCTCACACCCCCACCCTCAGCCTGCCAGGGGTGATCCCTGAGCACTGAGCCTTGAGAAAACCCTTGAGCACTGCCGGGTGTGGCTCAAAAACCACCCCCCACAAAAAAAAAACACACCCAAAATAAACAATAACTGTAAAAAACTAAGGCTCGCCAAGGGGCGAGTGCAGTCGCAGGCTCACAAATAACAACATAAAAGCCACGCACAAAAATACACACACAAACAAAACAAAGCCCACCAAATGACAAAAAATCACCATTCCTCCACTACACCTCCCACCTGAATGTCCACTTCTGCCCTCTCTTGTCTGACCCCTGGCTGGCCCTTTAAAGAAAGGGTTTTGCACAAGGTTTAGCAACAAGGTGAGAAGCAATTAAAATGACAATACACTGTTTTAAGATAAGCTGATGTAAGTGTTAACTGAGTGGATGGCAGTTTCACTGAAATTTGAGATCAGAAGGTTGGCAAGCTCCTGGTGGTGGCATATCTGATATGCCAAAAACAGTAACAACAAGGCTCACAATGGAGACATTACTGTTGCCCATTTGAGCAAATTGCTGATCAACAGGATGACAGTGCTACAGTGACAGTGCTACTTGGGAGGAAAGGGAAGTAGGACACAGGGGCACCTAGATTTATAGAGTTGGTCAGCATATACATATATACATATATATGTATATATATATGTATATATGTATATCATTATGGAGCAGATCAGGTGACTCACCCAAAGGAAATTTTAGCATATGGGAATAGTTATTTTTTTCTTCATTGTTTTCCTTATGTGTACTTTCTCCCAATTTTTAAAGTGTTTTTCTTTACCTCGACTGTGGCAGAGGCCGACACCAACATTTGAGTATAAGTGCTTGAAACTCATGGCCTTTCCTAGGTCTGTCATGCCTTGCAACCAACATCATTTCTCTCCGTCCAGTTTTCTCTTTAGTGGGTAAATAATGTGGGTTCATCTACCTTGCTGGGTGGTTGTCGTGATGCTAATAGAAATGAGGAACATTTAAGGAGGGTTTACTCTGTGCCAGACACTGTGCTAAGTGCTTCACATGAGTGATCTCTTTTAATCTTCCCAAGAACCCTATTATCATTGCAGTACAAATGAGGAAATTGAGGCTTGGCGAGATTAAGCAAATTGCCTGAGGTCATACAGCTGGAAAGTGCTAGAGCCAGCATTTAAATTTAGATAGTCTGACTCAGAGCTCAAGCATATAACTGCTATGCTAGACTATAAAAGTTGGAATGAAATAATATATAAATTGTATCGAACAATTCCCATTGAGGAAAAGCCAAGTGTCTCTGAGCCTTATTTTGGTTATTTGTAATGGCATCCAAAATAGTGTGTGTGTGTAATTAACCTCAATAAATAACAGCTTATAGATGACAATTTTGCATTGCTTAATTTTTTTTTCTAACAAAAAGGTCTTGTATCTTTTCAATGTTAAATGACAGGCTTTGAGTGAGAATGGAGCAAAAAAGCAAAAAACAGTTCTTAGATTAATAAGGGTACCAAGAATATTTTCTGAATTTTCTAGCAAGCTTTTTATCATCTCCACATATCCAGATAGATGAGCCATACATAGTGTGATTCTATGGTCACGACTAGTGTTCTGGGGATTAGCCATTAATTAATAAAACTATTAATTTTTATGTCTAGTGCATGATTTTTGCTTTTTGGCCACACCCGATGTGCTCTGAGCTTACTACTGGCTCTTGGTCAAGTGGTCTCAGGAGACCAACGGGCGAGCTGGGGATCAAACCCAGTAAGTGCCTTACCCTACTGTACTATCTCTCTGACCCCTACAATATATTAATTTTATAATTGTATATATTAAACATATGTATATATATGTACAACATATATACAATACATAATAAACAGGGCTGGAGTGATAGCATAGCGGGTAGGGCTTCTGCCTTGCACATGCCTGACCCGTGTTTGATTCCTCCGTTCCTCTCAAAGAGTCTGGCAAACTAATGAGAGTATCCCTGCCCACTCGGCAGAGCCTGGCAAGCTACCCATGGCATATTCGATATGCCAAAAACAGTAACAATAAGTCTCACAATGGAGATGTTACTGGTGCTTGCTCGAGCAAATCGATGAACAACGGGACGACAGTGCTACAGTGCTATTAACTAATTGTTAAAAAATCAGTTAAGTAATAAACACTGACATATAGTTGTGGAACTAACCAAGAACTTGGTAATCTCATGGGTAGTTAAAGTGAAAGAAGTGCCATGTAAAACAACCATGCCTCACAGAACTTCCTAACCCAGCGCCACGCTGTCTTCACCAGGCAACTCGAAAGGGGCTAGTTGAGTTTTCCTTCCCTGCCCCAGCAGAACCCTGGCAGTCCAAAGTTACCTTCAGAACAAAACCTCACAGCCATGCTCAAGGCCACTCTCCACAGGCTCGGACAAGGCTCACTTACAGGAAACTTCAGAAAAACCCATGTATGTGGTATCCATGACTGAGATCTCCAAGCTCCCTCGGAACGGGACTGGGCCTCCTCCCCACATCACCCCAGCATTTGCGGCCCCAGGACCTCTTGTACTCTAGCCCACTGACGTACCAGAAGTAGCACACATTTGTTTGGATTTAACATACATGCTTGTAATCTCTTATACAAGGGCTTAAATGGCTCTAGGACGGAATACAACAATCTTCATACATTTTCCTCTTATGATGGTGGGAACGTGCACGGTGGTGGAATTGGTGTTTGAATATTATCTATAATGAACTATTATAAACAGCTTTATTAAAATAAAATAAAATTTAAAAATCTAGAACCATGCTTGATACTGTCTGGAAGGTTCATATGATAGAATGAAGAATTAGAGAAAGACACCGCCAGAATGACTGGCAAGAATGTGAGGAGAGCCTGTCTACTACAACTACAAAGATCTGGTACTGTCATAGGGATCCGTCAATCAAGAGACACTGTAATGCATTGAGGAAGAACTTTAGTAACCGGATGCCTTCATGGAAGATGGTTGACTCATCACCTCCGGGTCTTTTTTTTTTTACTTGAATAACCATGAGATACAGTTAGAAAGTTTTAATATTTGAGTTTCAGTCATGCAATGATCGAATACCCATCCCTCTGCCAGTGCACATTTTCCACCACCACCACCAATGTCCCCACTGTCACCCCCCACGCATCCTAACCTGCCCTCTGCCTCTCTGGCAGACAATTTCCTCCATACTCTCTCTCTACTTTTGGAAATTATGGTTTGCAATATGCCATCTTGTCTTCAAGATCAAAAGAAAGGTTTGATTTTTTTGGAGGGGGGCGGGGGGAAGAGGAATCAAATCCAGCTGTGCTCAGGGTTGACGTCTGGGTTTGTGTTCAGGGAAACCATATGGAACGCCAGGGATCAACGCCGGGTTGGCTGTGCAAGGCAAGCAACTTAACTGCTGCATTATTTTTTCAGTTCCATGAAAAGTTTTTGTCTTTTTGGCGGGGGTCAGTTCTGCTAGTGCTCAGGATCTTCTCTTGCTCTGCTTGGGGGTGACTCCTGGTTGTGCTTGAACTACAGAGGGCTGCGGAGTGAACCTGAGCCTTCAGCAAGGAAAACCCATGTACTAGCCGCTTAAGCTACCGCTTTGCCACATACATAAAAAGTAGTTTCCATAGAAAAAATGGTTTCATATTTTATAAAGGGCAGATTTATAGATAAATTCTCTTCTGGACTAGTCCCCCAGACTTTTTTCATTGCTTCTGCAAATCTCAGCAGAGATTGCGGATTAAGTGTTTGGCCAACAGCTATCAACTGTCTTAAGGACAAGAGAAGGAAAAACCTCCAGAGAAGGTTAGGTTCTTTAAAATTTTTATTTTTAATTTTGATTCTGGGCCACACTTGGCTGTGCTCAAGAATCACTCCTGACAGGGCATGGGGGTCAATATGTGGTGCTGGGGATTCAGTTTGTATCGGCCACATACAAGGCAAGACCCTAACCCCTGTACTATCTTTCTGGCCCTAAATTTAAGTCTTAATTTATTTTATACTGGTTCCAATACTAGATGCTTAGTAAATATTTGTTAAAGATATAAATAGATGGACAGGTGAGAATTGGAAGAGTTGAACTCCAATTATGGTCTTTCCTTCCTAATTTACTAGTTGGTACATTTGAAAATGAGATTTCCCCCCCTCTCACATTCCATATTTGCAAAATGTTTAAAAAAAATCATAGCACTTTCCAAAAAGTATATGATGATAAGTAAAACAATAGAGTGGATGCTAGAGTTTTTTATAGCAAGAATAAAGTACAATTTTATGGTTATTTTTATTTTTAATTCCTACAACGTTTAAAAGTGTTTTAAATTACTGTCATAACATCTGCTATGTGGACAATAAGGTAAATAAAAAATACAAACCTAGAGAGAAGCAGAACCTGTAGACACATGTAAGACAAAGGATTACTGACAGTGGACACAGAGGATCGTGGACGTGGAGCGGAGCAATGGTGGCTGCATTGACACTGACTCCCTCAGTGTTACAGGCTGACTCACGAAGTGTCACAGGGTAAAGAGAAGAGGCAGATTCTGCTATTTTTCACAACTCACATGTTCTTGATTCTGTGAGGATTTAGGCAGGAGGCTAAAAGGCTCTGTTCAGTGTAAGCAGTAGAGCACTCCCGAGGTGCAAGGTGCAAATCAGGGAGAAACCGTTGCTCTGGGAAGCTTCATGAACCTCTTCCAGCCCGTCACTCCCTGAAACTGTCCTCTCCTGCCCTTCTCCCACTCAGCATACTTCCCCCTTATGAAGATTCTGTGCCTTTGGACGGCAGGGCATGCACCTCGGAGTGAGTGAGGACAATTTCCCCTTCCCGGTCTCTAGCTCCTCCGTATAGTGTCAACTGCAGCACTTCATTGTGTACTGCACATGAACTTCACATACAAGCAAGGCCCTTTTGACAGTAGAAATCAGTGTTATGATAGTACCGTGTGTGTGCGTGACTGTGTGGGTGTGTGTGTGAGTGTGTGTGAGTGTGAGTGTGTAAGTTGAGTGTGTGTGAGTGTGTGTGTGAGTGTGTGTGAGTGTGTGTGAGTGTGTATGTGAGTGCGTGTGTGAGTGTGAGTGTGTATGTGAGTGCGTGTGTGAGTGTGAGTGCGTGTGTTGTGTGTGTGTGCTGTTTCCATTTTAGGGGCGGTGATAGTGGGGAAGGCGGGAAGTGAGTACACTCTGATGGTGCTCAGGGGCTACCCTGGGCTCAATTCCTGAGGGCCATTCCTTCTAGTACTGGAAGAACACATAGTATGGGACAGTGAGGAGTCGGCAGCTAGAATTTCGACCCCTGCATGCAACGTGCTCCAACTTGTTGAACTGTATCCCTTTTTCCTATACCAGGGTCTTAAGGATTATGGGACCATGGTGGTATTTCTTGCTCTTCGCCCACTCTGCTCTTCTCTCTCCCTTCTCCCTAGTTCCCTCTTCCTAGCCACCTAGAGTGGGAGCAAAGATTCACCCACACTCGTGTCCTTTCCTCAAACTTATATAAAGCACTTATATGCTGATCTCCGAGCCAGGAGGCAAACATCACGTGTCCAAGTGTGATTGCAGAAGGGTTGCAGCATCCCGTCCCTCCTGAGAAAATATCCCCATGGGTGTGGAACAACCATTCTGCCCTGTCTTGCGGCATGCCATTGAGTCACTTCTCCTCCCCAAGGACTTTCCAAAGCACAAGGACAGGAAGACAGATAAAATCCACCTCTCTTCCTTCTTCCATGTTCTTGGCTGTGTTTTTTTCTTTGTACAGCCATGCCTGATGGTGCTCAGGAGAATGTGTTGTGCTGGGGATTCAACCCTTGACTCCTGCAAGCAACCACACGCACTTCGGCCCTTTGCACCTTATCCGTTTTTAACCAGGTGAGGACAAAGTCCTGATACAGAAAAACTGGAAGTAATCTTTGCAGATTGTGAACCATGCGGTCTTGTCTTCCACCCTCAGGACTGTGTGGAGAAGCACTCTGGACACCTGCTGGCCACCAGGAAGAGTGACTGTTGGACCACAGAGTTACCCAGGAGAGAAACTGACCAATCGGGCAGCTGTGATTGTCCTGGTCCTTCCACCAGTCTCCAGCTCCTTGATCCTTTGTTCTGATTCCCGTTGGAGAGTGAGTCTGCGGGAACTTATCCCTCAAATCCCTAGTGTCCTACACGAGACCTTGGAAACCAGGGTGTGAATCCTGCCACGCGACTCTCTCTGTGAGACCCAGCTCCTAAGTGATTTCCAGTTACTCCATAGCCACGTGTGTATGAGCACTGCAGCTAAGAGTTCCTCTGTCCCCAAACTGCCTTCCTTGTGCTTCCGCAAAACCCCTCCCCGCTACACATGGTCTGGGAAACAGAGTTCTGGTGTTACTTACATATTTATTTCTGGAGAGAAGAAGAAGCTGGAATCTGAGCAGTTCTCAAGATAATATTTTTGGGACCCAGGGATGTGTCTAAGGGGCCCGCCATGCATGTGTTCCCCAGCTCTGCTCCCCTTTGCAGCGTGGCTCTGCCTGTGAGCTCTGCAAGCCACTTCTCTAACACTGTCATCAGCATGTAACACCTCAGCTGACCTCAACAGCAGCAGAAGGAAGGGAAGCAGGGAAAGATCATCTTGGAATACAACACAGACCCATCAGAATGATCTAACAGCAATGTTTCATTTTAATGATAAAAATTAGAAAAAAAATGGTCAAAAGTGACAGTCATTTTGTTGTCTATAAGTGGCAGTACAATTGATTTATATGTCTTAATGCTTTTAAAAAGAAAGAATACGTTTGGGAGGATCAGTGCAGCGTTTTAGAGCTCGCCTTGTTGGAAAATGGTCACGAGGGGGTTGTAGAGCTAGTGAGTGGGTAAGGAGCTTGCCTTGCACCTGCTCAACTCAGGATCAATTCCTGGCATCCCATTTGGTCCCCTAAGAACTGCCTGGAATAATTTGCGAGTGCCTGAGTGCCTGAGTATCTCCAGGTATGACCCAAATACTTACAAAAAAGAAAAAGGAAAGGGCATGAGGTAAAATCCCTGGTGCCCTACATGTGACATTGGTAACCACGATGCTGAATCCTCCCACTCTAGCCTCTATGTGACAATTGGCTCTAAAAGTGATTGCTAGTTGCTCCATCACCAGGTGTGTATGAGCACGGCAACTCTAGGAGACGTGCAATCACCACAATTAAGAGATGTGCAGTCACCACAGTCAGGAGTCATGAGCAATGCAGGGATCCCTGTGAGCATCACAATCATCACTGTGTGCATCAGCAAAGAGTGTGACCCCTGGTGAGCACATGTGTGACACCACAATGAAAGGTGGGCAAGCCAAGGTGAGCACTGTAGCTGAGTGTGCAAGCACCACAGCTTATGTGCACTCCCGGGTGAGTACCACAGCCAAATGTACAAGCACCATGACCGGGTATGCGTACAATTAGTTTATCAGCACAACGTGAAGTAAAAAGAGGGAAAGTCGAGGGATCTGAAAAGAAAAGTTTTTATGTTTTTTTCACAGAAAGAATGGAGGAAAAGTACTGCATTTTTGCTTTTTTTTTGTTTCTTATGTTCCATTTCAATTCTTTGTTCTCCTAACTACTCTGAATCGTGCTCTGTTTTTGACTTATGGGCACTCAGTTTTTTTTTTTTTAAACTAATTGTTTTGTAGGTCTTTAACACAGAGAACAGGTCTACTATTTTTTCCCCCTCACTGATTTGTTTATGATTTCTAGTCTAGTGGAAGTAAAAATATTTAGTGAATTTCCCTAAACCAGATAATAACCTATTAAAAAGTCATTTTAAAGCCATGCCCAACTTTCTCCCCTGCCACAGTTTTACTGCATTTTAAGAAAAAGCCACATTTAACCCAGCTCTGGTTTTATCCCAGCCCATTTCCAATAAGACAGGCAGAGCCTGACCAAAGAGGTGAAGAACTACTAAGAATGATTTGTAATCAATAACATGAAACACAATTCAAACAATGCCCTGCCTCTTCGAGCCGCTGTTCAGTTGACCTGAAAATAATCTCTCCAGCTCTTTTCTCCTGTGTTCTGTTCTCTGCCCCTCCGTCCCCTCCCCAGAGTCTATCCGTGCTGAATTCAAATGAGTTGCATTCGAGCTCTAGCTGCTCTCCCAAGAGTATTATTATTTCCCCCCCCTTTAAACTTAGGGTGCTAATTAATGTAGGAAAAGTTATATGCCAAGTTGATTTTGCCTGTGGTTTTCTTAGATTAAAGGCTACTGGCAACCCTCGCTCTGTCAGAAGGGCCCACACTGTATTCTCATCCCCTGAAGGAGGCTTCCGCAGTGCTGACTCAAGAAGACTTCAGCTTTTGATTTGGAGTTATTGGATATTGACCCATCACTCACAGCAGAGTTATGGCCCCGCTGCCCTGGATCCAGGCAATGCTGCTCTGGCTTTGCCTACAGCATCCGCCACCCCTCCCGCTTCAGTTTCTGTTGAACCTTCGTCTGCAAATGTCAATTTCATTTTATAAAGGCCAGGCAGTTGTCAGTTCTTCCCGGGGATTCAGGGAGAAGGAGCGGAGGAGAAAGCCCTTGGCACCATTCTACGGTCTGAAACTCCATTCCTCCAACCTGGGTGTCTGCCTTCTTCCCTGCTCCAAATCTCACTCAATTTGCTACCATCTTCCGTCACCTTGTAAACAGCCACAGAAGAGCCTTTCCTTTGGCCTGACTGCAAATATTTCAAACTGTTCCAAAGTTTGGCAGGTCTATTAGGATATATGTTAATGCAGAGAAAGTTTTAATGCAAGGAAAGCAGAGTTGGCTTCCTCTTGGAGAGAGACAGTTCTTTTTGTTGCTCCCAGCAGTGCCATGAGATTGAACCCAGGACTCCTGCTTACAAAGCCTGTTCTCTAGCCCTTTGAGATAACTCTCCATTCCCAAGAAGTTGCTCTTCTAAAATTCAAAACCTGAGATCTAAACTACCACTACCACTGAACTTTGCAATGTGCCTGTCAAGGTGACAGGTGGGGAAATGAGAGGCAGGAGGGAACATTGGGAAACAGGGGAGGGAAGTTGACACCGGCAGTGGGATTAGTAGAATATTATATGCCTAAGACTCAACTATCAATTTTGTAAATCACAGTTATTTAATTAAGTAAAAAAATTGAAAATCAAAAGTTTACTTGATCCAATAATGAGAATGACGAGGAATGGTTATTCTGATAATCATTTAAATAAAGGTTTGGTGTTTTGGCTCATTTGTTTCTTGAGCTTTTCCACCTCCTTTGTCTTTATTGTTATTGTGATAACTTGGGGTGGCATATTGGTTGTGATTATCCAGAACCCACTTTTTTGTGGCATATGTGGCACTAGGATCACCCCTGGGGCATGTGAGGTCATCTGGGAATTGAACTCCGGCCATATAGGCATATGTTTATGCTCTCACAAGGGAAGTGCTCTTCCCCTGGGCTATCCCCGAGTCTCAATTCTGATCATTTTAAGGTGAAAATATGGTTTGCTCAAATATCTGTTTCACAGCTAACTCACAGTGTCTTCTCTTTAAAGCATATCATGGCGAGATCTTAGCTCAAGAAAGTATATGTGTGTTTGCCTTCTGAGCATCTGAACTCCTGAGCATGATGGCCCTAAGTGCTTGACTTCACCTCATGGTAAGGGGTGAAGGAAGTGAGCTTGATGATGCCGTGTCTACTGTGTCTTGTCTCTCTGCAGAGCGAGTGAGCAATGAGGCAGGGGTGGGGGAGACCAGCACAAATCAAGCCTAAAGTTCAGTGAGGCAGGAGCTCCTGCATTCTTCTAGTAGCACTGCACTGTAGCACCGTCATCCTATTGTTCATTGATTTGTTCGAGTGGGCACCAGTAGTGTCTCCATTGTGAGACTTGTTACTGTTTTCGGCATATCAAATACGCCACAGGTACCTTGCCAGTTTCTGCTGTATGGACAGGATACTCTTGGTAGCTTGCCAGGCTCTCCGAGAGGGACGGAGGAATCGAACCTGGGTTGGCCACATGCAAGACAAATGCCCTACCTGCTATGCTATCGCTCAAGTCGGTTCTTCTAATATCTCCCCCAAAATGCTGTGTTACACAAGGTAGCTGATGACTTTTATGACCTTACTGGAATAACTTTACATATTGGCAGATTTGAGGTCAAGTAGAAGAACGAAGAACCTCCAGAATGGGGAATCACAGCTCCCTGGATGTCAGAAAAGGCTCAAGAAGTCAAGAACAAGGTAGAGTTTCCTTGGACACAAAGTTGGCAGAGAACCTGTGCCAGAAAACTAGGAATTTATGAACTCCTACTCAGGGAAGGTTAAGCAGCAAGCATGGGATGCAGAACTGAAGTTTGACTGCTTCCCTTCTTATGTCCAGAAGACTCTGGAAAGTCGAGTTGGCCAGAGTGCATGGGAAGAAAAGGCCAATAGGGCAATGATACCTGGAAGTCAAGACTGACCACATGGACACTTGGAATCTGCTCCTGAGCGCTGTTCTAGCTTCCGATATCCCCTCCTTCCCTTTGATTAACTGTTATTGCTGTTATTGCCATGTGTGGGGGGTAGTATTTTTGGTTGACTGAGGACAACAAGGGTAGCGACAGGGTGACAGGTGTGTGAACTTGTTCTGGGATTCACTCATGACCTCATGCATGGAAGGAAGGTACTTTACCACTGAGTCACATCCTTGGGTCCTGTGATTCACATGTTTATATATATACCGAATTATGAAGCAATTAAAAGCTTAAGTACTTCCTCTATAGATCAAGCTGCTAGGAATCTTCTGTCTCAGATCTGAGAGCAAACCTATTCTCAAGACACATTATTCTGTCAGCTTTCTTTTTTTTTTTTACTTTTTTTTGTAAAGCATCAAAGCATTATGGTTTGTCTAGATATGATTGAAAGGTATCATTGTATTTTTAGATGACTTTAGTTAATTGTGGATTATTTAAAAGAACATCATTTCTAAAATTTGGTGATAACAAGAGTAAGCCTCAGCATAATAATAATACCTTATATCTTGATAACACTTTTTTTGCATTGTAAAAAATTTCAGTTTTAATGAATATTTTATTTAATCTTCCTAATAATCCTGCAGAGGAGGCAAGATAGAGATTTTCCTTTTCCTCATTTTGAAGATTGAACTCACAGAGAATTTGAATAGCTTGCCGGAAGTTACTTAGCGCAGACGCTGTTAGAACCGGCTTGCAGAAGGGAGATCTGATTCAACTTCTGTTCTCCACAGACCACACATCTGACATGTGACTTCACCTGGTCCCTGCAAATATTCTGTCAGGAAAGATTTATTATTCCTTTTGAGAGATTGAACATTGACTGTCAACGAGATGCAGCACTTTATGCTTCCTCAACTATTTAGAGCCGGATCAATCCTTCTAGTATGAAAACGGTTTCTGGTTCCAGTCTCCCTCCATCCTCATGATTTTGGCTGTTCTCAATATAAAACACTCAGGCAGATGCTCAGGAGGCAGCATTGCGGTGGAGTTGTCTCTAAGAAGTACCACTGGGTTTAAGATTGCAGGGGAAGGTAGTCGTGAGAGGGGATATAAAACATGAGTAGTCCACAAATTCAACGAGTTGAGGGGATGTGGGAGCACCCCTGAAATGGCGACCTCAGACTATGCCTGGATGGGGAAAGCAAGGTTGTTAGCACTAAGCTCTTACCCAGTTGTACAATTCAGAGCCTGGAAAAGTTCCCTCCTGATCTCGCATTGGCTTACGCCTCGAAGCATGAAATGTGAATACCTTTTGCTCAGCATCCATTAAATAAATGTTATTCTTCTCTCTGGCAGAAAACACAAATTTCTCTGCTCCGAGCCATGGTGTAGCAGAAGGAACAGAATTTACAATATCCCTCTTTACGATAATGGCTCTCACCTTCCAAGGAAATGAGCTTGGAGGAAAGGAGCAGCGCTGAGTGCCCAGTGACACATCCGCTGGGCTTGCTGCTGCTGCTAATTATCTGGCAAGGAGGAAAAGCAGTGTCCCTGGAATACGAAGGAGGGCTTGTGAACTTTGGAGAATGGGCAAGGCACTTTGGTGTCTGTGTCATGCAAACTGGCGAATGGCCCCCACCGGCTCGTGTCTGACCTTTACCTCTTCTCCACGACTGAGCAGACATTTTTGCCAATTATGATCCCAAACACGCTGGAAAGTACCCTTGGCCACTGACAGTTTGCAAGGGAAAAGCAATGCCTCTGGAATAATACCATGCCCAGGACAAAGAGGAAGGGTAAACAAAGCCTTACTTTGTGTTGCAAATACGTGCTTTTTTTTTTTTAATGCTGGAGAAATCCCCTTAGTGTCCACCATTCTTGGCTGGGATAAAAATGCATTTGCAATATGCTCAGTGTCAAGAAATCACATCTTCCTGGGCAAAGAAGGTTAAGAGCATAACCCCAACTGCAGAAGAAAACTCATTAAAATTGTCTTTTCAGGGAGCGAAGGCCAGTTTACTTCCCTTCCAACACTCCTTTTTTATTCTTTTCCCTTTAAACTAACATATTAGCGATAGAGAGACATAATCAAAATAGCATAATCCACATTGTATTAAATAATATGCATGGTAATATAGAGAAAAAAAAGTCAATGGTAAACAACATCAGAAAATGCAGTGAGGCAGAAGTTAACACAACATACTTGACCGGCAGGTAACACATTAAAATGCTATTTTGGCAGACAGAATTGATAGCAGTCTCCCTGAAAGAAATCCGCTTCAGAAAGTTGACAAATACAATCCTAATCCCTTTTTTCCTGCCACATGCTGCAGACGAGTGAAACCCGGGGGGAAATTCTTATTACAGCAAATAGGTGTAAGTCTAGAGAAAAAATTAAGTCAAGTTGACAATTTACAAATTTTCTTTCAGGCATGAAAGGGAACTGGAAACTAGGTTATTTATTTATTTTTAATCCCATGCCAGGTGTTTGGTCCCTGCTACTATGGCTGACTGAGAGTAGGCATAGAGGAAAAGTCTCATTGCCAATCTAGAAGTTCTCTCTTGGAAATAAAGCCAGAATGAAATAACTTTTGTCAGACAAGCAATACAGGAAAATCTTATATCAAAAAGAAACATTTTATTTTCTCTGCAGCCCATTGGGTATTTGCAAACTAGTAGACTTGGGTGTGTTAAGTCACTCACTCCAGGTGGGAAACAGAATGAAAAGCAGGAAGTGCTGGACAGTTAACCACGGGACAGGTGGGATCTCACATCAACCATTGATTTTCATATGGGATTGTTTGGAAGTGTTCAGTGAAGTACAGCTCACAGACAGACAGACACACACACACACAACACACACACAAACACACGTATATATTCTTTATTTTTTTTTCTGTTTTTATTTATTTTTTTTTACTTTATTTTATTTTTCTGTTCTTTTTTACTTGTGGGTGGATGTGGGCAGCTAACCAGTTACCCAGTGGTGATGTTACCCAGTGGTGATGCTCAAAGCTTACCTCTGTTTCTGTGCTAAAGAGAGACCCCTTAGCGGTACTGGGGGGAACAAATATGTATGAGGGATAGGACTAGTATTGGTTGCCTACAAGACAGTTCTATTACTCCTTGTACTGCTGATGTCCTTGATCATTTAAGGGAAAGGCACTTGACATGTGTAGTAAGGACTAGACAACTAGTACAGTGGCCAAGGTGCTTGCCTTCCATGCAGCTGACTCCCCTTCCATTCCCAACATGGCATGTCATCACCTGAGCACTGCTAGGAGTATCTCTGAGCACAGAACCAATAGTAACTGCTGAGCACTGCAGGATGTGGCCCCCAAGCCCAGTAATAATAATACTAGGAGTGGTAATAATAATATGTATATTTGTGAATTTAGAGTTAATAAAGTGTCATAGATATTTAATGAATTCTGAGACCCAGGATGGTTTAAGAACCTTTCAGACTCTTCAACCCTTTCCACCTGAGAGATTGGATGTGTATTAGTATTGCCACAATCAGATCTTGATTTTGTTGATTTCAGCTGATTTTGAATTTTTGTCATTGCCGCTTAGTTGTTGCAGCCCCTTTCATCATTGCCAGAATTTTCACAACTCCCACGTTCAGTTAAATGTGTCCATATGGGGCTGTGGCTTATATAGTTTAAGAAGCTAGGTGCTTGGAGACAGGGATGAGAGTGAAAAATAAAGGAAAATGATACATACTCTTGCTGAGAGATTGGTCGGAGGGCTGGGTGGAGCACAGGCTTTCGTGCTAAGGCCCCATGTTGGATCCCCAGCACCCAGGGCCCTGCTGAGTAGCCCTGGATTTGGCTCTTTGGCTTCCAGCACTCCTGGGTCTAACTGCATTGCACTGCCATACAAGGACATGAAGTTCTCTGATCCACTGGGCCAACTACCACTGCAGTGACTCAGGTACCTCCTAAGCATTACTTAGGAGTCTTGTTTTACAGTGAAAATAGTAAATAATCTTAGGTTGTTTCTAAGTGAAATAAGGGTGAAAGGGAGCCCAAAGTGAAATGATTTTGAATTGCCACAGAGAGTAACTTGGGGCAGTTATAGATATCTGGAGGTTAAAGTTCTAGTCTTAGGAGTCTAATACCCAAGAATAGTAGAAATAAGTACTAGGAGATTGACTCCATGGCTTGGAGGCTGATCTCTCATTCTGGGCAACTAAGAGAAGGGAGTACCAAGTAAAATGTGGTCGGAGGTCATGCGGGGGAGGAGTGACGCGAGTCAAATGTAGACTAGAGACTGAACACAATGGCCGCTCAACACCTTTATTACAAACCACAACACCTAATCAGAGAGAGAGAACTAAAGGGAATACCCTGCCATAGTGGCAGTTTGGGGTGGGGGGAGACGGGACTGGGGAGGGTAGGAGGGACCCTGGGTTTATTGGTGGTGGGGAATGGGCACTGGTGAAGGGATGGGTTATCGAACTCTGTATGGGGGAAACATGAGCACAAAAATGTATAAATCTATAACTGTACCCCCATGTTGATTTACTAATTAAAAATAAACTATTAAAAAAATAAAGTTCTAGTCTTATCCTTTTTTGTAGGATAGCATTGGTTTGATCTTTCTGTCTTGCCACAGGGAGCTTAGATTTATTGGGTTATACCCATCACAGAGCTCCAAAGGTACTCCCGTTCCTCTGTGTTTATCTGTAATGTCTTACCTTGCTCTCTGCTTCCCCAACTGGTAAATCACCTTTATCTCCTAATCAGACTCTATTAACTTGTAAAAATTGCTTTTCTCTTCTCCTCATGTCCTTCGCATAGTAACTTCAGTGTAATGTCCTTTTTGTATAGACACAGGAATACAGGTAATGCTATGCTTTTGCAACTTGAGAGTTAATTGACTATGAACAATATTCACTCCTCGGCATCTGTTCTCTCAACTTAAATGTCAGTTGCCCTTAGTTCCTAGCACCCCAAAAGCAGGGTCCCAACGAGGGACTGGATGGACCCAGGGGCAAGCTGTGAGCTACACTGGCATTGAAATGGGCCGGGGCAAAGCACCATACTACTTAACTATAAGTTAAGAGCATGGCCATGGACAAATTCTGTCATGATTCAAAAAGCAACAACTTAATTAGGATCGTGTTAGGGTTAAGAAAGATTAATCTGGCCTGAGCACTGTAGTCTGGGATCTATAGCAAGATGTCCCCAGAAGAGCCACCCAATCATCTTAATGTATCTCTTACTGTGTCCATACAAAATAACTAATATTATTAAGGAGTAGAATTAGGATGAATGGACTAAGGAAAGGCAAAACACACCCTAGGTGGTATTTTGCCCTTGAGCAGAGATTCTGGCTGCAGGAGATCAGGAAATGCTTTCATATGTCTTTGGACTACCGGCCCTGGGTGTGGTTGCTACAGCCAAGTATTGGAGGGTGTGATAGACTAGAGAGAGCAGGATGGTGGGTCGGAGCATAGAGAGACTAGAAGGGGGACAGAAGGAGAAGAATATAGAATAGAAAAATGTACAGGAAACAAGAATGAGGGGCAGGGTGAGACTGGAATGGAGAGCTTAGTGAGACTGAAATAGGCATATAGGGAGAATGGAATAAACGGCAACTGATCACCAACAAGCCTTGTCCTCGTTCCCTCCTTTGTATGCCCAGGGCACTGGCTGTCCCGGGTGGGGAAGTGTCCTGAGACCACTGAACACATGCGGTGAGAGAGTTTTGGGCTTCACATTGGTTTCATGAATACACACTTTCTGATATGAATCTAAAAGAAAATACATAGAAGCGTTCTTTCAACCAAGGGCAAACATATATTCTTCCATTCCCTTAAGAGTTATGGTTTCTGTATCTTGTAGTTATAATACACTTTTCTCAGAATACCATAATTACATATCACACTTTGTTTTTCTCCCATCCTTCTCTCTTTTGCTGTTACTGTTATGACGAGGGCCACACGTGTGGTTATGGTTCTTGCGGACATGGTTACTGTGCTCTTGACATGACACTATCATTGTGGTGCTGGAAAATTCAATAATAGTGCCACTAGGGTGACAGTATCATGCAGGGTAGAGCCAGGGATTGTGTTCAAGGACTCACTCTCTCTTTTTTATTTTATTGAATCACTGTGAGATACAATTATGAAGCTTTCATGATTGAGTTTCAGTCATACAATGATGGAACACCTATCCCTCCACCAGTGCACACTTTCCACCACCAATGTTCCCATATTCCTCCCACCACCCCCGTCCTATCCCACCCCCAGCCTTTGCTTCTTACTCTGTCTCTATTTTTGGGCACTATGGTATGCAATACAGATACTGAGAGTCATCATGTTTGGTCCTTTTTCTACTTTCAGTACACATCTCCCATCCTGAGCAATCCCTCCAACCATCACTAACGTAGTGCTCCCTTCTCCATCCCAGCTGCCTTTCCCCCAGTACATGAAGCAGGTTTCTAAATCACGGAGTGATTCTCCTAGCCCTTGTCTCTACTGTCCTTATGTGTTAGTCTAATACAATATTATTTTATATCCCACAAGTGAGTGCAGTCATTCAATGTCAAGGTCTCACTCTTATGAGGCGGGTGCTCTGCCACTCTGCCACTCAGCCTTGTACTTGTGGCCCTTCCTCAAATATTCTGTGTTGGATAAAAATAGTGTGTAGAGTGCTTGCCCTGTACATGGCTGATCTAGTTTCTATCCCAACACCTCATATGGTGTTCTGAGTCCTGTCAGAATTCAGGAGAGATCCTAAATACAGAGCCAGGAGGAAGCCCTGAGCACTGCTGGCCCCAAAACCAAGGATAAAAGAAAACAACTATATATTCACTCTCTATGCACTCTCTCTATAAACTGGCTTGGAGTGAGTGAATACTTATGAAAATGAAAAGCCATATGCAAGTCTGCCCTGGGCTTCATGGCGTTCTTCATCAGTATTGTTGCCAAGAGTGGTCGGTTAAAAGTGTCACCCCTCTAAAGAATATTTAACTTGAAAGTCTAAACCATGAGTTCAAATTACTTGTGTCCCTTGTGAACCCTGCACACACTGGTAGCTCTTATTTGAGATCTCTACAGCTGCAAATCATTACCAGGCCTACTGAGTGGGATAAAGACACGTGCGGGGGATGTAGCATTATCAAAAGTGATGTGACCTCTTGGGAACACTGCAGTGAAAGATTTTGTAGGTGTTACAGCCAGGACACTGGTCCCTTGGGTGAGTGCATGTATGAGTACCTCAGGGGCCCTGGCATTCAATAAAACCATGACCTCTTCATTTCAACTAAAAGTGTGATACCCAGTGAGCACATGTGCAAGGGCCACAGCTAAAGGAGTGCAAATCTTAGACTCAGCACAAGTCTGAGTGTGCAAGCTGCATCCCCTCATGTTTAACCCTCCACCCACAGCACAACCAAAAATTTGTGAGCCCCAAAGACAGACATTCGTGAAACTCCTGGCTATCGCAGCAGAGACCCCAACAATGGGAAAGGGAAGGGAAAGCAATTTCAAAAAAAGAAACAAAACAGAAAGAATCATGATCATTTCACAAGGGACTTCTGAAAAAAAAAGTTTAATATCTTAAAATGACAAAACTTTAATGAAGTTATGGGTAACCTCAGTTTATATCAGATATTTTGTCTTCTTTGAAAATCATTAAACATTGAACCATTTATCTTCACTGAGGAAAGCCCGCGACCCAGGCCTGGACAGGTTGTTTTCAAATAACCTGGGAAATTAAAACCAAAGCTTCTCCCTGGTCCCTAACACACCAGAGTTTAGTGAGACCTCTAGGTTAGATCACACACACACACACACACACACACACACACACACACACACACACACACACACACGACTTCCTTGGTGTTTCTGATAACAGCTTGTTTGGGGCGGGGCCGGCGGCAGACATCATTCTATCCCAGTATCTTGGTTTTGCAGATTAAGAGACCGAAGCCCAAAAGGCAGCATCCACAGCGACCGTTTCTTTGCTTTTCCATGTTTACCAAGCGCATCAGTGGAGACACTTTCCTTTAATCCTTGTTAGAATCCCATAGGATTTGCAATATTAGCTTCATGTGATGGCCAGACAGAACAAATGAACGTGTCCAACATCACACAGCTAGTTAGTGCAGAATGAGAATCCGTGCTCAGGACTGAGTTCCCAAACAGGGTCTCCTTCTAGAACCCCCTTTGTGAAAACGCATTTGGGAAAAGCTTCCATTTCCTGGACTAATGTACTCAGTGTGTTTTTTTCCCTCTGTTTCATAAAAGACAGATATTTCGAAGGTGTTTTCTCCCTGGTCTTGGTTTTTCAAATTCTGTTCTGTCCCTTTCTGTAGAGAGTGGGCTGCTTGGCAGAGATGACAGGAGATGTTTCCATGTGCAATCAAGGACATAGATGCATTGGCTGCCAGCCTCAGGCAGGGACACAGACTTCTCTCCCACCAGCAGCGTGCTGATGCGTTTCCCCACAATGTTCCAAGAAGGGCCTGGACTGTGACTAGACAAGGTCCGTGCGGCCCCATGAATGGCTTCACACTGCAGCGACCAGAAAACAAACACCACAGTAATTCTTGAATTAGCACGAAAACACTTCCAAAGGGGGCTCAAAGACAGTTTTTTTGCCCTGTTCATAAAAGAGAAGAGATGAGGTGTGACAAATGGCCTGTGGGATGGCTTTCCATGCCAGGAAGAGGTCACTTAGGAAGGGCTCCACAAAAGGAACTGGTTTAATAGAGAAGAAACAAAATTGGAGCAAAAGAAAAAAAGAACATTTCAGAAGAGGGAAGTGTCTTCAAGAGAAGATAAATTAATAAAAGAAAGGGAGATTGCATGATGCATCTTTGTTTGTTTGGGGACACACCCAGCAGAGCTCAGGATTCACTCCTGGTGGCTTTGGGAGACCATCTGGGTTCCAAGGATCTAACCTGGGTCTGCCTCGTGAAAGGTGAGTACCCTATCCACTGTATATGTCTCCAGCCCCCCCCCCCCACACACAAATACAGTTTTTTTTGTTTATTTGTTTGTTTGTTTTTTGCTTTTTGGGTCACACTCAGCAATGCTCAGGGGTTACTCCTGGCTTTGCACTCAGGAATTACTCCTGGCGGTGCTTGGGGGAACTATAGAAGATGCCAGGGATCAGGATCAACCCTGGTCCTCAGTGTGCAAGGCAAACGCCTTACCTGCTGTATTATCACTCAGGCCCCACATAATACAGTTTTAAAGCATGTGTTTGGCTTTGATTCTTGTGCAAATAGTGCCAAAACAATGTGACAGTTTGTTGTGCAGAAGATGCATTTAAGATACTCATAAAGACTGAGCTTCAGGTTATGCATCCACAAAGAAAGCTAATATTATGGACTTGACTTGCTGTCAGGATTAGAAGAGACTAGAGATAGGAATTCAGGAGGATGTGGTTTGGTAAATTAGGCTGGACTCTGCCCAGAAAATGTGGCCTGGGATCCTTGTCGCACTGTGCCCAGGAAGATGAATCAAATCATGCTGCTTGCTTAGCAACCTCAAAACTTGCAAGCCTTTTCATTTGTGTGTGTATGTGTAGTATCAGGATTTTACAAATTAATTCTTTTTTTTTTTTTTTTTTTTTTTTTTTTTTTTTTTTAGAGTGGGAACACCTGACAGAGCTCAGGGCATACTCTTGGCTCTGTGTACAGGATCACTCCCAACAGTGCCCAGAAGGTCATTTGTGATGCTGGGAATTGAGTCTTGGTTGGCCTAATGCAAGACAAGTGCCTTCCCTCCTGTAGTACCTCTCCTGCTCCTGAAAATTATTTCTTAAGAAAAATCCTAATAGATAAGAGAGAAAGAGAGGAAGGTGTCCTGTGGCAATGGGTGTGGGTTGGGAAGAGGTGCTCATTGTTTTGAAAGAACAATGCAAAGTAATGTTCCTGCTCCACAGATCAGACCTGAGATATCTTTTCCATCCTGAAACTCCTGTATGGGTTGGTGAGTAATTCTTTCAAAAATAACTCTAAGATTTCTGAAAATTCAAACATGCTTTTCTCACCTTGATGCCAGTATGAACAAACAAACATGCTTTTTGTGGAAAACAAAAGGATTTTTAAAAGTGCCCCTATGTTTATAAACACAAGATCATCACTATTATTCAAAATTATTAATTATTAATCTAGAGAAGAAAAATGACTAAAAATCCAGTGTAATTATCAAGCTAAAAAATCACTTAAATGTCTCATGACTGAGGTAAATGACTAACCTGAGCCTAAAGTAAAAATTGCCACATAAAAAATATACATGCTTTAAAATTTTTTTCATTTTCATAGCATAATCTTATGTTACTCTGTTACTCTGCTACTATTTTACTCTGATATGCATATTCAGTTACAAAATGAACGTACTATAACCATGTTTCATGAGTTTGGTTCTATCAACCTTTTTCCATGTGACACTGGATATTTACTTTGAAATTTTAGCTCCGTTATCTTTATCAATGAAGTTACTGGGGATAATAATTACTTGTGGGGATCAAATGACACAACACATGCTTTTAATTTTTTTATTAAATCACTGTGAATTATAGTTACAAAACTTTCATGTTTGAGTTTCAGTCATACAATGACTGAACATCCTTCCACCAGTTTACATTTTTCTACCACCAATGTCCTCAGTATCTCTTCCCCTTTGTCCCACCCCTCCCCCTGCCTCTATGGCAGACAATTTTCCTCTTAGTCTCTCTCTACTTTTGGGCATTATGATTTTCAATACATGAGAGTTCATCATGTTTGGTCCTTAGTCAACTTTCAGCACACATCATCCATACCAAGCGATACCTCCAACCATCATTGACTTAGTGATCCCTTCTCTATCCCAGCTGCCTTCTCCCCCAGCTCATGAGGCAGGCTTCCAATCATGGAACAATCCTCCTGGCCCTTGTTTCTCCTATCCTTGGGTGCTAGCCTCATACGATGTTACTTCATATTCCACAGATGAGTGCATTCATTTTATGTTCCTTTTTTTTTTTTTGACCCACATGCTTTATCTTGAAAAGCATAAAAAATGTAGTCAAACGTGACTTCAATTGCTAAAATATAGACATTAATATTATTTGAGCAATATTTCCCCAACTCACATGTGGAAAAAAAAGACTTAGTCTTACTTCTAGAGTAGGGGTGGGGCATGTCCAAACTATAAATCATATTAGGCCCTAGAAATCTGGTCTGTTCTCATAGACAATGGGTCACACACACACATGCTCTTCCATTACCAGCTACCTACAGTCCATCTGCCTGTATTGTATGGTCATGAGTGATGTTATAAATATTTAAATGACCTTTGACAGAAAAAAAGAGTCTACTCACTTCTCTTTTAGAACAATCAGAACAGTATAACTAAAAACTGATAATAACAGAGACATTGAAATTTAGCAGACCTGGGATTTAAGCTTAAGGTGTTTTCATAGCATGACTTGGAAAGGAAGGACAGTGCTTTATGATTCATTAGAATTATTTGAGATATTTCTTGTGATTCCTGGTTGTATCAAGAGGATTTTGAGTTCAAGATATGGAGTTGTGTTCTGCAGCTGGTGTTCTTAGCTTCTTTGTTCTGTCAGCCTCTTCACCCTCATAGTTGATAAAAGAACAGAAATGAAAATTAAAAAACAATACATACTTGGGGTTCCTAGTTCCAATCCTACCCTCAACTTTCTTCCTTCTTTGCTTGTATCTCATCATTGAGAGAAAAGAAAACTGAAACATCCATCACCTTGAAGGGGCAACTGAATATGAATCTTGAAGAAGGATGCTCGGAAGAGATGATGGGGCTAAATCTACCCAAACCATATGACTGAGAATTTTGGGAGACCATCAGGGGGACTCAGAAGGAAACTAGGGCTCTACCAGGGAGGCAAGGAAATTCATGCAGCCTCAATAAAATGAAAATTCTCTCTATCATTTGTTTGATAACAAGAAATCTCATTTAAAAAAAATTTTCAGGGCTGGAGCGATGGCACAGTGGGTAGGGCATTTGCTTTGCACGTGGCTGATCCAGGTTCAATTCCCAGCATCCCACATGGTCCCATGAGCACCGCCAAGAGTAATTCCTGAGCGGAGAGCCAGGAGTAATCCCTGTGCATCGCCGGGTATGACCCAAAAAGCAAAAAACAAAAACAAAAACAAAAACAAAAACCACACACAAAAAAAAATTTCTTGCTTCTTGCGCCAGTTCGAGCTGGGTTTTCTGTTACTGCTATTGATATACAGCATTACTGTTACGGAGGGAGCATGGGATCAAGTCAGGTGCCAGGGACTCCGGTTCTTCTCACAGGTCACTAATGAGCCGAATGACTTTGGGCAGTGTCCCTTTACCTCTCCACTTCTGGTCTTTCCTTTTTTAAAATGAGTTTGGATAGAGAGATTTTTCAAGGTGCCTTCCAGCTCTAAATACTGTAATTACTTTATTTTCCATCTATTGAGTTCTGCGAATGGCGTGCAGATTAATTGTGCTATGTAGGTTACTACTCAAAATAACAGGGAGATGAAAAGCCCCACGATGAAAGTTGACCACTGTGTGTGTGTCCTTCATCTGGTTTCTTTTCACCCCCAACACAGGAGGGCAGATGTGATGGATTCTCTGTTCGCTGCACAGATGAATATCTGGCATCTGATTCTTGATCATGATAAGTGATGTTCAGATCAGGAGAGCTAAGATGAGCGTAGGATAGAGCCGGGAGAGGCAGGCTATTGTTCTAGCAGGACTCTTGGTTCTTTTCATTGTTGGGAAGACTTTGATTTTAGCAGAACTCCTGGTTCTTTCAGTTGCTGCTCAATACCGACAGCAGTAAGAAAAAAAGAATGAATTCTAGAAATGCATATGTAGGGAGTTGACTCTGTTCCCTCGCGAATGATTTCGATTGCAGTCTCAACCAGAGGCGAGGGATGGAAGAGTTGACCTCTGGGAGTCTTGCCTTAGCCCCTCCATTCTCCAAAATGCTGGCCCTGAAGGAAAAGTGTCACATGTCTTCTCGCATGTCCTGTCTCACACTGAGTAATGCTGCCCCTCTGCCCGGGGTGGAGCGTTTTAATGATAACGGCTGTCTTCAGGGACAGATTGTGACTTGTCTTTTAGAGGAAGATGAAATCTATTAAGACAGTGAGGACAGAAAAGAAAAGCTTGTCCCTGAGAGGTAAGCTCCAAAGGAGAGCATAGCCCATTCTTTCCATGCCCTTCCCCTCCATTTCTTCTCTGCGATGCACGTACCCTTCAACGGCTCTGCTTTGTGGCTGGATTATTGTGGCTGTTGGCGTATAAAATTGCTGCTGGTGTGTATAATTTATAAGCTCTAAAAAATGATAAATAGTCTCAAGTAAGAAGAGTGATTTGTGTTAAAGTCCTCAGGGTACTTTGGTAAAGGAATTTAATTTCTTGGGGGAAATTGTCTATAACTTCTTGTGGAATGTTAGTTAACTGGTTCAAAGCTGGGATTTATTTTCTGTCCTATTCTTTTTTTTTTTCCCTCTCCATTATTGGTTTGGATAGGTTTACCTGGGCAAATGAGATTATATAGCAAAGTCTTGATGAACTGGAAGCTGAGGGAAATAGCATGGCTAGTTAATTTATTTTTTCATTTTTGTTCCAGGCCTATCACGGTTAAGATCCTTTAAGATTTTATTTTATTTATGTATGTATTTTTTGCATGTTCAGTGATTCCCACCCAGGGGGAAATTAGCCACCCAAGGGACTTCTGGTAATGTCTGAAGACTTTTCTGGGTCACCACAACTATGAAGTAATAGGAGTATCTAGTGGGTAGAAGCCGTGAATCTGCTCTATGTTTCTGAATGCACTGAATAGCACCTCCCCCACTGCAATAAGAAATAATTTGCTCAGGGATTTCTAACAAACTCTACCATTCTTTTTCGCAGCTCAAATTCTCATCACCGAGTATAGAACTAAGTAACAATAGCAACAATGATAAAAATGCTGCAGTTGCACAAAAATACAAAATGTGTTTGGGTCCCACAGTATAGGGAACCCACAGTACATAGTGTCTAGTGCTTATTTTGGTAGAACTGTGTGATCAAATATGTTTTATTATCACAACTTTCTATTTCCCTAAGATTCAAGATCATTTTCTTTTCTTAAGCAAAATAATTTTTGATCTGCAATAAAATTGGTACTGCTAGCTAATGTAATCAGATAGAAGAATTTAGTTATTTGAAAAATTACTATTATGCTTCATATAACTAAGTTGCTGTATTTCTAGTTAAAAACATTTAAAAAACGTTTAGTTTATTTTTTGAGCCACACCTCGTGGTGGCACTTCGGGGTGCTGGGAATTGAGCCTGGGTTGGCCATGTGCAAGAAAAATGCCCTATTCACTTGACTATCTCTTCCGCCCCACTTTTTTTTTTTAATGAAATGATATCCTAAGAAACACTGAATCTTTTAACCTTAAATTTACATTGTATCATACAATTTTGATTCTTCAGATAGAAGTTGGGATGGGATATTCTATACTGGGAACAGGATCTCAAAAGCTAAGATGTTGCCTCGTAGCCTTTGTTGGTACCTGGCCTGGTTTTGAGCCTAGTAGTTCTTGTTGTTATAAATTGACTGGAAATTCAGCAACTGCCAACTGCATGTTATTATTAATTATGCAGCTATGAATGGTTGTCAACTACTTAGACTACCAAGAATCTCTTCCTTCTACTCTTGGCTTAGGTCTTACTAATTTTTAATTGAGCTTTTGAATTTTTAATTGGCCCTAGTCAAAGTTTTGTAACCTATACCTCATATGCTAAAACTTGCATATTCATACACAGTCATATGCCTACACAGTTGTTTATCCTATTTTTTCACTACTGGCTTTTCTTCTTTTAGCTATCTTTCAAGAGTGAGGTGAGGTTCTAATTCCTTGTGAACTAACCAATCAGAAATACTGTTATCTCCTTCCTGTCCTTTCTCTTAAACTCTTCCTTTCCTTCTTGTGAAAATATTTCTTTATTGTGAGTGACTAGCTCATAGAGATTTTCAGGCTACTCTTTTGTATTTAATTTTTCAAAACTGTATAAGTTAAGGGGACTTCAGTTCCAAACAGGTCCTGATGAAATTTGTTGTCTAACTTAGAATAAGTCACTTAACCTCACTGGTATTCATTTTTTACATTTATATTTATGAAATAGGCATAATAATACTTATTCTACTTTGCTCACAAGGTAGTTTTGAATCAAATGAGATAATGAACACAAAGAGGTTTTTGAAAAATATAAAGAACTACATAAATGCAAGGTATTGTTATTGTCATCAATTTACAAAGCCACAGTGAATCTTACAAAGTGCTAATGCTGTATATGTTCTGCAAAGCACTTAGCTGTAGTCTGCACTTAATAAGTGAGAGCTCACACAAGTGAATTGTTTCCGCAGTTAAGGCAGACTGGCAGGAATAGCAGTTAGAGACGGGAGGCTGGGTAAAGAGGTTACTACCTGTATTGATAGAGAAGCTATTAAAAGCAGAATGTGATTTTTAACATCCCCAGGACCATGATAGAAATGAATAAAATTTTGTGTGCTTTATCATTTGTGACCCAGAAAAGAGAACCCTGAGGCATGAAAAGTCTTAAAATAAATTATTTGTGTGCAAAAGGAGGCATCATATTCCACTGATTTGACAATTTCAGCTTCTCCATTAAGGGTACAAAAAAGGAGATGGGGTCACTTAAGCAAAATGCTCCCTTATTTGTTCAAGTCTTACCAGACTACAAATTAATAAAACTGAATTCATTTTCATGGCTCATAGCTTGATTGGTGGATGGAGGATAGAACTTGATAGCAAGGGTTTGGGTGTGTGACCTGAAAAGGGGGCAGAGCTCACGTTGGGGTGCTCAGCATGAAGTCAAAAAAAGAGTTTCAGGACCAGTGGCAACTCCAGAGAGAGATGGGTAAGGAACTTGATGGGGAAATAAGAATAGAAATAACTGACTCGGCTGATAGTGAGTGGTAGTTAGCTTCTTTGGGGTCTGACAATTTAGCCAGTTAGATATTCTATGAGGGTCAGCGGGAGGAACATTTATAAATAGTGTGTTTCTTACCCTTTCTATTCTTCCTGGATTAGGAGGGAGATTTTTAAGGATTTTCAGCTGAAAGGACATTAAATTAACGCTGAATCAATATATTATTTTAGAATACAATATAGTTCTAGTTTTTCCATGTGGGAATAGAGAATAAGTGTGAACTCACTTAGTATTTGGGCTCTAGGTAGAATTCTTTTGTTTTATTCCTGTCTGCCATGGATTAATGATTGACAAGACCTCTGAACAAGTCCCTCAGTCACTCTAAGTCTAGGTTTTCTCTTTTGTGAAATAGTTCCTACTTTATGGTATAGTTGTTAGGTTGAAATGGAATAATAGATATAAAGCATTGCACAGTACCTGGTGAAAAAGTTGTCATGAAGTGCTACCCATTACTGCTAACAGTCAGCAAATAGAAGCTGGCAAGCATCCTTGCATTTACCCCTCAATGCTTCCCAGCTATGTTCAGTTGTCTAAAGAAATACTTAGCATTGAAGCATTGTGTGTCACCCCCCAGCTTTATTTTTTATTTTTGAAATTCTATTTAATTTATTTTTATTTTATTATTTGTAATACTCCAGGAGTCTGGAGCAATAGGACAGTGGATAGGGTGTTTGCCTTGCACACGGTCAACCCGGGCTTGATTCATCCATCCTTCTTGGAGAACCTGGCAAGTTACCGAGAGTATCCCCCTTGCATGACAGGGCCTGGCAAGCTACCTGTGGCATATTCGATATGCCAAACACAGTAACAACAAGTGTCACAATGGAGACATTACTGGTGCCCGCTCCAGCAAATCGATGAACAACAGGATGACAGTGCCACAGTGCTACTCCAGGAGTCTCTTTAAATAAACACCGCTCCTACAGTGAATAAATATGGGATGCTCTCCAGCAGCCCAGGCTCTTTTCTACTCATTCTTAGGAAGTGTGCTTCTCCAGGAGGGACAGTCTGGTGCTTCAGTTGAACCCAAGTCCCTTTCTCTTTGGCTTCCTTCTTTTTCTGATCATTTTCCTTCACCTGTCTCGGAAGCTGTCTCAACTCTGAGAGTGCTTAATATGCTCAATAGGAACATTAATTCTCTTGGCAAGAATCTTGCCCTTGACTTGTTTGTTAACGACAATGCAAACAGCATGCTGGGTACCATTGTAGACTCTTCCAGTTTTGGCAAGGTTACCTTTGTGGGGCATTCTTTTTTGGACAGTGCCCTTCCCTTCATGTCTACGACATCACCTTTCTTTAGATCCGCAGGTATGTGACCAATGGCACAACTCCATGTTCTCTAAAAGGTCTAGAGGACATAGAGTGGGTGCCCTGCTTCTTTACCTTTGTATTGATCATTTTTGTGATTTATATGGAAGATGGTGGTTACTACCAAAAGAACTTTCTTCAGCTTTATTGAGATATAATTGCCGTATATGCAAGGTATGTGTTGCTGCAATGATTTGATGCATGTGTATAATATGAAATGTTTAACACAATAAACTTTATGTAACAATATTTACAATGACATTGCTTACATCACATTATCACTATTTTTTTGTGGTGGGAGTTAGTACAGTAATACTTTACTCTCATATCAACGTTTAAGTAAACAGTTTAGATCGATCACATCAAATAGAACTATAATTCTATATCAGTTATAATCATCATGCTCTAGAAAATTTTGAAGAGAAAAATTATCTGTCTACTAGAATGTGTTCCTAGAGCAGCACCATTGGAACTTCCTGGGTCCTCCTTAGATGTGAAGTATTACAGTCTCATCTAGTCAGGTCTACTGAATTAAAGTCTTCATTTCAAAGAGAATCTTTTGATTTCTGTACTGATTAAAATCTATAATTCTGCATTCTACGGCAATGACATAAATTGGGTTTTCAAAGGAAAGAGTCAGGAGAAAGGTTGGAAAATTTCCGACGAAATATTATAGTAATTAAAATAATGACTTAAACAGTTATTAAATTGTCATGGATAATCATTTTTTTCCAGACAACCTGAAAGTACTTTTTTCCCCCTAATAATCCTTTCTTTTTTGATGGGGTATGCAGTGAAATCTCTATACTCGTGATATGAACTGCTTATTTTTCTTTGGCACTTAATGTCATTCTTTTGTACTAAAAATATATAAGCACAGAATACCCTCATACCTCTCCAAAAAGAAATAAAGCAAAAGGCTTTGCTTGAGGAGGCCCATATTTTATCCCCAGGACCGCCTATTCCCCCAAGTACCACCAGAGAGCAAGCTCCAAGCACTGAGCTGGTCTTAGTTCCAGAGTACTACTAACTGTGACCCCAAAATGCTCCTGAAATTTGCCCAAAAGTAAAAGCTTCAACTTGTTCTACTTTTACAACAGAATCTTCAATGTTTAGATGAGGGCTGATTGGCTTTAGTTTAAATTCCTTCTCCCTCTCTCTCTCTCAATGCCTCTCACTTTTCTACCTTTATTGTTGGAGTTTTTACTTTGCAGGTTAGTATTTGCTATATTTTCTACTATGTTGCTCTGTCAATTTGAATTTTTAATTGTATATATCAAAGAAAACAAAAATAAATATTTTTAAAATTTTGAGTATCTAAAGTAAACTTCAGGTACCTCAATTTTTGCTTTATCCTCCCCATCCTCCAGCCCCCTTCCTCCATGAGAGAAGGTGTTGATTTTAGGCACTAAGTTCATTATTCACGGTTGCAGAGTTAAGATCTAGCATTGTCTAGTCTCTAACTCTCTGGTCTAGAGATCCAAGCAAAACAACAACAACAACAACAACAACAAAATAGTAGGGGAGAGAGAAATCTGAAATTTCAAGCAGGGAAGCTCTCTCTCTCTTCTTTTTTATTTTGGGTCACAGCCATCGATGCTCCTGACTCTGCACCCAGGAATTACTCCTGGTGGTACTTGGGGGACCCTATGGGATGCTGGGGATTGAATTTAGGTCTGCTGCATGCAAGGCAAACACCCTATTTGCTGTACTATCGCTCTGGCCCAAGCTCTCTTCATTAAATTAAATAATTTTTCTGCAGTTTACAGTAACATTAATATAAAATATTAATGTCTATGACTTTGACATACAAAGTAACTGCACTTTCAGCATCACCAAAGTACAAGACTTCCCACTAATATCTTTATATAAATTTTAGTCTTCAGTGAAGTCTTCTGAAACTAAATAGATCAGAGGTGAGTTTTAAAGTCAGGATACACTGGACAAGATCTGAGGGTTAAAAGTAGGTAAGGGATATTCTTGATAACCTTGTAGTGTCAATGTTGCAAACCACAATGCCCAAAAGGAGAGAGAAAAAGAGAGAGAGAGAGAGAGAGACAGAGACAGAAACAGAGAGAGAGAGTTTTAGAACCTTTTTACCTCAATAGGATTTTCCTGCAAGGGACTTCTACCATTAACAATGATGTCATTATTGCTAAGTGACATATTTGATATTTGGGGGGATGCACTTCTCTTTTTCCCCTGACCACTTGAGGGGTCCTTGTTTTCTCACGAAATAAGCATCTCAAATCTTTTTACTCACGACTTGTGTTTTCAGACCACAGATGTATTCAGACTCAAATCTGTGGACAGTTCACAATATGTGAAGAGTGTACTGGTCTTCTACTATGTTATTTTGTTTGTTGTGACACTGCAGCTTCTGTATAGGTGATGTCCAGGCTATTTCATGCTGTATTGTTCATAAAAGGAAATATTGGGGTCAGGAGAAGTTGTTTTACAGGTCAGCCAAGCTATAGCTTATAAGCACATCACCGTTGATGCCTTATTATGAGCTACTGACATAGAATAAAAGAAGTGATTCTTTTAATGAAGACAAATCCATGGTTCATTGAAGGAAGCATAAATGTCACTTACTACTTTCAAAATGGGACCATTTGGTTGAACATTTGTGTTGCTTTATTTGCTGCCTATCACAAGATTTAGATATTGAAAAGTCCTTGCTGAATTTTGTAGTGTAACCATAGAGAAACTGACTTAAAAAAATAAATTTTAGGAGATCTATTTAAATCTAGAGGGCTTTGTCACTTTTAAAGTGACTAAAGAAGCCACATAGTTAATTGTGGAATGAAATGATAAATAGAGAAATAAATAAGGACTGATTGAAGCAGAATCCAAAGTCAAAATTGTCATTTGATCTCTGTAATCTTTAGGCATTATTTTCACGTTTCCTCCTAGTGGTTTATTAACATATCAAAAAGAGTCTGTGGACTTCAATATACCTTTAAAAATCAAGAAATTGTGGATGAGATCATTTCATATATTTTCCATTTTTCATATAATATAAATATTTGGTTTTATTACTTCTTGACATTTTTGCTAAGATCAAGTGGAGATTTTGGTTTCTATCGTGAAAGAATTGGATTTTCTGGGCGTTAGCTTCTCCGCTTTTTTCTTTTTTTCCTTCTTAAGTTTTTTGCAGGAATTGAACACAGGGCCTCATGAGTGCAAGAAAACTGAGCCCTCTAGATCTGGGGGCCCCTCTAGACCTTGGCCCCAAGTTTTTTGAGAATAAGGACCTAGAGTTTGGTTTTTGATCTCGCTACTACGTCGTCTACCATAGTGATTGGCACCAGCTAAACAGTAATAAATGCTTTGCATTTGTTTTCTTTTGTTGTCGTTAAATATAGAGACAACTGACTGAGTGTTTGGCTGTGACAGAAATTGAGGACAACTGAAAAGAAGGTCAGGTCCTGTCAATCTGACACTGTGTAGGTGGGGGAATGAGAAACCTGCAGAAGAATGGAAGGACAGTGCAAACTCTCATCTCATCTTAAGAGTCTACTAGTCTTCTAAATACATATGAAAAACTAAGTAATAGGAGGAAACAATCATAAAATGACCCTTTTCCAATTGTTGCAGAGACAAGTAAATTAACACTTTGTCACAGACCCATTTATTTTAATTGTTCCCTTCTAGGTAATATCAAAAAGTCAACATGGGTAAAGGAAACAGAAAAGAAAAAAAAAACAATTTGTTCCTCATTAAATGTTCGAAAAGTCCAAGATAAACCTATTTAAAATTGATCTGATAAGCCTGGAGAACCGTGATGCGCTGATGTGTTTTCCGCGGCTAATGGTCTTCAGCTAATATTTATCCATTGCTTTGAGTAACCATTAATCTCTCGTGTTGAGAAACTCTACAAATGCAATTTCTAGGGCATTTAACCTTTCCACGTTTTCTGTGTCTTGAGTTTGGGTGACACGATTGTGGTGTATACTCAATTTCATTTAGTTTTCTGGGGTCCCAATTGCCAAGATAATAGCACCAAGACCATTTAAAATTAGTCTCTCTCCTTCCACAACCCAGCAATATGTTCTGGGGTGTAATGAAGTTAAATTCATTTTGCCTTCTCACACTTACACTCTTATCCATTACTGCCTTCTCTTCCCTGCAATGCATTCTCTGCTATTTTTCTCCTCTGTAATTTGACAACAGGAACGGCCACCCAGGAAACAGCTGAGCAGTGTAAATGACTTTCTAATGATCCCAAAGCTTCACTACCAGCTGAATAATATTACTGTCTTCGGATCAATCTTTTGTGCTTAAAAAAAAAAAGTTTGTTGTCACTGAAATAAATTCCCATGAGCTTACATAGGCAGCTAACTCAAGTTTCACCTTTTAACTTAAGGGCATCAGCCTGTCATGTGGCCGCCTTCCCTTTCCTCTCCCACTTCCCCAGTGCCGGCCTGACACGTAAGGCTTTTGAAAAAAAAAATGACCACAGTTCTGAACAAAGTCTGTTGTTGCAGGTAATTGTTGAAATATCAAGGGTATTGCGTCCTCCATTACTTAAGCCCTCATTTGTGGTTTTCATGGTTTTGAGGAATGTTTATGGCTGACAGTCCTTTCTTTACGGCTCTATCCTTCAAGCTCCGGCTGATACTGCGGAGAATGACCGCTTGAGTGACTGATAAAATGTCAAGATGCCATTATTTCCAAGAGAGTGTTTGGGAGCAATAAGATCTGTTTCAATTTATCTCATTCACCTGAATTTAAGTCTTCAGGTTTAACTCTGTTGCCTGCTACAACCAAATTGTCTCTGGGTTCTAAGAGAACGGCTGTTACGGAGTGCAGCGAGGGTTGTAATGATAGCCACGCCGTGACATTTGTGTTGTATTTCACTGTGCACATTGGTGCAATATTTTGGACTTAATTAATACTCTCCAGGAACCTCGTTTTATGGATGGCAATAACCATATTTTAGATCACGTGAAATATTGCAACAAAAATTCAATTCATAAGGCAGATGGCAAAGCCTAGTTTGAAGAACAACAACACAGGAAGATTTACAGTGAGCTTCAGAACTCTTCAACTGGAATCTAGCCTCTGCCAAAGTTCTGTTATTTCACTGGAGGGTAACAATCTGTGAGGGTCATTAGTGTCCTCATAAAAACTGAGATTAAAAAGTAGTCAAATAAAATGAATAAATAGTTGAGATTTTTCTCTCTGCAATAGAAATGAGGTTATTTTAAACACCAGGGTATCTTTTATTTTTTTAAAACATCACTCTGTATTCATTTATTTTCAACCTGGAATTTAAATAAGTAATGTTTTTAAATGGAATGAGAAGGATCTTGTTATATTTTTAAGCATGCAGCATGTAAGGAAACATATCATGAATATTTTCTCCCTCTCTTCTCTGTTCCTCTCCCTGTCAGCTCAGAAAAGAACTCAGTGTGGAAACAGTTATGATGGAGAAAAAAGTTTAATGAGCAACAGAATGTTAATAACACTAGTACCTCATTGCTTTGGTGCTTCTGATTTTGGCACTTCCATAAAAACTATATTAAAATAAAGTATGGTTCATATAAGTTTAATTTGATGAAGCACAGCAGCCGAGATCTGACTGCCCAGGACTCAGCAAGTATCTACGTATTATAGAAAATGGTACAGTGAAATAAAATTTTTAAAAATATAATAAGCAAGAAACTTGCAATATAATAGGGTTTTTATTATTTCAGGTTAGACTTTTATGACTACTTGGTGTGTGAGTGTGCATAACAGAATTTATTGCAGTTATTAACATCTATTTTTTTCCATTCTAAAAATAAAAGTTCTGTTTAGTTATTATGGTAGTTAGGGTAGAAGAAAGAGTGAAGTAAAACAATGACTTAACTTTGTAATTTCCAAAGGCTAGCTACTTGGAAGAATACAGAAAATGGAGCCGTTTTACATGTGACAACGGGAAATGTTTTGTGCCACCAACATTTTTTTAGTCCACGGAGTGCAACATTGGACCATACAAACCAATGTTCAGTTTAAGCCAAGTCTAAACAATTGGTCAAGACAATACAACTACCTTTTTGAAGATCAGAAATTCAGATGTTGGGGACCAGAGTGATAGTGCAGTGGATAGGGGGTTTATATTGCACATGGACCACAAAGGTTCAATCCCTGGCATTCCATATAGCCCCCTGATGCCTGCCAGGAGTGATCCCTGAGCTCAGAGTCAGGGTTAAGCCTGAGCACTATCGGGGTGAGGCCTACTCAAAAGAAAAAAAAAGAAAAAAAGAAATTCAGATATCATATTTATATGTATGAACTCTGGAGCGCCCCTTTGCTATGACCTTAGGAACATTGAGATATTGTGAAATGTTTATGGAATTCAAGCATGACAAATTATCGATCCCTATAGCATTCTATGGTCAAGCAGGTTTGAGAGTAGCTGGTATTCTGTCACTGAAGTACCCATTACATATTACCTCATTCTTCCATAAAATCATGTTCACTTTCTATGTTTTAATAACATGGACATAGTTTAAATCAATTTCCTATGACAGGAGGGGGATTGAGCCAGGTGATTCCCAAGGTTCATTCCATCCCTATAATTCTCTCAGCATATATCACCCTGTAGTTAAAATATCCGGAACTCCCTGTTCCTTTAGCCATAGTTCCCCTAGTGACAGAGGATCATAAAAATTGAATTAAAAAACATGGAAAAATGTAGTGGAGTATATTTTATGTACTAGAAGTCTACTACCTGTTTTTTATTGGACTCTGCACAAGAGGCAATCCTTGTTTTCATGGTATCAACGGGGCCTCAGGAACTATAACATGATCTATTATTTAAAAATATTGTTATAATAAAAGACCTGTGACATATCTCTGTGATCCATCCAGTCCACTGCCTCCTTTGTTTGATTTGTTGTTTTGGGCCATTCCCTGTGGTTAGCTAGATGAGTTTCCAAATTTTTTGTAGAGAGGGCCTTGAAAAGAGAAAAATAATTACTGAGAGGGTGTGTCAAAAACACAAAGCCAACAAACTGGCTAAGTCTTTTATGTACAATAATGTACTCTTTCTGAGAAATTAAATGTACTTATTTATTGAAAAGTATACAGTGATTTCCCCTCCCCCCCTTAGATTTGAGACAGTGATAGTGGAGAAATATTTTATCTTAATTTTGCTGTCTTCACTTTACTTTTAGTTGTCTTTCAGAATTCTATGTCAGAGTCCCAATCAACTTTTGACATCTTCAAGATCCTGCTTATTCCCTTGGAGAGACATAATTCTTTATATATCACACATAGAAAGTAAAATGATGTAAATTTTACTGTACAAAACTTCACTTTAGCATACAATTATTTCTGAAGCTCTTCTTGCTTGATTGGAATAAAGTTGTGATTCATTACTTGATATATAGTTTTAGTATTTTAATTACTCCATGTCCTTTAATGTTTATTTTTCACAGGCAAATAACATAATGGTTATCAATGGGCTTTGTAAACCATGTGATATGGAATAAACATGAATGTTGCTATGTAACTAGTTTATAATATAGTAAAATACTTTATGCTTGTTTACTTCATCATGCTTATTTTATTTTAATTTCACTCTGTAATTACTCCATGTTTCTTTGTTTACAAATGTATTGAATGCAAGAGTAAGTTTAAGACTTCTACAAACTGCCTGATCAAGTTATTTATATGTTTTATGTATTCTTTGACTGTTCAAGGAAAAAGTGCGAGAAGTTGTTCACTTCCTTTCTAACTCACTGTAATTTCTGTGAGAAAACAATGTCAATGTATATGAACTCACCATAGCAAACCATGAAAAAAGACAAAGTTCTAAAACATCCTAGACTTTGATTTTCATGAGAATGTGAGAAAACATGATGTTATAGTAATTTATAAGCTTGGAGAACCAGAGAATGCTCCTCTGAATTTGGTACTAAGCTAGTTCTTAGTAGAATAGACTCCATTTTAGGTCGGAAAAGTATACAGAAGAATTGTTTTTTCTTGCCAATTTTATGAAATTCCTGCTGCTTACAAATGTATATCAAAGCTATTTTTTGTGAATTTTTTATAAATTCATAATATTTGGGGAAATATTAATAACAATAATAGAATTGACATGATTTTACTTTTATCACCAGAAAATGAGATAAGCTAACATCAACAAGTTGATTTTTTAAGCATTCACCACTTGTAGGGTCTGTATTACATCTGATAGGGAATACAGAGATGAGTAATACTTGGTCACTTTATTAAATAATAAATAATCTAGAAGGCTGGGAATATTTTAATATAAAGAAGAACATGAAGAAATTATTGACCTGAATTTTATTTCAAAATTTGCTCACATTTCTTGTCAGAGCAAGTGTGTATGTGTGTGTGTGGTCGGGTGGGTGGGGGGAGCTGTTCATCTGATCTATTAGCGTTCCCTCTTACAAATACACAAATTTGATTCATTCCCTTGCAACACTATGACTATAAATTGTCCCTGTTCTTACCATCTCTGGGTTGGACTATTGACACAGATACCTAATTAAACTCCCTCTTCTCTCAGACCTGTTTTCTTTATCTTAGTACCTCACAGAGTATATACTCAGTATATTCCAGGAAAATAAATGACAGCTCTAATATAAATCCAACACTCTTTTCATCACTCTTACCTTAGGGTCTCTTTGGCTGTGACCCTAGATCTTTCAGGAAAAGGTTTATTTTCGGTCACATTTAGTGGTACTCATGGGCTATTATCAGCTAAATGCTGTGTGGTTGCTTCTGCGGGTGCAGTTCCAGAAATTGAATCTGGACTTCTCGCATGCAATGCTTGCACTCAGTCCTTTGAACTATTTCTCTGACCTATGATTCTAGTTCTCTAACATGATTTTCTTTCTAGTTTTAGAATTCCAGTTTTATATATGAGTCATACTGAAATAGGTATAGCTTGCAAGAATTACCATGCTGTTTCTCACCTCTGGGTAACTTGCTTATATATGTGACTCCTTTGGTAGGGAACATACTTCTTTAACTCTTTCTGATTTACTAATTTATGCACTAAAATATCTTCTAACTTCTTTCTTCCTGAGAAGGAAACTTCTCAGATTTTCTGTGAGACTCCATGTGTACCACGATCATTAAATCTCATTCTTTGTCTGCCACCTCCATCAATCTGTCTTTGAGATAAGGTACTGTCTTATGTTCATTTTTGCTTGAAAAGTAGGAGACAGTCAATACATATATTGGGACAACAACAAAAAAATTCCTGAAGGAAGAGGAAGAGTCTGTTCTACCTCCTATGATGATTGAAATTCATAGAACAAATATAGGAACAATATGTTATGGACCTAGAAAGGAAAATAAAGTTAGTGTTGGCAAGATAAATTGGGTTATTGAATTTTTGGTGAGTCAAATTTAAAATCAAAGGAAGAAGGAAATGCAATTATAAAATGTTGTGATAGGAATGAGAATACAAATGAAGTCAGATATTTTTGTTTCAAAACAGTCCTTATTTTAGTAAGTTAAAAAATTAACTATTATTCTTTCATAAGTTGAAGTTCTCTGCAGGGCGGGGTTTCACTTCAGCAGTTGTACTCAGAAAAGAATTGAGACTGGATCTTCTAAATATTCAAGTCAATTGTATGTCAAAAAACATTTCACTTACATGTTTATAATGTCAGTACTCCTCCAAGTGCCAAGGTAGACTGGACTTTTAAAATGAGCCTCTTGGAGGAAAGACAGAAATTGGAAGTTACCAGTCTAGCAAAGTATTATGTTTGGAAGAAGAAAAGCAACATGTGGCCTTCAGTCTATCAATCAAAGTTGCTATCAAATTGATCTAGAATCAAGAAACTGGAAAAAATAATCACCATCCTCACAGTTAGAATAGGTAAGATCCCACTGCAGATCTTGTAAGAATAAATGTGACTAGAGTCTCCTTATAAAAAAACAAATAATGGGACTCAGTAGGTACTAAGAAGGAATCTGGGGTGCTATTCAGTAAGGGAAGTTCTTCTGAACCCAAGAGCTTGGAGTGAAGAGCTATATGGAATTTTAATAAGTGACATGCCTTAGTAGAGGTTTTAGACTTCTCTAGATATATTATCATATCGTCTGCAAATAGTGAGAGTTTGATTTCTTCCTTTCCTATCTGAATGCCCTGAAACTCTTAGAAACAATAGGCTTGTACAGTAAAGTCGCATGCTATAAAATCAATACCCAAAAATCCATGGCTTTCCTATATGTAAACAATGAGTCAGAGGAAAGGGACATGAAAAAAGCAATCCCATTCACAATTGTGCCCCAGAAAATAAAGTACCTTGGAATCAGCTTAGCCAAGGAAGTAAAAGACCTCTACAAAGAAAACCATAAAATGCTACTCCATGAAATAAAAGAGGACATGAGGAAATGGAAACATATCCCCTGCTCCTGGATAGGGAGAATCAACATTGTCAAAATGGCAATACTCCCCAAAGCACTATACAGATTCAATGCGATCCCTATAAAGATACCCATGAAATTCTTCAAAGAAATGGATCAAACTATTCTGAAATTCATATGGAACAACAAACACCCATGGATAGGTAAAACAATTCTCGGGAAAAAGATGATGGGAGGCATCAACCTCCCCAAGCTTAAACTTTAGTACAAAGCGGTAACAATTAAAACAGCATGGTACTGGAATAAAGGCAGAGCTGCAGACCAATGGAACAGGGTGGAATATCCCTACACACAACCCCAAATGTATGATCATCTAATCTTTGATAAGGGAGCAAGAAATGTGAAGTGAAGCAAGGAAAGCCTCTTTAGCAAATGGTGCTGGCACAACTGGGCAACCACATGCAAAAGAATGGGCTTAGATCTCGACCTGACACCATGCACAAAAGTCAGATCAAAATGGATTAAAGACCTCAACATCAGACCACAATCCATAAAGTACATTGAAGACAAGTCGGCAAAACCCTCCACGATGTTGAAGCTAACGGTATCTTCAAAGATGACACACAACTGATCAACCAAAGGGAAACAGAGATAAACAAATGGGACTTTATTAAACTAATAAGCTTCTGCACCACAAAAGATACAGTGACCAGAATACAAAGACAATCTACAGAATGGGAAAGGATTTTCACCCAATATTCCTCCGATAAGGGACTGATATCAAGGGTATATAAAGCACTGATCGAACTCTACAAGAAGAAAACATCCAACCCAATCAGAAAATGGGGCGAAGAAATGAACAGAAACTTTTCCAAAGAAGAGATAAGAATGGCCAAAAGGCACATAAAAAAATGCTCTGCATCACTAATCATCAGGGAGATGCAGATCAAAACATCTATGAGATACCACCTCACACCACAGAGAATAGCACACATCCAAAAGAACAAAAGCAACCGCTGTTGGAGAGGATGTGGGGAGAAAGGGACCCTCTACACTGTTGGTGGGAACACCGACTGGTTCAGCCCTTTTGGAAAACAATATGGACGCTTCTCAAAAAATTAGAAATTGAGCTCCCATTTGACCCAGCAATACCACTTCTGGGAATATATCCTGGAGAAGCAAAAAAGTATAGTCGAAATGACATTTGCACTTTTATGTTCATCGCAGCACTGTTTACAATAGCCAGAAACTGGAAAAAAACCTGAGTGCCCGAGAACAGATGACTGGTTAAAGAAACTTTGGTACATCTACACAATGGAATACTATGCAGCTATTAGAAAAGATGAAGTCATAAATTTTGCATATAAGTGAATCAATATGGAAAGTATCATGCTAAGCAAAATGAGTCAGAAAGAGAGAGACAGACATAGAAAGATTGCGCTCATCTGTGGAATATAAAATAACAGAGTAGGAGACTAACACCCAAGAACAGTAGAAATTAGTACCAGGAGGTTGGCTCCATGGCTTGGAAGCTGGCGTCACATACTGGGGGAAAAGGCAGTTCAGATAGAGAAGGGAATATAAAGTAAGTTTCTGGTTGGAGGACCCGGTCGGGAGGGGAGATGCATGCTGAAAGTAGACTATAGATTGAACACGATGGCCACTCAATAATACCCCTATTGCGGACCACAACACCTAAAAGGAGAGAGAGAGAACAAAAGGGAATGCCCTGCCACAGAGGCGGGGAGGGGGGGCGAGGGAGGAGGGGGGATGGGATTGGGAGGTGGGAGGGATACTGGGTTCTCTCGTGGTGGAGAATGGACACTGATAGAGGAAGGGGTGCTCAAACATTGTATGAGGGAAACACAAGTATGAAAATGTTTAAATCTGTTACTGTACCCTCATGGTGACTCACTAATTAATAAAAATAAATAAATAAGTAAATAAATAAATAAATAAATCACATGCCTTTCTATCAGTTTGTAGTTTGTGCGATTGGTATTCATTGTGATCAAATATTTGCTCTCTTTCAACACTTCTGAAACTTTTTGCCTTAGTATTGGTTTATTCTCTATTGACCTACTTTGCTGAAATTGTATACCTTATGATAGGACATCAGGATGTCTTTTATTTTAAACATAGCCATTCATCTTTGGACAAAATGGAAGCTGAGCAAGCTTATCAAATGGGCATATCTTCTGTAATATTTGATAGATTTTAGTGAAATTTAGTACACATGTAGGGGTTATAGAAATAACAGATTGCGTTGGGTGATGGCTACAGTTTACTGAACTGCTAGGGTAGCTGTCTCTGAATACCTTCCAAAAAAATTGCTTGAAGTAATTGATGCCCCGGGAGAAACTAATGTATTGGCAGAGGGGATAGAAATTTAAGAAAACTCTGTAGTGATTTGGTTGATGACATAGCCAGACTATATAAATTTAGACACAACTTCCATTTTAGTGAAAACATATTTTTCCCCCCTGCCAAAGTTTCTAAATAATTATATCTCTAGTTCAGGATACTTAGATAGGTACAGTTTCTGGGTCCAAGAAATCTTAGGAATCTTTTCAAAAAGCCAGGGCACTGTAAGTAACAGGCCATCTGTCGCTGCATTCTAGAATATTTTTTAAAAAGAAAAGTCTTTTCCATTTTTTGTATGGACCTCTAAGTTTTAATGCAAATGATGTACCAGACTACTCTTCTGATAGATGATGGACAAATCTAATATGCTAATTTCCTGATACAAAGCTTCAATTTTCTCAGAAAGTAATGGTTGCTGTTACTGTGTTGGAAATATTTTTACTATGTTCAATTTTGTTGTCTTGTCAATACTTAAAATGGGATTTCCTTCTTTTTTTTGAGAAAAGAAAGTATTTTAATATATTTAAAAGTAAATATACTTGGTTATGCATTTGTGTGTATGTATTAATAAAAGCTTAGAGAAAGGATATATATTTCAAGGCAAATATTCACAATTATCTTTGTAATTCATGGAATTTATACTAAAATTAAGCATAAAATAATAAATTCCCAGAAATATGATTATATTCTTGTGAATATATTTCTAAATTTTTCTCAAGGAAAACATTACTAGATTCCAACGTATCTTTCTTCTTTTTTTTCTTGTTAAAGATTTTTAAAAATTATTTATTTACTAATTTTTTTTGTATTCTTACAGTAATTAAGGACTGGAGCAATAGCAGAGCAGGTTGTCTTGTACGCGGCCGACCCAGGTTCAATTCCTCCGTTCTCTCAGAGAGCCCGGCAAGCTACCAAGAGTGTCTCGCCCACACGGCAGAGTCTGGCAAGCTACCCATGGCATATTCGATATGCCAAAAACAGTAACAACAAGTCTCACAGTTTAGACATTACTGGTGCCCACTCGAGCAAATTGATGAATAATGGGATGACAGTGCTACAGTGCTACAATAATTAAAATGGGATTTTCTAAGAAGAAGTAGTTCTAGGTGAATCATTAACCATTTAACAACATGAATGAATTTTTTGAGATAATATTGGTTTATGGTACTGAAACTATTTATTTATTTTAGGGATAGAATTTTATTATACCATTACCACCACTGAATTATCATTATCTCTATACCCTAATGCATTGGACACTTTTAGCACACTATCTCGTTTCTTTCTGTGTTCTCTTATTGACCTTATCCTTTGGTTAGAATCAAAGGGTTTATTTTAATTGGACATTTCCCCCTTTGTTTCTTTATACACCACTTATGAGTTTTAGAAACCAGTATTTGTGTTTTTTTCTAATTTCTCTTAGTATGTATCACTTTAGTTCTATTCAGTTTGCATGTTATATGAAAAAATATTTTTAAAGACATGTATGTATTTTCTAAAAAAAGTTCTATATGAGTTTTTCTTGGTCCTCTCAGGAGTTATTGCCTAAGTTCTAAATAAGTTCTTATAAGACCTTATTTCTAATTCTGAAACGCTTAATTGTCTGAGCACCCTGCTTCTAGTTTATCTTTTTAATTGGAAGCAATATGACTTCTAGAGTCTCTTTCATGTTGTAGTTCTCTCAGAAGTTTGGAGAAAAGTTTTGTGTTCTATATTCAACAAGTCTCACAATGGAGACATTACTGGTGCCCGCTCAAGCAAATCTATGAACGATGGGATGACCATGCTACAGTGCTACAGTGCTATCCAATAAATGTTCTGTGTTATATCATGCATGGTTTTGGATTCTACTTTAAATCCTCTAATAACAATCAGGTATAAAACATATTGTTAGTCATCCAGCAAATTAATCTTTAAGTTGATTGTTCTAGTATTCATTGGCTGTAGCATTTGCTAATTTCCGCACATGGATGCCAGCCGCATTGACTCCTAGGAAATACCGAAGTCGTAATCCTCCTCTTGGATTTATGCAAATTCATTAATCTTGAAGCTGAGGTAAAGATGAGTTTGGTTTACCTTTACCCTAAATAGTAGTGTGATGAATTAGGAAGTAGACAATTGCTTGAAAGATTGTGTGGTTAGAACTTCTGACTTCTACATATGGGGACTTTCATCCCAACTCGGCTTCAGTCAGCAAATATTCACTGTATTACTGTCATCGCATTGTTCGTTGATTTACTCAAGCGAGCACCAGTAACGTCTCTTTCCTCCCAGATTATCTGCAAGTGTTATAGAACTCTAAATTCTGCAAGGCCTCTGAATTGCTCTTTAGTTCACTGACAGAACGTCTACACTAACTCCACTTTGAAATAGAGTGCCTCACAGATGTTTCCAGCTGAGGTTGTCCGAGACTGGGATGTGAGGCCAAGAGCAGTGTCCTCTCAATATGTAATGAGGAAGTGGGGAAGAGGGCCTTGGATAATATTTACCTTCTGACAAAAGAAAACAGTCTAGATGAAGGAGAGCAGGCCCCTTGAATGAAATATCTTAATGGGGGGACCAAAACACAGCATTCCTTCTGGAGTGTGCATATCTACATTTGCAAAGTGTATAAAGTATTTTTTGTTGCTTAGCTGACGGCTCTGTGCCCATTCTAAAAACAATAAGTAACAATTTATGAGGAAAATAAACCATGTCTGTGCCTCAGACCACCCAAAGAGTGAGGATACTAACTTTCAATCTCTGTGACTTTAAATTCAAAACACAGTGACAAATGCTACCCAGCTGTCTGTCAGAAATAAATTTCTGGATTAAATCAACAGACTACAAGTCTACTCAGATAAAACTGTGGCAATGTTGATAGCATAAGGGCAGGACTCTGAGGAACTCACCTGGAATGCATCCTTAGGCAATAACTCCTGAGAGGACCAAGTAAATGCAAGTAGGACTGGATTAGTTTGCTACTTAGCCTGGCAAAATAACCCCCTCTGCCACCTCAAGCGTGTGCTCCAAAATGGGAAACACAAAATTTCTCTCTGCAAATACAGTTTGTGTTCCACACGAGAGAAAAAGAATCAATTATCCAATGATAACTCTCCTGTAAGTGCAGGGCATAATAAGCCTCTCTGTGACAAATACATATATATATATATATATATATATATATATATATATATCACTCTTCTTCCCTTTGACCAGTTTTGTATTTACATGGGAAAATTAGCTATGGGCATAAAAATAGACACAAATTACAGGCATGTAGGCTTTGGTTGAAGTCTCATAGAATTTCTAAAGGGAGGAAAGAAAATTGGAGGTAATTGAAGTTATGATTCAGGAAGAGAAAGTGGATTTTTTGTTCTGCCTTGTTTTGTTTTGGTGCTAAACCCAATGGTTCTTGGGGGACCACAATGTGCTAGAGATTGAACCTTGGCCTCAGAGCCAATCAAGCTATCTCTCAGAACACATATTTTTGATTACCCTTGACATCTCTCCTATGGTTCACAGACAGGAAGAGTCTGTCTACCACTTAAGTTCATGAGAAATAAGAAAAAAATAAACTATTAAATTTTAAGCCACTTTAAGATGGTCCTTCTTTTAACAGCCATAATACTGTTCTGAATATCATTGTTAAGGATAATATTATTGCACAGGATAATATTGTCCTGCCATGAAAATTAACTACTCTAGACTTAATCTCATAAAAAAAGCTGTCATGTATTGAGTCATCTTAAAGCTTTCCATGTGATGGTTTCATTTTTCATTTTGACTCAACTATATATTTACTAATTTATAAAATACTTTTAACTGAATCATCATCTATGAGAGAGGTTTATGTCAGTCAGGAGAAAATTGAAGATTAATAATTGTCCTTCCCTTCACAGAGTTCACAATCTACAAGGTAGTGGGTGAGAGGGGACTCAGAATCCACAAATTTTAGAATGTATGGGCTGATTTATGGTATGGACATTAAGTATACACCATCTTGAGTTTACAACAACAGCAACAACAGATAAACAACTAAAACAGTAATGACAACAAATTGCCTTGGGTTGGGTATAGTGGGAATGTTTTTTTTTTTTTTTCTAGGGAAAGTTTCTTCAAGCTATTTTAGGGAGCCTTTTTAATGCTGAAAATGACAGACACTAAGGCAGGATGGAGTCACCACTTGACAGCCATCCATTTCCCTTGTATAGAAATAATGCTTTGTGCAGATAATAGGGGGGAAAATCCTGTTCAACAAATAGAAAAGGATCTCTTCCAGGAAAGAAGAGCTCTAAAAGCAAAGTTATAAACTATTAGGATCTGGCCCCATCTTCAGACGCACTTATTCTGTACAGTGGCAGTCTCTTTCATTCCCGAATTCTTTTTTTCCTTTCCCTCTCAAATACAGATCATTAAAGCCTACATTTCGCTGTATGTGTGAGGCTACTGCAGCAAAAATGAGATGCCTGAAAAAGTGCTCTTTGGGACAGAATGACATTGGAGTGTTACCTGAGCAGTATACTTGGGAAATCTAGAGGAATAATAGAGATGCCTACTAAAATAATAGGAAAATTTGCAATATGCTAAACATTTACCAAGTTCCTTCCATGTATTAGCATAGGTTATGTTTTCACAATAGCCTTTTGAGACCTGAATAGACATCTAAATAGACCCTATTCAGATGCCCGTATTATTTATAGGTAAAATAAGGCTCAGAGATGTGAAATTCCTACCCGAATCAGAGTAAGGTCTTGCAACCTAAGACTTTGGGTTCCATGTCTTGCACTTAAAACACGTTTCTGACTCTTTTTTTTCTTCTTTTTGGGTGATGGTCAGGGGTTACTCCTGGCTCTGCACTCCAGAATTACTCCTGTCTGTGCTGGGGGACCATATGGGATGCCGGGGATCGAACCTGGGTCAGCCGTATGCAAGGCAAATGCCCTACTCACTGTGATATCATTCCAGCCCCACGTTTCTGACTCTTGAGCCTTGATTGACTAATTAATACCACACAAGTGGTGAAAAGTAAAGCAGACAGAAGGTAAAACTCCAATGGAAAAACTAACAGTAACAAGCAGGAGTGGTCCCTATTGTGATATGCTTACTTGTTCTATACATTACATTGATAATTCTTGGGTTTTGAAAAAGCCTCTTTTAAAAATTTTGTCATGAAAAGGAAACAATGATTACATTTCAGATTCATTCTATTTTATGTTGCAAGGTTAGAGGCAGAGTGGAGGAAATAGTTCTGGTGAAAGAAAATGGCACCTAAATACATGCATCAGTAGAGGAAATAGAATAAATGGCTTTGCGTTCTGGAGGAAAAAAAAAACAGTACAATTTAGCAACTGAATGGAAGAAGTACAAAGGAGCAAGAGAAGAAACAACTGGGAATTATTAGGAGGTTTTTCTTTGAGATAAGAGGGAAGTGGTCTTGCTACTCCTAGATCCCATAAAGAACACCTCATGTTTGGGGATAGGGAAAACATTAGGTATGTTTTCTGACATGTTGAATTTGAGGGGTCTCTTTGACATTCAAATGGGACTATTTACCATTACTTCTGAAATGTAGGAGAAAATATGATTTAAGATGTGAAAAATTTCAGCAAGTAAGAAGGCTTGAAACCATGAATACATTTACCCAGGAAGGCAAAATGAAACTATAAGGGGAAAAGGGAAAAAGAGAACCCTTATATATATAAAATAATAGGATCCATGTAGACACATGATATATTACATGATACCCATTCATATGTTTTATGCGTGTGGGTGCTCCAGGGCTACTTTTGGCTTTCTACTAAGGGTCTCAGTAGTAGGGTAAGTACCTACCCTCTTCAGCCCCAGAACACAAATATCTAAGGTAGAAGAGAAGTTAAGTCCCTAAATAAGTGAGTAAGAGTAGGTGAAAAAACAAAAGGTTGATGTTTCCTGGAAAGCAAGATAAAAAAGATCAAGTATTTCAATTGAGGTGTGAGATATATCCACCCACAGTTACAGGAGCCTATTTAATATTTGCTGGAAAATACATTGGTTTAGCAGCAGTCATTGCTGACGTTTGAAAGAAGAGGGCAGGCAAAGAGAGATTGAAAGGTGAGCGGAGAAGTCAGATAAAGAATGGTATCTATACGGAATAACCCGTGCATATTTAATGCTGATTAGAAAAGGCAATAGCAAGGAGACCTTTTAAAAAGAGAATAGAGAGATATATGAATATAGATGCAATAGCAAAAAAGAATATAGATGCAACCTAGTTCAAAAAAGTAAAAATTGGGGGCTGGAGAGATAGCACAGTGGGTAGGGCGTTTGTCTTGCATGCAGCCGACCCGGGTTCAATTCCCAGAATCCCATATGGTCCCCTGAGCACCACCAGTGGTAATTCCTGAGTGCAGAGCCAAGAGTGACCCCTGTGTATCGCCAGATATGACCCTAAAAGCAAAAAAAAAAGTAAAAATTAATTTCTTATATTGATCTGTATAACAGCTTGGACTCTCATTTAGAACTTCTTCCCTAATTGTCCAAGAAAAATATGTAAAACATGACACATGAATATGCTTTTTGGGAATCAGAGGTTCTTTCTCACTCAGGCTCAGGGGATCAATATGGTCCCAACATACTCATGGTCTCCTTGGTTGAAGTGAAGTGGTTGAGAGAGAACCTCCCAATGTATGTCATAAACACAAGTACAAATAAGAAATACATCTGCAAGAGTGAAGGTGCTTGCTAGCAGCACGGACTGCAAAAACAAATAGGTAAGGGGGATAACTTCAAATTTCTGTCTGGTCTGACAGATCTTGAAAATGTGAGTTGGAATGCAACTTATGTTTTCATTTTGAAGAGGGAGGGGCAACAAAAATGGTCTGGTAAGCTGGCCAATGAAACTTAGGCTGGGAAACCAGGAAAATGGAGACATTGAAAAATAAAAAATAAAAAAATTGAAACACAAAAGAAAAAGATTCACACTGGAATAGAACATTCATTGAGCAGCTGCTATGTTTGCTTTGAGAATAAGGATAATGTACTTATATATATTTTTTTTTTCTTTTGGTCTTGTTTTTCTTGGGCCACACACTCAAGATTTACTACTGGGTCTGTGATCAGGAATCACTCCTGGAGGTGCTTGGGAAGACAGTATGTGTTGGGGGGATTAAACCCAAGTAAGCTGCAAATAAAGCAAGCACTTTATCTTTTGTTCTATTTTTCTATCCACTATATGTCTATCTATACCTATGTCTATATCATCTATTGCTATAATTTTAAATTCAAATACTCCACTAAAGTCAGCAAGAAACTTATTTTTTTTTTTTTTTTGCTTTTTGGGTCACAACCAGCTTTGGGGTTATTTCTGGCTCTGCACTCAGGGGTTACTTCTGGTGTTGCTTGGGGGGACAATATGGGATGCCGGGGATTGAACCCGGGTTGGCCCAGCACAAGGCAAATGCCCTCCCCGCTGTACTATTTTTTTAAAATTTTTTTCCTTATTTATTTTTAATTAGTGAATCACCGTGAGGGTACAGTTACAGATTTACTCATCTTTGTGCTCTTGTTTCCCTCATACAAAGTTTGAGAACCCATCCCTTCACCAGTGCCCATTCTCCACCACCAGTAAACCCAGCATCCCTCCTACCCTCGGAGAAAGGGACCCTTCTACACTACTGGTGGGAATGCTGACTGGTTCAGCCCTTTTGGAAAGCAAGCAACTTTTTAAATGCCTTCCCTGCCATGACGCAGGCTGCTGTACTAGTATTTGGCACTAGACGTCCACAGCGGCTAGGAGAGATGAGCAATTTGTCTCTGCAGGCACATGAATCTTGTCATGGGAGCCTTTAAGATCTACCTTCATAGCGCCTTTCAAACATACAATATAGGATTAGTATCTTTAGTTGTTTTGTGTTTCTCAGAGAATTAGAAATAGAACTACCAAAAGATCCCAAAATTCCACTTCTGAGTATTTGACAGAAACAATTTCAGATTTAAAAAAATTTGTCTTTTATTTTGATAAAGGAATATGATCTCATTTACTTCCTGAGCACATGGTCGTGAATGTGTCTATCCAAGTCGCACTAAAGATCTCCTCTGACTGAGACCTGAGAAATCTTCCTAATTACTTTCTTTTCTCTGAAAAGATTCTACCATTATTCAAAATGTTATCATCCACATAAATCACCTACTACCAGGCTACCCTAAATAGGCACACTTAAAAAGATATCCTTTTTACCAGTTTTTTTTTGAGGTGCCTGGATTTACAATATTGTTAATTATATTCTTCATGACTATCTCATCCCATCCCAACACCACACCTATCACCAGATGTGCCCCTCCCCCGACCAGTGTCCAAGGCCCCTCCCATGTAAGTTAAGTTAAACCTTCAGTAATGATGATTATGGCCACCTGTGGGTCCCTTGTCCTGTTTCTTTACATCCCACATGTGAGAGAGATCTCTTGAAAACTGTATTTTGGCAGTGGTAATATTCATGCATCTATAGATGAATAAAGCTACACTGAAAATCTCACAAAAATGTAAATCAGTAAGTCGATTTCTTTCAAAAACTCTATATTGTCATTTTTACATGTATAAATTAAACATCAATAGTATGAATAATTCTATGCTAATGGGTTTTAAAAATATGATTTTGTAAGAATGAGGAAGGAAGAATTAAGAAAAATTAAAGGGAACTAGAGAGATAGTAAAGCTGTTGAAGGTGCTTGTCTGGCATGTGGCCACCTAGGTTCAATCCTCAACATCACACACAGTCCCCCAGCCCTGAGTACAGACCCAGGAATAATCCCTCAGTACTACCAGGGATGGTACAAAAATCACTACCACCACCATCAAAAAGCTGTTTTACTTTTTTAAACAGACACTTTCACTATTGATGATGAGTTTCATCAAACAAACCTATATTGTACAGTAACTGAAACAAACATGTAAGATTTTCTACCCTTTAGCATCGAATTAAAAACATTTGTTCTATGATATTCTTGATCTATCTTCAGTTACCAAGTCATTTCATATTTTGCACATACAATACTGTGAGGATCTGGCCCAGGACAGACCACAGGAATCTATTTAGCTTTCTTAGACTCTTTTTACAGGAGCCCGCATTGTAGAATAACTTGTCTATCTGCTCCGGAGCAAGGAATTTGGATACAGGCACCCTGGGTCGAAAAAAGGATGGTGGTCGGACCAGATAACCAGATCCATATCACACGACCCATATCACAAGACCCAGGACTGCCCCCAGAACCGGGACATTCCTGAATATTGGCGCGGATACTGATCTCTAAAGCCATAGGCTAAGGAGTGATGTCCTTTTAAATGGATTGGTTAAGAAAGTTCGTAATATTACAAATCTATTGGCTATGAAATGTGCGGGCTCTGCTGTAACAGCCAGGGCAGGCCTAAATAAGATCTCTTTTGGGGAAGCTCGGGGTCTTGGCCCAACCTGCTGGACCTGAGTGTCTGTGTAGGCGGCTGGACCCTGGCTAGCCAGTCTTACAGTAAACCCTGCTTGCTGTTTGCAGTCTCGGACTCTTTGTCGGTAAGGGAGATTTCGATCCGCGCCCTAACAATACCAGTCTAGATACTCTATAGAAAATTAAATTGAGGCCAGAAAAGGCACTTAGGCCTTTCCTTTTGGGTCCTTTCCTTGTCATCTCGTCACTTTCATCTGGAAGATGCCCATTTGAGCTGATACTGACAAAAAGTCCTCTGTGGTTGATTACCTTTACGCTCGCATATCATTTGTTATTCATAAAAGTAAAATCAAAATGGAAAATAGATGAGGGCTGAAAAATTGAAAATACTGATCAGCAGACAATGAAATGCTATTCACTCTTTCCTCTGATCCAACCATAGCTTCTTTCGCCATGTTGAACAGATTCCAGGCAGAGTCTCTTTTCTCACATACGTTTGTGAACCTTCCTTCATGCTTGAAGCACGTGTCAGTAACAGCTTTCTAAGAGTTAGTATTAATATGAATAAGACTGAGAGAGACAGAGCTGGTAGTAGAGGACTGTTTTGTCTTGGTTCAAGAAGGCAGGAAAGTCTGCTAAGTCCATAAGGAGTTTCTGCATGGAGCTAAGAGTCCCACCAGGTTGTTTGAATCCTAGAATGTTTCAAATTCTTAAAGGAAAACAAAATTATGGTCAACCTATTTCTATTTTTAGGTAACAACTTATATTTGGTTTTACTCTACATAACAGCAAACAACACATACGTACTGCAGAGCACATAATTAGAATTTTTATCATTGATGCAGTATGCCTTGCAATATATTTTAAAATGTAGGCAGTACAGAGAGACAGTACAGAGGTTAAGGGGTTTACCATGTACATGGCCAGCCCTGGGTTGATTACTGCCACCATGTATGGTCCCCTGAGCACCACTAGGAGGAATCCTTGGGCACAGAGGTAGCTCCTGAGCACTGCTAGGTGTGCCTCCCCTCCTCTCCTCCATTCCTCCCGCCCCAATGTAGACAGTTAAATAGTAGTAACTAATTTAGTAGTAGAACTACTCTGAACCTCACTTCAAGGATTAAAAAATTGGAAGATAAAAGTTGAAGAAAAGGAGGACACGGGTAGAAAATGGGAAGAATTTTCTCTGAGCATTCCAACGGTTAGATACATATACATGTAAACAGTAAAATCATAGAAGTTTAATTTTAGAATTACCATGAGGAAGCATGTTTCTTCATATTTTCATTTTATTAATTGGAAAAATTAAATTTAGAAAGACTTTCCACATTTCAAGGGTATCTCACTGACCATGAAAGTCCTTGCTACAAAAAAAAATCTCTAAATATAGTGCTTTGGGTTAAGTAATGAGATAATCATCGTGTTACCAAGAAGTAGAATGAGTCTGATTGTGGGCAACCAAAGAAGTAGAGAGCATGCTATTATCCTTAACACATTATCAATTTGAAATTCACAGGAAAGAATAATCAAGACTCAGGAGCTTGACTGGCATGCAGTTGCTAAGTTTGAGAGTGCATGCAAGCCTGGTTTGGAATACATGAACTTTGTGGAGTTGGGACCTGGGCTGATTTTTAGATAAAGGACAGGATTTGAACTGGTGGGTGGTAGTTCAGGGAAAATGCAGTTTAGGCAACAAGTATTAGCATCATCACAGGGGGTGCCTGTGACTGCATAGAACTTTCATTTCAGTCTTACAATCCTTTTTTACATTCTCATTTTAATCCATGTGAATAACTTTGGGCAAGTTACCCAGCCATTCTTGTCCTCTGCTTCTTTAGCAGCTAGGAGGGCATAACAAAGCAAGACTGCATTATAGGGAAACCAGGAGGCATCGTGAATCTGAAGCATTAGAAAGGGTTTTATTCACATAAAGGGGAAGGAGACTATGCTTCACAAAATTCTACAGCCAGAAATTCAAAGCATCATTGTTGCCTAATGATGGTTTTAGCTTTGCCCTCAGTGGATAGATAGCCGAAGTTTTGCAACTGAAAAATATCTTTGTTATGTTTTGCCTGGATCAAAGCACACATAAAGCCTGATCGAATGGAAAAAAAAAAAAGCGAGAAAGATCCAGGCGAGTGCCTCAGCATGACAACCCGAGCAAACTAGCAGACCCTCAGGTTTCTGCTAATGCCCTACCCAGTTAAAATGTTCTAAAACCTTTGCAAGCAATGGCTGAAAATGCAAGAAAATTATCATATACCCAACACTCAGACCCTATGGAAGTTCAGCATTGCTATGTATGAAAAATCCATGTTTTGAGCCCAGTAGGTCTATGAGGAACTCACCCAGGACAGACTACAGGAATCTATTTAGCTTTCTTAAGACTCTTTTTACAGAAGCTCGTATTGTAGAATAACTTGTCTATCTGTCCCTGAGCAAGGAATTTGGATACAGGCACCCTGGGTCGCAAAAAGGATGGTGGTCAGACCAGATAACAAGATGCATATCACAAGACCCATATCACAAGACCCATGTCACAAGACCCAGGACTGCCCCCAAAACCGGACATTCCTGAATATTGGCACGAATGCTGATCTCTAAAACCATAGGCTAAGGAGTGATGTCCTTTTAAATGGATTGGTTAAGAGAGTTTGAAATATTGCAAATCTATTGGCTATGAAATGCGCGGGCTCTGCTGTAACGGCCAGGGAAGGCCTATTTAAGATCTCCTTTGAAGAAGCTCGGGGTCTTTTGCCCAACCTGCTGGACCTGCGTGTTTGAGTAGGCGGCTGGACCCTGGCTAACAGGTCTTAGAATAAACCCTGCTTGCTGTTTGCAGTCTCTGGAGTCTCTTTGTCGTTATAGGGAGATCTCCATCCGCGCCCTAACAAGGTCAAACCAGAAGATGTATTTGTTAGAAAAAAAAATGAAATGGCAAAATGTTGCAAGATTATCTGAGAGCTTGATAGGAAAATAAAGATAAAAAATGAAGATAAGCAATCTGTGTGAGAGCTAGTCTGCAAAACAAAAATCTGATTTTTTTTTTTTAGCCTTAGGGACACAACGGACTCTTTCTGATGAAGACGTTTAATGAAACAATACAAGTATCTTATTAGGAACTTTCAATTATATGTGAATATGTGAGGATTTTCATGACAATCAAAATAATGAGAAAAATAAAAATGAATGAGATTGGCATTTCTACTAACATTGGGACATCTTCCTTTTCTCCTAAACTAAAGTCTCTGAGAGTACCTAGCCACATTGAGGAATAATCTCTGTGATTCCAGATAGAAATGAAAGCAAGAGATATTATCAATAATTCTAGAAATCCCAACCAAGCCTGGAAGAATTTTATTGTGTGTAAGAACACTTCATGCATATTTCTAGAATATTTCTAGAATTGTTGGCACCCATATAATCTCCTCCTTTTTGGTTTTCTTTGGGGGTCATTCTCTGTGGTACTCAGGGATCACTCCTGGTGGTGCTCTGGGGAATAGATGTGGTGTCAGGAATCAAATTCAGGTTAGCCACCTGCAAGGCAAATACCCTATACACTGAACTATGTATTTTTCCCACATATATATTTTTAAAGGTATCACGATAATGAAATCTCATTGATCATCGGATTACTCGAGCGGTCTCAGTAACCTCTCCATTCGTCCTATCCCTGAGATTTTAGAAGTCTCTCTCTACTTGGCCTTCCCAACGAAGCCACATTAGAGGTTCTTTCAGGGTCAGGGGAATGAGATCCAGCTGGTTACTGGCTTTGGCATATGAATACACCATGGGAAGCTTTCGAGGCTCTCCCATGTGGGCAGGAAACTCTCAGTAGCTTGCTAGTTTCTCCCAGAGGGAGAAGTAGGTTATATCACTCCTGGGAGCTTGCTTTAAAGTCTCTGGATGTGGGCTGTTGATGGGATTACACACACCTGGGTTCCTCTGCCGGTACCTTCATGTGTGAGGCTTGTCCGAACATGTGGTGAGGGGCTTTGAGCATGGCTGTGGCTAGCTTCCAGTGGTTTTTGGCCATCGGGAGCTGTGCTCGGGGTGGGGAGGGAAGCTGGAGCTCATCCCCTCCGAGGGGCCCCAGGGAAGACAGCCAGGTGTGTGGGCAAGAGACTCTCAAACAAATTCTGTTGTTTTCTGTTAGCTTACTGGAAAATTATTTTGGGTTCTTAGTTCTGTTTGCTTTATATATAGGAAATATAAAATCTTTTACTAAGAAAATACACGACTTATGAAAAACATATTAAACAGATACATATGCGCGCGCGCGCGCACACACACACACACACACACACACACACACACACACCACCTAATTTAATAGGATTTTCTTTTTCTTCCCCCATTACTGGAATGACTATTAAGATGAAATTCAACTGCTTTCTACATCTCAAAGGTTAGAAGAAACTGGCTATGCTTTTATCAAAATTTGTTTCGTCAATATTTACTACAGTCTTAAATATGATCAGTAAGCGTAGGTGATTCAATGATCATTTGCACACCAATTTGACTGGGTTATCAGTATGGCATAACTATTGCTTTATTTGTTAGAATATCTGGGCAATATCAGAGGAGATACTGGGATGCTTTCAGAGCCAATGCCACATTTATCTTCATCTCTTTTAACATTGGTTAACCACATGTTCTGTTCAGTTTCTATAGGTGGGAGTTTCATTCTGTTTATTGAATAAAAAATAGGAAGTAGCTGCTCAGTTAAGTTCTCTTATGAGAACTTGTACCTCCAGATTAAATTAGAAAGCAAAATAAAATTGTTGCTATCTGACCTGGCCCTTCAGTATCGGGAATCTAATATAATAATAAAAGGTTATTTCCTGCAGGGTGTATTATCTCTCTAGCCAGATGCTCATTGTTACATGCATGACAAGCTCCTTAGAGATAAAGGGTTCTCTCTTATGTGAATGGGAGGAAAAAAAAATGAAAACCACTTACCTGGTCAACATTATTTCATAGGGATCTAAGAAATAAATCAGACCTGGCATGACCTTCATTGAAATTTCAGATTTATTTACAGAGGTTTGTGCTGATCGCTTTATCTACCGGAGGCTCCGTTTCCCCTTGGTGACTCATAAGTAATGTGGTCCACGCAAACTCGTGTAAATAGAGCTAATATTTCAAGGGAGGTCATGCTATATACTCTTCCCCTGAGAATAGATGATGGCTGACTGCTGGACTGATATGAAATTTATCTTTGTGAGGTAGAAGAGGGATTGAGTGGCCTGGAGGACGTTATCCCAGTTTTGTGAATCCTAAGAGGCCTGTGTAACTAAAATCTAAAAGAATTGGTGTTGTGTTTCTACTTACAGGGAAAATTAACAAAGAAAACAAAATAATTTATTCAAGTCAAGGTTTCAATAGTCTACAAAGTCGTTATTGATTTTTCTTAATTTATTTGTGCCCCCACCCCCCACCCTCAAACCACTAAATTCAGTGGTGTCCAAAGTAGAGTTTGGACCCACCAAGTAAATTGATCCTTCAAATGGTTGCCTCTATCAATTGCACTTTTTCCTTTTCCCTTTGTTTTACTTTCAGTCACTCAGTACATCTATCTGTGTGATGTGTGTAAATATGTTTTATTGTGATTTCTCCCTTGGCTGTGATAATTCGCAGCCTTCCTAGTTGCCAGCTCTAAAACTTTTCCATGTTTATAGAAAGGCCCCTACCCACAAAGCTACAAGTACAGGGAGAGCGTAAGACTTTGGTAAATAAAATCAAGCTGCTTTTGTAAACCTCTACAATTTTGTAATCTGTAATTTTGTATCTCTGATTTATAACACATTATATAAAGCTTTGAAAACATCATGGGAAATAAAGTTAGATGGTGGTCTTTGAGCTAATCGAGAAGTACACATTAAACATGTTCTACAGTGCCCAGTTCAGTTGCTTGTCATGTGAGATTATCATGTATCTTATCATGTATTTGGAGAAACAAGACTAAACTTTGGAAAAAATATATATAGACACAGGTCTGCATAACATTATCTATTTGGTAGGGACTTAAGTGACTTTCTTAATACCAATGTGGTCATGTCATGCTTCTTAAAATCCTCTGAGGGAATAAAACTCTGATTTCTTTCTTACCATGCCAATTACAAGAAGATTACGACTTGTCCTCACCCCATCCAAGTATATCTTCTTGATATTTGAGAAATCCTGTGTTCCAGCTTTGCTAGAAATGATTATATTTATTGAGGGATGAGAAAGTCAAGATAACCGTATAAGAACACTTGGCATATTCGATATAGTCATTTGTCATAGAGGGATATTTTCCAAATGCATTACCTTTAACATCTCTCAATTTGAAGTGTCATTTGCCATCTTCAACTGGCAAATATGTGTCCCGAGTACTGCCAGAGCTGAATGAGTGATTTCCTTCTCTGTGCTCACATACACTTGCTTCTACTCCACTGAGTTTTAAGTCATCTCTTTATCACACACCTCCCACTAGACTATGGACTTTTTTTTTTGAGGGTAAATACTGTGTTTTATTCACTGTGAATTCCCCAGTGCTTAGCACCAAAATGTTTTATGGTATTTTAGGGAAGAGTAAATTTTCAGAAAGTGGCAGTGTGATCTCTTAAATGAGTAGAGAATGCAGTCATCTCATGAGATATGAGAGCTACTAAATAGAACCTTCCTACTAAAATATTCCCTCTCCATCCTGCCCCTGTGACAAGAGAATCTACTCATAGCCCTTGAGGTTTGGTTGTATGGTTCTGATTCTCTGACCTAGGCAAAATTACTTTTATCATAGCATCTTGTATCATCATTATCTGCATCATCATCTTCAGCAAGTGCAACCACAAAACACATTGACTGAGATCTCTGGGGCCCTGTGCTCGACACTGTGGGTACAGACAGTCATAAAACTAGTCTCTGCCCTGGAGAATCTAATATAATAGTAGCAAATAGCAATAACTGCGAGATAACAGCACGGAATTTTCCATGGAATACTACTATCTAAGAAAACTTCAAAAATAAAATATTTTTGGAAACATGAGGTGCTTATCTACTTTCTGGCGATTTTTTAATGGAGAATAACATGATATATTACACAGCAATCAGTCATCACAAATTGATTTTCATTGATTATGTTTCTGTTCACAGTTCCTTTAAGTTTCTTTGCAGCAAATAATATAAAATGAATTTGCTATATACCTTGTAAGGTATGTAACCAATATAGCTTGGGGTAAGTGGGGGGAGTAAGAGGAGACCTGAGACACTGGAGAGGGGAATGGGGCATTAGTAATGGGATCAATGTTGGAACATTTATACCTGAAACAATTCTATTATGAACAACCTTGTAAAACCATAGTATCTTAATAAAAACTAATAAAAGAGAAGCTTTTGACGTTTTGCACGAGTATATCTGTTTAATTATTTCTATTGACATAATTACACCCAGCGAACACACAGATTTGAAATAGTTCTGGTAATTTTGACTAGTGAATGTTCTCTGAAAGTCACACCTAAAATGATAGACAATTATTTTTCTAACTCCAAAATCTTTTCTGGTGACCCTGCCAATCTTTGTACAGCTTTCCCATTCCATGGATCCATCTATGTCCATACATGAAAAAGTGTGCCTATTCTCCATAGCTGCTAGGTAATTTTTAGTTTGCAAATGCAATATTTATTAATATCATATGCATTTATTATACTGTCAAAAAACTTCAAAAACTGCTAGATTACAATTTTATACCTGTGGCTTGTTATATATTTTATTTAATTTTATTCGAAATAATACAGAGGCCTGAGATATAGTTCAAAGACCTGAGTACAAACTCTGCCTATAGGAGACACAGGCTCAATCCCTCATACCTCAGGAACCTTTGAAGACCTCCACAAGTAGTGCCACCAGTTGTGCCCCAAGGCCTAAAAAAAAGATAATCCCACAATAAAAAATAAAATAAAACAAAACACAGAAAAAGACCGCAAATATGAGGATACTTTGTGACATTAATGATACAAACAGTGGTTACCATATAAATTTAAATGAAACCCTATCATATTAGTGCTAGTTTGAATTCTGACAGCTTCGTCATAATTGTCAGTCAAACTTCAACAGGGCCTTCAGAACGGGCAGTGCACTGACAAGTGAGAAGTAAAGCAGCAGGCGCTTTAACGCACAGAGTGATGGTCATGTTTTGGTGGGTTACAATCCCAAGGGGACGAAGCACTGGAAACCAAGCTCAGTTCACACATCCTTACTCCTGCCCCTCCGCCTAGAGGGGGCTGCTGTGTCCCCTGAGAGGGGTTGGCACCTGTGCTGAGTGCGGCTTCCTGCTAGGTGTTCTTCCCAGCTGCTTGCTTAGTCCTCTGGGGATTCCATGGGCCCTTCAAAGACTTGAGCTACCTTGGTAGTTGAGCTGTGTTTTTCTTTCCACGTTCACACTCAATAATAGAGTGTGTGTGATAGCCACTCAATGCCTCTATTGCAAACCACAACACCCAAAGGGAGAGAGAGAACAAAAGGGAATGCTCTGCCACAGAGGCGGGGTGGGGGGGTGGGGATGGGGTGGGGGGGGTGTGGGAGGGATACTGGGATCATCGGTGGTGGAGAACGGGCACTGGTGGAGGGATGAGTACTCGAGCATTGTATGACTAAAACACAAGCACAAAAAGTTGTAAGTCTGTAAATAATAATAATAAAAAAGAATAGCTTGTGCAGTTATTATCACCAAATTCTTAGTACATTTTAAAATGGAAGGGATTTTCTCAGAGATCTGTGCTTCAGTTTCATTAGCGCAGGAAAGGTTTGCAAGGATTTCCTATGTCTCAGAGCTAGTAGGAACTCTAGATCTTCCTAGTTGACCAGGGGAGTGGGTTTGCAGAACACATTTTTGTCCCTCAGTTCTCAGGGTTGTATTCCTAGGGCTTTGCTCTCTCTCTCTCTCTCTCTCTCTCTCTCTCTCTCTCTCTCTCTCTCTCTCTCCCCCCCCCCCCCGCTCTGAGTTTTTCTTTGCTTAGACCTTTCCAGTAATCCAGAGGAGGATAGTGTTAGGGGTAAAAAGGTGTATGGTGAGAAAATACACACCACTTTGGTCACTAGCAGGGAGCTTTTGGGGTCAGATGTCCCCTACTTCCCAGAAAAATCCCCCTCAAATGGGTAAAAGTTTTGATATTTAATTTCTTGGGATCACATGATTAATGCTGAATCACTAAATCACTAACTAGCAGTTTTGGACAACTTATGTTATTAAAATGAGTGGTAGGGAAGGAGTGATAAAACAAAAGGTAAAGCACTTGTGTCCCATATGGCTGGCCTCGGGTTGAATATGTTACATTGAGTGTTGCCAGTGGGTCTCTCCTGAGCATAGAGCCAGGAATGGCGCCTGTGGATTGCTCCTGCAGAGTGTGGCCAAAAATGAAATCAGAAAACACACAAACACAGAGAGAAAGAGAGAGTCGGGATAGAGAGAGAGAATATCATGTGGCAAAGAAAGAGTGTTATCTTGAACAGAAAACAGAGGAAAGAGAGAAACAGATGTTTAGAAGGGTAAATTTTGGACAAAATAAACATCACTGCAGCATTTTGGACACCTTGTTGTCTTTCTGCCTGCTATTCCGCGTCCACCTGAACCTTTGCACTTTTGCATTACACCCAAGTGTTTTCTACACCATCCTACTCCATTCTGTGGCGCACTCGAGAGGAGAGAAGGAGGCAGATGGATACATGCTCTTTTTAGTTGAGGCTCCTGCCTCATCTTTAATTGTTTATCAGTGAGAATAAACTTACATGTAGTATAAACTTTATAATTTATAGCTCTAATAATATAGTATATGATATAAAAAGTGTAAAATATTAGAAAATCTTTATATTCTGTCTTCTGTTTTCCTAATTTCACAAAGACACACAAGAGTGACAGGAAATGCCTTTTAAAGTTCACAGAGTTTGACACCTGTAAGACCAGATCTACCACTTGAGCTTTTAGACTCCTCTTTACATCCTTAACCTGTAACTTGGTAATTCATAAAAGAGAGAGGCAGTGGTTTATGGGAAGGCTTTCTACCAAGGGGACAGAGAACTCTTTCACAGCAAGTGACCCAAATATCCTCTCTCTAGCACATTCTTCCCTCTCGTCCATTAGAGCTAAGGAAAACAAAATTTCTTCATGGAAAACTCTCCACTTAATTCCAGATTTCCTATCAAGCTCTTCAGTAGATTCTATATTTATTCAACAAATACTGTGTTCTAATTATAGTGGTCCTATATGCCTTCTGTTCTAGTGCCTGACATGCTATTTATGCTCAATTATATTTATTTGTTTAATGAATGAATATAAGTTGAGTGCATATGGCATATAGATACAGTGTTTGCTTTTGGTTTTTTTTTTGGGGGGTTAATATTTTGGGCCATACCTATCAGGGCTTGAGGTCTCCCCCTGGCTCCTGGCAGTGCTTAGGGAACCATATATGATGCCAGGGTAGGTAACATGTGAAACAAATGCCTTAGAACCTATTATTGCTATATCTCTGGCCTCAACTTCTTTCTTCTCTCTCTCCATTTAATTGGCTTTGTTGCTGTTGTTGCATGCAACTCTGGTTAACTAAAGAAAAAAATGAAATAACTAATAGGGAGATTTTTCTAATTCACAGAGCTGATGCTGGGTTGGAAGAGGACAAGAACTGTGATAGCTCAGAGGAGCAGACATGGTAATGTCTGAAATAGTTTTATAACAGGGAGAGCTGGGTCAAGGGCCACAGCTATAATCAGTGGATTCCTACAATTTAAAAATCTGTCACCATGCACAAGTTTTGTGTGTCAGGGAAGGAACACCCAATTAGCATAGGTTGAGTCTGCTCTTTGGCCTGTTGGGAAAAACGTAAATTTCTCCAAAGAAGATCCTATTAGGAAAGAGGAATGAATGGCTAGTGACAGAGACAGAGAAGCAAACTAAGACACATGTCCATTCTACATGTGCATTAGTCTTCCTATGCTTTCACAGACTGGATGAGAGGCTCTCTGCATGCTAGACATGTCTCACATAGGGGTGCAGCTCTGGCAAGATGACTGCTTTCCCCGTGAGTGCATGAGCACTTGGGACCTGACAAAGATTTGGTAGAGGATAAAAAATGGATGTTGTGATGTTGTGTTGATGAAAATATGTGTTGATGAATAGTTGAGGTGACGATCATCAGAGATGACTGTTAGAGACACGGTTATTATAACAAAGCTGTGGGCAGTCTCCAGCTTTCCACATAAGATATATATATATATATATTCAATTTTGATATATTTCTCATAACAACCTTGTAAAGCAGTCAGGACAGTTATATCCCTTAGGTTACTAATGAAGAAATTAGACTTAGTGAGATTAAATGATTTATTCTGGGTCACAAAACTAATTATTTGCAAAGCCAGGATCAGAATATAGGTCACCTATCTCTCACTCCAAAGCTTGAGATAATAGTTGAGTCTCCATCCTCCCCCCGTTTTTTCTTTTATTATTTTTTTTTACTCAAATGTGTACTAGTGGATAACAAGTCAGAAATGAATATTTTTAAAGAGAACAGAAGAAGGCTGAGAATATTTGAGAATAACGAACAGTGCTGGAAATAAAACTAATGAGAAGTATCACAACTGTGTGTGTATGAGGTGTGGAAGTAATAGAGAGTCCGAATATGGGAGGGATGTGGGTAGAACATTTAGGTAGAATTCTCTTAGATATAGAAATCTGAAAGAGGAAGTCAAGAAATATATGGAAACTTCTTAAAGTACTGTCTCATTGCTCCTTCCCTGAGTATTGAGGTTTTATTATTATTGTTGTTGTTAAATTATTATCATTTAAAGAATTATTATTGAAAAGGTATTTTCGCTTCTTATATTGCACAATATATTCCCTACCAGCAACAACACTTTGACTAACTAGATGAATAAATTCCCCTTTTTGTCAAGGAGACCTCAATAAAACCAGAAAAATAAAAATAAAAAAAAAGATGAGAACAAGCAAGCAGCTTCTCAGAGAAGATATTGTTAGAAGCAAAAAGGTCAAGGAAAAGGCAAGAAAGCAAGCAAGCCAGAGGCAAACGGAGACCTCAGCAGGAGGCAGACATGACCTGTAGGCAATAATGCTGGATGGAAATAGGACCCCACAGAAGCCTTCAGCCCAAACAGGAACAGAAAATGATCAGCCCTAGTTCCATTGAACTTTTGAGAAATTCACCTGCATTATTCAGATTGTGCTATTCAAAGGAGGTGGGAAGGGAGACAGGAACGAAGGGACACACACACACACACACACACACACACACACATACACACATACACGCGTGTGTGTGCACACACACAGATTGATAGACTGAACAAGAGAAAAGAAAACGTTAGGATTTATTGTTGGCAGCATTTTGATAGTGATAATGAAGATTCTATTCAGGGGTTCATATTTTTTAAGAAAGGTTCAATCATTTGGCAGTTTGAAAGTTTGGCAGCTAGTGTAAAGACAGAAAAAAATCAACATTGAAAACTCGTGAGTTTTACCTTCTTCCTCCAGGTCTTTTAAACCAGCTTTCCCGAGACTGAAGCAAATTTCACCTCCCTTACAATTTCTGCAGACTTGAAATGTAAACAGAAAGGATTTCAGAGACATATGCCTTGCCTTTCTATAGAGAGAAAAAAAATTAGCATTCAGCCTCCTTAATACAAGTGCCATTTTGATCTTTTTTTAATTGCCAGTGAAAAAGTAATGAAGAGCTATTCTCATTTAGCCACGGAAATCCTACAAATGATAAAAAGACCCTGCTGACAGGTGCACTGATAAAGACAGGGCCTGTCTTTCCTCTCAACATCTAACTGTAGCAAATAATGGGCTAGAGCCAGCCTTTAAGCTGTTTTTGGTATCTTTCATCTGCAGAGTTCAAAGTATTTTACAAATAAATAATGATGTCTCATGAAAGTTCCCCAAATAAGAACAAGAGAATTACATTGAACCCATTTCCGAGCTCAATAGTGGATCGTTGGGGCTCAGAGCCTGCCATGTTGACACATTCTTCTCTGAAACCCTTAGCCTAGATTTCTGTGTTCTGGGGGCCTATTAACCATTCAACTCTCCAAGAAGAAGGAGAAGGAAGAAGAGCAAGAGGGGGAGGAGAAAAAGGAGGAGGAGGAGGAGAAAGAGGAGGAGGAGGAGGAGGAGGAGGAGGAGGAGGAGAAGACTCCTTTCACATTTCACTATTGCCTTGTGTCAGACTCACTGATGTAAGCACCTTTTTCTCCATTTGCCCACTTCATTTTTTATTTATTTCTCTTCTTATATAATCCTTGTCTCTGCTACTCTGTAAAAATTATCTCCTGCTCTTAACAAATTGGAATAGGTAATGACAAAGACACTTGGAAATGATCACTCTGTATAGGACTACTGCATGCTGAAAGTAGGTAAAGAAACAAAAATGATAACCTCTCAGTATCTGTGTTGCAGACCATAGTGCCTAGAAGGAAAGGGAGGGAGGGAGAGAGAGAGAGAGAGAGAGAGAGAGAGAGAGAGAGAGAGAGAGAGAGAGAGAGAGAGAGAGAGAGAGAGAGAGAGAGAGAGGTGCCTGCCAATAGGGGCAGGCTGGGGTGATTGTGGAAGAGAAAATGGGTGCATTGGTGGTGGAAAATGGGCACTGGTGAAATGGGAATGGGATGGGTGTGGGATTATTGTATGACTGAAAATTGATCATGCATAAGTTTGTAACTGTGCAACTAACAGTGATTCAATTAGAAATAAAAAATAATTGGAATAGGGCGTTTACTCCTTTTTATAAAGGAGTTGATGACCAGTGTTCATAGTGACTCCCTGGGTCCGCAGTAGTGGCTTGGGCACTGAAGAGACCCATGGCACTTTTCTTGGAGAAATCTTGGGCAAATTAAACAACAGGATATAGATGAAGAATATTGCTTGGAAGCAGGTCCTGAGGTAAAACTTCCTTGTATATCACCAAGTCCAGTAGATAAAATAACTCAGAAGGGAGCGATGGGTGAGGGTGGGAGGTGGGGTGGGTGAGATTTCTTAGAAAAACTACTTTGGGTGGAACTGTTAAATACTGAAGAGTAAAGAGAAGTGGTTCGGTGTCAGGGTTACAGTGTGTCCTGGGATGAGAGGGAGGCAAGCTATTAGAAGTGATAACAGAGAGAATGAAGCTGTTGCCCATATGACAAGCCCTGGAATATATTAGGAATTTAAGGATGGGTATGTGTATGGCTGACTCACAGATTTGGGGTACCTAACCCAGGCAACCCTTTAATGGTGAGGGGAAGCTCAAATCTACTGAACCAGAAGACGTCTCTTCTGCCAAGCAAATGAAAGAAAGCTTTGTGCTAATGACTTTTTCTGTCTTCAATTTCTTTTCTTTTACTCTTATGCTAGGAAAATTGGACATTTCATGTATCTTGAAGCAGGAGACAGAGCGCTGTCCTGTATCATTCTATGTAAGCAGATAGAAGTATGAGCAAGGGTTCACATGCAGTCAAGTATAGATCAAGAGGATGTGAGATGCTTAGAGACTTGCGTCAGTGATAGATTCTGAGCAGAAATATGAGATCAATTGGGTTATGGCTTGCGAGCAGGGCCTGGGTTCCAGACAGCCTGGCATGAGGATAGGCGATGTGGTAACAGAAAATTACACAGAGGAATATGTAACACTTTGCAGTTTTCAGAAACTTTTACCTTCTCCATTATTTTATTTGTTCTTATGCTGTCCTTGTGAAGGAGGCATGGCGCAGTTTATCACCCCATTTTACAGAAGAGGCATGTGGTAATGGAGATTTGAGGTTGTACCTAGAGATTATACAGTTATCTAGCACCAATAGACTCTTAGACTTATAACTCAAACCCAGCTCTTGAGCTGTGGCAGATACCCTGCCTGGACCAATGAAAGAGCAGAAAGCTCTTGCTAGGTGGTGATGCGTATCCAGACTCTGAGAATAGAGAGCCAGGCACAAATCAGAGTGGCAGATCTGGCCCACAGAGCCAGAGGTGTCAGACCTCATCAGTAATTACCAGTGCTTTTCGCTAGACAGAGAACTTAGTGTTGGACCACACACACAGTAGGTGTTCCATAAATATTTGCTGATGCTGTGGATGCAGTTTAACGGGCTCACAGCAGGTCCACCATACCTAATCGGCTCAGATAGAACTGGGGAGAGATTGAAAATAAAAATCTCATCAATAATAGAATCTGTTGTTTTTCCTTCTCCGTCCAGGGAGATGTTGGTTCCTCAGTTGCTTTCCAGTATTTTAAGATGGGAATAATTTTCACAGTGGCAGGTACAGCTGGTGAGATGCTGCTTTAATACGAAGGAAAATGCTAGTATAGAATTTAAGAATATTAAGAAGGGATTTGGTTTCTGACAGAAATATTAGCTGTAAAGGCCGGTGTGAAGATTTTAGAGAAATTTAATTAAAATTTAATCTTCTTTCTAATTAAAGTTTCCTTTAATTAAACTTAAAATTAAATTTGCTTTAATTGGAGGAATTTAAAGGGTATTACCTTTTGAGTGTCAATCATTTTGAAAGAGAAAAATTAGGCTGCTTTGTCTATTTAGAATGAGGATTGGTGTCAAATTTCTTGAAAAGTAATAAAATATTATATTTAAATAGAAATCAGCACTCCTTGGTGGTTAGCTCCCCGTTTGCCTGGCTCAGAAACATTTGGTTTGAATTGTGATTTCCCTCTACATTGAGAGACCCCTGGAGAAAATTGGGTTAGATCAACTAGGGGGTTCAGATCAGAATTGTGCATTTCTCTCTCCATTATTCGAGTTCCCTGCATAACTGTCTCCCTTATGTTTAGATTTTTCTAACTTTCCCTCTTGTCTGTTTTGGAGAATCTTCTCAGAAAATCTCAATAAAGTTTGGGAAATAGTCGTGTTTCTCTTTCTTGGAACTCTACATACCTTTCTCAAAATTTTCTCCATGAGATGTCAGCTTTCTTTTAAGCCCCAGATGTTACCACTTCAAAAACTGGAGCTAAATGTGAGTTAATTTCCTCTCCCTTTTATGACTGCACTTTTTTAAAACATATAGCAGCATTTCGAGAAAAAGGCTTTCAGAGTCCCTTAACATTTTTGTTTGTTATCATTCCCATCACAGTACCCCAAAGTATCTTTGATAGTGGTCCTTATCTCATCCCAAGGTGAATGGAAGTCATGACTTCTAATGGGTTCTATCTGCTTTCCCATTCACTCCCTGATCTATACTACGTATGACTGAAAAATTATTAATCTAATATTTCAACTTCTGGTCTCTGAAATAAACATACAACTTCCAACTCATGTGTTAAAATCCCCCAACAGTGTGACTTTGACTTAACCATTTCCATGTCCATTTACCTTGACTTTGCTGCCATCCTTACTTTTCTCAACCTATGCTAACTACTCATGTTTCGGAGTCACACATTGAGCTTTTTTGTTTTTCATATTGTTTCTCAAACCATTCTTCTAGCTTAGAGTATTGTCTCTTTCTGTTTCTTTTAAGATCCTGGTGAAACCTTACATCATACACAAAACCTCACCCTTTCCATTATGGCATGACATGGTCAGATATTTTCTGCAACTTCTTTTTTTTTTAGCAAATCCTTTATTTTTATTTATTTTTGTAATATTTATTCTTTAAACTAATATTTCTTAGTTTAACTTTTCTGTGAACTAATATTTATTCTGTGAACTAACATTTACATATTTAATTCATATGCAGGCTATACTGGACAAATTCTGAGGCTTGGAGTATATTTGATATCCAGAGTAAACTGAGATATGTCATAGAATTATTCTTTATATTGTATATCTGGCTGAAATGTGGCTCTAAAGTGTTTTTCCTTTTGTTTTAAAAATAATTTGGACTTCAGCCAGCTCTGTTTAGTATTTACTCCTGGCCCTGTGTTCCAGGATCAATGCTGGGAGGCTCAGGAGCGCTGTCTGGTGCTAAGGTGAACCCAGGTTGGCTGTGTGCAAGGCCAACACCTTGCCCAATGTGCTCTTCTTTCCAGCCCTGCTGAAAGAGGCTGATTTCCTCAAAATCTTGTAGATGAATAATGCTGTATTACATCTGATTTTTTTCCTGCTTTATTTATGCAGATTCATTGTACCTTTTTCTTTCATCCACGAGATTTCTTGTGGCTTTTAGTTACTCTGATTAAAGGACAGAGACCTTTTAGAAATTCAGACTTCAAAACTATGGGGGGATTTACTCAGTTAGTTATAAATATTATCTTCTTCCCTTTTATTCAAAATAAGACACAAATAAAGATCTTCAAAGAAGGGTAAATGATCAATTGCCTACTAGCTTATAATAAAAAATAAAAACATATATTCCCAGATCTCCTCTCTCTAACCATCCCTTGTGCCTTCATCCTTTTTCCTTCCTTTCTTTCTTCCCCTAGTGTAATTATTATCAAGACCCAGAATGCTGCAGAAAAAGGAAGTGATTATAGCTACTGATAAAGTAAACTATGCTTTTAAGGACAGAAAACTAGAGTTCAGAGTTGGAGCTATATCTCCATTTGGATGCTTTGAGCCAACAAAAATACTGGAACAGCTGTGAAATTTAGAGCAAGACAATGAGAGCACAGACATATGTTGAGGTGGAAGACGCACAGATGCCAATATAGCTGTCTATGAGAATGTAGTCACAGGCTCCTTAGAGAAACCATTTGATTCCTACTCATGGCAGCAATCCTTCAGTGATTAAATAATAATAATAACAAAAAAGACACAGTGTTCCTATGTTCATTCAAAGTATTCACATGCATTGTGTATATAATTTCTAAAGTCCCTGCTCTGCTGTTTGTTGGAAACAGATCTTCTTGTCCAGAGTCCTGGCTAGCCAGCATTCTATACCCTAGGGTAATCACCAACAGCCTGGGCATATAAGAGGCTAACTGCCAAATTTTGTGGCATGTGTCATGCTTTAGATTATGCAGCAATGAATCAATCAAATCTGATCATGGATTGTTAGAAAAGTAATGCTCTAGGCATTTAGGGTGGGTAACTAACTATCCCAATACCATGGGCCTGGTGTGGGGTGGGATTGATCTCTAGTACATAAGCTGCAATTTCTGAAGCTGGGAAATCCTGGAACCAGATGTCTGCATTGACCCATAACCGGTTACGTTCCTGTTTTGTCTCTCTTTATGATCTTACAATCATCATCGCGGAAGATATCTGAGTACGCCTTCTCTTAGCTGTGTTAACAAAGTAGGAACTCAATTTTGTTACTTTATTTCTCAACATCTTTCAGAACTCTGGCCCCACTACCTTTCAAGTTAAAAATGATTTAACCTGTTTTTGAGGACTGTATTATTATCCTTCTAAACATCACTCTATTAATTCTCTCGATCAATAGCAAGTATGGTTTTGCTAGAAAAGATTAGATAGTAGATATTTCAGACTTTGTGGTTCCTGTAATCTAAGTCTCTGAAAGTTGACACCCACAACCCAAAATGAAGGAACATGGCTATATTTCAAAAAACCTTTGTTAATAAACACTGAAAATCCATGAGCTTACACATTTCATATAATTTTCCTGTTTCATAACATGCTAGTTTAGAAAAAAATTAAAACTACTTAAAGGTATAAATAAAGTATTTACTATGCAAAAACAGATTGTGGGTCATATTTGCCCAGGAGTCTCAGTTCAAACTTCTCTCCATAGAGACTATAGTCTTATCTCGTTGAGTCACTTTCATACCCTGGAGCTAACACTTGTTTTCCCATTTCCATTTTGTTGTTGATGTTGATCTCTCAAATAAAGGATCTAACCCTCAGTCCATGTTTACCAAAATTCTGCTTAATTTTGAAAATCCAGCTCAAATATAGAATTGAGATAAAATTCCAGATTCCCTATACTCAAACCATACTGGGATTAGAAAATAGTTAGAGCTTTGAAATCAGACTACCTGGGTCTGAATCCTGGTTTTACTGCTTACTAACTCTGTCATTTTAGGTAACTTAATCTTATTAAGCCTCATCTGAGAAATGGAGATAACAACACTATGCGATTCATAGTTCATAGTCTACTATAAGGATAAAATATTATAAGCAGATAAAGAGCTTAGTACAGAATCTATCCAGGATGAAGTAATCTGTCCATGTTAGCTACAAAGAGCTATTAGCTCATTGTCCTGAGTCCCATGCTAACTGGTGTGCTAGCCCTTGGCAATTCAAAGAAGAAACAATTTTCAATAGAAAAAATGTCATTGCAATATTCCTTGTTTTAGCAAATGTCTTCATTCTTACATGTACTTTCTAATTATTCTCACTTGGCTAGAAAAATTTAAAATAACAGATGTTTTTTCTCACCTTGTGTGTGCTTACCTCAACAGAGAAAATGCAATTTTTCCTTTTCTACTTTTTTAAAAAAAATTTAAATTTGCTGTGTTGTGGTAGAATTGATGTAGTTTATTCCTTAAAAAAATTATGCTTTTAAAGTCTTATCCAACCGCTACATCTTGGTTTGGATTCTAGAGCCATCAATTTGTATCAACCCACTTCCAGGAATAATGCTGGCTTATTAATTCTTTCTGTAAAGTATAGAAGCGGGGCTGGAAATGGCAGGAAAAATTTACTTCCTTTCACTTTTCTTTTGATAAAGAGTAAAGAACACCAGCTAATTAGGAGTAGTAGGATACACCTTAAAAAACTTTTTAAAACTGATTTTAAACCATGCCAAGTATAAGTTGGAAACAAGTTTAAACTTATGAATTCAAGTGCAGTTTTTCATAATCAAAGATATTTGCTTTCCATGGTTACTTCATGTATCATCTCATTTTTTCAAGGCATTTAATGAACACTTAGAAATCCCCGTAGCTATGTTGTCAAGGGGAAAGAAGATAAATGAGGGACAGTCATAATGATCTTAAGGAGCTTCCAGGCCAGAGTGCAGAGTCATATCAACAATAAACTATATTACTGGGTAGAATGAGCTATCCTGAGTGAGGTCCATAGCTCTTTGTGGCAGGAAGGAGAGCTAGTAGTGATGGTACAGTGGGAAAAGGCAGAGGGCCTTAAGGTTGGTCTTCAGGAGAGGAGAAATGGCACCACCATCTAATGGAACAACATTAGTATGAGTGTGTGACAAGTTTAGGATGACAAACAACATCCTGTATGATTAGAGCAAATAATAGATAGGGGAATATAAGAGACATAATGACACAAGAGACCTGAGACATAAAACTATTAAATGAAGGGAAGAAATCCATGTAAAATCCATGTAAAATCATAGTAATATTTTTAATGCAGAAAAATTTCAGATAGTTATTTTTCGCAGTCAGATATAGAAATGTAAAAAAATAAATTTTCAATTATAAATTATGGAAATTATCACCCCAAAGAGCAATTTCTAAGAGAGAATCACACACCTTTTGAAAGCCATTGTCAATTCATCTCATCCTACCAGAAGCTAAAGAATCATAAAGCCTTGGCATAGAAAGAAAACATACAAGACCTGATCCAATGTTTCCAAATATTTCTGTAAGAGTTCTTTATAAGCACACAAAATTTCTAAAGCTTTTCCACATTGCATTTGCATTCTCTAATTTTAAAAGTCCATAATGGTAAAAACGATGTATAACTTTATACTATTAAATAAATTTGAGTTTTATTTGTATCTGTATTTGTATTTATGTTGAGAACATGTCAAACAGAATGTGAAATTTATTGTTGATTCAGGAGATAGTCAGTAATTTGTGACCTCTTTACAGTATTTAATTGGAGCATGACTTAAGCAAGAGACACTGCACTACTCCTTTTCTTACCACAGGTCCATTTTAAGTGTTGGTATCTTGGGATTGTAAGAAAGGGTTTGGAACGATTGCACATTGGGAAAGGTACAAGAGCAATATTAAGCTGTCTTGATAAGGTTGGATAAAGCTTTTATGTTAAGAACAGAACTTAAATGAAACTTGATATAAAGTACCTCTAACCATTACACAGCTAATCTTGGGTCCTAAATCCTGTCTGTGTTCATGGCTTGGGGGACCATATGGGATACCAGAGATCAGACCCAGGTAGATTGTGTACAAGCAAGCACTCTACCCACTGCATTATAATTTTGCCCCTCATTATTATTTTAATTTTTTATTTTAAAAAACTATCAAAAATTTATTGTAATTTTGAAAAAATAGAAGCGACTGAAATGCCCAACACTGGATAACTAAATAAAATTAAAACTGCACTGTAGCATGGTAGCACTGCTGTTCCGTTGTTCACCGATTTGCTCAAGAGGGCACCAGTAACATCTCCATTGTTAAACTTGTTATTACTGCTTTTGGAATATCAAATACGCCACAGGTAGCTTGCCAGGCTCTGCCATGCCAGCGTGATACTCTCGGTAGCTTGCCAAGCTCTCCGAGAGGGACGGAGGAATCAAACCTGGGTCGGCTGCGTGCAAGACAAATGCCCTACTCGCTGTGCTATTGCTCCAGTCCTATGGATCCTCATTTTGTTTATTTATTAACAAACTATTATTATAGCTGAGGTAGAATAATTGTTTTAAATTTTTTAATTGAAGTAACATTGCTTATTAATATACAAATTTCAGGTGTGTACAACTACATACACTAAGTTCACCACTATTAATAGCCCAGCATTATTCTTCACCACACAGATGTTTCAGTTTCTCACCTGAAAAATGTAGAACACATGTTTGTCAGAAAGAAAAAAATTCTCAGCCCAAGGATATTTGCAAAAGGTCCAGAAAAGTTAGCTATTACTATGGTGCTGTTATATAAAAACGTTTTGATTCCAATATTCAGATATAAAACGATGCAGTTTAGAAGAACTTTTTTCTCTCTTAATTTTAGGTATATTTTTCCTTAGTTTTCTAAACCTCAGTCTGTTTTTCTTTAAAATGGAGATAATAATACCTATCTAACTATTACATTTCCCTGAAGGTTAGATTAAATTATGACACAAAATTCTTTGTGCACTTTCAAATATCTAGTGGATCGTGAAGATCTGTACTAATTTTTATTCATAATAGCATTTGGTCATTGTGATTTTTAGACAAAATAATAAGTGGCTAGTATATAGAAGGTCCAAAGCTGCATGTTTTGAGGAATAAACTATCCTCTTCCTCATGAACTCCCTAGATCTTACTAGAAGGGATGTTAGAAACACAAATCACGAACAATATAAAAGTGAAATATATGTCATACCAAAGATAGTTGAAGACAGGATATGATTAACTGACAAATGTTTTATGAGTTCGAATAAAGCAAAGCTCTCTGACTCTGTGACAAACCAAGACTATCATAGATGTGTATTTTTGGAAGACGGCAGTGAGTATATTTTAACTCACCAGTTTCAGGAACTCTTCATCAAATGTACAGAAAATGAATCATGGTGTTTTCCCTGAGCAAGGTCTGAGAATGGCAGATGTCCAAACCAGAAAATATGCTGTTTTTTTGCATCCTCCCCATAGCAAGTTCCTTTTTGTTTATTTCAGGCACTCTTGTGAATTTGTCTTCCATGAACTTTAACTTCAGCCACCACTGGACTTGCAGGTTCCTGGTGGAAGCCATACAGCATTCTTACTGCTTCTTGGTTAGAGACTCTTCCTTTGCAAAGGCATTTACTTACTCTCAATTTCTTTTTAGTGACCTGACTAATGCCCTCTTGGGTGACATCGAACTATTTTTCACTTCTTTGGTGACTTGCGATCTTTCAATATTTGCCCAGCGTTTCCTCCCCAACTCTAACATCTTATCGCCACAGCTTAGCTCCGAGATTAGAACAAGTGTTTCCAATTTACATGCTAAATCACCAGGTTATTTTAAAAGATACTTTTCTCAGGGAAGTGAGGTGGGAGCCAGAAAAGACTATTGATATAGCAGAGCAGATTTCGAGCCTCTAGAAGTGAATGGCTGTGTGTGTCTGGTGAACTACCTACTATCTTACTGGGCTGGTGAGGCAGGGAGAAATGGCAAGAGTCAGTATGAGACCAATTGAAGTCTGACCTCCTCGTCATCACGGGTCCTGACTTCAGGTGTCTGGGTCATCGGGCAGGCCTCTCACTACCTCTCAACCTATCGCAACTGGTTTAGAAACTTCTATTCTCAGCTTAGATAAAGGGGGATTTAGGGGCAGCTGGAAAGAAACAGTATCTGGAGAATGGATTTTGATAACATGCTTCCTCCTCGTCCCTCTTAGAAAGAGACCATGGAAATGATTAACGTGTACAAGGGGATGGTAGAGGTGAACAAAAGGGATTGGAAGGAAAAAGTGTATTGGAGGAGATTTGTTTGTCTCTAAGTTTTGGAAAGAACAAGAGGGAAGGCATTGTCAGGACAAAAAGTGAGTCACTGTCATCCCGTTGCTCATCGATTTATTTGAGCTGGCACCAGTAACATCTCTCATTGTGAGACTTCTTGTTACTGTTTTTGGCATATCCAATAGGCACGGGTAGCTTGCCAGACTCTGCTGCGTGGGCTCGATACTCTCTGTAGCTTGCCGGGCTCTCTGAGAGGGCCGGAGGAATCAAACATGGGTTGACCGCGTGAAAGGCGAACGCCCAACTGCTGTGCTATCGCTCCAGCCCAAAAAAGCGAGTAGTAGAAGGCAATCAGAGAGGCACATTTGAAAGTCTTCTACATACTTCCATGCAGTATAGGGGGTGGTTCCTGATGTTTTGTGCAGTAGGATTGTCTAGTTCTTGTCTGCAGACTCTGTTCTCATACAGAATCTATTAGACAGATGCGAGAAGGCACTTTTCTGGGATGACAGTGTTAATGATTAAGGACTTTCTTGTTGAATTTAGCTTTCCTGACAAACTAGTGTTACCATAATTAAATGCACAATCCTCTCTTCTATCCTTCAAATTAACAATACATGGAGTTCATTTCTTTTCTTTCTATTTGCCGCAGTTGCTCCTGACATCTCTCCCCTTGAACCTTTTCCAAGAAATAGTTTGATAAGAATCAGACAGCGGGTAGGACATTTGCCTTGCACATGGCCGACCTGGTTTTGATTCCCTCATCCCTCTCAGAGAGCCCACTAAGCTACCAAGAGTATCACGCCTGCCCTAGCAAGCTACCCCTGGCATACTTGATATGCCAAAAACAAGTTTCACAATGGAGACATTACTGGTACCCACTCGAGCAAATTGATGAACAACAGGACAACAGTGCTATGAAAAATTACCAGGTTTCCATAGTCCTTTCCTATAGAAACTGGATTGTTGAGTATCTGCAACTGCATTCACTGTGCCAGAGATTCCTCAGGCTGGTCTGAGTGCCAATGACAAAGGTAACTACTTAACAAGGCCACTATCAATTTGCTTGAAATCACATGCCGTGGATCCAAGTGTTTCAACATTTCATGAACCCATCCTGTATGTTGATTCTATTAGGAAAGTTATAGCACACGTTAAAAGAATTATTTACACATCATTTTAAAGCACAGACTTCGCCTTTCAATTACTCCACTCTGTCCAATTCCTAATTCCCACTTTCCAACGTGTTCTTTTTTCTTTCCTTCTTTTTTATTTTTTACAGAATGAGGCAGTTTCTCCTTTTAAAGGGCAAAAATCTTTCCTTTCTTCATTGTTAATATCTGCTATCATTAAGCATATCCTGATTTAATCCTCTCTAAAGTATGAAATCAAAGTTAGTCTCTTTCAGGAATTTTTCAATGACTTTCTGCCCATTTTATTGTAGATGACATTAATGCCCTCTCCTTATCTCACAACCTAACTTTATCCATTATTTTCTATGTATCTCCTTACTAAAATAAAATTTACGTTTTAGGACAATCCCAGGTTCATAGAAAAATTGAGTGTAAAAATAGAGGGAATTCCCAGATATCTTTGCCCCTTCTCATCTATCCTACTTACTTTTCATTTGCTAAGGCCTATATAGTTTGAGCTTTATAAAAAATGTAAAAGATTTCTTCCAATGGGGAGGGTTGAAGTCTTTTTCTGTCTGAGTGTGCACGGTGTTGCTAGTAATAGAATAAATTCACAGAAATGACACTGGTTACGAAGGTCATTTATGCCGGTCCCTAGAGATAAAATGTGTAGATTTCCTTTGTAGCTTATATTTTCTTGTGTCATTCTTTTCAATTGTATTACGGCCATTTTGTAGGACACAGGAAATAAATAAATAAGTCACTAATTATTTATGTTGTGCAATATTTCTATCCATTGTCTCAGGGTGACACCATCCCTGTCTTGACTAATCATTGGAAATAAAACACTGTCACAAGAGTACCTACTGCACAAGAAAATGTGTTTCTTTTCAGATCTGTTCTTTTCCCATTTTCTGAAAAAGGAGCTTCATTAATATTAGAGGGATTCCTTTGTATATCAATGATTATACAAATGAAATGAAAATTTCAAAAAGTCTTCTTGATCTCTGCTTCCCCACCTGAACAGACAGCTTTAATTTATTTATGCACAGTGAAGGAAAATTCACTCATCTAGGAACTATGACGAAGGATATTGAAAAGCTACTAATATGATGCCCTCACAGCAGGAAGATCAGAAATTAAAGAAATTAACTAATTTCTGAATTCTCTGCCTCATATCGGTAACAATAACAACAACAACAACAAAAATAACTTCAATCCCGTTTCGTGGTTTTTTATTTATTTTTATAAGAGAAGTAGTTTGTGAAATAGGTTCTTAAAATTATATCTGTTCACCTTATGTGATGAGAAGGAGAGGCGACTTCTGAAGCAAGGTGATTGAAATGGAAATACATTCAAATAAATGGACTCCGGAGCTCCACTTTGTTCTAAATAACCTCTACTGTAAGTGATCAGCTTATTTGAAAGTATGATAGGTGGGCTATCGGGGCAAGACTGTATCTGATTTTTTTTTAATCATTAGTCTATCTTCTCTTTTTATTCAACCTTTTGGAAACAGGTCTGATACTCAGGGCAGAACAGAGGATGGGGGAGCTGAGACTTCAAAGGACACTCGGCACATGTTTCTAATGGGTTTTCAAGTACGTCCTTCTCCCCTTGAACATGCCTCTTTCAGAATACCTAGATTCGAAATATAGAAACTGTATGATTGCTAGGTGCTCAGAAACCAAGGGATGCAATCGGTACTCATTTATGTATATAAGAGGATAGGAACTTTGACCCCCGTTATTTTTATTTATTTGGGGGGCCCCATCTGGTTATGCTCAGGGATTGATTCTGACTCTGTGTTCAGGGATCAATCCTGGGGAGACTTGGGGGACTTTATGGGGAGATAGGGATCTAAGCCAGATAGGCCACGTGTAAGGCAAGGTCCTGCCTGCTTTATTATCAGTCACACAATGACTATTTTTGTTCTTATTTAAGGAAGCACTCTGCTCTGCACCCTGGAGTACTAGCAATTCCTCTGCACGTCACTAGGTATCGTGGTTGAGCATGTCAGAGCATGTCAGAGTTACATATGAACAAAGGATACAAAGGTATATCCATGTTTGCAAATGAGTAGCTTCTAATTTTCTTTCTAAACCCCTGATGATATTTTAAAGCAACTTCAAATTTTATTTAGCTTGCAACGGGATGACAGTGACAATGACAGAGACAGAACTTTAGACATTATTCCTATAGCTTGAAATATTGCCACTTCCATTTTTTTTGCTCACTCTTATGAACTTTTCCTCATTCTTTTTTAGTACCTTTCAAGCAGAATGGTGAAGCAAACTTTCTTCATTTCTTTTTTCTTCCTTCCTTCCTCCTTCCTTCCTTCCTTCCTTCCTTCCTTCCTTCCTTCCTTCCTTCCTTCCTTCCTTCCTTCCTTCCTTCCTTCCTTCCTTCCTTCCTTCCTTCCTTCCTTCCTTCCTTCCTTCTCTTTCTCCCTCCCTCCCTTCCTTCTCCTTTCTCTTTTTCTCTGGCATATTTAGTCATTGATCTTGCTGTCTTACTATTGCGTTTTATTTGATCTTTTTAGCAACTTTAAAAAGAGAAATACTAACATCATTTTAAAGTCAGGAAATATGAAGCTTAGAAAGGATTGTTTATAGAATTCATAGTCAAGATTCTAATTCTTCATCAAGTTTCAATCATTCTCCCAGCCCCTACAAGTCCAATCTACATGTAATTTGTTTATGGATTCACCTAGAGTTTTCAGTCCCTGGACAAAACTGCCTGTCTTCTTTTCTTGCCTCCCCTTCTCCACCTCTCTTCTTTTCTCACCCTTAAAATTACGTACAGGTACACAAAATTTAAACTATACAGAAAAATATGTAAAACCAAAGTTTGAAGTCTCTTTTCCTCCTTGCCTCTTTCATTCTTCTTTCTCTTGATAACACACATTGCAAAGTTATTATCCTAGGCACTTGTCTATGTCCTTAGATACATACGAAAATACAAGAATGCATACATGTATCTATTCACCCAATAACATGCATATACATTTATATAAGCACACATGTATTACAGCTTTGAGTGCTATATTTTATAAATTGTTTGGAACATAATATACTATACATTTTGTCACAAGACAAAACCTTTCAAGTAGAATATCGTTTTTACTGTTAGTTGGTAAACTATTTCAGAACTTAGTGGTGCAAAACTATCATTATTACTTTTATGGATTCTGTGAACTATAAATTTGGATAGATATGATAAACCTCTAGTTCCAAATGTTTGAGGACTAAAGGAATTTAGAAATGGAAGCTGAATCTATCTTAAAATTCATTTACTTATGTTTCTGAAGGATTGTATGTCCTATTGAATGGGGCAAGGCTCAGTTTCTTTCCATGTGGGCTTCTACACCTGGTTTGTCTACATGGAATAGCTTGACATCCCAACAGAGTAGTTGTGGTCCATTCACAGCAGAGATAACCAGGTGGAAGCTGTATTATATTTTTATGACATAGCTTTCATAATCATAACATCACTTTCACTATACACTAAAGGTTACAATAGTAACAAGTATGTTCAGATTGAAAACAGAGGGAAGAGTCCCATTTCTCAGTAGGAGAAAAAATAGAGTTATACTGGGAGAAAAGCATGTGGGATGAAGATATTCTTACTTTCATTAAGATTGAAAAAAGAGAAAATCTACAATAAAAGCTCGGATAGATTTTCTTATCAGTTTAGAGTTTTGTATTTTTAAATGCCTGTTTAGTATTCCACAGTACACACTTGCTATAATTTATTTGACCTTTTGTCTCTTCACTGATATTAAGATAGTCTCTTTTACCTGTCAGTAAAAATTCTGCAAACATTGTCTTTGCTCATGTAATTTTGATTATTCATATATTTGTAGATTTGTATCTTAGAAACAGGAGACCTTGTTAGAAAGTAAATAAATTGAATACTACAAAATTTCTCTATTTAAAGAATGTTCTAAACTTTGTTTCCACAGTGTAGTAATGTCCTATTTTTCTAAAAATTTATAAAGAAAAATATTTTTGAAAATGACTTTGCACAGCTAAATTATAAAAAATATTCTAACATACTTTATTTGGGGTGTGGGGGGCAGTGTAGTGCCTTAGACTCCATAAATCTCTTTGGCAGAAATGTTACTTTTGAATTTGCAAATGCAAATTGAAATGTTGTTTTGAATTTGCATTTGCCTACCAAAAAAAGTAAATCATGTTTTTGAATTTATTTTTATTTTGTGGATTAACTGTTACTATATTTGGACCATTAGTGAGTTTTTATTTTGCTATAGACTGACAGAACTTTTGATGTGTTATACGCACCAATCTTTTTTTTGTTATGCATGTCATACTTGTCTAAGTCTATTAATTTCCTTTTGACTCAGTTTGTGATATCTTTTTCTATGAAAGTTCCCAAATTGCATGATTTAGTCATATCACAATTAAGTTGTGAAACTATTTTTATGTTTTCTGGGCTGTCTTGCATGAGGATATCTTCGGATATTACTTATGACTTTTTAATATTTGGTCTTTAATCAGTTTATGTCATATTAAAAAAATGGGAGAAGCGCCATTGGAGAGAGTATAAGCGGCTTATGTTACCTGCCTGCTCTCAGACACTTTATACTTTAGCCAGTTTTGTTTAAGCTGGTTGATGCCTATTTTAAAATTTTATTCTTTGGAATTAAATTTACTAGTTTGAATGGCATGTGTTTTTGCTAGAGCTTTTTAGAAGTTTAGGATGTTGGTATTTTTATTAGGACACTGGATCTTATTCAGAAGCTGCTTGAAGAAAACACAATAACCAGTAAGGAAGATTCTTCTCGACACAACGGCAATACCTCTGTTCATCAACCATACGCTTAGGTCTGAGTGACCTTTGACCTGGTTTGTGATGAAGCACAATGGCCTGATTTCTATTCTTCAGTTTCACTGCACTCTACAGAGCTCCCCTTTCAGTTCATCTGTTGTCATCTACTGACCCTGAGACAATCACAAAGAATCTCCAATAAGAGCTAAACTCTATTTAATTAGTCGGACTTTTAGAATGGCTTCCAATCAGGGAAACAATAACCGTATTTAGTTGAATGTGAATGTCACTTTGAAAACATTTTCCAAGGAGTGAACTTGCATCACATCCTAAAAGTGGTTCCATTCATAAACTACGCTATTGCACAGGAAAGCTCAGACTGCTTCTCTTGAATAAAGACAGAAAAATAGGTGGTAATCCTAGCGATGTATCACTAAGTATCACATGACTGATGCTTCATATGTATTTTTAGCAATTTCCTAAAGTATTCATTAATAGCTTCATTTTCAAATAACGATAATGTGGATTCATGAGTGTTAAGGTATGTACCCTAAGGTCCTATTGCTGTAAAAGAGCAGAAATAAGAGTCCAAATAGGTCTTTAGGACTCCAAAGCCTAATACGTAATATGCACTCTCTCATTTTTGCACTTAGAAATCATTTCACATTTGTTAAAAACGTACATAATACCTACTGCATACTATTTTAAGCCTTTTATATATAGTAAATTATTTAATCTTTATAACTATCTGATATAGTTATTATCTCAATTTCCAGAGGAGGGATAAGAAATTAAGTCGTCTATTTTTTCTAGTTACTAATGATTGAGTGGGATTCCAAAGATAATATTGACCTCAAATATAAAAGTGTTTAGAAAAAAGCATGTTAATCTTAAGGTTACACTGTGCAATCAGTACACTGCTCCTCCAAGTGGACCACAGAGCTATTCTTAGAGCCAGAGGTAGGTTTGGATGAGCAGAATGTGTCAATGTGAGTATTATTAATCTCTGAACTTATTCACAAACCTCAACAGATGAATCTGGTTAACTCACCCACAAATTGACTTTGTCTTGAACAGCAGGATTCTCCCTCCACCTGAAGTATCTAATTAACCCGCTAAGTATTCTCACAGTGACCAGATGAACAAAGTCTTGGCAGGGCAGAGAACCACCTCCAGCCTGGTGGAATATGAGGAAGAGGCAGGGCACCCTGGAAAGACCTTATTTGGAGGTCAGCAGAATTATTGGTAAGCAATTTCTCTAACAGAGGGAGGGAATTTGGAATTCAAAAGTTTCTTCATTCCAACAGCACACAATATAAGGAGGTAATGTCTGGTCAGGGCTGATGGCTCAGATACCCCATTTATAGCCTCAGCATGGGCAAGTCTCAGCCCTTAGGCACCACTACTACTGTCAAATTAACTTTTGAAAAAAGCTGTGGCAGAGCATTTGTAGGATGGTGCTTCTGGGAGAAATATCTCCAATTGCAGACATCTGGCTTCAGAACGAACGCCTGGAGAAGAGGAGGATTGAGTTTAGGCAGTGACAGGAGACTTGGTTCCATGCCTCCAGCCCCATTCTTAGAGATTATTGTCTTTCACGTATAGAACGGATGTAGTTCATAATTCTCCACATAACTCACTCTTTTATTCAAAGAACATTCAGAGCTTAAAAGAAATTTGAATGGGTTCCCCAGGTTTTACAAACTAAAACAAAAAAACATGGCAGATTATCAATTAGTATATGATTGAGAATCATATACTAGTGATTTTCAGGAATATGTACTTAATGATGAACTGATCTCTGCCACTATTCTATTGTTTAAAAAAATGAAAATTAGGGGCTGGAACAAAAGTGCAGTGTGTAAGGTGCTTGCTTTGCATATGGCCAATATAGGTCGATCCCCAGCATCCCATATAATTTTGATATAAATTTGTTTCTAACAAGGCTCAGAAATAACATTAACTCAAAAACTATAGATGGTGGAGCCAGAGAGACAGTGAAGTTGGGAAGCTGCTTTCCTTGCATGCTGGCAACTTGGGTTCTCTCCCAGGCACAGCATCTAGTCTCTCAAACACTGCCAGGAATGATCTCTGAGCATAGAACAAGGAGTAAGGAGTAAACCCTGAGAACAGCTGGACATGACGCTCAGCCTCCTCCCTCCACACCCCAAAATATAGAAGTTAATTTGTCTTTCAAATGGTGGATCAAGCTGGTCTGGGAGTGTTGACTGGAACAAAACTATAAAGAACCTTAAATGCTTGGGAAAAGAAGTATATGAATCTTAGAGATGTTAATGGGAAAATTTTCTCTCCCTACCCCCTGAGTGACGATCTCACCAGTCACCTTATATTTCAAGTCAGCTGTCTACACTTTGTTATTTCTACAGGGATGAACTTAACCTCCCTTTTAAAACCAGGACCAGCATAAACTACCGTAAATGTTCCATCAAATAGAATTTAGCCGTGGGGTTGACAAAGGCTGTCCTAGCTACATGGTCACTTGCCAAGTACAATTAAATGAACATGTAAAAATGAGAGAAAAGGTGATGTAGGATGATTTCTAGTCCGGCAATCTTCTCGAGGAAACCTTTATAGGAATAACAATTTTCACAACATTTTTTTCTTTGAAATACTGATAATTTCTGAGGAAAATGACTTATGTCTAGCTTTTTGTTGATATGATGTATATATATATGCATATGTATATCTGTTATAATGACCATGGTTAGGGTTCAGATTATTAAGTTCAGAAGTAAGTTGAGTGAAGTTATGCTATCATATGACTCCGAGAGACACATGAGGCAGAGCATGGATGTGCAGCAATGTACTGCTTTGTGATGCAGAGTAATAGTGTGTAGACATGAGCAATGGCTGTGTATTTTTGATCCAGATAGTGTAATATCATGAAAGTATACAAGCTCTTCATATCAATCTGACTTTTTTGAGAGCATGATGGAATTCTTGCTCAGATGGCATTGTTTGTGGCTATGTATTTTGCTGCATGGGAGTCACAAAGCACATCCCTCTGTCTATCTATTATGGACCTCTTGTTCTGCTTCTGAGCATGGTTATTTTTTCATGTCCTTTGCAAATGTATTAGTAAGAATTCTCCAGAGAAGCAGACCTACCCACATCTATCTATCCACTGAGATAGAGGTATATAGATATAAAGGTACAATATAATTATAGATAAAAAATGACTTATTATGAGGGATTGGCTTACCCGATATGGAGACAGATAAGTCTTATGATTTTCTGCTTGAAATTAGGGGCCATGTTGAGCCAATGCGATTAAACCTTGAGATTTAAGAAACAGAGGGACCGAGGCTTAAGTCCTGATCCAAATTTGAGGACCAGGGAATTTGGAGAACTCATGTCCAAGGGCAGGAGGAGAGATGGCTCAGCAGAAGCAGTACATAAATTCCCTTATCTTTTTGTTTTATTCAGACTCTCAAGGATGGAATGATGATCTCTTGCATTCTGAAGACTGATTTAATCTGGAGATTCAAATCCTAATATCTCTCTCCAACATTCTTATGTCCACATCCAGAAATAAGGTTTTTACCAGCTCAGTGGGCTTCCCTTAATTTAATCATATTGACACACCATGAATTGTAATTAAATGGATTTTAACTCATATAATATCTGGCAAGTGTCAATTCTCTTTGTCAGCATTGTTGGTATTTATTTTTTAATTTTATTTTTTTATTTTTTATATATTTTTTAAAAATTTATTTTATTGAATCACCATGTGAAAAGTTACAAAGTTCTCAGGCTTATGTCTCAGTTATACAATGTTCAAACACCCATCCCTTCACCAGTGCCCATATTCCACCACCAAAAACCCCAGTATGCCTCCCACCCCCACCTCCCACCCCTGCCTGGGTAGCTGATAAATTTCATTCTTCTCTTTACCTTGATTACATTCCATATTTCAACACAAAACTCACTATTGTTGTTGGAGTTTCAACACAGACTCACTATTTTTGTTGGAATTTATCCCCCAAGAACACAGCCCTATTAACAAGGAAATATTTGATATTGAGTTTTCCACTGATGAATATGAAGAGATAAAAAGTCCGTGGCTGTGCGGTTTACAATTTCTGTATTTTAGTAATTAAATCCAGGGAGATTAAAGTTGGAAATTGAATCATTTCCCTTCCTGGAGCAGCATGGAGCAAAAGCTTAGTTCGCAGTCTGGATACATGGTTGCAAGCACTCCACTCGCCAGAACCCCAAGTCTTATAGCTGCCTCTGGTTCCTGCTCGCTCGGCATTCCCGCGGCTGTGCAGAGGCATGGCCACCCGGGTCGAATCTCGGCCGGAGCCGGAGCTCCGGCCCTGGCCCGAGCCTGCCCAGGTGTCCCGGTTTCAAGTTCAAAGCACACATTTTTTTTTTCCGCGCCACAAAGTTCATACCTGCTCAAAGGACCCATAAAATGTCGGACACCATGCCTTCTCTCCCGGGAGGGAGGGGAGACCAAGGGAGAAGGATATTTCCTCCGTTAGTCGGTGTGGGGCAAAAGCTTAGTTCACAGTCCGCATACATGGTTGCAAGCACTCGCCGGAACCCCAAGTCTTATAGCTGCCTCTGGTTCCTGCTCGTTCAGCATTCACGCGGCTGTGCAGAAGCATGGCCACCCGGGTCGAATCTTGGCCGGAGCCGGAGCTTCGGCCCTGGCCCGAGCCTGCCCAGGTGTCCCGATTTCAAGTTCAAAGCACACATTTTTTTTTTTCCGCGCCACAAAGTTCATACCTGCTCAAAGGACCCATAAAATGATGGACCTATTTTTTAATTTTTATAAGGTTGTTCACAATAACTTAGTACATTCAATATTTCAACACCAATGCCACCACCATTACACCTTCCCACCACCATAATTTCGAATTTTCCCACCACCATCCAAGCCTGCCCTAAAGGCAGATACTAAATAATTTATTTTGTATTGCTTATTATATAATTTCAGTACAATTTCAGAGGCCCCTGAAACATTCTCAGGGTGTTGGGCATAGGCTTAAGCATTTGCAGTGTGTTTTTTTTTTAATATTAATTTTATTTTTGTGTCACACCTGGCAATGCTCAGAGGTTACTCCTGGCTCTGCACTCAGGAATTACTCCTGGCGGTGCTTGGAGGATGATATGAGATTCTGGGGATTGAACACAGGTTGGCTGTGTGCTAGGCAAACGCCCTATCCACTGTACTATCACTTGGGCGCCTATCGAGGTTAGGGCGCTGTACTATCACGGGTAGTAGGGTGCTGTACTATCGCGTTTGCCTTGCATGTGGCTGACCGGGGTTCAATTCCTCCATCTGTCTTGGAGAGCCTGGCAAGTTACCGAGAGTATCCCGGCAGCATGGCAGAGCATGGCAAGCTACCGTGGCATGTTTGATATGCCAAAAATAGTAACAATAAGTCTCACCAGGGAGACATTACTGGTGCCTGCTTGAACAAATCTATGAACAATGGGATGACAGTGCTATGACAGTGCTACAGTGCTTATTATAAATAATTTACTAAAAATGATTCAAGAAAGTTTTCCTTAGAGAAAAGTGTGTGAAAATTATTGTGTCTTACTATGGAGACAATAAGCCCCTGTCTATCTATTCATCTATCTATCTATCTATCTATCTATCTATCTATCTATCTATCTATCTATCTAGCAACCTATGTGTGTGTGTTGGTCGCACATATATAAATATGATCTCTGTCTATATATGTCGATTATATATACATAGATTTATATTTATATTTGTATCTATGTCTGTTGATCAAGATTGGTTGCCTTCTACTTTACACCCCATCAAATGTGGTGTGCTACTCTTGGTATATCTGAGATGTTGCATGGCCCTGTGCTCTAGGAATTCTAAAATTTTAAATAGGCTGGTATTGCTGGAATTAAGTTTTTAACTGGATGGTAATTTGGGGGTCCTATGTAATCTCTGAGGCACGTTGCTCTCTTCTGAGATATATTTGTGAGTCTCTAGATCATGGTCATTAATGAGCTTATATGGACTCCAGAGGCAGTTCGTGAGCATGACTGCCAGGTACCCAGAATCACAGGGAGATGGGAGGAGGGAGCCCATTCCTCATTCCATGTGAGCCTAGAGATTTTAGTCACAAAGCCTGCATTCTTGGGCTCATTCTCATGTGTAAAGGGATTGTACTGAGCCTGTGAAGATGGACCATGAGCCTGGTGACCATTGGGTTCTGGAGGTTTTTAGTTGCTGGAGCTCATTTGGGGCAGGTGGTAGGCTCACCCGTCCTCCTGCAAGTCACACTGGGTGAAGTCAGCCTGGCACGAGGTGAGGAGGCATCTTTGTGGCATGTTGTTCTCTTTCTCTTCCAAGATTTATTTGTGAGTCTCCTATTTATTTATTTTTATTCTCATTGGTTTTTGCATGCTTAATTTATTTTATCTTATTTATACACTTTTGCATTCTTACTAAAAATTGTAAGGAGAGAATTCACACAGTTGAGAAGTTTTGACGTTGCTCTTACATCTCTTATTTTCCTTTGTAAGAAATTTCTTAGGGAAGGACTAAGTGTATGTGGCTTAGTCCACACTTAGCATTTTATATAGTATTTATCACAAAGTAGGTGATAAGAAATATTTGATTATGTCAAATACTTCTCAAATAAAACTCAAATATTAGAGACATGACAGAAGCCACCATAGATTGATATTAATGTCCCTTTAATATAATATTTTGCTTCTGAATAATATGATTTCAAAAGCTCAATCTTCTCTTTGCATTAATGCTGGATTTATCCTTTACCTTTTATCTATTTTCCTATATATCACTTACTACTCAATAAAGCCTATTTATAGGGATATAATTTCTTAGTGTTCTTTTTATTATACTATAGAAAATCTAGTGCTATTTAATTTCAACACTTAGAGAAATGACATTTGAAGTTCATATAAATAAGAATAATATTAATATATAGTCTAAACAGTGTATTTCTACTGAAAAAGCATTTTGACTATGACCTTGATTAAGCAAATTTATGGACTTCTATAGTGTGCAGTTAAACTAATTACATTTAATATCCTCCCAAATGTATTTTATTTAACAGAATTATTTTCCTCAGTTACAATTCTTCATGCATAAAATTTATAACAATTATTTCATTAATTGTCTATAAAAATGTTGCCATACACTTCTGCCAGTGTAAACTTTCTTTCATGGAAATTATTCTTACCACATTTACTTGTCCTGGATCAAATTCTCCAGAGAAAAACTTGGACAAGCAAACTCAATTATTTTGTCAATATTTAGTTGATAACAAATTCTTCTACATAGCATTACCACTGTTGTTATTTTCATTTCCCAATGATTATTTTTAATTTTTTCTGGGTAAATCTGTGCTGTTTTGGAACTTATTAATACCACTTGACTTTTAATTCAAATTTTCTTTTTATTTGGAGATATGAAGTTTTAGTCTTTTTAATATTCAATGTTGGAGCTTAAACCCAGGATGTCATGTATAGGTCAGTAAAAGAAAATTTGTAAAAAATTTTATATCTGACAACAGTTATTTGAGTCCTTGTCTGAAGATTATGGTTCTGCTTGTTGCTAGTTGAGCCTTCTGTGTTATTGTTTTAATTTATTGAGCTCAGTGAACTTTTAAAAAAAAATTTATTGAATCACCATGTGGAAAGTTACAAAGTTCTCAGGTCTATGTCTCAGTTATACAATATTCAAACACCCATCCCTTCACCAGTGCTCATATTCCACCACCAAAAACCCCAGTATACCCCCCTCCCCCCCACCCCCAACTGTATAACTGATGAATTTCACTTCATTTTCTCTTTACCTTGATTACGTTCCATATTTCCACACAAAACTCACTATTGTTGTTGGAGTTTCCCTCCAAGAAAGACAGCCCTACTACCAAGGAAGCATTTGATAATTAGTTTTCCATTGCTGAGTATGAAGAGATATGTAGCCCCACTGCTCCAGGTACACAACTCTTTTTTTTCCCTTTTTCCTTTTCCTTTTTTTTTTTCCCTCATCCCCCTTCCCATGCCTCATAGTATGGTGGATGCCACGCTGCGTTTCTCCCTGAAAATGGGAAACAACCGGGAAAGAGGGATATTTCCTCTTCTTGGCCGGTGTGGGGCTATTGCTTAGTTCACAGTCCAGAGAAATGGATGCTACTTTAATAACCTTCAATATTTCAACAAAAACTCACTGTTATTATTTGGAGTTTCCCCCCCCAAGTCAGACCTGTTAAAAGGAAAAATCCACCCCCGGGCAGCACGGAGTTGTAGCCCAGTTCACAGTCCGAGTGCATTGCTATAAGAAGCTGCGCTGGATGCCCAAATGTGTTAGAAGGTCTCTGGAATCAAAGTCTTTAGGTGCAGAGGGTCCGTTTCACTCTCAGCAGCTCCGTATTTATCTGGGCCTAGGGCGTGCCAGTTACACTCACTTCCCATGATTCCCTAGGAGCCTCAAGTGTAAAAATCATATACCTCTGGGTTAGGAGTCTTAGAAGATGGCTCCTGCCATGTGAATGTTGCTGCTGCCACCATTTTCCGTGCAGGAAGACAGGGTGGGGAGGAAAGATTCACCCCCGGGCAGCACAGAGTTGTAGCCCAGTTCACAGTCCCAGTACATTGCTATAAGAAGCTGCGCTGGATGCCCGAATGTGTTAGGTCTCTGGAATTAAAGTCTTTAGGTGCAGAGGGTCCCAAGCTTAGTGGACTTTTATGCTACTTTTCCATCTAATTTGATGCACTCTTACTTTGGTCTCAGTATCGTGTAATTTTAAGGTGTTATGCGACTGTGTGCTTCCAGAGTTTTGGAACTAGAAAACTAGGACAGTTCTTTGACTTGGCATCTCTCTCTCTCTCCCTCTCTCTCTCTCTCTCTCTCTCTCTCTCTCTCGGTTTTTTGGGTACCACCTGATGACAATGCACAGGGATTACATTTGGCTCTGCACTCACAAATTATTTTTGGCAGTGCTTGGTGGGGGTGGGGGGACCGTACGAAATACTGGGAATCTAATTTGGGTTGGCATCTCTTGAGATTAGTTATGAATCTGGGCCATTTATATGCAAGAGGTTGTGGGGTGTGGGTGTGGCTTCTGGGGCTTCTAACAATATGGGAAGATGGCGGTGGCCTGTTCTCACATAAAAAAGGCACCAGAGTTTCCAGCCCAAAGACTCATATACTTGGGAGTTTCATTGGCTTAACATCTCTTCTGAGATTAGTGATGAAGCTGGGTAATTTGTATGGTGGATTGTGTGGGGTGTGGGTTTGACTCCTGTGTCTTCCAGCAGTTCAGGGTCTGGGGGATGACTGCCCGTTATACTTTGAGAAGGACCCAAGCTCTGAAGCCTCAAACATATCAATGACCTAGCTTCACAGTTTTACAACTAATATTGAAAGAGATGCCAAGTTGATGAAACTTCCAGGTAAAATTGTCTTCAAGATGAAAACTCTGTGGCATTATCTTTTAAAAGTGTATTTCAAAGAATATTTTGTCTCATCAATTGATATAGAAAATACTTCATATATATGTGTTAGGTCAAATTTGAGGTGTTTTCCAAGTAAGGAATGTTGGGAGGACCCATTCGGGTCGAAAGAAGCATGCCAAAAGTAGACTTTAGACCAAATATGATAACCACTCAATACTTCTACTGCAAACTACAACACCCAAAAGGAGACAGAACAAAAAGGAATGCCCTGCCACAGAAGCATTGTGGGGTGGTAGGGAATGGGTGGTGGGAGGGATATTGGGAACGTTGGTGGAGGAGAATGGGCACTGGTGGAGGGATGGGTAAAGAATCATTGTATGATTGAAAAGCAAACATGAAAATTTGCAAGTTTGTAACTGTACCTCATAATGATTCACTAATAAAAAATTTTTTAAAAAGAAGTGCTCTCCCCAGGGTTTGGGACGGGGGAATAAGGCAGCTGGAATAGGGAAGGGATCACTAAGAAGATGATGTTGGAGGAATCAGTCAGGATGGGAGATGTGTGCTGAAAGGAGATAAAGAACCAAACATGATAACCACTTAGTATCTGTATTACAAACCATAACATCCAAAAGTAGAGAGATAGTATGGAAATATTGTCTGCCATGGAGGCAGTTGGAAGGGTGGGGATATAGGTGGTGGGGAATGTGCACTGGTGGAGGGATGGGTGTTTGATCATTGTGTGATTGTAATTCAAACATGAAAGCTTGTAACTATATCTCACGGTGATTCAATAAAATAAAATTAAAAATAAATAAATAAAAAAAATTAAAAAATGAGTTTCTTTCTGCTCTTAGTTTCCATATTTTTAAATTGTAGATGATTGATTGATTTAATCTATTATTTTTTGAATTTTTTTGGTTTTTGAGTTACACATGAAAGTGCTCAGGGATTACTCCTTATTAGCTGGGTTGGGGGTGGGGGAACCATATTGGACCATTGACTGGTACAAGGATAAAAGCCTATAATCTATTATTTATTATTATTATCATTATCACTATTATTTATTTACAATCTATTATTTATTGCTGTGCCTATTATTTGAGGGTTGTTTTTATTTTTGTTTTTTTGCAACATGCTCTTGTTTGGTTTCTCATTCCATTTTATTTTTCTGCAAGATAAAGTCTCAGGTCCTGTTCCTGGGACTCTGGTAATGGCTCATTTCTGTATGCTTCTATCAGGCTTTTCTTTTCTTTGGAATTCTGCTCATGTCTCTGGAGTCTGCACATCCTGGCCTTTGAAGGAGGCCTAGGCACATCATAGTGCCATTCTGATAGCTAGCCACAGTAGCTTTGGGTCATTTGTATTTGATTGGTTTATAGAAGCCTTACTATAGATGTGATAATGATGCACAAGTGAGCAGTGTATCATATAAGTTCAAAATTACACACACAATTCTGTGCGGCTTAAATAAGACATTGTATGCAGTCCCTTGCCAAAGACTTCTGTGCTTGTTTAGAAATCAAAATATATCTTTGTAAACATTTAGACAAATTATAAACACTAATTGGCCAAATATTCTATGAAAATTAAAAACCAAATTTGCTACAGAAATTTAGAAAATAAAATTCCATGTTGGCTACTATTATTACAGGTTTAATTAAATGATTAATTACTGAAGTAATTTGATATTTTTGCTCTTTTTACCATAAAGAAAAGTATTATTCCAGAAAATCTGCCTGTATGTTTTACTTAAAATTTGTCTTTCCAGGTCGGTAATACCTTCCACAACATTGAAGCTAAAGGTATCTTCAAAGATGACTCGCCACTGCGGAAATGGAAATAGAGATAAACAAATGGGACTATCTTAAATTAAGAAGCTTCTGTACCTCAAAAGAAACAGTGTCCAGAATACAAAGACAATCAACAGAATGGGAAAGGATATTCACCCAATATTCATCTGATAAAGGGTTGATATCAAGGATATACAAGGCACTGGTTGAACTCCACAAGAAGAAAAAATTCAGTCCCATAAGAAAATGGGGCGTTGAAATGAACAAAAACTTTCTCAAAGAAATATGAATGGCTAAAAGATACATGATAAAATGTTCTGCATCACTAATCATCAGGGAGATGAAGATCAAAACAACGAGGTATCATCTCACACCACAGAGACTGGCATACATCCAAGAGAACAAAAGCAACTGGTGCTGGGAGAAAAGGACTCTCCTTCACTGCTGGTGGGAATGATTCCTTTTGGGTAATAGCATGGACATTTCTCAAAAAATTACAAATTGAGCTCCCATTTGACCCAACAATACCACTTCTGGAAATATACCCCAGAGATGCAAAAAAACGTATAGTAGAAATGACATCTGCACTTGTATGTTCATTGCAGCACTGTTTGCAATAGCCAGAATCTGGAAAAAACCCAAACAGATGACTGACTAAAGAAACTTTGGTAAAGATTTGCTCCATGGCTTGGAGACCAGCCTCACATGCTGGGGGAAAGATTTGCTCAGATAGAGAAGGGAATACCAAGCAAAAATGTGGTGAGAGGACACATTCGGAATGGGAGAGGCATGCTCAGATCAGACTATAGACCGGGCACATTGGCCGCCCAAGACCTCCATTACTAACCACAACACCCAGAGGAAGAGAGGGAATAGAGGGGAATGCCCTGCCAAAGAGGTGGGGTGGGGAGAGGGATGGGGTGGGAGTGGGTGGGAGGGATGATGGGGTCATCAGCGGAGGACGGGCACTGGTGGAGGGATAGATACTCAAGCTGTATATGACTGAAACACAAACATGAGAATATATAAACTTGTATCTGTACCCCCAAGGTGATTCATTAATAAAAAGAAAGAAAGAAAGAAAGACAGAAAGAAAGAAAGAGAAAGAAAGAAAGAAAGAAAGAAAGAAAGAAAGAAAGAAAGAAAGAAAGAAAGAAAGAAAGAAAGAAAGAAAGAAAGAAAGAAAGAAAGAAAGAAAGAAAGAAACTTTGGTAAGTCTACACCACCATGGAATACTATGCAGCTGTTAAAAAAGATGAAGTCATGAAATTTGCATATAAGTGTATTAACATGGAGAGTATCATGCTAAGTGAAATGAGTCAGAAAGAGAGGGACAGACATAGGAAGATTGCACTCATTTGTGGAATATAAAGTAACAAAATGGGAAGCTATCAGCCAAAGATAGTAGAGACAAGGAACAGAAGGATTGCTCCAAGGCTTGGAAGCCAGCCTCACATGCTGGGGGGAAAGGCAGCTCAGATAGAGAAGAGACCACCAAGTAAAGAATGCTTGGAGGACCAGCTCGGGATGGGAGTTGTGTACTGAAAGTAGACTATAGACCGAACATGATGGCCACTTAATACCAACATTGCAGATCAGAGCACTCCAATGGAGAGAGAGTAAAAAGGGAATCTGCCTGATACAGAGGTGGGGAGTGGGGTTGGGGGGATTTGGGAGGGATACTGGGACCATTGGTGGTGGAGAATGGGCACTGGTGGAGGGTTGGGTACTCGATCATTGTACTGTATGACTGATACGTAAGCATGAAAGTTTGTAAGTCTGTAACTGTACCCCATGATGATTCATTGAAAAATTAAAAAAAATATTTTATTTTTATTTATTTTTTTGCTTTTTGGGTCACACCCATTGATGCTCAGGGGTTACTCCTGGCTTTTCACTCAGGAATTACTCCTGGCAGTGCTTGGGGGACGATATGGGATGCTGGGGATTGAACCCAGGTCAGCCACGTGCAAGGCAAACGCCCTACTCGCTGTGCTATCACGCCGGTCCCTTAAAAATATTTTAAAAATAAAAATAAAATTTGTCTTTTAGTTTTAACAAGGTAAGCTGGTAAAGTTTCTGCTGGTCTTTGAGGTATATACTTATCACACACAAATCTCCACTTTATAAAATAAATATCAGAAAATTTAGATTATAAAGAAGGAAATGGAGAAATTCTGTGGTTAAAACTCTGGTACAGAGAGATGATGGTTGAATCCTAAATTTCCTATGAGAGCTTACAGAACAGTCATAAGGAGGTATTTTGGGCAGTGTGGGATTCATTCATTCCTGTCACAAATATTTACTGAGTATCTGTAATGTGTCAGATGCTATTCTAATGACTAGGGATATAGAAATGGACTAGACAGATGAAGTTGGGCCTGTTCATGATTCTAAGTGGGAAAAACATCCACAGTTCCCCTTACTCCTATCATCTATTTATAGTATTCAATCTGCTTCTAGCTTACTTGCATGTAAAGTATTATTTTGTCTGAGGGATCGAAGAGAGAAGACCTAGAGGAAGGATAACAGACTCACTATCCTTTGAATAGACTTTCAAGTTTTAGAAAACCTTGATGTCCTCTTGCCCTCCATGAGCCATAAATCTGGGAGAGCTAATCATCTCTTCCTATTCCCCCCACCCCCCATGGCCCCCATGTTTATCTTGGAATTGTCAGGATTTCCCTCCAAAGCATGTAATCATTTAATAATACTCTTTCGTTATGAACATGAAATTGCTCACATTAAAAAATGAAACGGAAAACCCATTTGGGGGATTGTTCCCACTTTATATGTATATATTTTCCCTTGAAGGTGGTAACATATGGAACTATAATTATAGCTAGATTTTCTTTTATCATTATCATATTTAGCATTTCCCCCCACATGGAATATTCATTTCTACAGTCATTGGTCAAAATTCAGCATTGTCCTTTTAAATGACTCAATCTTTGTTGAATTCACATGTATTGTATAATATAGGTTTAGTTAATTGGCCTCACCCAGCTCATATATCATAGCAAAATGCTTTTTTCAGAACAGCTCAATTTGGTGGTAATGATGATGATACTACTGAATTTTGCAGGCCCAGTTTAGATGTACCCTTTCAAACTCTAACTGTGGTGTCTGTGATACTATTCCTCTTCTTCCTTATCTTCTCCCTCCCTCCTTATTCTTTCACCTCATCTTAATCCTTCTCTTCTCTCCTCTCTATTTTTCCTCTTCCTTTTTCTCTTTCTTTTTCTGTCTTTTCCTTCTTCCCCTTCTGCTTGGGCACATAATAAACAGTTATTACACTTCCATAAATTTTTCACTCAAAAATGATGGTAAATGTTGTGAATTCCCTGCTTCTAATAATCTGAATTTAGGTCAACTCTCCCTAAAAGCTACATTTTAATTCCCTTTCCACATGGAGCTTGGGACCAAAGGGTAAGAGTTCCTCATCCTCAGTCCTGACTTAAGCCTATTTTAATTTTCACCACATTGCAGCATATTTTTTTTACAAAACCAAGTGGATTGACATTTTAAAATTACACACCTTGACTTTTTTTGTTGTTGTTTATATGCCCTTTGCCATGTACCTTGCTGTTTTTTTATACAAGCTTCTGCATGAGTAAAGTTTAAACTACCTAGAGAAGAAAAGGTTTTGGATCTTCAAGAATAGACCAGGCAGTGTCAGAAACTTTCCATAGTTATACTTTTAATCTGAACAATAGCCCACTATGGTGGGTCTCATAATCTCTTCCTAAAATTGCAAAAACCAAAGCTTGACAGACTTTTGGCTGTTAATATTTGGACCAAGGAAATGCTCTTGCTTATAAATAAACATTTCCAATCTTATCATACAAGAACAGATTTGTTTTCTTTTGAATTACTTATATTTGGCATTGTAGTTTACTTGTAGGAAGTATCCAAATGTTCTTGACTATTCCTGTTTTCTCCAATATCCTGGTAGCCTAAAAACTGATGTCTTTCATAAATAAGCATTTATTAATTAATAAGTTGATTTTTTTGCATAAACTTTAAATATTTAGTCATAAATATTTGAGTTATATATGACTTTTCATACAATGAACTGCTATTGACCATAAAAAACTTTATTAATCATCATTATCTCTGCATTTCAAATAGATACCTTATATTTTATTTCTGTAATTCTATGTTCTTAACCTTAAATCAGTGTTTTGTAAAGCTAATTTTAGTTCTTGTCTGTGTTAGGGATTTCAAAGCAGGGTTTTGTGCCTTATGTATAATACTCCACTGTCTTTCTTTTGGCATAATTTAAGGACATATACACAACTAACAATCATAAACATGAAAGATAAAATGTTATACTACTGAAATCTTGACTTCTACATCCTCATTTCCCCTGTGATGTGCGAAAAGAAGCTGCATCTAACATGGTCCAGGGAAATCCTGACTTTTCCATCTTCTCTCTTTTAATCTCAAATAGTTAACGATTTCCCAGAATGCTTCTTAACCTGTTCCTTCCTCCTTGCCGATTTTAATAAAATCCAGCCAAGGGAGTTACAGGAGAATGGAAGACCTGTTCTAGGAGCAGGCCATGAAGGAACCTGCTTAATATATTAACCTTATGGAGAGTCAGAAAGGCAAACTAAAATACAGGCCAACTGGATGAGGTCAAAGGGACAGGCCTTACCCTCAAAGGACCATCACAGGGCCATGAAGTGCAAGTCTTATCTCCATACCAGAGCATAATATGTAACTCTTGGTAACCATCATTTCTAGTAGAAAAAAATAATGACTTTATTTATCATTATTAACAGCTACTCATTCATTGTTGGAGAATAGCTAGCATGACAGCAAGGGACTTGGTGACAGTTCTTCTGTCATACGCACTAATTCCCATGCTCTCATCCCTCACTTGAGACTATTCCATTTAAAGTCAGGTACCTCAGAGGCTAGTTGGCTTTGAAACTTAGAAGTTTCAAAGTCAACTTAAATAGTGGTCTGTCTATCTGCCTGTCTGTCTGTCCCTCTCTCTGAGCAGGCAAGTGGAGAGAACATTCAGTGAGCCCAACCCTGAGGATTTTCATTCCAGCTCTGACCAGGTGTTATCTAAGTCTGCTACATTTTTAGCTTAGTCCACTGAGCTCATCCAAGCTCAGGTCAGGCATCACAAAACTATATTATGGCTGATAGAGGGGTCAACAGTTCCTAGGAAACAGAGAAATTGACAATCTGAAGTCAAGGAGAAAAGGCCAAGTGAAATTTGACTCTATGGCTTGAAGAATCATGGCAGATCTGAGTCTCAAGTCGGCCACTCTTGTGATTTCTCTCATTTCTGGGCCTCGAATATTTGTCTTATGTTCTCTGTCCCTCCTGCTGGCTACCCTGAGCTTAGTGGTTGAATCCTATCTACATTCTCTACACATTCCCTGAGCATCACTCGTCCAGCTGTGGGTGACGCATAGCATCCCTGTGTGTCTTCCCGAGGCCCTGCTCTCATCTCCAGTATCTTGTTTGTAGCCACCCATTTAACTGCATCCCTCTCACCCTTTTCTCCCTTGACTGTGAGGCCTACTATTTCCAACCCCAGGGTGGATCCTAGAAGGGGAAGTAAAAGTTCACTCTATTCCTTCAACTTTATGCCAGACCTAATCATTATCTTAGTAAATCTATATTCCCTATCCTGTGAGATAGACATTATTATCTTTGTTTTATGGGTAGGTAAATGGTAGCTTAGAGATATTAAGTAGTTTGCCCAAGGCCATTTATTAAGTGGTAGAATGGGGATTTGAAACTAGTTATTTTTTTTTTTCTAACATCCCAGCCCTTTCTTTTTATCCTAGTGTTGCCCTTCAGATCCTCTATATGCTTCATGGGCAGGACTGAGTCACCTCTGGGCAGGACCGCGTGCCGGCCCAATCAATACTGCTGACTTCATTGCCCCTTCCTGACCTCCTATCAGAGACCCTCCAGCCATGGCTACACCTGCCCTTTTCTGCCTTTCCTGATTCTGCTTCTTGGTTTCACCTGCTGACTGGAAGGTTTGCCACTGGAGTGACAGAGAGTGATTGATATTATTCCCACTCATTTCACTGTCAAGGGTTGGCCTGTCAGCTGTTGGTGAATAATATGCTGGTGATTGGCACTGATCATAAATTGTTTCCCATTAGCTGTCATGGTCAAATTTACCTCCCCCAATACTGGAGTTTCAGATAGGTCACTTCCTGCCTTTATGCTTTAAAACGCTTCACTCTTTGGTCACTTGAGTTTCCCTTTGTGCAGGAGACTGATTCCCTCATGCCTTGCATGTCTGTGTTCTAAGAGAAAAGTATGAATTATTCACAGTGGGATGCATGTTCTTTTCTATGTGGGTTAAGAATTGACACTAATCAGTTTAGGGGGAAAAAAATTGCAGCTTTTTATCCCTTTCTCCAGATAGCCCATTGGAGCAATTTCATTTTTGTTGTTGCTTTTTGTTTGTGTTTCCTGTTATAACCTGCTCCTTCCTCCTCGCCATCGTTTTCCAAATATTTTTGATCAATCATGCATACACATTTAATGTCTATCAAGGAGAATCTGTCTCCTCAGAAAGACTTAGATAACCTTTTTCCAACGTGCCCGGCATGACTTTTTTAAAAAAGTGTTTTACAACTTAGAGTATAGAACTAAAGTCAACTAAAGTCCTGTCGACCTCAGGAAACTTACTATTACTCAAAGGATGACAATCACCTAGATTTAGGATCTTTTCCAGGTATCTTTTTATTTTAGAAACACCTATTGGGGGTCAGAGACAGGTGGAATCATATGCAATAAAAGCAACTTGGTTCCTGAGCGATATTGCAGCAAGTAGGGTATTGGCCTTGCATGCTGTAATCCTTCCACCCTCGGATGCTTCCCAAACACTGACAGGAACAATCCCTGAGTGCAGAGCCAAGAGTAAGTCCTGAGAACTGTTGGGTGTGGCTCCCAAACTATAGACAAACAAATCAAATGTGAGCAACTTTCATGGGTCAATGAATGCTGACCGCTAGACATTGTTATTATCTTTATTTCAAAATTGAGGAAATGGAGAAGTAAAGAAATTAAATAACTTGGTGCTGGAGCAATAGCACAGCGGGTAGGGTGTTTCCCTTGCATGCAGCTGACCGGGGTTTGATTCCCAGCATCCCATATGGTCCCATGAGCACCGCCAGGAGTAATTCCTGAGTGCAGAGCCAGAAATAACCCCTGTGCATCTCTGGGTGTGACCCAAAAAGCAAAAAAAAAAAAAAAAATCCAAAAAAAAAAGAAAATTAAATAACTTTTTCAATCTCACAGTGTTGCGTTTATGCATTCTGGGAACTAAACTCAGGCAACCTGACTCCTGTGTTCATGTTCCTGTTACTCTCTGTTTCACAGTAGAACCTAGAAAAGAGACGGTCATGCTTGTTTCTGTCAATTTTACCTGCCCCAAACTGAGAAACTGAGAGTGATGCTTTTTTTGTTCTTTCTTTCTTTCTTTCTTTCTTTCTTTCTTTCTTTCTTTCTTTCTTTCTTTCTTTCTTTCTTTCTTTCTTTCTTTCTTTCTTTCTTTCTTTCTTTCTTTCTTTCTTTCTTTCTTTCTTTCTCTTTCTTTCTTTCTTTCTTTCTTTCTTTCTTTCTTTCTTTCTTTCTTTCTTTCTTTCTTTCTTTCTTTCTTTCTTTCTTTCTTTCTCTCTCTCTCTCTCTCTCTCTCTTTCTTCCTTCCTTCCTTCCTTCCTTCCTTCCTTCCTTCCTTTCTTTCTTTCTTTCTTTCTTTCTTTCTTTCTTTCTTTCTTTCTTTCTTTCTTTCTTTCTTTCTTTCTTTCTTTCTTTCTTTCTTTCTTTCTTCCTTCCTTCCTTCCTTCCTTCCTTCCTTCCTTCCTTCCTTCCTTCCTTCCTTCCTTCCTTCCTTCCTTTCTTTCTTTCTTTCTTTCTTTCTTTCTTTCTTTCTTTCTTTCTTTCTTTCTTTCTTTCTTTCTTTCTTTCTTTCTTTCAAGATAGCTTATACATGTCTGGCTCTGATGGGTCAAGTCCTGAATGAATTGCTTTTTATCTCTGTATGTGATGGTTTTGCACATTTCATTTTGAAATTCTACTTCTATATAAGAAGGATTTCCATGTAGATTATACTGTTTACATAGAATTCAGACATATAATTTTAAAAACTGTTTCCTCATTTTTTGGTATAAGTGCCATTGATTTCATTAAAGTAGTAGATTTCCTTCTAGCGTGTAACCGTTCACTGTATTGTTTGAAAGGAACTTTGCTTCAAACCGTATTCATTTGTTGTGATATAAATGTATTTTATAGTGGCCACACACAATGATGCTAGGGGATACCAGCCAGCCACTTCAGTCTTGTTCAGCCTGAAGTCACGGCACATAAGCATGGATGATGCTTAGGGGCCATAAGGGACACATATTGCTCTGCCTACGGGTCACCAGTGATATTCCCAGTGGTGCTGAGATGGGTAGCATGTGGTGCTAAGGATTTAACTTGTAATTTTACATCAGCTAGTTATGTGCTCCATATCCCTGACCCCCGGAGACATTTTAAAATTATTTCTTGATTAGAAAAATTACATTTGGTGACCTCAGAAATAATACACTTCAACCCAAATTAGAAGTCATATTATATATTCTACAAATTCTTAAAATGAATTTATTACTTTAATTTCTTGATTCACAGGAGTCTCAACAGATCTGGTGGTAGCAATTGTTGTGATATGTGGGCATTCATATGCATTTCATGCATTTCCTTCCTCCCTTCCTTCCTTCCTTCCTTCCTTCCTTCCTTCCTTCCTCCCTTCCTCCCTTCCTCCCTCCCTTCCTCCCTCCCTCCCTCCCTCCCTCCCTCCCTCCCTCCCTCCCTCCCTCCCTCCCTTCCTTCCTTCCTTCCTTCCTTCCTTCCTTCCTTCCTTCCTTCCTTCCTTCCTTCCTTCCTTCCTTCCTTCCTTCCTTCCTTCCTTCCTTCCTTCCTCCCTTCCTTCCTTCCTTCCTTCCTCTGCTGTGGGGGAAACAACCAGTGGTACTTATCAAGAGCCACGGAGTACAGAGGATCAAACCTAGGGCCTTGCACATCTTTAACTTGGATCCACTTTACTGGTCCCATTCATATCTTTTTTCTTTTTCTTGTTTTTTCGTTTTTGGGTCTCACCCACGGATGCACAGGGGTTACTTTTGGCTCATGCACTCAGAAGTTACTCCTGGTCATGCTCGGCGGACCATATGGGATGCTGGTCAGGTCAGCCGCATGAAAGGCAATCTTGCCTTACCCGCTGTGCTATCACTCCAGCCCCCATATCTCTTTTCTTAAGTTTTCAAAACACAAAGCATTTTTTATTTAGGTACTCTGAAACTTACAAGTTGAATATTATGGAAGACAGGGGCAAAGATGTTGCTGTGGATTAAGGAAAAGATTTATACAGAGAAAGCAAAAGAGTGAAGATCAAAGACAACTTATTTCTCTTGATGAGACTTTTCTTTTAGAACACATAGAATCAATCAATTTTGTCATTATTTTTTTTTACCTCTTATTTTGAGATGAGATTGGACCACACCCAGAGGTACTTAGGAGTCTCTCCTGGCAGAGCTAAGGGGACAATGTGTGATGCCAGGGATCGGACCATGGTCAATTGTGTAAAAGGTAAGCTTAAACCTTGTACTATCTCTCTGACCTTTACAGTCCATTATTTAATGTTCTTCTTCACGATTACGAAGGTACTAATGAGTTTCCATGGTGGCTAAAACACTTTTGTAATACTAAAAAAATCAATTATATATCAAAAGTGTGTATATTTTTCCTTTGTTGATGCAGGGGGGATTGAGGCCACACCCACTGTGCTTAGAGCTTACTCCTGGCTTTGTGCTCAGAGATCTCTCCTGATAAAACTCAGGGGACCATGTACTGTTCCAAGGATTGAACTTGGTCAGCTATGTGCAGGGTGCCTTAACCCATCTCTCCCTGCCTCATATTTCATTTTTGTGCCAACATACTCAGACTTTTCAGTGTGCTGCTTTGTTTTGTTAATCTTCAAACAGGGATAAAGTATACTTTATTTCTTTAAAAGTTAATTCCTTATAATCAGGAAATGCTAATTAATGTGACACAAGAATACTACATTTTTACCTTGGAATTTTACACAACAAAGTCATCTTTAAAGAACCTGAATTATGTGGGATATTGAAAAAATCACAGCAGAGCCCGGCAAGCTCCCCGTGGCATATTTGATGTGCCAAATACAGTAACAATAACAGGTCACATTCCCCTGACCCTGTAAAGAGCCTCCAATCATTAAGAAAAACAAGTAAGGAGAGGTTGCTAAAAATCTCAAGGCTGGGACGAATGGAGACATTACTGGCGCCCACTCAATTAAATCGATGAACAATGGGATGACAGTGATACAGTGACAGTGCATATATAATTATATGTGGCACATGTGCATAAAAACATTGATTTTCTACTTTTTGGTGTGGGGTCACATCCATCTGTGCTTTGAGCTTAAGTGCTTTACCCACTGTACTCTCTCTCAGGCCCCCAGCATTGATTTTTTTTACATTGACAATTAAATACCTCCTGAAAGCTTCTTTAGGTAATAGCTGCATTAAAAATAATTAATACCTTACATTTATTGAATTATTAAATGTCCAGGTCATAAAATAATGACTTCAAAATTTGAGTGATTATTTATAATAGAATGCTTACTAACATTTATTAATTTTTAATATTTTAGAAGAAAACACTCAACTACATGTAAAACAGTATTTGGGAGTTTTGCACTACACAAAAATGTTGGCAAAATATAGTAAATACATATATTTTGAATATAATCATGTTAAAATGTTATTCATTGTGTTTAATAGAATCCAACTTTGTGCTATTATTGTTAAAGAAAAACAGGAGTTTTATCAAAATGAAAATAATAAATTTTTTTTCTGGAATACGTATATCTTATTCATTATGAATGTACATTTTAACACAATAGAACAATGAGAACTTCCATAGAAATTGTTAGTGATAACTAAATTAATCCTCTTTCATATCTTGCCCACTTTTAAGCATAAACATATTTCTTATATTGTGGTTGAGATATATTTTCCCAAGATATAAGCTTGTGGTACATTTAACTGTTACTTGATTTATAACTTCTAAATATTTAGGAAGATAGTATATGGTCCTCCATTTGTATCTTTACTCCGAGCTTTGCAAATGTGTTATTCTAGGATAGTAAATTAACCTCTGTGGGGCTCAGACTGCTCACGTATAAACTAGAGATCATGCTCCCTCATGGCTCTGGTAAGAACTGATATTATACAGCAAGCCCTTTGAAATTGCAAAGCGCCATTACATCTTGTGTCGTTATTGTTTAGGATCACAAACTGTCTAAAACACTTTTAAGTGTTGAATGCAGATCTTTTCTGTATCATTTACAAATAGCTGAAATTTCAGTTCTTCCTTCTGCACTTTCTGAGACAGGTCACTTTATTCTTTTACACCTCAATTTTTAGAGTTGAAATATACCCCTCCTCCCATCTTGGTAATCAACCCTTAGCAGAGCCATCATCAATGCAACGCTTTTTTCTTAGAAGTATCTCTTGTACTTTTCCGAGCTATTTCTCAAGACATAACACATTGCAGTACAATGACACCATTCTTTTTTTCCCGTGAACCCAATTCCCTTTAAAAAGCAATCACCAAGGCATAATGTCTCTCTTTTCCCAACATGAGAATTTTCCTGCATATATATGTGTATATACATATACTCACAAATATATATTTTATTCCTTCTAATACATATTTTCTTATTTATATCTTCAAACACTCCTCTCCTAAATATTACAAATTATAGGCTGATGATACCACTTTCTCTTACTTCTAAATTATTAGTTTATTTTTCTTATTGGCTAGAATTACCCCAGAATAATAAATTCCCTCTTTGCTTCCTCCTCCTTCTGAGCAATCACATTTATCAGTAAGACAAGCTAAAGGTGCATCAGATACTGTACCTTTAACATAATTAGATCATTTCTTCTGTTGATAAAAGTTGTGCATTTATAAGCAGCATATGTGAGAAAATTACCAAAATGATACATTAATTTTCATTTCACCTAACTGTGAAATCATCCATACCCCAATCACACAGATATCCTGAGCAAAGAGAATTTAATGTACTAGGAGTAAGCGCAAAGAACCCACAAGGAGTTTTCTAAATATTTGTTTTAGTAAAATTCTTGCCTAGTTCTTGAAAAACTGTGTTTTACCCCTCCCGACAGAATACTGTATCCAAAGATCCACTTGGAATAAAGAAAAGTACAAATGTATTATAGAACTGACAGTGTGTGTATATAACATTAACTGCGTGGGGGACCCTGGCAGCAATTTAGAATGAAGTTATGGAGACGCGTATCCTCCTCCCGCTGCCTCCTCTCTGTGTTATCAGGTGATGGATCATTTGAAGTCAAAAGTAAACCCTGTTGAGTTTCTATATCCAACTTAGGCTTGTACCAGAATTAATTATACCTTCTGCTACTTTGCAAAGGATTGTCACCAATAAATTCTAATAAACAGGCGTAGAAAGATTTTATTCATGGCATTCCAAAGAAATTAGGACATAGTATTGTTATTTAGCAATGCAGATGTTATATGATTGCGTTGCTTGTATGAAAATGGATATGGCATGGAGAGGTATAGCAAATGAGGGGGAGAGAGGTTTGAGCGGGGCTACTGTTTTGCTTATGCATATTTATTCATAATGCAGGTCGCTCCATGGAACCTCTTCTAAGATGGATTACTTATTTTTAAAGTTATTCTATTTTTTTAAAAAAATGTTTAGATATGTCAATACCACCCTAGTACAAAATTTATGAGTGCCTTGTTTGAATTGTACTTTAATTGCATTAGACTCCAGAGTTGTAAGACATGATGCTAATATACTCAAGAGCCAAGTAAGGGGGTTAATAATGATGTGGTGTTGGCAGTTGGCAGCTGGCTCTGGGATGCTGTACATGGTCTTAAAATAGCAACTGCCCTGTGACTCTGATTTGTTGGTTAAGGATACAATGCTGTTTTATTAGTAGATTACCTCTTTTTCTAGTAGGCTTGCTCTGTGAAGAACATATCTTCTTGCATACATTTCATTTTATGTACTCAATAGCAGTATATCAAAAACAACCTGTGATACACAACTGAGAATTAGACCAATTAATTAGATGATCTCCAGGCTTTCATTCTCCTCTCTTTTCATCTCTTTATTTCTCTATGTATTTCTTTCTTGCAATATTCAGAGAATGATAAATGACTTGGAAGGGTACTTTGATGTGTCAATATCATGACCCCAACTTTATTTAGTGAAATACTCATATTCATGTGTTTCATATGTATCTGAAAGAAGAAGTAAGGGAAGGTATTAAGGTAAGGTATTCTAGCTGTTGCAGGTTATAGAAATTAAGAAAAGAGATAAAACCCTTATAGTCACTTTGCAAGTGATTTTCTTATTTTCTTTCTTTTGGGCTTCCCCAGGAGTGCTCAAATAGCCCTGGACCACTCCTAGCTATACTCAGATAACAATACCTATAGGTACAACACTCCAGAGTGATGCACTTTTTCTCCATACAATGATGCTGAGGGCCATTATAGCCCTGGGGGCCCCTACAGGGATGGTGCTGCTGGTACTCTGCACCATAGGGCCCTAACAGCAATGCATCTCCAGGTGCTGGCACTGAGCCGTCTGACCCAGTATTGCTGGAAATGGACTCAGTACCCACTGAGTACTTCTTGGGAGGCCCCAATCAAAAAATATCAATTTTTAGCCATGAACTTTTTAGGTCTCACATCAGATTCTAATTGTGTCTCTTCTCCCTTCCATTTCTGTTCAATCTTGTACTTCAATCACAAATACCTTGCCTACTTCTCAATGAATTTAATGCCTATGGTTTTTCACATGGGTTAGAGATTCTTTGACTATTCTTCCATGTGTTTCTTTTATGGTTTATTGTATCTAGCAATGAAAGCAAACAAGTATTACATAAAATTATATTTCTAGAAAGTTTCATATGTCCTAAAAAGAAGAGGAATAGTGTTTTTAATTGCTCATATCTAAGTTAAATAGGTGAGATAACAGAAGGACCTTGTTGAAAAACATGCTCTTTACTCATTTCATGGAAACTCTACAGTCAAAATACGTAGTGCAGTTTCTAAATTTCTGTAATATGGTTGGTCATCTCCCTGTGCGTAGTGGGTAGGTTGCATCTCTCCTGTGTGTATTCAGGGTTATAGTCACCAAATCCGGTGGCTACCATGGGAAATTATCTCCCTAAGCAATAACCCCTAGAATGGATATGCCCCAAGGTAAAACAGTTTACGTCTTAAAATGTAGAGAGTTTGCAGATGTGCACCCAGGAACGATACAATAGCAGGAAAGAACATGGGATCAACCAAGGTGTCTAAGGCAGACGAGTGGATTTTGAAGCTAAACACAATGATATACTCTGTCACTGCAAGAATGATGAAATCATGCAATGTGCTGCAACATGGTAAGAACTGGAAGATGTCATAGTGAGCAACGTAAGCCAGATAAGAAAGAATCATAGGATGATTTTATTTATCTATGGTATATAGAATACTAAATGAGTAAATGTATTGCAGTAAAAGGGAGATGCCTAGATGACCCTTGAACATAGTACTAGAGAGGAGAAGGATAGAGAAGGAAATAAATCTATGGGGGAGGTGGTAGAGAATGTGCACTGGTGGAGGGATGGGTGTTTGATCATTGTGAGATTGTAACCCAAACATGAAAGCTTGTAACTATCTCATGGTGATTCAATAAACTTTTAAAAATTAAAAAAAATAAATCTATGGGGGAAGAAGAAATCAAGAAGTAATGGGTGAATAGGCATTAGGGCTTCAATGACACTGGTGATGAGTGAATGGTATAGCTTTATATTCAAAGTACAAACTTAACAAAACTGAAAACATGAGATCTAAGCTGCAACCACTGGAACTCTAATGTGCCTGTCAAGTTGATAAAAGAGGGTAGGTTGGGGGTTGGGATGGGGAGGGAATATGGAAACATTGGTGGAGGGAAGTTGACACTGGTGGTGGGATTGGTGTTGAAATATTATACGCCTAAATATCAACTGTCAATAACTTTGTAAATCAAAGTTATTCTATTAAAATATAGAATAGCAGGAAAGAATAAAACAGATAACAAGTATCTGCCAATTGCAAATGTGTGAGGGGCAACCATAGGATAAAACTGTTTCAAGGTATGTTAAGTGTAAGGACAGTATGGACAAAAGTAGAATATGAAATTGTCATCACTTTACACTTTTAGAGTGTCTGCTGACTAGCTATGTGAAATACCACAATCCCCTGATATTCATGCAGCCATTTTATTTATTTATTTATTTATTTACTTATTTCTTACTTATTTTTTGCTTTTTGGGTCACACTTGGCAATGCTCAGGGGTTACTTACTCCTGGTTTTGCACTCAGGAATTACTCTTGGCGGTGCTTGGGGGACCACATGGGATGTTGGGAATTGAACATGGGTCGTCCATGTGCAAGGCAAATGCCCTACCTGCTGTGCTATCACTCCAGTCCCTTGCATCTACTTTATATCAATATCTCTGTCAACTTAAAAATGTCCGGTCCTTCTATTAGGGGAATGACACTGTATGGAACAAATGGCCATCCCTGTGAGACCACTGATGCCTTACCAGATAACTAAAGCTTAGTCAGTCCCTGTAAGTTGCTGTGTCTCATTTTCTCTAACCAACCTCCACTGGATCGGCGTCGAAGACACCAAATTGATTGGCATTACATTGAGACACCTTCTCAAGCTTCCTGAAAAATGAGACTCTATGTCTCTACATTGGGTGGCTGTTTTTTTGCAAGTTACTAACAGATTTACCCATGTAGATCACTTCTTAGACAATTTCATCATTGCAATTAAGATTTCAATGCAACATTTGCATCATCGAGCAAATATGATACAAATATTGAAATTTCTACCATTAAGTCTATATCATATCAACAATATGTATAGTTCATATGATAGCCACCATCTAGAGGGTCTCTCATTATGCAGTTTTAAAAAAGCTAAGAGAATGAAAAAATTCCATTCTTTAACAAAAATAATAATTTTATTTTGGTCCGCTCAGATCAGTGCTCTGGGCTTACACCTGGCTTACTCTTTTAAGCTTGGGGGACCATATGGGGTGCCAAGGGCCAAATCTGGGTCAGCCACCTGTAAGCCAAGTGCCCTACCTACTGTATTATCTCTCTGATCTCCCAAAGTCTTCCCCCTGCTCAGCCTCCCTCTATGGTAGGCACTATTTCAATACAGCATTCCTTAATTCAAAAAGATTCAGGAAGAACAGAGCAAAGCTGCCATTTAACCCTTACATATCACAATGCCATACTGTCTCCTGCATTCTCTATCCATCCGTTGACCTTCTCTGTATGAGAGTTGAAACAAGACGGCAGATGACCTCAATTAGGCAATAAATATTTGTTACTTACATCTTCACTATTTTAGGCTTGTCCTTGAATATTTGTGAACGTCCTGAAAGTCTCTGAATATTGATTTGGAGTACAAAAACTTTTTAAAAATAAGTCAACTTGCAAATTCAGAATTCATAAATAATAGGATTAATTGTACCTGTCATATATCTTTATATCCTGAAACACTGAAGCAGTGTCCTTTGCTTTTAAAGATTTAAGTATGAGTTTGTGTATGTATCAGATAGAAGTGATTACTTAGATTCTGGAACTATAGAATCTAAGAGCATCATTTGGATTTATTAATTATTCTTTTGTAACATACCCTCATAGTATTGAGAGTTACATACCATAGGTGTTGAGAAGATGTATTTTTTATTATTAGCATAAAGACAGAGGTTTTATTTTTTAATCATTGCTTCTATTTAAAATTTTTTTATTAGTGAATCACCTTGAAGTTTATTTACAAACGTACAAACTTTTGTGTTTGTATTTCAGTCATACAATGATTGTTTACCCATCCCTCCACCAGTTCCCATTCTCTTCCACCAATGTTCTCAATATCCCTCCCACAGCCACACCCCATCCCCCACCACCCCACCCCGACTCTGTGGCAGGACATTCCCTTTTGTTCTCTCTCCTTTTGAGTGTTGTAGTTTGCAATAGAGGCATTGAGTGGCCATTATGTTTGATCTATAATCTATATTAGGCATGCATATCCCAACCCAAATGGGTCCCCAAAACACCCTTTACTTGGTGTTCCCTTCTCTATCTGAGCTGCCTTTTCCCCCAGCATGTGAGGTTGGCTTCCAAGCCATGGAGTAAACCTCCTGGTCCTTATCTCTACTATTCTTGAGTGTTAGTCTCCAATTCTGATAATTTATATCCCACAAATGAGTACAATATTTCTATGTCTGTCCCTCTCTTTCTGACTCATTTCACTTAACATGATACTTTCCATGTTGATCCACTTATATGCAAATTTCATGACTTCATCTTTCCTAACAGCTGCATAGTATTCCATTGTGTAGATTTACGAAAGTTACTTTAGCCAGTCATCTGTTTTAGGGCACTCAGGTTTTTTCCAGATTTTGGTTATTGTAAACAGTGCAGCAATGAACATAACAAGTGCAGATGTCATTTCTACTATACTTTTTTTGCATCTCTGGGGTATATTCTCAGAAGTGGTAATGTTGGGTCAAATGGAGCTCAATTTGTAATTTTTTGAGAAATGTCCATGCTGTTTTCCAAAAGGGCTGAACTAGTCATCATTCCCACCAGCAGAGGGGAGTCCCTTTCTCCCAGCATCCATGAAAGCACCAGTTGCTTTTTTTCTTTTGGATGTATGCCAGTCTCTGTGGTGTGAGATGATACCTCGTTGTTTTGATCTTCATCTCCCTGATGATTAGTGGTGTAGAGCATTTTTTTCATGTGCCTTTAAGCCATTCAGATTTCTTCTTTGAGAAAATTTCTGTTCATTTCCTCCCCCCATTTACTGATGGGGTTGGATGTCTTCTTCTTGTAGAGTTCAACTAGCGCCTTGTATATTCTTGATATCAACCCCTTATTAATTGGGTATTGGATGAATATCCTTTCCCATTTTGTAGACTGTCTTTGTATTTTGGTCACTATTTCTTTTGAGCTGCAAAAGTTTCTTGGTTTAAAATAGTCCCATTTGTTTATCTCTGTTTTCACTTGCTTGGCCAAGTGGTGTGTCATCTTTGAAGATAACTTTAGCTTCAATGTCATGGAGGGTTTTGCCAACCTTATCTTACATATACCTTATGAATTCTGGTCTTATTTTGAGGTCTTTAATCCACTTTGACCTGACTTTTGTACATGGTATTAGGTAGAGATCCGAGCCCATTTTTTTGCATTCAGCTGTCCAGTTTTGCCAGCACCATTTGTTGAAGAGGTTTTCCTTGCTCCACTTCACATTTCTTGCTCCTTATCAAAGATTAGATGATCATATATTTGAGGGTGTGTGTCAGGATATTCAACTCTGTTCCATTGGTCTATGGCTCTGCCTTTGTTTCCAGTACCATGCTGTTTTATTATTACTGCTTTGTAGTAGAGATTAAGGTTGGGGAGGGTGATTTCTCCCATCTTCTTTTCTCCCACAATTGCTTTAGCTACTTGTGGGGGCTTATTGTTCCATATATTTTCAGGAGTGTTTGCTCAATTTCTTTGAAGAATGTCATGGGTATCCTTATAGGGATCACATTGAATTTGTACAATGCTTTGGGGAGTATTGCCACTTTGACAATGTAAATTCTGCCAATCCGTGAGCAGGGGATATCTTTCCATTTCCTTGTGTCCTCTTTTATTTCTTGAAGTAGTGTTTTGTTGTTTTTGTTGTTTTGTACAAGTCCTTTATCTCCTTAGTTAAGCTGATTCTGAGGCACTTGATTTTCTGAGGCATGATTGTGAACGGGATTGCTTTTTTCATGTCACTTTCTTCTCTCTCAGTATTTGCATATTGGATAGTCATGGACTTTTGGGTATTTATTTTGTACCCTGCAATTTTATTATACAAGTCTGTTGTTTCAAAAAAGAGAAAATGGATTTTGTAGAAAGAGGATCTGAAGTCTTAAATCCACCATCACAACCACCCTGAAGACACTGGATTTTAGTTCATTGTGCAATTCCACTACTTGGCATTTACCCCAGGAGCCCAGAAGTTCAAATCAGATAAAAAATATGCACTCTATGTCCATTGCAGATCTATTAACATTAGCCAAAATCTAGAAACAATCCATGTCCAAAACCAGATGACTGGATAAGCAAACTATGGTACATATACATAATGGGATAATACTCAGCTGTAACAAAAGACAAAGACATGCAATTTTGCTGCATGGATGGATTTGGAAATAAGAAAGTTGAATAAAACCAGATGCAAAGGGATAGATATTGAATACCTCCCTCTCTATTAGGTAGCATATCACTGTAGAGGGGTTGGAAGGATAGTTGGGGCAGGGGTTACTGGGAAATGGTGGAGGGAAACTAGACTCTGGTAAAGAGTGTGCTGTTGGAATGGTTTTTTGTTTGTTTGTTTTTGTTTTTTTGAATTTTTTTTAGTGAATCACCATGAGGGTACAGTAACAGATTTACACATTTCCGTATTTGTGTCTCCCTCATACAATGTTTGAGCATCCATCCCTCCACCAGTGTCCATTCTCCACCACCAGTGAACCCAGTATTCCCCCATCCCATCCCATCCCCCACCCGCCTCTGTGGCACGACATTCCCTTTTGTTCTCTCTCTCCTTTCGGGTATTGTGGTCTGTAGTAGGGGTATTGAGTGGCCATCGTGTTCAATCTATAGTCTACTTTCAACACGCATCTCCCCTCCCGAGCGGGTCCTCCAACCACAGTTTTCTTGATATTTCCTTCTCTATCTGAACTGCCTTTTCCCCCAGCATGTAAGGCCAGCTTCCAATCATGGAGCCAACCTCCTGGTACTTATTTCTATTATTCTTGGGTGTTAGTCTCCTAATCTGTTATTTTATATTCCACAGATGAGCGCAATCTTTCTATGTCTGTCTCTCTCTTTCTGACTCATTTTCCTTAGGATGATGCTTTCCATGTTGATTCACTTATATGCAAAATTCATGACTTCATCTTCTCTAATAGCTGCATAGTATTCCATTGTATAGGTGTACCAAAGTTTCTTTAACCAGTCATCTGTTCTTGGGCACTCGGGTTTTTTCCAGGTTCTGGCTATTGTAAACAGTGCTGAAATCACTGTCATTCCATTGTTTGTCGATTTACTCAAGCGGGCGCCAGTAACATCTCTATTCCTCTCAGCCCTGAGATTTTAACAGCCTCTCCTTACTCGTCTTTCTAAACGATTGGAGGCTTTTTCTGGGTTAGGGGAATGAGACCTATCGTTACTGTTTTTGGCATATTGAATACGTTATGGGTAGCTTGCCAGACTCTGCTCGTGAGGGTAGGATACTTTTGGTAGCTTGTTGGGCTCTCTGAGAGGCATATATATATATATATATATATATATATACATATACATATATATGATTTGTTTTCTACTGTCTGAACTCCATCAAGTATGGTGTGGTAATTATGGAAAATGGGTAGGAAGTGTCTTATAATGTGTCGTGTGGCCACAAAGTGCCAAGCGGTCCAGAAAGTGGCCTGGACCATGGCGGCAATTGGGTATTGGAGGTCAGCCTCGTGGGCTTGTCCCTTGGTGCAGGGAGGGCTCTCACCCGCCCCACTCTGGGGCATCCTGAGTGAAAACAGTCTGGCATGGAGTTCAGTTACCTTCCCATTATCAATATTGTAAATCATAGTGCTTTAACTAAAATGACCTTTTTTCTTCTCAAGCCACACCTGGCAGTACTCAGGCCTTACTCTTGACTCTGTGCTTATAAATCACACCTGGCAGGTTCAGAGGCCCATATGGGGTGCCAGGGATTGAACCTGGGTCAGTGACATGCAAGGAAATCCCCCTACCTGCTATAGTCTCATTCCGCCCCTATTTTTTGAAATCAGCAATAAAAGAGTGATAATAGTAATTAAATTATAACTGTATAATTTATGTGGGGCTAAAGCGATAGCACAGTGGGTAGGGCATTTGCCTTGCATGCGGCTGATCCAGGTTCGATTCCTCCACCCCTCTCAGAGAGCCCAGCAAGTTACCGAGAGTATCTTGCCCCCACGGCAGAGCCTGGAGAGCTACCCGTGGTGTATTTGATATGCCAAAAACAGTAACAACAAGTCTCACAATGGAGACGTTACTGGTGCCCATTCGAGCAAATTGATGAGCAACGGGATGACAGTGATACAGTGAAGCAGTGTGATAATTTATGTATAGATCAATAAAATTATTTATAATCATCATATGATTAAATAAGTTGATATTTGAAAAGATGTGAAATGCTGTAAGCACTTGGCAATGTGTTAGGATAAACAATAAACAAAAGCAAATCTCAAAACTAATTCCATTTTCTGAATGTATAGCATTTCAATGAGCAGAATTTATACTGTATTTCTAAAAATTCATACCAGCAATTTTTTCATTTCCTTAACCTTGTAAGAAGCAAACATATCCAAGTACCCTCTTCATGAAAGATGAGGAGAGCATAATGAAAACTATATTAGGTAGTATAAACTTAAAGAAATGCAAACCATCATAAAAGTCCTTTGTGTGGCAGCCTGGCAGTCTTCAAAGCCAGGATGTAAGTCTCCTGGGTGTCTCCGAGAACTACTCTGAAACTTGTACTTTGCAGTTCACTCAGAACATGGACAGGTAGCAATTTTGTTGTGACTTTCTCACACTTAATGTCTTTGAATCAGCTGACAGAGCTCACTGCTGCACTGGCAGGAAATAACCATTTAGGGTGGAACTGTATACATTTCTTCCCTTCTCCACCAATCAACAGGTTGTAACTTAAGATAGAAATGAGGCCCCCGAGTTCATGCTGGAAATGGGGGAGAAAAAGTAAGAAATGATAGGTTGTCAGCTTCCCTGAAAAGGTGCAAGGCATCAGAACTGAAAATAAAGACTTTATTGCCTTGCAAAGAAGGCTTGGTAGCATTCAGATATTACCTACATCTGCTTTAATGATTCCATTTAAGCTGTCATTTTCTGCATTTACCTTGCAGCATTCAAAAGCAACTATACTTACATGTTCACAGCCAACGCATTGCTCACAAAAGTGGAGTGGGGGATGGGATATGATGTATTTCAAAGACCGGCTTCCTTGCAGAAAATTAGCAGCAATTTTGAGGCCACTCTTAAGGGGAAATAGTTTCTTTTAAAATAAAAAGTGCTGACACTGAACAAAAGAAGGTGGGGGTGGGGAGGGGAGAGAGAGAGAGAGAAAGAGAGAGAGAGAGAGAGGGAGGGAGGGAGGGAAAGAGAGAGAGGGAAAGAGAGAAAGGGAGGAAGAGAGAGAGATAGAGGAGAGAGTAAATTCATTTCCTGTCTTTTCTTTATCCTTTTGCTATTTGCTGTAACACCTGATAAAACACATCTTTGTATGACCGAAAGGAACCTGGGCATAAGGTGCTCTGGTTTTAGTACTAGCATGACCAGACCTGATCTGCAAAGGGAGAAATTAACGGAGATTTTCACCAGGCTGCTTCTCGGAAAGGAGTATGGTTGCTTCTAAGAGGCTGTGGAAGGTCTTAAGATTTTCTCAATACTCCTTGGAAACCCCGCGGTGACCGACAGTCTAGAATTCTTGGCATTATGGCTAGTGAACTATTTGGAATCAAATGCTTTGATTTTTTTTTCTTTAAACAACCTTTATTGTTCATGCTCCAGCTTAAATCTCACCATCACTGTCTCAGACCCAGAATTTTGTCTTTGTCACTGAAGTTTCTTTGGTTTTGGTAAGCCTTACTCTGGCTAAGGACTCTGAGTGCTGATCAAGGACCTTTGCGTGATTCTTTATCCAGATTACTTTTATTGTATCTTCAACTAAAACGGAATTTTGTGAGTGCAAAGTTACATTTCTTGATGCCACGCATGAATCCAGCAAGGCACAATGCAAAGGGTAGGTTTTTACAACATTCTAACTGGCTAATTCTGATTCAAGTTTAGTTTTACATTCACACAATCTATGGACCTATATCCATGTACTTTTTTAGACTTCTTTTGGCTAATTTGTCTGTTAGGAGGTTTTATATTAGTCTGCCAGTGACTTTGGATTTACTGTGTTAATGCTCTAAACAAACTTGAGCTGGCAATTCAGATCAAGCACACGTGATTTCATGGAAAAAGCTCTGGCTCATGACTGAGCAGACTGTGCTCCTCTCCCGTGACTCTCTACTATAAGCCTCTTCAGAACCACATAATGGTGGAGACAAATTTATGGCCCTCCTTAATACTGACAACACAGGGTGATCATACTTATACAAAGCGGGACTTATAAATCTCTTTTTTAATAAATGGATGCACTAATGAATTAATAAATTCAGCAACCTTGAATAATTTGCTTAGTCCCCTTTAGATTTCTGTAATCATGGGGATAATGCTTAGTGTCCTTTTAGTCTGAGTACATAACTCAACAGGTTTATAATCAATTCTCAGGAGAAATCATTTTCAATTCATTTTTTTTTAAAGGAATGAATATTTTACAGAGGAAAAAAAATAGGGATCCCGAAATGGGTGTTAGGTCAGAGCTAGAAGCATAGAAAGGCAATGTTGATTTGAATGTTTTATTTTCTGAAAGGTGAGGAGATTCTGGGAACATGGGCTAGGACTTCATTAAGGAATTTGACAATTTCTTTCTTTTGAATGAAGGAAAGTCATCTAATCTTAACTTGTGTTTGCATTCAGAACCAAATTAGCCTAGAATATAGAAGTTGCTCAATAATTATTTTTTTAATTAATGAAAAAAAATTGAATGCCAATCCAAGTAGACCAAATGTATGGAAATGGAGAGATAATGGAGGGTATTTTGACTGCGGTTTCCTTCTTTTTCCAAATACTCTGTGAAAAGCAGAAATGAGAACGGAGGATTGAAAAAAAAAAACACTCTTTCTCTCCATCTGTCTTCCAGGCGCAGACTCTCATTCCTTCTGTTACGAAAGAATTCAGAGGGTGATTATACACCTTACTTCATGCCTATGGGAGGGAATTTAAAGAAATAATTGCTTCAGCAATATTGATAATTGAATACAGATTAATTTCCTTTTTACAAATACTTGGCTTTATCGGAACGCATTCAAATTCCAAAAAATCTCATGCCTAATAAAAAGGTTTATGGAAGGTTTTATTTGATCAGCAATTAATGTAGATATGTATATATATATATATAAAATATACATATTTTCTTTTTCCTGAGGATCAAATAGATTTGAAAAGAGTAGTTTAGCCACCATTAAGTAGATTGGCTTTCTCAATTTTCTTCCTTTAACATACAAAATCCTATGAGAATTCTCCTTTCATTTCTCAAAGTGATTTTCCCATGGGATTTTTGTTCAAGACAGTATTTTGAGTGATTAACATTCTATGAAAGTTTCTTTGGGAAAAATTGTTATAAGCCCCTCTAAGAGCTCATTCACAGTGTAGACTATAACACTACATCCTGAAAACAAGCTGAAATAAAATAATTTTCTTTTTTTTTCCATCTCAGAATCCACACAGCTTCTTAAGCTACAAAAATATTCTACCTCTTTTAATTTTCCAAAACAAGAATATATTATGGGCATGTAAGATGCTTTACAATAAAATCACCTGTTCTGTTTAATGATGTTTTTAAGTTATTGCTAAGATTGGGAACAAAAACACTCATAACTCATTGCTATTTGTCAAAAGTTCTATCTCAATTCCCCCACCCCCTCCAGTGGTCTGAGAACCCTTGATTAGTGAAGAAACATAATCTACAGCCATCATTTCCCAATAAAACACTTCAGGTATCTAAGAGAATGGTTCCAAGATGTTATATTTACCATAAACTTGGTGGATTATTTGGTTAGTATGGAAATTTAGATTTTAATTCTCTGCCACCGCCGAAAGGAAATTTCAGCTAAAGATGGCAGAAACCGGAGAGGCTCTGCTCACCACAGGTGTTTAACCATCAGGGATGTTCTCGGGAAATAGCACTGACAATCGGTCAGTCCTGCTTTACAGATGGGGAAAAGCAAGTGGGGCAGAGATGCAGGTTAGAAGAGTACCCAAATTTGGACAAGCTCCAAAGAAAATCTCCTCTCTCATTTCACACCTCTGCTATTTGCTGGCAGCCTCTCCCCAGAAAGTGTTATTACTTTGCAGTGCTCAACAAGAGTTGATGGCAACTTCCACATTCCCCTTCAGCTCCACTGCCTTGCGTGTGGACTTCTTCATTAAAGTGCCACATCACACTTCTCCAGACTTTATGCGCATAACGAAAGCCACTCAAAGAGGGGAAACACTTTCCTATCCATGAAGATATTACATCCAAGAAACAAAAGGAAAACCTGCTAATTGAGAATCGCACTTCAGTTTAATTACATAGATGCTAAAATAATGTAACTGAAGCACCCTAAAAATATAATTATGCACAATGCAATGCTTAAAAACATGTTTTATTCTTTTCCCTTTAATGTATATGATCAAGAAAGAGCCAACAAGAGAATCATTCCTGGGTAATTTGGGAAACTGGAACATGCTGGGATTTGAAAGATATCTCAGAAAGTATCTTGCATTTGGAGGGAATCATCAAAGGTATTTTGTGTGCAAATGCACAAAAATTTCTTCTTCTTTACCTGCATATTCTTCAAAGGCACCTGATATTAAAATAAATAATAAATTTGAGGGTAGCATGAAACTATCCAATTATTTTCTTCACATAGTAAAGAATGAGGGCTGTTGTACATTGGGAAAGACATACTGTGTTTATGCTCTGACTTGAAGGTCTGGAAAGCCCTCCGATTGACTAAATATTCTTTACACCTTTTCCTTCTCTGTCTTTAAGCCTCAAACTATAGAATTAATTATTTATACATGCTGGCTCATTATAAATTTTCCAAAAGTTTTGCAGAATTCTAATATTGCACATCACCCCAAATAAACCTGATTATGTATTGTTCTCTACTTCTTACTTTGTGTGTTATATGTATGTGTGTTAGTGCTTTCAATATATATTTTAAATTCCTTGTAGAGTGTGCCATCTTTACAGGGTAGGATTATTATGGGTTATAGTATACACTCATTGTTGAATGTTAACATTATGTATTATTGTTAATATATTGGTGGGTAATGCATATCACAGCTAAGAAAGCATGTCAGCTGAAAATGAATAGTTAATTTTAGCATATGAATGTTTACAAAGCCTCCTCCCTTATAACAATCTAGGATGTTAATAATAAATGAATCTTATGGACTTAAATCTAGTATGAGGTACAGAAACTGCTAGACACTGGGGCCAGCTGGGTGATAGTCATGAGAGGAGGAGTAAGGAAGCAGGAGAAATACATGGAGCTTCCAACACTAATATTAGGAGGGATGTGGTACATCCACAGATGGTCGTGGGTGACACTTTGAACAGGATGCAGAGGAGGGCATATGGCTAGGATGGCACTTGGACTAGATTCAAGCCAAGTGAGGAGTTGGTTCTCCTGAGCCCCATGAGGTCATAGGTTATGGAAAATAGGCTAGACATTCAGACACTGGAGTCTGAACACCTGCACCTTATCCCATCTCCATCTGACACTAATTGTGAAGCCTTGGACAAGGGACACTCCTGTATAATTCCTAGGTATTCCCTTTGTAAAATAATATTAATAATAGCATTGAATTTAGTTGTTGCCCCATAATGTAATGAAATCATCCATATAACACATTTCCAGGAGTTCCTAGACAATGTCAAAGAATCTAAAAATGAACTGAAGGTTCTCTGAAGCCTAGGCTGATTTTATTTTGCCAAAAATCTTAAACATTTCAAACACCTTTTATGTGAACACTTAGAAGGTGGTCTATAGTTCCAAGAACTTTGGAGAAGATGGAAGGTTTTGCAGTTTGAGAAATCTTGGATTTTAAATCCATCTCCCCCCCATCAAGTAGAAGAAAAATCATCATAGCTAAGAAATGGAGCTGGAACTGCACCCAACAGTTTGCAGGTTGGATAGTCACAGATGTGTTTACATTCACATCTAGATGGTACATGGCTCATTACTTCAGGGTGAGAGGTTACTGCATACATGTGCATCAACTAATGAATCTGGACCTGTCCCAGCAGACTGCCTCGATAGTTATGGTTTTTTTTTTTTTGGACCAGGAGTAAGAAAAGAAGAAAGGCATTTTGTGAGTTGATAAATGTCCCAAATGGCCAAAGTTTCTTGTCAGTATTTTCTAAGTTTCTTTCGGGAAAATTATAATGGCTAATTTTATAGATTTTCTCATGTCTAACCATATTTATTTAAAAAACAGATGGAAACTTTAATTTAAAATGTTAAAGTATATGTGTAATATTCATTTTAATAAGGTCATTTTTGCTATTTTACTACTGCTTAATAACTGTAGGTCTTTGATAAGTTTTTATTTATTTATTTATTAAGATTACAGGTGCAAGCTTTTATTTTTGTGCCAAATGAAGACTCACTGTTATGGGGGATATAATATAGAATTAAAGCATCTAATACAGCATACTTGAGTATTTTTGAATATGAAAGATTTCTTATCATAACTAAAATGGCCAGAGTTTTGTAACTGAGTTTAATTAATGCCCCTGGCTATAATAAATATCCTCATTTCTGAGAGAATTGAGCAGTAAAGTTGTTGTAAAGCATGAACAACTGGCTACCTACATAAAAGTGATAACAATGCTTTATTTGAAATATTTGAAATTTTTACATAGCAAAAATTTCCACCATGGGCTAATAAGAGATTGAAGTTCAATGCCAAGCCACTGCATTTGGAGTTTGAAGGAGATGCTAACTACTGGCTCTTCTGAGCTAGCAAAAGTCATCTCTAGCATACCATTGTGAATAGCTCAGTAGAGTTCCTAATGATAACAAACCCTTGGTTCTTGTTTATAGAACTGAGAATACTAGTAAAGTGGGAGTGGGGAGTGGGGGAACAAAGAGGTGGACTAGAATCCATATGAGAACAGTGGAGGACCTTAGGCACCGTTTTGGTGAAGTAAGGAAGCAGGGCATATCAAAATCATATATGTTGAGGCTGGAGAGCTAGTACAGAGGTTAAGGTGATTGGCTTGTATATGGTTGGCTTTGGTTTAATACCCAGCCCACATATAATTCCCTAAGAAACACCAGGAGTGATCCCTGAGCACAGAGGTAGGAGTAAGCTCTGAGTATTACCACATATGACTTCAAAACAAAAGCAAACAAAATCTTCTAAAATAAATGTTAGCATTATTGCGAAAAGTTGACAGAAAATATGGTTAATATTAGTTTTTTATCTAAAATTAAGCACATCTTTACATTATTTTTTTAAATTTAAAATTAAGCATATCTTTACTTTAAGAAGTTAGTATAATCCTTTTAAGATAAATTCCCTACAGAATGAATGAATCTGAGGTCTAATATAAAAACTACAAACCAGTTTTATGTTAAAAACAACTATTTCTTTTTAAAAATTGAGTAACTCTGAGAAGTACAGTTACAAAGTTGTCCGTGATTGAATTTACTCATGCAGCGTTTCACTACCCATCCCTTTCCCAGTGTACATATCCTGCCACCAGTGTCCCCAGTTCCCCACCAGCCTGTCTCAATGACAGATTCTTTTCTTCTCTCTCTCTCTCTCTCTCTTTCCTTTAAAAAAATTTTTAAAAACAGGGGCTGGAGTGATAGCACAGTGGGTAGGGCGTTTGCCTTGCACGCGGCCAACCCAGACTCGATTCCCAGCATCCCATATGGTCTCCCAGCACTGCCAGGAGTAATTCCTGAGTGTAGAGCCAGGAGTAATCCCTGTGCATCGCTGGGTGTGACCCAATGGGTGTGACCCGAAAAGCAAAAAATAATAATAATAATAAATAAATAAAAACAACTTTAAACAGAAGTAGACAGAATTAGCTGTCTACTTCTTCTTAAATAAAAGAAATGAATTATCTTCTAGTTTCAAAGACTAGACATTTAAACTTCAATTGTCAGTAGGTTCCCTCTGTCTCTGAAGGCTCCTCTGAAGAATATCACGTCACCTCTTCAAGGTTTGGCTGGTTGTTGACACTCTTTGTAGGTACCTAACTTGTCGATTCAGGCTGTCTTTGCCTCCATCTTTACATGACCTTCTCATTTGCCTGTCTCTGCACCGACACTCCCTTCTTCTTAGAATGACAATCATTAGAGTAGGTTCTTTCCTAATTTACTATGGCCATATTTTAATTTGACTACATTGATTACTACAAGACTCTATATTCTTCAGATATTCAGATTTATTGGTACTGAGAAAGGTAATGATTTTGAACATATCTTTGGGGTGGGGAGGGGTATATCATTGAGCCCATAATCCTGCATTTCTCTCAGAAAGGGTAACTTAGCAATTTCTATAGAGCTACATAATCCTCTTGTTATAGTTTAAGGTTTAGAACATGGAACCACGGTCAACCCGTGGGAGGTACTATGTTTTCTAAATAATTAAGGCCAAGTAAAAGGAAACATCTGGACAAGTTTATGCCATGTTATATTGCAACTATTGCCTGACTCCTGATTATGTTGGGGAAAGGTCTTGTGTTTCCATTGCCTGATTTAGGTCCCTTTTAGTTCTGTATGTCTTGTTCTATAATTAAAGACTGGAGCAATAAAACAGTGGGTAGGGTGTTTGCCTTGCATGTGGCTGACCCTGGTTCGGTTCCTCTGTCCGTCTTGGAGAGCCTGGCAAGCTATTGAGAGTATCCCACCCACATGACAGAGCCTGGCAAGCTACCCGTGACATATTCGATATGCCAAAAACAGTAACAAGTCTCACAATGGAGACGTTACTGGTGCCCGCTCGAGCAAATCTATGAACAACAGGATGACAGTGCGACAGTGTTATAGTGCAAGAAATCTACATAGCTACTGTTAATTTCATCTCTGGAAGTTTTTAAAGAGTTAATGCTCTTTCAGAGTATAGCTGTGGCCACTTTGTGGCCATGTACCCTAAATTGCATGATGCAGTTTCTTATAGATAGCGATTGAATTTTCTATTCAGTCACTGAAAACAGAACTGATTGTCCACTGATATGATTTCTCTCTGGCTAAGCATGAAACAAAACAATATCTGCGATGTTAATTAAAACTCCCATTTGGAAAGGAAAGGATAGATAATATACAGATGTCATTGGTCTGTAAAAAAATGAATTCTGTGGATCCAATATTATGATGTTTTCTACCCTGGCAGTAGGGAAATTCCTTATGCAACTCTGGTTGTGTCCTCTGGGAGTCTTTCCTTTGTCCATTTATCTCCATGGCTTCTGGCACCACCCACTGGGGAAAAGGCTTCTTCTTGTTCATTATCCTCCCTGAAACATATGTGGTATGTTTATTAGTCAGAGCCCTCCAGAGAAACAGAACCAATAGGATGTAAAGGAGATTTATTACGAAGGATTGATTCACACAATTATGGTGCTGAGAAGTTCTATGATCTGCTGTCTGCAAGCTGGGTACCCAGAAAAGCTGGTGGTGTATTTTAGTCTTAATGTGAAGACTTGAGAACCAGGCCACCTGATGAAGTAAATTCTAGCCAGTGGGGAGGAAAAGATGAGTTAAGGTGCCCCAGCTCAAGCAGTGAGTCAGAAACAAGAACAACAACAGCAAAGCGATGATCACATGAATTTCTCCTTCCTTGTCCTTCCTCCTCTTTTCCGTTCTATTTCTGTTCTCTACAGTTTGGATGCTACTCACCCATGTGGATGAGAGCAATGAATTTAACATAACCCTCCAATTCAAATGCTAATCGCATCCCGAAATTCTCCTATAGACTCACTAGATAAAGTTTAGCCAGATATCTGAAGTCTCAGATCCAGTTAAACTTTTACAATTGACTCTTAGTTTGGTCACTAGAATGGATATACACTTATGGAAGTTGAATGGCTATGTAGAAGACTGGGATCATAAGGATGGCTTTAAGGCTTGGATGATGACAAGGATATTTTGGTCCTGATTATGAGTCCTCTAACAATACAAGTATTTTGAAAGCTTGGTAGACTGCTTATCTTAACTTAAAGTTATTTCAAATTCTAGTAAGGCATTAATGAGTTCCCAGATAGATTTCAAACTCAAGTGCTTATGTATTTGCTACATCCTAGCACCTGTCTGTTTCACTTAATGGCTGCCTTAAAGTTATTTGATTATCTTTAATCTGTTCTTTTAGACAAAGCTGTATTTTCACAGGACTGTTTCTTAAAGGTTGATTCATTCTATTTACCCATTCATAGGCACACCAGAAATAGTAATTATTTGTAAAATAAGGTCATGGATTCTCAATTCCTTCTTATGCATTTTTATAAACCAATAACTTTTCTGTTTTTTATTTTGTAATAAAAATTAAATAATTTTGTAAATCAATAACTATTAAACTCATTATTATCATTCCTAACCAAATTTGGTTGCCATTTTAAATGTATAGTAATATCCTTCTACCTTCAGACAACTTTGATCTAGAGCCATAGTCTCAGTAGGTGTAAAATTCTTCTCCCACATTATTGCATCAGTGGGGGTTGCATTACACAAATAACTAATATAACTTACAAATCTATTACCATGTCTGTTATCTGCTACCTAGAGTTAAGGTCTAGACTAGGGTCAGAGTTACTATTAATGTTAGTCTAAAGGTTAAGGTTAGGGCTAGGGCTAAAGTTAGTTTAAGGTTAATAAGAGGATAAGACTTTTTTTTGTCAATGGTTGAATTTGGATATGAATGTTAGGATTAGGGTGAAGTTTAAATTAAGGGTAATCTGTAAATTTAAGCTAAATCTAGGGTAAACATTAGTCTTAGGGTTAGTATTAGGGTTAGGACTTGGGCAAAGATGAGAAATAGCAAAAGAAGTAGATTTTAAGATTGGCTATGGTTGAAGTTGGGAATGAAAGTTAGAATTAGGGTGAATGTTAAATTTAGTGTAGTGGTTAGGTCAGGCCAAGTCTAGGTCAAGGTTATTATTATAGTTATTGTTAGGGTAAGGGTGAAGTGTTAGAGTTAGGATTAGGGTAAAGTATATGAAAAGAGATTGGTTTTAAGTTTGGCTAAGGAAAGTATGAAAGTTAGGATTATGGAAAATGTTAAATTTAGAGTAATTCATATGTTTTGCCACGGATTGGGTTAGATTTGAAGTCTGAGCTAAATTTAGGGTTAGGTATAGGAAAAATGATAGGGCATAAGTTTGGCCATGTTTGAAGCTGATTATGAAATTAAGGGTTTAAGGGTTTCCTAGGTCATAGGAATTTTGAGTTTTGTTAAAATCGAATTTATTTTAAAGTAAAAATTTCCTTAGTACATTTAGTAATCCTCAATGGGATAATTTATGGAAATTGACTTTGCAAAACCAAGAGATTAGCAAGGGAAAAAGAAGCAGGGGAAGCGCCACTCCTGTGGTTAACCAGAAAAATCAAGATTCTCCCTCTTTGCTACTACCATGTTCAACAAGTGGTTTCCAGGCTCACCAGCAAAGGATGAGATCCTCTTGCTTTTAGCCATGTCAACTTGTAAACAGCCAATCACCAGCCCAATTTTCTTACAGTATCCTTCCTCCTTTGAGACTCAGGGGAACTGACAAATGCAGGATAATGTGTGACACCTCAAAGGAAATACACTGATGAGCATCTAAAGTGGTCTCTGCCAGTAATCTGGTTGGTTCATTTCAGTCATATCCAGAGAGTTTAACCTTAAGTCATGTGTGTGTGTGTGTGTGTGTGTGTGTGTGTGAAGTAAAAATAGGTTTAACTGGAAGTTCTGAGTGAGGGTAGAAAGAGAATGTGTGTGTACGTGTGTGTGTGTGTGTGTGAGAAAGAGAGAGAAAGAGAGACAGAGACAGAGAGAGACAGAGAGAGATTATGAGAGAGCCATGCGCAAGAGAGAATGAGATAATGTGGACTTCTCCAATTAAGGCATTTCTGTAGAAAGTGTTAGGATATTCTACCTAGTAGACTAGTAGGGGTAGACTAGTAGTTGGGTAAAAGAACCATCTACCAATTAAGATAAACAGCATTTACTGAGAATTTGGTATATTTCTAGATCTTGTCTGCGTAGCTTTTATTTTACCAAACCCTTTCTGCTACAGCATCTTTAAATGTCAGCTAGAAGCTAAAAATGCAAGACATCTCATAATTGTGCTGTTTGATGTTCTGCTGGTTCTGGTGATGGAAAAAATCACGAGTTTGTTAGGACTGGGCTTTTTTTATCACAAGGAAAGAATTTTTTAATAAATTATCTATTAGCTTATTTTACAATTAATAAGTAGGTCATCGCTCCAAAATGTCAAATAAACATGATTTTCTAGTTAAATTTCTCTTAGGCTCAATTATATTACTTTCCCTGAATATACAGCCATGTTATATTGAGATACCGGCGCATTATGATAACCAGATACTCACTGGTTGAAGCTGAGCTGAATAATACATGAGTGTCACTTGGTACCCTCCCTCCTCTCATTGAGTGAAGTGCTTTGTTTTTCAAGACTTCCTCTGGGAAGCTTCACAAACAATGGCGATTAAGCTCCTGGATTCAAGATATGCTAGGCAGATTCCTTTTCCTATAGATGTGGATATCTTGCTTTCTGATTGTTGAATTTGATTCTTGGAAGTTTCTCTCTGCAAATGACTCTGTCCTAATCAAACACAATTCTGAAACATCCAAAACTAAACAAAAAAGATAGTCTAGCAAAATTCACATTTAAATGCTTACCCTCACTAACAGAATGCATAAAGCAATATACTTATTAAGGGCACACTGAAGGCATTTTGGGTTGAGAACTTTGGTTTGCTAACAAAGGGAAAGAAAAAAAGGAAGGAAGGAAGGAAGGAAGGAAGGAAGGAAGGAAGGAAGGAAGGAAGGAAGGAAGGAAGGAAGGAAAGAAGGAAGGAAGGAAGGAAGGAAGAAGGGAGGGAGGGAGAGAGGGACGGAAGGGAGGTAGGGAAGGGAGGGAGTGAGGGAGGAAGGGAAAGAGGGAGGAAGGGAGGGAGGGAGTGAGGTAGAAAGAAAGGAGGAAGGAAAGAAAGAAGGAACGGAAGAAAGAAAAGCCACAACCAAGATAGCTGCCCTAGTTTCTAGTTGGACACAGGAGCATTTACTCAGCACAGAGCCAGTTGAAACTAATGGTTCTGAGTGTCTTTAATAGGCCCCAGGTTGGGCAGGGCCAATTTTGGCAAAGTGCAGTGGGCAGTTCTCTTAGGAGGGGACCTACTCTATCTCCTCTCTCCTGCCACCTTCCTTCCTTGGGACCTTTCAGATCCTCCCCGCAGCGCGGGTGTGCAATGCTTCCAAAGCTCAAGAGCTTGGATCAATATCTAAAATTTTGGAGGTTTATGAAATCTTCCAAATTGGAATGAAAACATCTCCCTGGGTATTCTGCAGAGCTAGTAAATGGAAATGAAACATCTGAGCGAAGGCAAAGCATTCCCCAGACCTTCATCTTATTTTCACTCAGATGTAATCCAAAATTAACACTTGCTCCAGACACCCAGCCTATTAGCACCCTGAACGATTCCTCAGCCTCAACGAGGAGGGCAGCGGCTGGGGGCCTGGGCAAATGGTGAGGGGCTCTCCCGCTTGGAATTCCACCCTGGTAACCCAACGAGAGACGTGCATTACCATTTAATTATAATGACGGAGCAGATGTGATAACAAGGTTGTCTTCTCTGGCTCCGTTCCTGATGTCACCACAAGGGTTTCCAGTTGTTGCTCTTTCTCATTTTGCGCTTCCTCATTAATCTCGGCTCCTCCAGCTGCCTCCCACTCTCCTCCCTGACATGTCTGGTTGGTCTTCCTGTGAGGCAATCTCAGCCTTTCAGAGCAGTGGCTGTGTGGGGCTGGATCTTTGCTCAGTTTAGTTCCAGCCATCTGTGCTTTTCTGCAGGCCTCCTCACACTTCTCCTAAAGCCCCGTGACTTCATCATCACCAAATTGATGCATTTTAAAAAAGACATTTCTGTGAAAGGGCTGCAAAGCAAGATTTTATTTTTTTTTTTGAGAGAGAGAGGAGAGAGAGAAGAGAGGTAGTTTGGATTTGATCCCTGCACCCCAGACCCCAGCACTCTTCATATCATTCCTCAAGAACCCAAGAACCACCCGGCAAAACTTATCCACCCCCCCTCCAATTTTTCAAACCCAAATGAAGCCTCTTTCACATTCGGGAAAGGTCATTTTCTTTTCATTCTGTGACTTATTAGGAATTCTCTCTTCATTATTTGAAACTTGGTCCTGACTGCCTCAAACCAGCTGCTTTTCCCCCCTCTTTTATATATTTTCCCATCTACCAACTCGAATATAGATATAATCACTTGACTTTCCCCAAAGTTCAGGCTTACTATACTCAGAAGAGCAATATAATGGATTCATTAGTTTGACGTAAGCTGGAGTTCTATATCCCTTCCAGTGAATGGGAAACATGAAGGTGAGGTTGATTTGGGGCTAAGTTTTGTCTAAGTGGTTCAAAAAGTATTTTTAACATAAGTGGGCATGTGCATGTTTTAGTTTTAGTTGCGTTGTTTCTGTAGGATGATCAGGTGGGAAGCTACTGTAGAAGATGTGAAGTAACAGTGCATCTGTCAGCTCTTCACTGTGTCTTTTTCTAAAATATCTTTTTCCCATAACGATTTCTTATACAGCAAATAACAAATAACAAAAAATTAACAATAAAACAATAATGATACATGGTTAGTGTGACCAGCAATGTACTTTCACTCTATGACATCTCACAACAGCCTTCTAAAGCTGAAATTATTTCAACTTTCCAATTTCACAGATATGAAAACTGAGTCATTAGAAAACAGATATTACTGGAACCTGCCTGGGAATCCATGCAGGGTCTTCCATAACTCACTATACCAATCATGAAACACTTTTCCCCTTATAAAAATATGGAAAGTGATTACCCCCATGCTTACCTAAACATGGATGTATTACTGAAGCATAAGGGGTAAGAAGTTTGTTATGCTACAGGTGATTGGAATTGGTAGGATCCAGAAACACATGAAGACATGATTGGAGATGGTATTCAGGGGATAGAGATGACTCTCAAAACTCTTAAAGCATTTGATTAGAGCCTGAGGGTGGTAGCACTGTTGATGTCTCACTTGTAGACCAGAGTGGGAACTCACAGGCAATGGAAATTTTAGGTCATACAGGTCAAAGCAATACTTTGCCTCTACCATTTTCATCATATGTCTCTCTTGCTACTTTCCAAGACTTCTTGTGACCTATAAACCACCCTCTAGAGAGAGTCACTCTTGGACATGTATCACCATCAAGACTTAATGATTATCTGTAAACCATAGGACTGAGAAACCTTTTGGTTGCAACAATTAAACTAGTTAAATGACTTCCCATGATGCTTTAGTAATGGTGGCCTTGTTAATGTAGGTGCTCAATCATTTAAACATTCTGGTTGGAGGAAGAGAGACAAAAGGATAAGGTAGGGATGCATGCAATTTTCTGCTTTCATAGGGTCATTCCCTGTGAGCCAATACATTTGATTCTGTCTCTTGAGATCTGATTAGAGGGAGATTCCTAGATAGACAGGGGTAGCTGTTTGAAGGGAGAAGGAATAGGTAAACATAGAATGTTTGACAATAAAATGATAGTTTCTCAAGCCAGTGTTTTAATTTTTTTTGATACATGACTATTCTCATGTTTCTCCACAAATACCTCTGATCTACCTGATTTCTCATAAATGAAAGATGACGACTCATAGTAATATTTTCTTTCTTGAATAAAATCCTGTCCATGCCATATATTGGCCAACTGATATATAATTTCTAAATCTAGACTTTATATTTAAGCCAGGAAAAGTAGAAGGTGAATAAGTGTTTCTAGTTGCTGTATGTTCATAGATCAACCAATTTCTAAAATAAGTGAATGTTCTAGGACCAAAGCAGGTAACGAAGAGTAAATTAGAGTTATCTAATTAATAGCAAATCATTATGATGTAAAATGAAGGATATATTAAAAGGTAACTCTATTTTAGAATTAAATTATTCTCTACATAATAAAGCTCTAGAGTTCTCCAATCATACGTACCATGATTTGTTTTCAGTAGTCATCTGAGATAATAGGGTTTTATAAATCAAGGAAAGTTGGATATATTAAGCTGGCAGCTCAGCCCTCTCTGTCTCTGGGTTTCCCATTCTTTCATCCATATCCTAGTCTATTGCTTTCTAAGAAAATTTGATTACTACACATCACTACTATATCTAATGAAGCCATAATATATATTCTCTAGAACAGGCTGGATTCTAACATCTTATTACACCCTTCTGAAAACTACGTTAGGTTGCTTGAAATGTTCTCTGCTAACATTATGTTTCAAGAGCCACCAGCTGTTATGAAATAAGCTGGAATATGTGTTGAAAAAATATAGTTGCATAACAAATTTAAAAGATGTCAGTCAGTGCCAAAAAGAGTTACCCCACTGCAGACAGATGGTGAATTTCCCTAATACCTTTCTTGTAGAATCAATAACTTCCTCTTTGGACCCCTTTGTCATATCACAAAATCTCCAAAACAAATAGAGACCTCCTCAGTTCAGAGGTTAACAAAGGATCTAGGATTCCAAAAATGTTTGGTGTAATGGTCCACCCCTATTCTGTGTGATATCCAGATTGAAACATAAATGTATTAGTAATTTGCCTACTTTGAGTCCTGGAGGCGACGGTTGGAAGAGCAAAGGCGGGATGACTCTTGTGAGGGTCTACACATATTTGAGGCATAAAGAAACCTTACTGGCATTATCCATTTAGATCTTACAAAAACTCGTCAAGATTAGTATTGGTTTTCACTAGTTTTTCCAATAAAGAGACCTGAAGCTCAACGAAAAGTATCTATTTTCCCATAATCCCCAAGTTTGAATTGCACTTCAATTTATTTATTTATTTATCTGTTTGTTTATTTATTTATTTATTTATTTATATTAGTGAATCACCATGAGGTACAGTTACAGAATTATAAACTTTCGTGCTTCTGTTACAGTCATACAATGATCGAGTACCCATCCCACCACCAGTGCCCATTTTCCACCACCAATGATCGAAGTATCCCTCCCACCACCCACTCATCCCCCCTCCCTTCCCCACATCTGCGGCAAAGCATTTCCTTTTGTTCCCTCTTTCCTTTTGGGTGTTGTAGTTTGCAATAGAGGCATTGAGTGGCCATTGTGTTTGATTTATAATTTACATTCAGCACGCATCTCCCAAATGGGTCTTCCAAACATCCTTTACTTGGTGTTCCCTTCTCTATCTCAGCTGCCTTTTCCCCCAGCATGTGAGGCCAGTTTCCAAAATGAGGGGCAGACCTGCTGGTCTTTATCTCTGCTATTCTTGGGTGTTAGTCTCCCATTCTGATACTTTATATTCCACAAATGAGTGCAATCTTTCTATGTCTGTCCCTCTCTTTCTGACTCATTTCACTTAACATGATACTTTCAATGTTGATCCACTTATATGCAAATGTCATGACTTCATCTTTTCTAACAGCTGCATAGTATTCCATTGTGTAGATTTACGAAAGTTGCTTTAGCCAGTCATCTTTTCTTGAGCACTCAGGTTTTTTCCAGATTTTGGCTATTGTAAACAATGCAGCAATGAACATATAAGTGCAGATGTCATTTATACTATACTTTTTTGCCTCTCCGGGATATATTCCCAGAAGTGGTATTCTGGGTCAAATGGGAGTTCAATATCTAATTTTTTTTTTTTTTGCTTTTTGGGTCACACCCAGCGATGCTCAGGGGTTACTCCTGGCGTTGCACTCAGGAATACTCCTGGCGGTGCTTGGGGGACCATATGGGATGCCGGGGATCGAACCCAGGTCAGCCTTATGCAAGGCAAACGCCCTACCCGCTATGCTATCGCTCCGGCCCCCAAAATATCTAATTTTTTGAGAATTGTCCATACTGTTTTCCAAAAGGGCTGAACCAGTTGTCATTCCCACCATCAGTGAAGGAGAGTCCCTTTCTCCCCACATCCGCGTCAACACTGGTTGCTTTTGTTCTTTTGCATGTGGGTCAGTCTTTGTGGTGTGAGATGATATCTTATTGTTGTTTTGATCCGCATCTCCCTAATGATTAGTGATAATAGCATTTTTTTCATGTGTCTTTTGGCCATTTGGATTTCTTCTTTGAGAAAATTTCTGTTCATTTCATTACCCCATTTTCTGATGGGTGCACTTCAATTTTGAAATCTAATTTTTCCCTCCATTTCTTCATTTATATAGTTTTAGTATCAACACAATCACCTTCACAAACTACATCCTTTAGCAAAAAAGGGATGAAACTGATGCTCACGCACAAAAATGGGTCCCGTTTGTGAATTTTGAGCATTGGAAAGAAGAGTGCAGTGAATCATCTGTGGGGTTATCACATGCCCCTTGGTGTGGTCAATTTTCTTGCTTCCAAATAAAATTGTCATCCCTTTCCCAAAGAAATTTTATATGATGTACTATTGTGACTGGAGAAAAATGCAAAGGAAAAAACCACAGATTTGAGAGTTAGATTGCTCTGTGGACATAGAGAACTTATTACACTATATTTTGTAGAGCAATAGACTGGCTTATACCATATGTGCAGTTGAAACCTTAATGCAGAGATTTCTCTCATATTCAGAGAGTGAATCGAAGAGAGGAGCCAGAAGTTCTTGGCATTTACAGGTGAGATTTTCTTCTTCAAATTCTCTGCTTTCCCCTTTAAGCTAGAATTAGTTGCTACTGTAGCTAGCAGGCACACTGGGCTGCACCATTGGTGATCTGATTCCAGCTGTCTTCTTGATCGATCCCAGCTAGATCAATACAGAACACTCATACCAGAGGTCATTCCTTAAAGCTGCAAGTTCAAGTCAATAAAAGGAAACATTATTATACATAAAGAGGGAAAAGTTACATATTTTTAAAACAATGACATCATTCTAAACTTGAAATACATGAGAAAGTTTAGAGTCAGATACATCTACACATACACATAAATAACCCCTTTGATAGTTAACAATATCTCCCAGGGAATCATATCCAAAGATGCAATCAATTTACTGATTATGGATCAAGGTCAGGGCTAATTATTTTCGTAAGTGTGGGTCCCAGGTACCCAGGTATCTGTGATAATATTCACAGAGCCCAGGAATCTGTGGTATGTGTAATAATATTAACAGTACTTTGTACATAGGACTATTAGCAAGGGGATCTAGGGAAGAGTCAGAAACAAAATTACTTACCCCAATTTCAAGTTTATTGTGGTTCTTGTGGTGTGGCTCTTGGCAATTTATGAGACTGTCTGTGGGATTCAGGAGCTCTTGAGACCTCCCGTCTAATAAAATAGCTGTGTCGTTTTTCCTGAATGAAGGGACGAACATATATCAAGAAGTGCGATTTGTTTGATATCCTTTTGTATAGGAAAAGGAAAGGTTGTGGCATTTGTAGGTGAGTAAAAGGGGGGAGGGAGTTACACTATGTAGGTATGTTGAGAGAGACCTTGTAGGTGTAGGTACATAATGATGCTTTTATATTTAACATCCTGGGGCCATAGGATATTATATTCAGAAAACTAAAGTTATAAGTCAGAGCTGTTGGTTTAAAGACATATTTTTTTCCATTGCATAGTCTTACAGATTTTAAAGGAGGTGTAAATCTACTCTTAAATTCTCATAATTTGTGGTTACCTTTTATTTAAAAAGGCAGAACACTGTGCTTTTCTTAATTGCAATAAAAGCTATAACCCTGGTGTTCTGCCAAGTCCACATTTCTAGGATGTGAGTTATTGATTTTTTTAATGGGAATCCCCAAGGAGGAGTTTTGAGATTGTATGTTGGGTCTGTTGGTCCAAAGTCTCTGTTATGGAATGAGCAATCTGACTGACCACACAGACAACCCAGGAAGAAAGATCCATTTAGTCTCTTGCTTAAGTTATAAATGTCATTTCTCCCAACAGAAAAGTAACCTATAGTACCCAAGTTGAAGAGACAAAAATTGAATGATCCATAATCCTCAAAAAATGTCAATAATTTAACTTCAGCCATCTAACTTAAAGTATGTCTGCTGCCGCTTGTGGCATGGTTGTGTGTGTGTGACTGTGTGCACAAACAAGTACATCTATGTGTATGTGTGTGTATATACAACCAGAATAGCACAATCACGAGCCTAAAAATGCAAGGCAGTACCACTGGTATTTGAAACTCTCAGTTGGCATATGGGATTCTAATTAGGAAATCTGGGATTTTATGACTAAAAACAGGGTGTTTCTTGTAGGCAGAACATAAATATGCAAAATGATGAGTACTGAACCATGGACTATTAAAACATCTTATTGACATGACAATGTAGTACTGCATAATAGACATCTTTTATGAAATTGTACAGCAGAATCTTTTTCTTCCTACGGCATTATATTTTTCTTTTTTCCTAAATGTTATTTTATTTTTATAAAGTTGTTCAAAACAATTCATTACATTTAATATTCAAACACCAATCCGACCACCATTGCACCTTCTCACCATAATATTTCGAATGTTTCCACCCCAAATCCCAAATTATAACCCTTAAATCTTGGGATATCACTGGTATAGAGTATGGGAGGTCCAGGAATTCTAAAATTTAGAGTACAATTATATAGCAGATTTACTTTGGGTGAGGCCTATGTTGCTCTCTTCTGGGACCTTTATTTAGAGTCTCTGGATCATGAGCATTGATGAGATTATATAGCACCAGAGGCAGTTTTGTGAGTGTGATTGCCAAACTACTGGAAAACTTGAGAGATGGGGAGAGGAGGCCCATTCCTGCTCTGAGTTTGGAGATTTAAATGATGGGTCCCGCATACCTGTTTTTTTTTTTTTTCTTTCTGCAGGTTCCCTCATGAGTAAGGCTTGTCCGAGCCTGAGGAGAATGGCCATGAGCATGTCAGCAGTTGGATTCTGGAGGTTTTCAACTCCTGGGGCTCTTTTGGAGTAGGGAGGGACACTCAATCCATATCCCTCCAAGTTTCCCTGGTGAAGACAGCCTGACACAGGGTCTGTATTACATTTTTCTGACCATCATTTTTCGTCAGTAGTACCAGGAGTCCTTCAAGAGTGATTCATAGTAGAGAAGTCTGGTTTATTAATGCTCTGACTCTTCCAGTAGAATAACTTCTACAGTTCTTTCCTGGTGGGGTCTCTACTAAGCAATGTCAAGTCATTGTGAAACATTTATAGTAGGAGTTTGATAATATTTGTCCTGTGGCTCCCTAAAAATGAAGACCCCTGATATTGGGCAAAGTACTAGCAAGTAACTTACTTGAAACTCAAACTATGTTTCAATAATTCTTTCTACTGTCTGACTCAATAGCAGCCTTTGGAAGGGAATTTTTTTTCTATGACAGCTGCGGCTTTCAATCCTAGATTGGATTTCTCTCAGTCCTCCCAGAAGATGTTTTAGTGATGTACAAGCTTTAGCATCTGATTGGTAAGGCCTTGAAATAAATCCCCAGCTAAAAGAGAGGCATGGTGGGGTAGGGTGGAAAAGGAAGTCCAAATTCAGTAGTAAATCTGATATCTTGCAAGCAATATTTTTAAGAAAGGAAGGGCTTGCTCTTCATATCCTTTCTAAGTTTTTTAAGTCTCTCTCTGCTATTTTTAGTGTCATTTCTCTGTAGAATGATGTAACAGATCAACCATCACTATTTGGAAATTGCAGTATCAGGTTTCTGCCTGAATTTTCACCTCTGAGATGTTTGCTATATGGGACCAGTTAGTGACATGGACTTTATGGGGCTTGGATATTCCCTGTCCTTGTTAGCACAAACCTGCTATGACCCTGGACAAACATTTCCTTGCAGGGCTTCAGTTTCTTTATGCTAATAGAAACACATTTTTTTTCTTAGTCACTTAACAGGTGGAAAGAAGATTGAGAATTCAAATTTAGAGAATAAAGAGTAGAAGATAGAATGAGAAAAATAATTCAATTAAGCTGATACTCAGTGGATAAAATTTTATAGAAAAAAAGACCAAAAGAAAGACAAAATAGAAAAAGAAAGATACATTAAGAAGTAATCAGAAGAGATCAGGTATGTTGAGACCAGAAAAAACAAGTGAGAACAAAGGGGCCGGGATGAATAAAAGAGGTACAGAAAGAGCTTGAAAATCAGAAAAGGTTTCTTCAGAGGAACATGTTCAAGCTTCTTTGGAAATAAGAGACCTGTTGGGGAGAAAGTGACAAAGATCGGATAATGACACATGATAAAACAATGTGAGCTCTTCTAGCACCGGGGGTTTTCAGGCCAAGATACAACGTAAATATTTCCAGAAAAAATTCTAGTGTTTAAACGTGTCTGCACAGAATGTTTTTGAAATTTTAGATACTATGAATAGAGGTATTAATTAGACAAGACTGGAGTAGTGTCTCCTGAAGATTTTATAAATTTATACATTATTGGGCAAGGAGTTAAGGCACTAGAATTGCACATAGCTGAGATCTCAGCCTGTTGCCAGCATTGAATATGGTTCTCTGAGCACTGCCAAGAGTGATCCTTGAGCACAGAGTCAAGAGTAAGCCCGAAGTATCCTGGACATCACTCCATCTCATCCCACAAAATTTCAGATTATTTACCTTAAAATATGTAAAATTCTTCCATCAGCACTTTGTAAAGCTCCAACAACATGACCAGTGCAGTGAGAGTGGAGGGTTACACCTTCCTTTGAAACTATAGCCAGGGGACAATAAATCCAATAGGAAGAGAGATGTATGTGAGTATGCATGTATGTGCGTGCTTGGGTGAGTATGCATTTGTGAATAAATGAATCTTTCACCTACTTGGATTAAAAACTAAAAACAATACACACGTGAGACCCTTCAAGCCCTTATTTTCTCCTGAACACATATTTAGCTTGCTGGTCTCTATTCCACCTTGCTTTATCCATTCTGGAGAAGTCTGTGTTCTTCCTTAAACATGTATTCCTTATTTCTCTCCCCTTGTATTTTTCTAAGCAGCACTGTAGCACTGTCACACTATAGCACTATCATCTCCTTGTTCATCAATTTGCAGTGGGCAACAGTAATGTCTCCATTTGTGAGACTTGTTAACTGTTTTTGGCATAGCCAATATGCCACGGGTAGCTTGCCAGGCTCTGCTGTGTGGGTGGGATACTCTTGGTAGCTTGGGTGGGACACTCTTGGTAGCTTGCTAACTCTCCGAGAGGGACGGAGGAATCGAACCCAGGTAGGCTCAGTGCAAGGCTAACGCCCTACCCACTGTGCTATAGCTTCAGTAACTTTCAATAAAAAATATCTTGTTTTCCAAAAATAAAAAAGATTAAAATGATCATGGACATAAAACGTTAAAGAGGTAGATCATGAGGAGGATGTTAACAATCTGACTAGCTGAAGACGTATGTTACATAATGTTCTATTGGATGAAAAAGATGAGGGTACACTCAAGTGTATGGAAAAATCGTGGGATGTGCAGATGGCAGCTAAGAAACCATATTTGTATTTTTTTTATTATGGCAGTGATTTGCCACGTTTTCATAATACAGTTATTTCAGGAGTTGAATCTTCCACGACCAATCCTACCACCGGTCTGCCATTCCTTCTACCTATGTCCCCAATTTCTCATCCACAACCCAGCCTGCCCCCTTAGCAGGCACAGATAAATTTAGTTCATTTTGTTTGTTACAACACAGGGCACATGGAATTTTCAAACAGCAGATCAATAAAATTCAATCTGTGATCATTGTTAAATCTCATAATGGAGTTACTGAAGTCATTTTCTGGGGATTTACTGGACGGGCTGGTACTTGTTGAGCCTTCTGTGTCATTGTTTTCACTCTTTGAGCTTGATGGTCTTTTATGCAACTTTCCCATCAGATTTGCTGTGATCCTACTGGGCTGAGTCATAGGAAATTTGAAGGTGTCACGTGGCTGCGTGTATGGGCACACGATCCAGGAACTGTGGAACTGAAAGAATTTGGTGGCTTCGCAACTTGATGAAGTTTAATTGTGGAGCTGGGTTGTTTCTGTGGTAGAGGGTTTCAGGTGTGTCTGTGGATTGTTGAGTCTTCAGGCATTAAGAGGTGTCAGCCTGCCCCCCATATAGAGAAAGCCCCAGAGTTGTTAGACCACGCTGGTGTACCTGGGAGGATTTGGCAGCCTAACATTATTTTCTAGATTAGTTGTGGGTCTGGGCCCTTTCTCTGCTAGCAAGATGGCAAGTGTAGGTGGCAGGAGTTTCTGGGTGCTCTGGTGTCAGGGTGTGTGAGTGTGTGTGTGTTGTGTGTGTGTATGCATGTTGTGTGTGTTGCGGGGATGGGGAGGGTTTGGCCACTCCCATTCCAAGAATATCCCAGAATTTTTAGCCCATTGACTGGTTCCTGTGTTTATTAAAAAATACAATAAATAACTTTAGATGAGAAAATGAATTAAATATTAAGACTAATATTTGGCTTTCTGGGAGCCAGGAGAAGACTCAGTTACTAAAGCATCTGCCTTTTGTCAAGCTACTATTTCAATCCCTTCAATGTGTGTGCTAAGAATGAATCTGACAGCTCTGTTCTCTATGGACCCCAGAACCTTATGTGTTTTTGACCCACACTGAAGGTGTGTGTGTGTGTGTGTGTTTGTGAGCACTGTAAATAAAGTATATAAATCCTGGTGAGCACTACAAACCAGAACAATATGCCAAAAATTGTGGTCATGTATGACCTTCTGGAGAGTATTTGTGTCAGAGCTATAGTCGCACACTGTAAACAGTACAACCAGAATATGCACAAACCCAAGCATCAAAGAGAGTCCACCTGCAAGCACCACAACTAAGGGTGTGTGACCAGTTTGATGTGTGACCTGGTGAGCATTATGACCAAATGTGTCAGCATCACCACCAAGCATGTATTCTTGGGTTACTGCAATAACTCTGGGTTATTGCAGTGCCACCAACAGAAAGAAGAGCAGCAGGGAGAATAGGCATTTAGAATAAAAGGCGACTGAATTTTTATTTTATTTAGAATAAATATACCTGGCTTCTTCCTGCAACTGGACACTGGTTCAAATCTGTGGAGTTCATTGTCTTTAACTTTATTATAATTGACTTTGCATTGTACAAATACTTTCAAATACCTCCCCTCCTGTCCTTTCCCCTCCCTTCCCTTCCCTTTTCTTCTCTTTCCTTCCTCTCTCCTCCCCTCCCTTCCTTTTTCCCTTTCTTTCCTCCCCTCCGCTCCCCTCCCTTCCCTTCCCTTTTCTTCCCTTCCCTTCCTATCTCCTCCCTTCCCTTCCTTTTTCCCTCCCCTCCGCTCCCTTCCCTTCCCTTCTTTTCCCTTCCCTTCTCTTCCCTTCCCCTCCCTTCCCCTCCCTTCCCCTCCCCTCCCTTCCCTTCCCTTCCCTTCCCTTCCCTTCCCTTCCCTTCCCTTCCCTTCCCTTCCCTTCCCTTCCCTTCCCTTCCCTTCCCTCCCCTCCCCTCCCCTCCCCTTCCCTCCCCTCCCCTCCCCTCCCCTTCCCTCCCCTCCCCTCCCCTCCCCTTCCCTTCCCTTCCCTTCCCTTCCCTTAGATTCAGTTTTTTCTTAGATTCAGTCCATTATATTGTGTCAGTAATGGCTGCAATTAGCTTTTTCTTAGATTCAGTCCATTATATTGTGTCAGTAATGGCTGCAATTAGCAGCAAGTATTAAAAACTTGATTACAGATGCTTATTATATAAGAAACATGGCATTTTTATCACACAACAAAATATTCAAAGGTAAACACTTTATAGGAGTTAGGCTAATGTTTTGTTAAGGCTAAATTCTTGGAGATCTTAGTGTGTCCCTTGGTGCCCCAAGATGGTTTTATTTTTTTTTTCTGTTTTGTACTGTATTTTGGGTCACACCAGGTGTTCAGGGATAACTCCTGGAGGGACACAAGGAATCATACATGGTGTTTGAGATTGAAGCTGTGTATACCAGTTGCAAAGGCAAATGCCCTATCTGCTGTACTATAGCTCTGGCCCTTCAAGATGGTTCTAGCCATTAAATCCTTGAAGACATGAGGACTGAAGAAAGTAGCACAGAACTGGGTTCTATTCTTTGTCAGTTTAATGGAAAGTGGGGAAGGGTGGTATTTTATTTTGCAAACAATTCAGTAAGGGACAAAAATGGAGAAGGGATGGAAAAATGTTTTCATCTGAGTATTTAAGTGATTAAAAGCTTTGATGTAACATTTAAATCTAAAAACACCTATACAAACAAAACCTATGGTGACTCTCAAGTGTCCAGGTATTAATATTATGTAGCAATCAATTGAATAGTTCAACATTCATCCAAAATTAATAATTTCTAAAGACTTTATACCTGTCATTTACATTATTCCCTGTGCATATATTTTTCTGGTGAATAATTAAAATGCCAAATGTAAGATTTCTTCTAAGAAGCTAACCAGTTTATTTTCATACATCTGTATTTCTAGCAATTTAAAAAAAAATTTTAGGTGGTCCCCGTGAGTACTATCATCACTTTACTAATTACCAATATTTATTGTGTCCTTGATACATAGTGTCTTTGTTGTCATGATTTTTCATTTTCATGATACTTCAAAGTACTTATTGCCATTCATGTTTTACAAATGAAGATACAGAGAGTCAGATAAAAGTATTGTGTTTAAAGACACATAAGTGGAAGGCAGCAGAATGAATTCAGAGAAAATTCTTCTCATTTGAAAATCTGACCCCCACCTGAAGCATTTGTTTGTACTTTTTCAGAAGGCATTGTTGACATTGATAAAATTTCTACCTCTGATCCTCAAATGTCATTTAGTTTAAAACTATAATCATGAATTCAGAGATAATTCTTACTCTATGTCAATCCTAGAGTCAGAACACTAAAGGTCAACTCCAAGGATTGCAAAAAAGAAAGTTATTCTAGATAAGTTTTCCTCAATTATTTAGGAACAAGATAATGATTAAAGGTTTTTTTTTAAGAAAATGAATTGAAATAATTTATTTTTAATTATTTATTTTTGATTTTTAATTGATACCATATGATACACAGTTACAAAGCTGCTCATAATTGGGTTTTAGTCATACAATATTTCAAAACCCACCACCAACCAATGTGCAGTTCCCACCACCAATGTCCCCTGTTTCCTTCCCTTTATCCCCTCCTTCACCAACCTATCTCTATGGCAGGAACCTCCCTTTCTCTTTTATTTTTTCTTCTTTAGAACATTATGGCTGGTAACACAGACAATGAGAGATTATCATGTTTGTTCCTTTATTTACTTTCAATGATTGTTTTCTTTAATAATGTTAATCTCTTTTCATCCAACCTTCTCACTATTTCATTTAGAAGGTACAATTTTTGTTTTGTTTCCATGTCAGTCGTCGATCTGGGTATGGCTTCAAAGGGGTTGATCAAATGTATTTGCATCATGAAACTACCATGATGTTTTTAGAGGAGTGGTTACAACACTCACTTGAGAATCATTTTGGAGGTCTGAAAAACAAAACAAAACTAAACAAAATCCAGAAAGTGTGACATAATTAACATGTAACTAAGGAGCCAGAGTTTTGGTTTTGTTTTTGTTTGCGTTGAGGGAGGCACACCTGGCAATACTCAGAGCTTATTATTGGCTTTATGCTCAGAGATTGCATCTAGTGTTGCTCAAGGAACCGTGTGTTGGGCTGGGGGAACTAACAGGCACCAGCCATGTGCAGAGCAAGCAACTTGTCTCCTGTGCTATCTCTGCAGTCCACAGCTATCCCAGGCTTTGTTTTCCCATTTGACTCTGCTTAAATTTTATTATTCACCAGATTATTCTGAGACTCATTTTTAGTAGAAATCACTGGCCTAGATGATAAATTAGAGGTACAAATAAAGAGGAGGAATGAGAAAGCCTCAAAGTAAGAGATTCTTAAAACTTTTGGTCTATGGACCATTTTATGGGACCATTGAGAGAAATATGTCTCTTCAAGAGTGAGTGGAGATAATTACTTGATTTTTGATGAGACACCAATGAATGAAAGAATAAGAAAATGGCTAATAAGTGGAAAGTTATACGTAGAGAATATCTTTATTGTGTGTTTCTATTATATTTTTATACTTTTCAAAACACCATCATTCAAATTCACCATTGACAGAAATGAAGACCCTTTGAGAATATAGGTGTTTAAGTGATGCTGGTTTTAGTGAATGGTAAAACTCTAATGAAAATGTTTGTGTTCTAAGATTAGTCTCAATTAATTCTCTCTTACATTGGAGATTTTTGAGGATGTATAGCCAGGGAGACTATTCTTGAGTAACATCTCTTGGAGACCTCACTATTATACATATTTGTCCTCTGAGGAAAGAATATTTAATCTGATTTGTTCCCCACATTTCATTTTGCAGTGTAGTGGTCTGTATATGACTTGGAGGTGGGCGATGTTCAGCCTCATCAGCAGTGCTCAAAACTTACTCCTGATTTTGTGCTCAAGGAATACTCCTGGCAGTGTTCTAATGACCATGACAGTGCCAGGTATTGAACCCGTCTCAACCTTGTGCTAGACAAGCACCACAGCCCCTGCTTCATTTTGTTGGAGCTCTATCCTGAGTTATATTTCCATAGTGTTTGGAAAAGTCTGTTTTATATTTTAATACATTGCTGTGTAGCATAAATGGCTCTTTTCCATTCTCTGTGCCTCCAACATTTCTGCTCTGCTGGTGGAAATTCCTTTTGTTTCCCAAAGCCTGCTTCTTCCTCTTGTTTTTCCATTGGAAAGTTTGATTCATCTAAAATCTATACATTATTTCACAGACATCAGTAGCTTTTTTCCGGGTTAAATTATTTCACGGCATTGTTTCATTGAAGGCTTCAGATTACCTTCTGACACATATTGGCAGAAGGAAGTACATTTTTTCCATTGGGACAGAACTTATTTTTATTAGAGAAAAGAACAACTGAATTGAATTTCTGTCTCATATTTCCTAGCTGTGGCAAATAAAGGCATCTACTGCTTTAAATGACAATTTACCTTTCTACGAAAATTAAGCATCTTTTAACCCCTCCTTGACTCTTTTCCTTCGCTTTTACTGCTTCCACCCCAGTTATGTTTCCCCTTCATCATCTCCCTCCCCATCCCTCTCTAGCATTTCATCTTCACCCCTCCCCCACATATCCTTATTCTTCTTTCAACTTCCCCATTCTTCGACAAGTGTCTATCCCACTTTTTTTCCCTATTCATTTTCACTTTTCTCTGTCCTTGCTTCCCCCCTCCCCCCCGGACTTATTCTATTTTGATTGGCTTATTTTATCATCCTAGCCGAGCCCTCCCCTCCCTTGGGTTTAAGAGTTTTAATTCCAAATACCACTTATCCCAGAGTGTATAAATCAGCGACCTGAAAGGAAAGAGATAAAAATAAGGTTTGGTTTAGTGCTCTTTCTTTTTTCTGCTAGGAATTTTACAGACTCAAATGGAAAGGACACAAGCTATGTTTGTTTTATTACTTACCTAAAGAAATGGGGAGAGGAAGACAAACCAGCATGGTGCTATATCCCCAGCAAGAGATGTGTAACTTTGGTTGGGCAACATACTTTTCTATCCATTCTAGATATCTCATCTGTCTGCCTAGAGTTCCATGAACTGCATTACTATATGATTATTGCTATAATATTATTTTACATGTCTATAAATTTTACATATTTTACATATGTCTATAAATTGCAGAGCTGTAACCTGGTATATATCAGCACACTAGCTCCTCTAAAGAACTCATTAGTCAGTGGCCTAAACATTGATCAGAAGAATTCTTAGCTGCTGGGAAGACAGCAGGGTTAGCAGGGCTGTCTTGAGTAGTATCATTCAAGACAGTATAGGCGTTCTGGAGTAGTATCATTCTGCAGGATGCAAGTTCAAGTAGGGCTGGATGATTTCAGAGAGTAGAACAGAGGGATTGGAGAGTATGTTTCCCATGGATGGGGAAAGAGGGAAAAGGAGAGGTAAAGAGACATTTTCTCAATTCAAGAGCGTCAGTGCTGGAGGCTCCTTGTCTTGTGAGTGTGTCCGCATGTGGGAGAGGGCAGCTTTGCAAAGGACAGCTGGGCAAGGCTCTTCCTTATGTTGGGATTATGAGGACTCTGAATAAAGAGAATTAAAACTGAACTAACTAGGGCAACCTCTAACCAGGCTCAGCTCTTCAGAGTGGCTACAACCTTGCATTAAGATGAGCTTTTGTAGAAGTAGTTCCCGAGGCTTCTGAAATCAGGTAGTGCAAGTAAGCTCAGATTAAGTTACTGGACAAGTCACTGTCACTGTCATCCCGTTGCTCATTGATTTGGTTGAGCGGGCACCAGTAACGTCTCTCATTGTGAGACTTATTGTTACTGTTTTTGGCATATCCAATAGGCACAGGTAGCTTGTCAGGCTCTGCCGTGGGGGCACGATACTCTCGGTAGCTTGCCGGGCTCTCTGAGAGGGCCGGAGGAATCAAACACGGGTTGGCCGCGTGAAAGGCAAATGCCCTACCCACTGTGCTATCGCTCCAGCCCACTGGACAAGTAGGATCTCTAAATAAGGAAGAGTAGGGCTCCAAAACAAAAATTGGGGCATCTCATTCTTGGTCTGACTTTATATTCTTTCTACCTGCTGCCATCCACTAGGTGTCATTATGGAGGGCAATTACAAAAAAAAAAAAAAAAAGGATGAAATGCAAAAATCCTCAGAAATTTCCTATAGGAAAGAATGCAGCAGTCTTGGGGCAAGCAGGCATTTTCTATGCCTGATTTAACCAAACACTTTTAAGCCACACTGTGCTAAAGACAGCACTGACTGCTATGCTATAGCCTCTTAGTCTTAATGGCGCTGCCACCTCCGCTTCGCTGGGAAGCTTCAGAACTTGTTTAACCATGGGTGTAGTAATTGGACTCAATTATTCATTCCCAAGAAATGAACCGAGTAACTGGGAGTACATGGGGTAGAAGTGGGAGGTCATCGCTTCAGAACTGACAAGCAAGAAAAATCACATGCTAGGCTTCTTGAATATAAGGAAACATAAGAGTATTTAAGGGAAGACCGAATTGTCCTCTGTTTTGAACATTTTATTCCATCTCTAATTAAAAAAAAAAGATATCAGGGATTGTGGGAAAGGTAGGAAGCAGAACTGGGAGGGTGAGAGCGTTGTGCATGGTATTTGCTCAGCCCATAATGAATTGAGGTCAGATTTATACTCATTACAAATATTGAGCTGAATTCTGGAGTTAGAAAATATGTAATCTGCTATGTAAGTCTACTCAAAAAGATGTCAGGATTCTCATTTGTAACATGATGTGTGTGTGAATGTGTGTGTCTGAAACTATAGCAATGTGAAGAAAAACACATATTCCAGGAATCTTGTCAATTACCATGAGATGAAATAGAAAAAAAAAGTATTCAAAGGCATACTGAAAAAAAAAGACTAAGCTGTCATTCAAATAAAAGCATTTCTATAATTTTCTAAATTCTACCTTTGGCACCTCCTACACGAAGTCCATTGATCCTATGCCCTATCTTTTGCTTTCAACCTTCTACCTCTTTATCAAAGAACAACAGCTGCCTCATTTGAGGAATGAATATTTGATTGATGGACAGGAGACAGTGTCTGTGTATATATGCATATATATAAAATACCATATATAAAATATATCTATAATATATATGTATAGTATTTTCATTAGAAGAAAAATGATGGGTTCATTTTGACCAGATTCTTTCAAGTGAGGGACCATAAAAAGAACAATCATTAATGAATATTAAAAATATATGTAATTCATGTATCTAGGAGTGAATTCATGACCTTTCTTATTCTCTACGGGAGTCAAACATGAATGATATGAAGCTAATTGTTAGAAAAAGGGAAAAATGTTGCCAAAAAGTTAATGCTTAAATACATGACTGAGACAAGAATACAAGATTGGAGTAACTGTAAAGTTGACTAGAGATAGAGTTGGAGGATAGGAACAAAATAAGAAAAAATCTATCTAACATCAGGCTGGATAGGGATTCAGTTAACAAAAGTGAGGGGTAGAAAATAAATAAATGAACCAATAATTCGAGAACAAGTTTTTATTCATAAACAAATGCATGTATGACTTATTGTAAATGCGCCCCAGGGCACTTTTGTTTACTTCATCAGCATTTCTAACCAGATTTGAAATGCCTTTACAGACAGATTAATCAATAGCAAATACATTAAATGACTATTTACTGGGAGCCTCTCTGTGTAATAAATTTGAGGGTCCAGAGTTACTGAGAACATTGGGATTTCCAGAGATGAATCAACATTTTGGAGAACATACTAGTCATGAGACATTTAGAAACTGGCAGGGCCAATGCAACATATGCCGGGACATCTCCGTAGCATGTGAGGAGCCATGAGGAAGAGAACACTGCGTACAAGGAAGGCCATGGGGACTGTGAGTTCCTGAGAGAATTAGGGAGCGGTAAATAGAAGAAGTGCCAGTTGACCAGGAAAAGGATTCAATGGTGAGGAACTGAGTATTTATACAATGTTATCAAAATGAAACAAGAAATTGGAGGATATATGGGAATCTCTGGGAAACAGTGTTCTCTGTAAGGGCAAGGCTGAAAATAAAAGTTGCAAAGGTAAGTTCAGGCTGAGTTATAATGAATGTAATGACTGATACTCAGAGTTTTACTCTACAGTGAATAAGGAGTTGGTGACATTGTGTGTGTGTATAAGAGAGAGAGAGAGAGAGAGAGATGGTAATACTACAATTAAAACCTCACATCAAATCAGAAATATTAATCGAGCTATTAATCGTCAAATATTTATTGGGTGTTTACTCATTGCAAGATGCTATGTTAAATTCCAATGAGACAACAGAGGGAATATATCACATAATCCCCACCTGAAATCTTACATTCTGGATGAGAAAACGAATGCCGGATTAAAAAAAAAATGGATAGTTGATTATTGAGCTATAGTATAATCAATGCTGGATAAGAAGTGACATTCTTTTGGTTTCTATCGGGTGTAATCTGGAATTTTCCACATTCTAATCGTCTGCTCCAACGTTGTCTCTTTGTTCACAGTCTGTAATCTGTTTGCACTGAAGTGCTGCTTGTGGAAGGGAAATCACAGAGCAAATGCGAGTGCTGCGAAACCACCACCCCGAGAGGCTTTGGAAAGAAAATCTCCCTAAGTCCCCTTCTCCCCCAGCTGTGAAGTGCATTTAGCCGAATAGAGATTCTTTGTTTGTCTCAATGATTAATTGTATCTTGCACTGTCCTAGAACCTGATATTTAATTATCCCAAAATGCTTTATGAATATAGATTATGTGTCTTCAGGATCATGTGAGTGGGCCAGGGATGTTTGTTGAATGATCTTTTCTCTAATCAATGTAAATGTTGCCAGAGACAGGCAAAACCTTCCTCATTGTCTGACTTTGAGACGTAGCTATATGCAGAGTGGGGTGGGAGACACGCCACGACAGGGAGCCTTGTATCTCAGGCCACAACAATTCATGCAACTGACTGCTTATACCAGTCTCCTCGGTCATTTAAGTGTGCATGCAGTCGCACGTCAACACACATACATCTTTAGTAATATGCACAGCATGCTGTGCGTTTTGTTTTTGTTCTGTGTCTTGCTAGTTTTGTTGTATTTCTTCATATTTGGAGAAGGGAACCACAAGGAAATGGACCCGTGTTGGTAGAAATATTGAATCTCTCTCCTTTTTTTGAAATATCACTATCACCCCCTTAAGATAACCTTGTCAACCTCACTATCAGAACTTTGCTAAGTTCTGCCCATAAAGGAACTTCTGTGTTCAGCCATTTTACTCTTTAGCCATTTCCTATTTTAAAAAAATAGGAATTAAGAATCTTTTATGGACTAGAATCCCACTGTTAACTCTACAACATTATGCTCCCGTCAGATAGTAGAATCAGATTGTGTTCTTATCCAGGTAACTTCGAAAGACGACTAACTGGGATATGGAACTTAGCCTGAGGCCACAGGACATAACACGTGTAAAGTTAGGACCTATACTTTGATATGGGTTAGATTTCATCGCTTTGTACAGAATCCACTGGGCTAATTGCCTACAGGCAAATAAGGAACTGAGAGTTGATGTATTAGATTCTGATGAAGGCGGTGGATGTCTTCTGAAAATAGCTGCTTCCCTCACAACCTTTCCTCATATTTTTGCTTCTTATGGGAGGTTCTTCCTTGTCATTTTCAGATGCAGACCAAACCAATCTTAAAATTGGCAAAGACACAACCCCCACATCTGGAACATATTAGTCTGCCCCAAAGAACTCAGCCCATGAACTGCTAGAATTTAAAATACACTCTTTGAAAATTCAATTCCTTCCCTAACTCTAGTGTTTCTACAGGTATGTGCTTTCTGGACTAGCAACGGCATTGCGCGGTATTGTTGAGTGTAGAAAAGGTTTGTGAATATGTTGTGGGCTGACAGATGTTCTGTACCTCTCTATCTCCCCAGCTGCATCAGATCTAACAGCCTGAAAGTGATTTCCCTTTATGATATTTCATACCACATTGCAAATCTAAATTGAGGCCTGTTTCCTAAATACATTTAAATATTAGCTGAATATAAAAATGTGAATACAGCCAACAATCCATGAATACGCAAGTGCATTTCAAAACATTCTTCACCCCGAGAATCAGAAAATGGCATATCTGGGACAAGTGAAGATGGATACAAAAGACCAAAACGCAAACATGCTTTTCTGTATAGCTAAGAGTTACTAGGATGTCTATCAGCGTAGTACCTGGGTATTTTGTTGAGAAACATTTATCCTCTTTAATGATGATAAACTCAGGAATATACAAGAACAAGTGAGCTAATTTATAAATAACGGGAATCTCATCCATAATGGCCAGTATCTGGAGGCCATTATGTAGATGCATCTAGATCATTAAGTTGCAAGGTTGGCAACATTACAAATTCTTTATCCATGTGCAGAGACTGGGAGAGAGTGGATGAAGGGAAGAGGAGTTAAGACACAGGTGTTCTTAAAAAAAATGTCCTGGGAACCTCCCAATTTCAGATTTGACAGTATAAGTAATTGCAGTGCATTGCTGCTCTTCAAAACCAAGGTCTTGGCTTACAGACCGACTGATCATGTGTATATCTTCTTTATAGAAACCCAATCTAGGATGAAAAAGGTCTGGATATATTTCATAAAAATCACATTTTTATGATATCATTTTGTCTTTTGTTATGTAAAATTTCTTACTTACCTAGTTGCCAATGATGCAAACAAATCCATGCTGATTTGCTTTATAAGAAACATTTGCTTGATATAGATAGAAGTCAATCATGAGGGCATCTGACTCAAAGGAAAGGCTAATTCCATAATTCCCTTTTGCTTTTTCATTAAAAAAAATGTGCGCTATTTTTTTCTTCTGTTGAGATTATTATCAGTACACTCAACACAGAAAACAATGGGTTTTCTTATTAGCCCTCAATATAGAACAGGTTACATAAGTAAATATTTGTTAATGGAATGATTTATTTTTTGTTTTGTTTTGTTTTAGGGAACCATGCCTGGTGATAGTCAGGAGTTATTCCTGGCTCTCTGCTCTGGAATTACTCCTGGCAGTGCTTGGGGGACCAAATGGAGTAAACCAGCAAGGCTGCATGCAAGGCGAAGGCCATACCCACTGTACTATTGTTCCAGTCTCAAGTGGAATGTTTCTCAATAGGCATGATATAATCATTGTTCTCTTTTTTTTGTGTTTTGATAATCATCCAAGGAGAAAAAAATGAATAAAACCTATAAATTGAGAAAATTTAATTATTTTTATTTCTGTCATTTAAAAATTTTATTTCTCTTACTTCGTTGGAAAAAAAAAATTCACCAAGATGAAATTCACTTTAAGAGCTTATAATGTTTTATTCTCTTTGAAAAAGGAATAAGTTTTTCTTTTTTACATACAGAAAAGAATTTATAGACACTGCTGTTCTTCTGTCACTTGTTTTCGTGTAGTTTGCATTTCTGTAGGATAGATAAGAGCAGCTGTATTTGTATTTTGAGAATGCCCAAGTGAAAATAGCACTCTTTTTTTATGTTGCTCTTCAAGTTTATGTTAAAAGCTCGAAACATAGTGGTGAATAAATAATTGATTTTGACCTCACTGTGCTTAAGTCTATGGCAGATACTCTACTCTGTGATATGAAGATACTGTTAAAACCTTCTTTGAAGGTGTTTAAAAGACCTAAATATGTAACCAGATAACTAGCCTTGAAGAGCAATGTGCATACAATATGGTGGTGGAGATGACAAATATTCCCAACACTCAGAAGAAGATTTTTCAAATCAAGCAAGACATTCAAGGAAGAATGAATGTCTTCCTTTCTGGGGGAAATACATGGCCTGACTCAGATTCTGGGGGGGCTTTTGATTCACTCTATCACTGTCACTGTCATCCCGTTGTTGATCCATTTGCTCGAGCGGGCACCAGTAATGTCTCCGTGGTTTTGGCATATCGAATACATCATGGGTAGCTTGACAGGCTCTGCCATGAGGGCGAGATACTCTCGAAAGCTTGCCGGGCTCTCTGAGAGAGACGGAGGAATTGAACCCAGGTTGTCCTTGTGCAAGGCAAACGCCCTACCCACTGTGCTATCACTCGAAGCTTTTGATTACAGGAGAAAAAAACTGTGGATAGGAAGTAGGATACAAAGCTGTGTAATGTGTATGGATAATGTGGAATAGAGCATATCCAGGGTGTCAAACAGATCACATCATTAGAGGAACTGATATGGGAGGGAAGTATGAGAAAACTTTGTTTGACATGGTTTGGAACTAGATGGTGAAAGACTTTAAAATAAACTCTTCAGGAGTTTGAACATATAGGCCACAGAAGTCCACAAAAGGTCTTCTTGTTTGTTTTTCTTTTCACTAAACCAAAAGTAAATGCTTTGAAATTATGTATTTCGGAGCTGTTAGGAATCAGTGCAACCATCAACTTCTAATTCTTGTTCTCATTTGACAAAGTGGCATACCAACCTGGAAAGGTATTATTTCCTCTGCAGCATTCTAACTCCCTTGCCAAGGGAATGACTGCATTCTTTCAGCTAAGGTGTTGAGATGGTTTTGCAATCTGACCTGGACAAACCAGGTTTTCGCAAATCAGAGCCTAAACTTATTCAGCTTGGACAAATTTATGGATAACTTTGATTACTCAAAGTCTGGCATTGGTCAGAGGTTGATTTACTGGTCATCCTGCTAAATTTCTGTGCTTTTTATAATTGTGATATATAAGGATAAAATGAAGTAATAACACTTTGCTCCCTCACATGAAATCCTTCTTACCCATCTGTTCTGATGTCTCTGTAACAATATTATGAAGTTATATTTGACATGATGATCCAATGATGATCAGGGTGATTCTCAGAGCAGCAATTTTTGTCTTATCTCCTGCATTCCCTTTTACTTCCAGACACTGTGTGAGTTAGAGCTAGGTAAGCATTATTTTCTTTTTTAAGTACATTAAGGATGGGTAGTGGGCAGCCAAGGGGATAAATTAATTGTCTGCTTAATGCAGCTGAGTGCATTATCTTACCCAGAAGTGAAAATCTTTAGCTCCAGGTAGCAACACAATGGGAAAAACCAAATATCTACTTCTAAGAGAATAAAATACCTAAGAATGGGACAGTTAGACAGGTGCTAGATAAAGTGAAATGTTTAATATGTTGAAATAGCCACTGTCACTGTCATCCCATTGCTCATCGATTTGTTCAAGTGGGCACCAGTCTCCATTGTGAGACTTGTTACTGTTTTTGGCATATTGAATATGCCAAGGGTAGCTTGACAGGTTCTGCCATGTGGGGCAAGATACTCTCAGTAGCTTGCTGGGCTCTCCAAGAGGGTCGGAGGAATCCAACCCAGTTTGTCCGCTTGTGAAGCAAACGTCCTACCACTGTGCTATCACTTCAGCCGATTGAAATAGTACATTGACCATATTTTGAACAGTCCTTTACTCTTGTGGCTCTTTTCTGGCCATTTTATGCCTCAGAAGTGGACTGCACTCTCTGCCCTCAAACACACTTTGCTTGTTTCAGCAAGCACCTCTCTCAATGTTCTCTAACGTTTGGTCTGTTTTCGTGCAGCAAGATGTTGTACTCACCAAGGATCCTTTCCCCCTTTGCTCTATTTATCTGTCACCCATTCTTGAATGCATGGCCTTCCCGGATGCTTTCTGTATATAAATTATCTCTCTTGTCGATGGGTTCACATCTCAACCATGCACAGTGGTTACAGTCTATGAGGTACCACCATCTGCAATTCCATTTTATATAAACATTGTCATGCCTGGATGCTCAATGGAATCAATCATGCAGGGATTCATTCCATTTTCTTCTCCTCTCCCACACCTCCTCTCTTTGCTCCTCTCTTCCTTTCTACTCTCCTTTCCCCTCTATTTTCTTATACTCTCTTTTCTTCCCTCCCTCCCCCCGCCACCCCAACCTACCTTCCTTCCTTCCTTCCTTCCTTCCTTCCTTCCTTCCTTCCTTCCTTCCTTCCTTCCTTCCTTCCTTCCTTCCTTCCTTCCTTCCTTCCTTCTTCCTCCTCCTTCCTTCCTCTTTCTTCCTTCCTTCCTTCCTTCCTTCCTTCCTTCCTTCCTTCCTTCCTTCCTTCCTTCCTTCCTTCCTTCCTTCCTTCCTTCCTTCCTTCCTTCCTCCCTCCCTTCCTTCCATTTTTTTTTCCACAACAGGAGAACACTGTTGTAGACTGTACCTGATCTGGACACTCAGATGCAATTAGTTCTGGGGCCAGAGTTCCGGGGGGCCAGGGTGTAAGTCTATTCTGGGGAAAGTGTAGATGATCATCCTCAGCCTTTTCAACAGCCCAGACTGGCCAGAAAGGACATAGCAGCCTGCAGGAAAGAGGAGCCCTGGAACCTACAGCAGGACATTCTCCCTCGGAGAAAGCTTCAACAGAGATGCTGACCGCCCAGTCTTCTGAGGAAGGTCTCTGAAACCCTCTTCCTAGGACTCCTGTCAAACTGATGTAGGCAGACAGGCAGATAGGGAAGGTCTCTTCCCAAGGAGATGGACATAATAGCTGAAGTTGCAGAAAACAGGAACTAAGGCCTGATAAGACCCTCACCTGGCACCAGCAATGGAGGAGGAGATTGGACCCTCCATTTTTCATCGAGGAATTTTGGAAATTGAAGAAGATGCCTCGAATACACTCGGACCTCTCCCGTAATCCAATTAACTTTAGTGACTCAGCCCAGAGAAGACTCAGAGCATTCCAGACCAAGACTTGCCAAGAAGATATTCCATGAAAGCCATCTTGAACAAAGAAAGGGTGCACATATGCTGCCTGAGCCCATCACAGCTTGCGCCCACGAGACCGGGCACTTGCGGTGCCTGAGCACATGTGTCGCCCGCATCTCCGCTCTTAAGTCGTGTACTTTCATGCTCTCCTGTCTAGTGCAGGGATGTGTGTAGGGGCTCTCTCCGCCCTTGGAGAAGCCCAGGTTCTCTCTTGAGCTCAGTACTCTCAGCTCCCTCTCCTACTTTCTCTTCCTCCTTCCCTTCAAAACTTCCAAATAAAATCTGTTTGGCTTCACTGCTTGTCTACTCCTGAAATTCTTTTCTGCCAGGCGAGACAAGAACCCAGTCACCCTGGGTCCCGGGTGGCGGAAGCGGATGGGGAGAAAGTGACCGTCTTTCTCCTCCCTGCGTCACATAAGTCAACCGTGGGGCCCACCCACACCAGAACCCCGTGTCCCACCGCTCTCCTACCTCGGGGAGACTCTTGAGAGCATTTTGTGAACGGGAAGAACGCAAAGCAGCTTCCCCACCTCAAAGGCCTTGCTCGGGCCTGGTCTTGATGTCAGAGCATTTGCAGCTCTGGTGCAGTTTCTGGGAGTCCTCCTTGCTTCTCCCCCTGCTCAGCTCTGCGGGACGGAGGAGGGGAGAGGCCCCTCTCTGCATATGCGCCCCGACGTGCAGAAGCAAACGCCAAAACGCATTACCAAGAAGAGCTCAATTAATTGATGCCTCGACCGTAATGACCTTAAGACACAGAAGAATTATATATGAATTTGTTTCCGGGCGTAGAGCCCCGCAAAGTTAACGCGTATAGGAGACTGGGCTCGCCGCTCTCCCGCTGCGCGGGTGCGGGAGGCGGCCGCGGGCCGGGCCGGGCCGGGCCGGGCGCGATCGGGCCCGAGCCCCACTAGATGGCAGCGTGGCCTCAGGGATGCGCTCAAGACGCCGCCGCGCGCCGGCTCTGCGGGCGGGATTCGACACACTCAGAAATCGACAATTTTGCTCATGTTGTTCATTTGGAAATTATATTTAACTTATTTATTTACATGGGCACATACATAACGTGTATATTTACAAACAAATAAGCCTACCCTGTCCGAGGTAAGCGTGTGGAAGAAACCACGCGTGCCCGGCGCCAGCCTGGCTGACTTCTCCAGGGGGGTACGTGTGTAGGGGTGTGTGTGTGTGTAAGGGGGGGGGATTTTCCGCGCTCTGCAGACCCCACGCTGTGCTCCACGCCGGCACCCCCCCAGTCCCCTCTCCCCAGCTCGTCTTATTGATGTTGGGCAGGTGGGGAGATGTCTTTGAAAGTCAAAGGGCATAATCCCTTCCAGGAGGGAAACTGTTATTAACACAAGGGTTGGTCAGTAAGGGATGCTTAGGGTGGGGGGGAGGCGGTGGACGGCGGGGGGGGGGGCGTGGGGGGAGAAGGGCTGTTAAACATCACCAGCTTGCATTCAAACCTTCTCAGCCAGGAGATTGAAAGTAAACCCAGATTAGAGATTTGGGTTTTATTCAAATCTGTTCTCCCATTTCCTCTCCCTGGTCCTCTGTCTCTCTCTGACTCTTCGACCTTCCTGCCTCCACTCTTCTTTGTTCCTCTTTCTATCAAAACTCCCTCCTCCATCTCTCCCCCCACCCCCTCTAGTTCTCTTCCATCTGCATGTCCACACTTTCTGAATTTCTGGAGGCTTCCTCCCTCTCGGAATCTGATGCTGCGGAGCCGCCGCCTCTGATCCTGATTCCCTTTCATGCAGTCCCTTCCTGTTAATGAATTGTTCAAATTTCAGAAGGAGTGGCGGCCCTGCTCTTCTCTGCTCCTGGACACTGCAGCTTGCAAGCGCCTTTCCCTCAGAACAGTTTATCAAAGGCTACTTCCTGTCTGCAAAGAGTTATCAAGGGTGAACACATTCAGGATGCAGGGTATTCCTTGGTCCTCCCAGTCCCCCCTCCCCCCTCACTCCCAACTCCCTCGTGGAAGTCCAGGTAGGTTTTTTGGGGGGAGGCAGACAGCGCATGGCAGAGAAAAACAGAGACTCCAGCCTTCTAGAATGCCTGGCCTTTGCAGGTGTCTGCAGTGGAAAGATTTCAGGGAACTCATGCAAGCAGAGACCTATTTAATTGCGTCTTCAGAGTGAGATTCTTAGAAGCATCTGGTTTCAGTGACCTGACAAACCACCCTCTACCCCAAATGGTAATTTTTAAGCATATTTTCCTTGCAGAGCCAATTAAGGTCATCTTTCTTGGTTGTCCTCTGTCCAGTTACACAAATCGGCATTTGTGGTTGTCTGTTACTTCTTACATTTTGATTGTAAGATGCTAAACCAATGGAATAAAAAGTGATCAGTAGATTGCAGTCTGGACAAAACTGACTTCTCATTCCTTTGAGTCTAGATGTAGGATATGCAGGCAGCTGCATGTAATTCTACTTAACATGTACAGATATGGTTATGACCCACTTTGGTATATAATATAAAAGCACACACTCTTCTGGAAAACATAATGACTTATTTGACCCCACCCATATATATTTTAAATATTTTCAATGGGGATATATAGCTATTCTCAACTTGATATCATTCTCTATTACATTGCTAAATTGTTGTTCACAGTGGTATATATTAAGCACTTCATATTCTAAAGTTCTTTCCAATTTTTTCATGAAAAGTTACACTCAGTTGGAGTTTCTTTGTTCAATCTTCTGCTCCATATTTAATAATAGGAAACCTTTATGTAATACTCATAATACTTTCAATTATATAGGAGTGGTGTTAAAACAGAACATCCCATTGCTCGAAGATTTGGGTGAATTAGAGTGGGGCTTTTGGAAAAAAAGCATCAGGCCTTCCCCACACTATGTAGAGCTGGGTTGTCAGCCCAGAGAGACTTTGTGCCCGAAAGCATGTTTAGGAAAAGGCATGAGTCCTTGGTTTAGGCAAAATAAAATGGCACCTAGAGTTTGGAGCTAGGAGAAAACAGTGAGACCTTGAATATTTGTGTACTTGCCTAGGCTTTCAAAGAGCAGGCTTTTCTTGTTTGCCCATTAAAGGAAGATCTTCAAATCAGACCCCCTTGGTGAAGCATGCACTGCTGGGATGCAGCTAGCTAAGACGCCACTCCTAGGAGCTGCCCCTGGCCACAGAGATGAACCAAGAGAGTCCAGGTGGGACGCAGGAAGTAGCCATGCACCTGATTTCTGAAAGCGAAGCTGTGTGGGAACCCAGAAGGCCACAGGCAGCACAGGGCCCTGAGAGTAGAGCCACAGAGCTGTAACTCGGAGAGGACCGTGTCAGATGCCAAGTCCTCTGCTACGGACAGAGGGTTGCTGTGAGAAGATTCTGGAGCAGAGCATGCTGGGAGAGAGCGTTTGTAGGGCTCCAATGAAGAATGCTAGCTTCCTCCCTCTCCACTTTTGCTTTGTCTCAGGGACCCAGAGACTCCTGGGAAGAAGCAGGTACTTCATGAGCAATAGAGAAAAAAGCAGAATCCATAAACCCAGGACCCCAGAACACAGATCCTACATGGCGTGGTCCTAAAAAGCCTCTGTATTGCTGTAGCACTGTCACCCTGTTGGTCATCGATTTGCTCGAGTGGGCACCAGTAATGTCTCCATTGTGAGACTTGTTACTGTTTCTGTCATATTGAATATGCCACAGGTAGCTTGTCACGCTCTGCGGCGCGGGCGGGATACTGTCGGTAGCTCTCTGGGCTCTTCGAGAGGGGCGGAGGAATCAAAACTGGGTCGTCAGCCACATGCAAGACCTACCCTCTGTGCTATCGCTCCAGCCCAAGAGACATAAAATCAGCAGGATTTGGTGCAGATGTGCCTCACAATACTTTACACTCAATATTCAAATCCTTTCTTCCATTTATTTTTCACTTTCATTTCCTTCTCTTCCACTCCCTTTTCCTCTTATAGTCCTCTTAATATTAGGTTTTTCCTATTAATGTCTGTGATCATTAATGAGAAATGCATGCTGGAAATTTACAGATTGAAAAATTATAGAGTCCACTTAATTTCTTTCTCCTTCTTAGTATTTTCTTTAATGTAGAGATGCTGAGCATCTCAAAACTAGATAGGTACTGACAATTTATAAATTTGTGCCCTTACCACAAACCTCAAAGAAGTTCTCTAGATTATTTTAGGAGAATCTTTCTTTCTCAGCCAATACTGGACACATTTAGAGATCTAAGAAAAAATAAATTGTTCTCCTCCTGGCCTACTGTGGCATATTTCCTGTTGTTAGGTGAATAATTGAGCAGTTTATTTTAATCAGGAGCTCTTTGCAGAGGGGGGTGCTGGAGAGGGTTAATTGCTAAGGTAAAACAACTACAGGGGTTCAGCTTACTGGGGTGCTAATTGGGTAACAGGTGAGCATAAATAGTGTGGAGAAGCAGAAAATTAGAACATAGGAGGGAAAATGTAGATGTTAAGCTTCACAACCCTTATAAATGTACTTAAATTATCAGTGCTGCAAACTGCGTGGGAAGCTGTTTTCCCTTCAGATATTCCAGACTGCAGTGTTACTCCTTGGAGTCGCTTAGGCAGGAGAGATGGATTTTCTGATGAGTCAGGGACTTGAACTGGATCAAATGCTGAGCCTCCGGCTTTCACCCTCATTGCTGAGTTGCAGGTAAAGACAACTAAAGGGATAACGAGACTTATTTCCCTGATGACATAACCAGGAGGTGCTGGGATTGCCCCATTTTGTGTGGAATCCATGTCTATAAATGCCTCGAGAAGATTCAGGGATGTTCATCTCCCACATGAATGCGAGGTTTAAACCCTAAGCTGTGGGAGAAAAGAAGTGAGGTGGTTGGTTCCCATTTTTAGATGTATTGAGTTGAAATCTTAGATCTTTTCTTCCCTAGATAGAGAAGCAAAGGACATATCAACAGTTCCCATATTGGCTGCAGGTGAGACTCCCTCAGTAAGTGTCTAAAGCACCCTCTACTCAGGCTGCACCTCAGAGTAATTAAATTAGAATCTCCGAAAATGAGACTCGCACATATACCAGTCAAGGTTGGAACAATCCAGGTGATTTTGATGAGCGTGTGGAGAAGCAGGGATTTGGTGGGTATTTGGGGTATGAATGGTGTGGGAGACAAGACAAATTTAAAAAGTGGCATCTCTCCCGCAACTCTGAGATATTGTGTGATTATTTTGCATTTGATGGAATGCCTTTGGATATTGATTTAAAAAAAGTAAGGCTGTGTGCTGAGCTAGAGAGTGATTGAAAGATGATATAATTCTTTTTTTTTTCTTTTTGGGTTCCCCCCCACCAAGGTTGGGGCTGGAGAGATAGCACAGTGGTAGGGCATTTCCCTTGCATGTAGCCGACCCAGGTTCGATTCTTCCATCCCTTTTGGAGAGCCCAGCAAGCTACTGAGAGTATCCCGCCCACATGGCAGAGCCTGGCAAGCTACCCGTGGTGTATTCTATATGACAAAACCAGTAAAAACAAGTCTCACAATGGAGAAGTTATTGGTGCCCACTCAAGCAAATTGATGAACAGTGGGTCTACAGTGGTACAGTGCTTTTTGGGTCACACCCGGCGATGCACAGGGGTAACTCCTGGCTTTGCACTCAGGAATTAACTCCTGGCAGTCTGGCAGTGCTCATGGGACCATTTGCGATGCTGGGAATTGAACCCGGGTTGGCCACGTGCAAGGCAACGCCCTACCTGCTTTACTATCGCTCCAGCCCCAGAAGATGATATAATCCTTCTGCTTTTTACTCTGGGGAAAAATAAGAATTAGGAACTAGAGAAGAAGGGTCCTGTATCAGATAATGATTAGGAACCACTATCTCAAATTTCTAATCTGATCACTGGAGAATGTTGCCTATTTAGTAAAGTAATTGCTTCTATGAAATAAACAGATGCCACATCCTGTTTAACAGACTTATAACTCCATCAGTCTGTGGTGGGTGCTGTATTTGAACTTTATGAAATCCAATCATTTTTTCAGTATTGTTTATTTCCTGTTTGGCGGCTGGTTATTAGTTTTTATTAACTGTTTGTAGCTAATGGGAAAAATTACCACATGCCTGTTGTTTTAAAAATATTAGAAATACATATTCACATAAGTTTGGCCACCAAAAATCCAAAATTCAAAATTGTATAGGACATGATTAAGGGCCAGACTCTCTTCGTAAAGAATCCATTTCCTTTTACTACCACCATTTTTTAGTGACTACCAGCATTTCTTCTTTATGACTGCCATCACCAATTTTTTCTCCCTTTATATTACTTTCTAGAGGTGATTGTTTGATTTTCTTCAGTTTTCTTTTAAGGACACATGTGATTGCATTTATCTGACACCTGGATAATCCAGGTTAATCTCCCTTTTCCAAGACCCTCACTTTAATTACTTATCTAAAGACGTTTTAATGTAGGTTTATGAGAGATAGTAATCAAGGGGTCTTGGAGAAGTGCCAGATTAAAACACTTGCCTGGCACATGGCTAAACTCCAGTGTGAACTCCAGCTTTTCCAGGAGTGATTCCTCAGAGAAGAGTCAGGAGTAAGCCCTGGACATCATTGTGTGTGGCCCCTAAGCAAAACAAAATAAAATAACACAACAAGAAAACAAAAACTAAAGCAAAAACAACAGGAGTAAACACACACACACATACACACACACAAACAAACCACAAACACAAAACAAACACAACCCACAGCTTTGTAATCTAATCTTTACAGGTTAAAAGAATTAGGGCCTGGACTCTCTTGGACTAATTATTCTACCTACCTCAGACTCCATGAGCTCATATTAGTGCCATATAATGTAAGGTTAATGTATCTGAAATTTGTTCAGCACTTCTCTGTTTCTCCAACAGATGCTTTTACCTGCTTGGACACCCACCTGCTTATTCCCTTTGGCTTTGCCTAAATGAACGGAACAGAGAGTTGGAGGACTAATGGCAACTACTGAGTAGCAGGCTAAGAGTTGGCAAAGAAAAGAATGTGAGGTAATAGTGTTTGTTTATTTTTTCAAAAATGATCTTTTGCCAATAGTTTCAGCTTCATTTCTTAAAATATTCTTCGGTTGGGCTTCCTAACAACTTTAATGCATAGTAAATTGATTGACAAAGAAATATTTATGAAGCATGACTCTGTGAAAGACTCTAAGAATTGGAATGCAGAAATAAATTTGGGACCCTCTAATTCAGAGTACGCAATAATCTTAGTCCTTACTCTATTGTTTGGGCGAGCCTCACACATGAACGTACCAGCAGAGGAACCCAGGTGTTTGGGACCTGGGGCTGAGACATCTAAGCCTGCTTGGACCGGGACTGGGCCTCTTCCACCCAGATTTCCCATTTTCCGGTAGCCAGGCCGTAACACAATGGCAACATTCAGAGACCTAAAACCAAGGTCCTGGACCATTAGCAGCCGAGCATCATCTTAGATCCTATTTCTCTGTCTGGGATAACCTGGCAAGCTACTGAGAGTTACCTGTCCACATGGAAGAGCCTCGCAAATTCCCCATGGTGTATTCATATGCCAAAATCAGTAACAATTATGGGTCTCATTCCCCTGACCCTGAAAGAGCCTCCGATGTGGCATCGTTGGGAAGGACGAGTAAAGAGAGGCTCCTAAAATCTCAGGGCTAGGATGAATGGAGATCTTACTGAGACCGCTCAAGAAATTCAACGATGAATAGGATGATGATGATGATGATGATTACTTTATTTTTAACTGTCACTATATTAGTTGGTACAGATCACTTTCTTCTCTTTTTTCCTGACTTCCTACCTTCCCTTCCTTAAGCATCCATGAAAAATATGTTTAGGTTATTCTTTAACTGACATATATCCTTGTAGAATATGTGTTGTTCTTTTGCATGTATATACATTCAAAATGTATATTTACTTTTGTTGTAGCCATTACTTCTAATGACTGCATAATATTCCACAATTGTCATCAACTCCCTATTTCTTTTTGCTTTCTTCAGTCAAGAAACCTAACTTGTCCCCTGTCTCTTCTACATGCATATAATTATACTTATTACAGAGATTATGTTGAATCATAGACTATATGTTTTCTTAATTGGAGCAATTTGCCAGATTGCACTAAAAATAGCTCTAAGTCACTAACAGTTTACACTGACTGACGTCAATCTTTCTCTAACATTCCAGTAATATTGGTGCTATCTGGTTTTCTAACTTTTGCTACTTAACTTAGTGTAAAATTTCCTACCATTTAAAATTCTATTTTTCTGATTGATGTTGGATTTGAATGCTCATCTACATGCTTAAAGAGTTGAATTTCCACTGTTGTGAATTATCTGCTAATGTCTTTGGTTATTTTTATTTTGGTTCTTTGATTTTTCTTCATTGGTTTAGTAATTTATTTTCTACGATGTGCAGTACAGAAGAAGCTAGTCACTTATGACTATTTGATTAAATTTAACTAAAATAAAATTAAATAAAAACCAGTATTTAAAAAGTTACATTTAAAATGTTCAATAGCCACATGTTTTTATCCCATGGCTACTATGTTGTATGATGCATAGTACATTTTCATAGAATTTCCAGAGAATATTTTGCTGTAAGTTGTGTAGGACAGTACTGTAGAGATGTTGGTTTCTTGTCACATTTAGACATGGCTAGTATTTCTTTAAATCTGTCATCAATGTTTTCTGTGTTGTGGTAGATTAAAGATGGCTGTCCCTTCTTTGACTCTCTTAATGAGACATATAGATGTCCATTTTCCATAAACCTGACCCTTTGGGACAGGAAAGAAATAGCACTGTTTCTGGTTGAAAGACTTGGTAAATATTCAGTTTCTAAGTTTTGTGTGTTGGAACACTACAGAAATCATGAATCTCCATGTCAGAATTCTGGCCATTCTGAAAACCCCAAGCTAGAGAAGTAAGTAAAGGTGCTCTTATAAACTGCTCCAGCTGATTCCAGCTTAGCCTTCTCTACCCAAGCACAAGACATTTTAGTAAATGCGCTCTTGGATGAGTATTGTGCTTCATGCCAAAAAGTGAGTTTTGTCATTTTAGCAGGAAGTAGGAGAATAATTCAGTCACATGCCTCCTGAATTCATATGTACTCAGAATGCATGAAATGTGACTAAAAAATTAAAATATATAATATTTAGATAACACTCTTATAGTAGTATTAAGGTTTTTGATATTGAGGTTCCAAATGTCCATGTCACTCTGCCACTGTCCCTATTGTCACCTGTAGAATCCTCATTCACTATTTGTGGGAATTTAGTTCTGGTTCAGACTCCATCAAAAAAAGATACAGAGATTCTACCAAAAAGAAAAAGAATAGAACGTCTGTATTTTCCAGTGATTCCACTATTTGACATCTACCTGCAACACAAAATAATTAGTTAAAAAAATACATGCACATTTATGTTTATTTCAATGAAATAACAATAACCAGCATATGGAAACAAACCAAATATCCAGCAATTAACAAATACATTAAAATTATGATCTATTTAAAATTCGCTACATTTAAAAGAAATTGATTTTGCAGCAATAGATGATCTTTCATCATGAACTTATTTTTTGATGTGAGCAATGAAGCTTAATATGATTGTAGTTGTATCTGAATAATGCTTTTGTAGTAGACTGGAGTTTGGGTTATGCCTCTGCCCTTTGAATACATGAGACTTTATCATATTGAGTGTTAGATTAGCATTGTCTTCCTCTGTATAACTGAGTTAACTGCACATATCAACACTGATATGAGGGAGAAATGAGATGGCAGACTTAAACAAGACATCATGCCTGATTCTTGAGGGGATTCTGTTGTTGAAGAATGTTTAAGTATACAGCTATTGACAAAGATTGGATGGTCCACTCTGGTTGACTAGGTGGGGTGTGGTTGCCAGGCAAGTATCATAAAAAATTTAACTGTGTGTGAAGTAGAGTTCATATAGGAGTTTACTATACTACCCAAAGGTAAATAGCACCTGAGGTTAAAGTAGTTATGCCGTTTTGATATTGCCACAATTTCATTCATTTAATAACAAAATCAATCAATATACTTTACATGTTTGTATCAACAATATTTCTATGTGATAATATATCTATATAATGAAATTGATTTTCTCTCATACTCTTTATTACATTTGAATAAAATACATGGCTACTATTAATACAGTCAAATTTATAATCCTTTTCCTTATGGATTTTCTTTTCACATCTTGTTCACATATGTCTAACAACAATGCAGCACAAATCTGTTCCTTCAACATCTTCTAAGATTTACAACTTTGCCACTTATGTATCAGTTTTATATATACTGGGAATTTACTTAATATGTATGGTTTAAGATAGAGATTTTATTTTAGTTGGATAGGCAACTCATTCTTTCAAATTTATTTTATATTCCCACTGGGCCAGAAATAAAATTTTCCAATAGGAATAAGTATTTTATTTCTATCTATTCCTTAGTTTCACTGATATAATATATTGATTACTATGGAGATAATAAGCTGATTTTTGATAAAACTAATTTCTTCTTTTGTTGATCATTTAAAATTAAAAAGATTTACCTGAGAAGTTTTAGATTCACAATAAAATTGAAGGAAAGGTACAGAAAGTTTCCATATAATACCAGCCTACATGTATTTTTCTACAAACATTAACATTATTCTGCAGGAATAGTACATATCATACAAGTTACAAATGCCATGCATTACATTTTTGATGGTTATGTAATGACGGGGGAAAATACACATCACATCACATTGTTAAAGGGAAAAAACCCTACAGTATGCAAATTTCCTAATCTATTACAATTTGTTGGTAAATTGTAGTTAAATATAGTTCAAACCATGGAACAAGTCATTTAAGAATATTTACCACAATTATTTTGAGATAGAATCATAAACTATTTTCAGTTATTTTCATACATCTTATGAATCACTTTTTTTATGATGAGTACCATTCGTACAATCTGAAATGTCTGCACATCTCAGCAGAAAGAACATTCATCTTGAAAACTTGTGCAAAGAACTCCCAAGTAAAGAAGAAATCGTATGACTCAAATGCCTTGCAAAGTTGGACAGAGGAGTTAAAATATTGGCCTTGCATGCTACAGTTTGATCCTCAGCACCACATAAGTTTCCCTGAGCACAGCAAAGTATAATTCCTGAGCACAAAGTTGGGAGTAAGTCCTGAACCCAGCTGGGTGTGACCCAAAAAACAAAGCAAAAGGAGCATCATGCTTTTTTCTCTGTCTCTCATTTTGTCCTCTCACATCTGTCTCTTAGGCCTGTCCTCTCGGGCACTTGCATGTCTGATATTTTCTATAACTCTTATAATGGGACAGATTGTTGCAGAAAAATCTGTCTTATCTAGTAATCAGTTCTTCAGCTGTTCAAACTGTTTTGGGTTTTGACACAGTTGGATACAGGCAGATGTTGTAAGATTCTCTTACAGGACTGTGTCTGTCTTTATTCATGGCTCACTTTATATATCCTCTCTGTCTGCTACCGGGGTTTGACACCTATGAACAGTGATCATCTCACCTGAGTATGAGGTGTTGGGATTAGTTCTTTAGACAATGTTCTTATAATTCTATTTTCTTTGTTGTAAAGTCTCTGCTGATGTTGACTTTTGTATTCCTATAGGAATCAATACAATTTTTTTTAATTGTCTGACTTCTTAGTATGTCTCTGCTCTTGTTCCTTGTTCCAAGCAGAAATACCTGTGCTTATGGGATTCAGAGGTCACCGTTATATGTGTTGGTGGCGGTGGTGGTCATTCTCTTTCCTGAATCCAAATAAGTTGACCTTAGCTCCAGTCTTGAAATGTACATTGTGTTGTTCAGGAATACCCACAATCAAAGCAACTCTAACCTCAGTTCCTGACTTGCAGATGGAGATGATTGGATGTCAGGGACTGCTGATCCAGTGATTAAAGACCACTTTTGAAAGTCATTGCTTAATTACGTTTGCAGTTTTGTCATCGTGTTGATCTTAAAAACTAAAATTCCACATTATGAAAAAAAATCATGGAGATTCATTGTGCTTTGGAAAGACACTGGACCAGATGCCTGGAGGTTTCTATGTAATTTGTAATTTTCTTTCTTTTTTACTGTCCTTTGGCATATGGCTCATCTATAGTGTGCTATTCTCATTTTCAGACAAAATAAATGTATATACCTCTGAGGCTATTGGGATGTTAATGATCCTCTACTCATTGACTTGTTTGTTTGGATTTCTATTTCATAAAAATAAGTTTTTCTAGAGCCTCATGGATAGAGTATTGAAGGCTTAAAAAACATAATTCCTTCAGTGTCACTTCCTGACTCTACCTCTTGCCTTTGGATCAATAATTTACTCCCCTTATTACCAATTTATAACAAGATTAAGTTTTTTTTTTAATTCTTATTTCTATGTATTTTCTTAGCCCTAGTAAATATTCAAGATTGAAATTTTAGTCTTTCTTTTCTCTTTTTTCTATGTCTGCAGTAAAGTTTTTCTTATTATCAGAACCTGCATTTCTGCAGACATTAGGACACTTACAGAAGAATGAATAGAAAGGAACTTCTAGAAAATCTATTTTAAAAATGTTTCTTCTTTTTTGCAAAACCTTTGTATATATTGACATGCCCATCAAGTTCTATATGGCAGGAAATGAATCAAACTACAAGTATTGATCAAGAAACAGGTTTGTTGCTTATCAGAGATAACATTACTTGTAAAAATGTGCATTTTGGTCAATATTTATTCCTTCCTAAAATTATGCAATTATGTTTTCTTCCCTTAAACTCAATTTGTCCATTTGCTATAATGCAATTTTATGTACCCATGTATAATTTATTTATATGATTAGTAGATCCTTTGTGGAAACTTTATCTGATATAAGTTCCTTTGAACAACATATCTGGGACAGTTATTTTGTGTTATCATCAGCTAAGGGAAATATCTTGCTCATGAGTCACAAAAACAAATGTGAGCAAACAATTGCTCATAGTGATCAATTTTCTTATAGTAGCAAGGGCAGGGGTGGGCTAAATTTATTCTAGTCGTATAATTAAATTTTCCCAATCTTGAACATAGTTAAATCTAATCTTTGGTAATAAGATCATTGTAGTTAACAAAGTAAAAAATGTTTAACTGTTATTTATTAGATAAAACACATTATAATCATTAACTGATTCATAAAATGAATATGGTGTTTATGCAGGTAAAAGACCTGCTAAATGAATAATTTGGTAACAGTGAGTATGGCCAATGTTTGTTCAATGAACCTTTATAAGGTGTCTAGGGTCTGTACAAAACTGTGCCTCTTCCTGAGAGAAATATAAATGAGTTAAGATATGTTCCTGCAAGCTAATGTGGGAAATGAGATTTACACTGATGAATACAAAGAGCTCAAAATAATGTGATGTGTTGCACTTCTTCACTGAAAATGGTCAGCACACATATTAATATTAACTTTATGTGATATAGGAATGCAAAGAAGTCCTAGGTCCATCTGGATCTTAGAAGTAGGTGATTTTGTGAAAGTGAGTAAACTTGACATGTTCTTTTAAAAATTATAACATGCATATGTGTGGAGAGGAAGGGAAAGGGCATGGCTAGAAATTTGGTTGCCATCCGAACAAGCTGAGCTTGTTGAAAAGAAAAATGTCATTGGAATGTTAGGTGTATATGGGATAGGACTATTTATTTGAATAATTTAAAAGTAAGAACTAACATATAGATTGGGTCAAGTTGATGAACTCTGTGGTCAGGTAAAAACCACAAAGAGCTAGCATAAGTGTGTGCCTAGATTCTGTGAGGCCCTGAGTATCACTGTCACTATATCACTGTCATCACCTTTGCTCATCGATTGTTCCAGCGGGCACCAGTAATATCTCCACTGTGAAACTTGTTACTGTTTTTGGCCACAGGGAGCTTGCCAGGCTCGGCTGTGCAGGTGGGATACTCTTGGTAGCTTGTCCAGCTCTCCGAGAGGGACAGAAGAATCGAACCTGGGTGGGCTGCGTGCAAGGCAAATGCCCTACCTGCTGTGCTATTGCTCCCCTGAATATTAGCAAGATATCCCTCAGCATTGCTGGGTGTGATCCAGGGGGCCCATGGGCAGGCACCTTTGAGCTAGACCTACATTTTTGGGAACAGTCCTGGGCTCTCATCTGAATTACCTATCTAAGTATCACAGGTGGGACCCGATTAAAAAAAAATAAAAATGAAAGAATTAAGTTGCAACTTTAATTAAATTAAATTAAATTTGAAGGAATTAAAGGCATGTAGCTTTACTGTGTCTCAATTTATTCACTTGTAACATGGCATTATTTGCGAGGTAATTTAATATTTTTCCTTAAGTATGACAGAATTTATTAACATGTCACATTGAAAAAAATATTTGTTACAGGTAGACAAAATAATCCTCTTTTTGTGTGTCATACCTGGTGGTATACAGGGTTTATTCCTAGCTCTGTGATTAGGAATCGCTTCTGGTCATGCTTGAGGACCATATTTGGTGCTAGGGGCTCAACGCAGGGTCAGCTGCATGCAAGATGATCTTGTTTCTTCCTGTGCTATCTCTACAAACCAAGAGACAAAATAATATTTACATTAATGAGGCACTGTCATCCCATGTCCTATTGCTTATCAATTTTCTCAAACAGGCACCAGTAACGTCTCCATTGTGAGACTTGTTTTTACTGTTTTTGGCACATCAAATATGCCACGGGTAGCTTGCCAGGCTCTGCCACGTGGGCGGGATACTCTCAGTAGCTTGCTGGGCTCTCCAAGAGGGACGGAGGAATCGAACCTGGGTCGGGCACATGCAAGGCAAATGCCCTACACGCTGTACTATTTTCATATTATATATATACTATGTACTATATTATATCTATATTATGTATACTCCATCTCTTCCACAAAAGAGACAAAGGCAATGGTGAAAATTTTCATGAAAAATATTTCAGGTGATTAATAAAGTTATGGATTTATAAAAGTTCATTTAGTTTGGGGTGTAGCTTAGAGATAGATGACTTGCCTTGCTTGTGTGATACTATGAGTTCAATCATAGCACTGAGCACAAATTCAGAATATAAAAGCCCTTTCAATTTGTGTTCAAAAGTAAATAAATCCAAGAGAAATAGCTGTGTTTCAATTATCACCAAAAAATCTAAAATAACTTGTGGTTTTAGTGAGGCTGTGGGGAAATGGCAGGAAATGGTATGTTCATAATCGTGGTAAACATGAAAACTGGTAGAACTGCTGTAGAAGAACAATATGGTAGTATTTAACTTCCTGAAATATTTTTAATCTGAAGTATGTTTTAAAGAATTTTCCTTAAGGAATAAGTTATGAATTCATATGTGGGAATGAACTTCATGAATAAGTGATTGTACTTACATACCACAGAAGTAGCCTGTGTTTAGTAAGTAGATAATAATAATAAATTATAATATATGAGATAAATATATAAAATTAATATACAGCTGTCATTTAAGTTATATAATTACATTAAATTCTTAATATATAAATATATAGAAATATACATATATTGTACAAAATTTGTATGCATTATGGCTGTAAAATATAACTATATGACATAGACGTATATGTTATATGTGAATTGTTATGTTTACAGACGGCAACACATTAAAATGATAATAAAGATCAGTTGTAGAATGCATGGTTGCATTTTAAATTGTTTATTTATTTTTGAGGTGGGCCACATCTGACAGTACTTGGGGGAGCCATATGGTGTTGGGGTTTGAACATAGGCCTCCTATGCAAAAAATCATGCTCCCTGTTCATTGAACTTTCTCTCTTGCCCACACTTTTAATTTTACACTTCTTTCACCTATCTTTTAGAAGTCTTCTCTACTAAAACTATATATTTTTACCCAAATGTGTTATTAAAATATTTATGGAGTGGGTAAGAACATGCAACTCCCTGAATGGATGTGGCTAGACGATTATGATCAATCTTTCCATTTGTCTCACTGTTAAGATGCATATGAGGTGCCTGTGACTTTTGACCTATGTTAAACTAGGAGGTTTATCATATATTGACCTGTATTGGATTTTCTGTGCTAACGGGGGCTTTATCTGAATTTGAACAGCTATTTAACTAACTGACCCTGTCTATCCAAAGATTTACTTTTTTAATATCACAAAGGTTTACTTTGTTACAGTTCTTAGCATAAGTTAAACTTTCTGGGTTTCAAACCTTAACAGCACTAGGAGATTGCATTTCTGACTTTTGAAAACTCTGCAATAGAAATGCACTCAGTGGCAAAAATTAACTAGTTGATGCATACTCATTGTATTAATTTGTTTAATAGCCAATTCATACGGCTTTTTGTCTCGTTCGTTAAGTGCATGCAGTTCTATTCTTCCAAAGGATTCCATCACAGTTGTTAAATAATGATAGGTAAAAACAAGAATAATTTATAAAAAAACATTAAAAAATATGACTTATTATAATTTTTTTTGTCAGCTCCTTTAGCAATCCTCATCATTATTTTTCTCCAGAAAGGGTTGATGACAATAATGTGAGTAAATGTTAAACAAATGCTTCTGGGAGTCTAAAAGGAGAAATATGATAAGGGGGTTTATATATTTGCCTATTTTCATCATGCCTTATTTCCAACATTCTCAACTTTGAGATCTTAATATAAAGTTTAGGATAATTAAACAAAGTACAGAATCGAATGTAAAATCAACTTGTCAGTATAAGCACTGTATCACATTCTGAAAGAGTAGTACTACTGTAGCACTGTTTTCCCATTGTTCATCGATTTGCTCAAGCGGGAACCAGTAACATCTCCATTGTGAAACTTGTTACTGTTTTCGGCATATCAAATATGTCACAGGGACCTTGCCAGGCTCTGCCGTGCAGGATACTCTCGGTAGCTTGCCTGTCTCTCCAAGAGGGAAGGAGGAATCAAACACAGGTCAACCTCGTGCAAGGGCAAATGCCCTACCAGCTGTGCTATCACTCCAGTCCTTCTGAAAGAGTACCTCTCACTACTGTATACTGCAGTACACATCTATTGTATGGGTTGCAATATGTTCACCATACCTATATTTTTGCTTTTGATGCATTGTGAACTTGTTAAAGCGACAATATGTCTTACTAGATTTTGTTTCTCATACTATGAGGTGCACACAACGTGTAATGTTCATTTTTTAATCTTTGAATGAAATCACACCCAGGTTAGAGAATGTACGATTAAAAGTATGTGGGAAAATATTAAGAATTTCATCTAACTTTAAAACATTTTTTATATAATAATTAAAATATTTTGTACATCTGCTGAAAAAATTAGACATATTAAATAAAATTTAGTAATCAGCTTTTGATAATTTTAAAATGTTTTATTTTGAAAAAATCTGTCTTAGAACTACAAGCAGAATGGGACAATGCAAAAAACATTGCTAGTAAAAGAGCAATATTTATATAGCTAAAGCTAAATGTCTGGGAAAAAAGCAATTCAGTTTCCCAATATTAATTATTGGGCTATATCCTGTTATTGATCTGTGCATGTAAAAATCAATGCTAAGATAAGGACCTTTATAATTGACAGGAATAATTTTTAGGTATATGCTCATTGACATTCAAAGAGCCAGGAAACAATGAAGACATTATAGATGAACAAACTTTTGATTAATCTGAAGTTTTAATTACTACTTTTCAAACTTTTAAAGGATGGGGGAGGAAGAGGATAAGAGAAGCATATTATTTTATTCAATGTTATTTCCAAGCTTGCCAAGAAACAAAAGAAAAATGTAAAATGTGCAGCTGACATTTAACAGTATCCTATACTCATAGTCACTTGTAATTTTGAAAAATAATTTTACATTTATATTTGATTCTTATTTCAACCTGCAGATAAAGGCCATGCAAATTTATTTTAAAAACTATTTCTAAGAGATGGGGAGTGAAACTATGATCCTGAATTCTCTCTCTAATGGCTGTCTACTTTTTAGTAGAATGCATTTTTTCTCTGATGAATGTTTGAGTAAATGTATTTTTATTTGGAAAGACAAAAGTGTTCAAAATTAATCATAGGGCCTTAATTAGCTTATATTTTTTGTTAAAAAATACTGTTTTTCTCCACTTGTTCCACTTATGTTCTTTATTCTGGTTTGTGACAATTTTCAATTTAGTAAACTAATGGGGAGTTTACAGAAAGAAAATAGAACAGTCAAAAAGAGAATCCATTGGTTTAGGACTATTTGTCTACTTGGACTACTTTCTTCTGTAAAAGTAACATAACCTAACAGTCTTTTCAGAGTGTAGGGAAATAGAAATCTGCCCTTCCAAACTATCTCTTTTCAGAAATAAATAAGTAAAATAGGTTGACTGGTTGACTGCAAGGGAAGGATTATGAAGGTTAGGTAGAGGCCACCTTGTTTGAAAGATATTTACATGTAAATCTCTCCCTTAAAGGCATCTCTCTGAAAGATTTAATCTTGTGTTTTCAATGAAGAAGGCAGAACTTTCTTTACTTTGCCTTTTTTAATAATCTCCCTAACAGATCTTTTTTCTTTTTTTTCACAATGCTCTCTGCTTTAACTGAGCTCTTTATGATGTCTCTGAGACCATAAGGTAAATTATTCAGTTTTTTAGCTGGGTGGTCTCTCTTCTTTGTAAGAAAAGTACACATGTCATAAATTAACTGCTTTTTAACTTTTTTTCTTATATCAAAACTTCATGCTTGTTTGACTATTTGTCCAGACTTTGAAGAACTCAGAGGATATGGTATGGTTTCCTATGAGCCCTGACAGCAATTCAGAATTTATTTTACTTTATGTTACCCTGTGTCAAACATCCAAATGATATCATATACAAACAAGATATTCTACACACTCCTTCCCTATTCATTTCATTTTAAGTAGTAAAAATAGATGAAAGAGATAATCATTATGACCGTGTATTTAATCATGTATATTATCTCATATCTCATATTTATTATTTCCTTGAACAATTTTGGAGACTATCTTTTAAGATAAAGCTGCAGTTAATGTAATGGCAAAACACAAGTATAATTGTTATATCTTAGTCGAACATTATTTGTAGAAAGATCCGGTCTGATGTCCTTGGCTCTAATAGAAAGCACATTTCTTTAAAAAGGATATTGTAAGCTCTAGGAAAGTCCATGAAACTAAATGCTGTTTGGATACCTGTGAGAAGACTGCAATGGGTAGTGTGTGAAAAAGCTTCCTCCTTGGTCACATGGGGACCACAATGGTCTCTGGCTTTCATGTCTCAGTCATACTTCTGTTGTTCTGGTCCTTTCTCCTTGTTTATACTGTTAACTCAGGGCTTCTCAGCTGTCCTGAATTTTGTTGTTGTTTTTTGTTGGCACTTATCTTCATGTGTTTTGGTAGTTACTTTTGCTCTGATAACACATTCTCCCAATTTAAGAACTAATATTTCCAATTGCCTAAATTATGATAAGGTAAATTTGTTGTTCAGCTGCAGTAGACATTCAGCCCTGGCTAGAGAAATGAGCTGTTCTTTCCAGTCTTATCAGGAATGATTGACTTCTCTAAGGAATGAATAGAGCAGGAAAGGTAGAGATTTGGACATTTTGCACATTATGACTAGTAGATGAAAGCCAAAATGAGTGTACTCTTTGAATTGCAACTTATTTGTTTTATTTATTTATTTACTGCACTTGATGGGGTTCATTTCTGGCTTAATTCCTGGCTCTACCTTGTTTAGGTTTTACCCCTGGTGGTGCTCAAGTACCCTATGTGATGCTGGGGATTAAACTTGGATAAGCTCATGCAAAGCAAATGTCTTATGATGCTCTGACCTCCCAATTGTAAATATCTTCAATGTGAAAAGCATAGGTAGAGAAATAACATCAATTGTGGATAAAAATTTTTGGAATGTATTTCTGTAGTTTTCATCTTAGGAAATCAGAATACATTGTTAGGTTTGGGACTTGGAGCAATATTCTGAGAGTTTAACTAGATAAAGCATGTCTAATCCTATAAGATATAGAGATTGAAAATTATAGAGGAGAAGATACATCAAAGATGTATACATAATGCATAGCTATTATTGAAAACATAATCTGTACCATCTCATGGTGTGATTTATATATGTTGCCTTTTTGTCTTCACATGGCAGAAGATATCTCACTCCTTTTCACTCTCATCTGTTGGAAAGAAATCCTATCTCCTATATGATGATAAATTGCTTGAATCATTTGAAAGAATAACACATATCACCTCTTTTTGCCTGGTTTATCTATATATTAGCTGTGCCACATACACTGTAAATTTCTCCAGTGTATTGTATTTTCCCCATCTCTTTGTCTTTCTATCCTTTCATTTAGTATAGGGCCTGACATATATCAGGTCACCAGTAAATGACAATTCTCTGTTCTGTTCAAGGAATATTTTTTTTCCATTTAGAAGAATTCTTTTTGAAATGGAATAAAAAAATGTTCACATTGTGATTAAGAAGGGCTCAACAAGAAGTAAATTTATTTTCTAAAGCAGCACTTCTTTACCTTTTTACACTTCTGACCTCTTTACATATAAGAAATTTTTTTCTTTTTCTTTTTCTTTTTTTTTTTTCCTTTTTGGGTCACACCTGGGTTACTCCTGGCTCTGCACTCAGGAATCACCCCTGGCGGTGCTCAGGGGACCATATGGGATTCTGGGAATAGAACCCGGGTCGGCTGTGTGCAAGGGAAATGCCCTACCTGCTGTGTTATTGCTCCAGCCCCACATATAAGAAATTTTTATAGACTTCAGGAATATAAAATATATGTACAAGTCAACCATTTACTGATAGTAAATTTTTCATAACCACCACCTTCAGGTATACAACCCCATATGGAACCATGGCTTAAACCTTGAGGAGAAAGGTTCTCAGTCAGAGAGTGTGTATAGCAGGTAGGGCAATTGCTTTGCATGAGCCTGGCCTGGATTCAATCCTCTTTACCACACGTGGTCCCCTGACCCTGTCAGGAGTAATACTGGAGCCCAGAGTCTAGAGTCCTGAGCACCACAGGGTGAGGTTCCTCAAAAATCCCAAAATAAACAAACAAACAAAAAGCCAGGTATTCAAGGATGCACTAGTAGCACACAGAACCTCTAAGAATGTGTGTCTGTGTGGATCCATGAGACATGAAAGATAGCAAAGAAGGGTCATGAGGAAGCTTGTGATGAAGATGAGTATGAAAAGATACACATCTGTGGAATTGTAAAGAACCAGTTTCAGCCAGTGCTAAAACCTTGTGATGAATCGTGTAACTTTATTCATGCATTTATTGACTTCTCTAAGTAACAAATAGATCAGGAAAGGTAGAGATTTGGACATTTTGCAAATGTCCAAATATGCAAATATTTATGGTGATTTTTTTTTAAAATAAAATTTTATTGAGATAGCATTGTATTATAGCATAATTTTCAGTTGTGCATCATTCTAAGTCAAACTCACCACTAAAATCCAAGTCTACCATGCTACTTGATTTGCTCAATTTTATTTTTCCTTATTGTCACCACTAGTTTAACACTGCAAAATTTTAATTTTGTTTTAATTAATTTATTCATTTTTCCCATATATATCACACATAGGTGAAGTAATATGGTGCTTCTGACTCTTTTTTGCTAACCATAACACTGTCTGAGTACAAGACAGCACTGACTTTAAAACATAGTCGGAGAACAAAAAATTGCACTTAGGAGGATGTTAAAGATGGTTCATTTCAATAATAAGGAAGAAATTTAAAGAGCTAGATGTACTCAGATGAAGTTGGCTATCTAAATTTCTTTTATGAACAAAAAGTCTAATTATCTGAGAGAGATGATATAGACATTTTAAAAAATCAGTAAAAGGTGAATAGAAGAATGTACCAAACTCTGAGAAATTCCAAGTCTAACCTCTCTATGCATATGTATATATATTAAATAAATTGAAGCCTCGTGTATTTTAACATGTAATCCATAAGCTTAGTGGTATTTATATTCCTTTGGGGAAACTTTTCCAATCAGGTTGAATAAGTAAGTCTTTGATGTGTTTTTTTCTCACAAAAGCCAAGAAGATACATAAAAAATAGCATTTTAAATCATCTAGTACCTAGAGAGAAATATTTCTGAGAAGGAAGAATGACAGGCTTGTTAAGAGTAAGGAAGGCTCCCAAGAAGATTAGCAAGTATGAATCATGCGTCTAGATCAGAAGGGTCAGTTCAATAAGGCAAGATTTAAAAAGGTCCATTGGTCTGATCCTCAAGAGACAGGTTATGAAATGACTGATGCCAATCAAATCTCAAGTTGAAGGCTCTGTGTGTGAGTGTGAGTGAGTGTGCCTGTGTATTTCAACCGTTGAAATGTCAAATCAAAACCAACGTCAGTCATCATGGTGTCAATGTGGTAGAGATGCAGTTGACATGTAGCTAGAGATTGGGAGAAGCAAAAGGTCTCTTTAAATGTTGAGAATTCATCTTAGAGTATTGGAAATCAAGAGACAATTCACAGCATATTACATAATGCTAGGTAACTTTATGATGGGGAAATTCTCAAATTAATAATTGAAGAATAAACGTATTCAACTTAATATAATCACCTTACTACAAATGCAGGCATATTATAATTTATTTCTAGCATTGTCCCAACATTTCATATTCTCTCCCACAACTCTTCACTTTAGTCAGCATTTTCTTCTCAAAGTTCTGCAAACTAATTGATAGTAATTATCATCTGGTTTGACAAGTGCATGTGGTTTCTTTTAAAATATTTTTATACCTTCCTTCTAGATATTCATTAAAACTTAAAATTTAGCAAAAACCTGAAAATACACCAAATATGTTTTAAATCACAGAACAAAAATATGAAAGGATTACAGTATGCCATAGAGAATATAACATTCAGTCCTAGCTATTTGGACTTGTTACACTTTCTCCACAGAACAATTCCCAACTAGTCTTTTCCAGAGCCCTCCCCAATGTTCAGGAGAAATGTAAGCCAAAATAGCAATTGATTTTGTTTTGTTTTGTTTTTCCCATTTTGAGTCACACCCGGAGATGCACAGGGCTTAATCCTGACTTTGCACTCAGGAATTACTCTTGGCAATGCTCGGGGGACCATATGGGATGCTGGGAATTGAACCATGGTCAACTGCATGCAAGGCAAATGCCTTACCCGCTGTACTATTGCTCCAGCCCCCGCAATTGATGTTTTTATTTATCATTTTTATTGGCATCAAATGATGCTACATGACTTTCATGTCGTGTATTTTTCATCATTCTGACATACTTCTCTCTAACATACTTTTGCAAAATATCACATTCAATTTAAGCTCAATCGCAACATGTTTTTCTTTTTTTTAGACCTGGCCGTGCTCAGCTCTTATTCCTGGCTCTGTGGTCAAGGGTGACTCCTGGCAGGGCTCGGGGAACCATATGAAGTGATGGGAATCAAATCCTGGTTGGATGAATGGAAAGCAAATGCCCTGCCCACTATCGTATCTCTCCATCCCTCAAACACATGACATTTCATATTTATTTATTTACTTAGACTACTCCCTTGGTGCTCTTGGGCTACTTGATGATCTGTGTTTGAGGATCCATCCAGATGATGCTCAGGAAATTACTCCTGGATATGGGCTGAAAGATCATTCTTTGCAAGGCTCAGGGGACCATATGTGATGCTGGGGATTGAACCTGGGTTAGCCACATGCAAGGCAAGTGTCCTACCCTCTGCTATCTGGCCCCAGCCCATATGGTAGAATTTTAAACACCTTGACCCATGCTGAGGAAGATATTCTAGGGTAAAATTCCAGTACCTGTTGAATAATACTTTATAAGCGAGTCTTAGCTTATATATAACCTTAAAAGAACATCAGGGTAGAGTGTGTCCATGGGAAAACATGGAGGAGTTGGCAACTCTTTATTTTATGCACACCAAGACAGCTCACAATTAGGACTAGGATCAAAGCTAAACTGTAGCTGGTTGGTAAATAATTCATAATATACTTCTCTTTCTCATCTCCCTTGCTAAACCCAAACTGAGACCCATTTTGTGTTCCATTGCTGCTATGAGAAGTAATCATTCTCCACCTCAGCCCTTCTCTCAATTCTGTCTTTCTGACAATGTCCGCTCTTTCAAAAATACCTCATTATCTCTGCTCTCCCACCGAGCCTGCAACTCGATGGCATTTGCTTTGCCTGAGAAACGAAGAGACAGTTGTTTTTTTTTTTTTTCCCCTCTCAGCAATCCTGCACACTGAGACACTGAGATCTGACCAGAGCATTCTCCAGCTAAATCCAAATATATTCCCCAGATAGGGGAGAGCAGATTTGCTCATCCCCGTTGTCATCAAGTGGGAGAATATTCTGCCAGGTCTCCTGACAAATTTTCTAAGCAAAGAGAAAAGCTCTGTAGTGCTTAGAAAACAAAGCTATTTAAGGTTGCTTAGCTGTGAACTGAAAATCAAGGCCTGGGAAGATAAATGGAAATCATGTCCACACACACACACACACACACACACACACACACACACAAAATCTACACATGGGCCTTCGGTCAGTCGAAGACAGAAGAGACATACTTAGCAGTCAAGCCGCATTGCTTTCTTTTTGACCTGTTGGCTACATACTCAGTTGATAGCTTCCTGTTACCTATCACAAAACAATAAAAATCTTTTAAGAAGACAGTCCAAATTGCTCTAATACTTTCCTTAAAGAGAACAAAAATGCAGAAAGTTAGCCTGTAGGGACTTCATTTTTCATAGATATGCAATTTTTGGTGTTTAAATATAAGCTTTTGATTTTAGGTTGAAACGATCTTGTCAAAAATGTACATGAAAGACATTTACTCTGGGTTCTTTTCCACTTAGGGTTATAGCTGATCCTTCTCACGTCTTTTATCCCCAGAACACTTGACTGGCACCTGACTTCACTTTGCTGGATTGCAGGAGGGCTGCTTTCTATTTTTCTCTCCTTCTTTCTCTTTAATTTTTAGTCATATATAGGGATTTTGTGATGGACTAAGATGAGGTGAGTGTATGGCCTTTGCCTCAGGCATATTGGACAACCTCCAAGCCAATCAGGATAAATAATGCATCGCATTTAGAATGATAATAAGCAGGAAAAAAACTACCATGAACACATATCGAACATTTACAATAAAACAGACTCACAATTACTGGTTTTTCCTTTCTTTTTTTCTTTTTTTTTTTTTCCTGTCGTATGGCTTTCTGTAATCCTGGACTGATTGTAATGACAACAAATTGGAGAAAGGATTGTATTTATGACACTTGTGCACATCCATTTTTCCCCTTTTTGGGAGCACATTGGCTAAGGGCACAGTGGATTGGAATCAACTGAATCACTTAGCATTCATTAAACAATAATTCTTTTCAGTCCATAGATATAATAGTCACATCAAATAGGCCTGAAGGCACAGTTCTAGAATTAAATAGAGAGAGAAATGGGACCTCAGTAAACTGATTAGACAAGGATTACATCTGAATGGGTCTGTTCAGTAGAGAGGGGAAAGGGAGGCAAAAAGAAAATTTGGGCAAGGAAGGAATGACGCTGATTTACAAGGTTACATGGGAAGACACACAAGTGAACCAGAGTGTCTTCATGTCTGGCAAAGCTTCTCTAATATTTCTGGAAAGATGCTGTCATAGGAATTGTAAACTACAGACCTTCTCAAGTTACTTAGCCACTATGTTTTTAGTATTTTTATACTTACATGATAAATGATAATTGCTTTTCCTTTACATTTCCAATTGAGAAATAAGAATTGAATTAAATTCCGTGTCTCCTTTCTAAATAATCTGCCACCTATATATTTAACTGTGGTAGATTATACATAACAGAAAAAAAATCACCATTTTGACCATTTTTTAATGTACATTCCCATGACATTAGTGCATTTGCATTACTTTGCAATCATCACAACAATTCATTTCCAGAAAATGTTTATCTTTCTAAATTGAAGTTCATTATGCATCAAATACTAAGTTTCCATTTCCTCCTGCCCTTATTCCCTGGCAACCACCATTTTACTTTCTGTCTCAATAAATTTGACAACCCTAGTTACCTTGAATAAATGGAATCATATAGTATTTGTCTTTTCATGTTTGGCTTATTTCATTTAGCATACTGATTTCAATTTCATCTGCATTATAGCATGTGTCAAATTTATTTCCTTTTGAAATCTGCATAATATTTGATGGTGTAAACCATAATTTTCTTATCCACTCATCTGTTGATGGATACTTGGGTGGCTTCCACCTTTGGCTATTTAGACTAATTCTACAATGTATTTAAGTTTACGCTGTCTCTCGGTCTGTGCTTTTAATTTTTTATAATACACATTCAAGAGAAAAATAGCTGAAGCATCTGGTTAAGTTTATACCCCCCCACCCCCTTTCTCTTGTTTTCTTCCCTTTCTGGTTGTTGATGTTGCAATGACCAAGGGGTGATGCCCTTGATTGTGGTGCTGTGGATATAAAACTCTTTGTTGGATGAGGATGACAGGGATCACAAATGGGAATCTCATCCTCTGCCTGTGAGGAAATACCAGGCATTGAACCTGTGACTGCTCTACCTTTGCGCTATCACTTGGCTCCCTCTGTTCAAATATTTGAAGATTCTCAAATTGTGCTTCAAAGCTGTGCATAATTTTGCATTTTCATCAGTCATACACAAGGTTTCCAATGTATCTGTATTCTGGATCACATAACTAACTATATTTTCTATTTTCTGTTTTTATTTTTTTTTCATATTAGCCATCCTAATAACTTTGGAGCGGTATTTCATTGTGATTTTTCTAACAATTCTAAGAATTTATGATGATAAGCATATTTTTTGGTTAAATTATAACTTTTCTCATATATTTTTTAGAAAATATCTATTTTTTCCTCAAATTCCTTGCCTATTTTAAAAATATGTACTTTTAAAATTTGAGGTAAAATTGGTTGAAATGTCCATAAAAGACAATGTATTAAGGATACAATTTCACATCTTCTATTTTACCATACCAAATGTACCACCAAAATAGAAATAGCACTCATTACAGTCTGTTCATTGGCACTCTCCTATCTTTGGTGTTTGTGTATCTCCCTTCTGGTAATCTCAATTTTGCAGTTTGAGCTCACTTAACTTTGTTTCCTTGCTTTACTTCACTATATCCTACAATGAGTGAGTTCATCTGGCATCTTTCTCTTTCCATATGATTTAGTACACTTACTTTTATCCTTATTTTTAAGAGGGTTATAAAAAAATTTTTAAACTTTTTTTCTTTGCTTTTGGGGTCACACTTGATGATGCACAGGGCTGCTCCTACATTTGCACTCAGGAATTACTGCTGGCGGTGCTCAGGGGACCATAGGGGATGCTGGGAATCAAACCTGGGTCAGCCCATCACTTCAGCCCCATTTAGAAAAATTTTAATTGCATTATAGAACTTATATATTCTAGATATTAATCTATTATCAGCTACATGATTTTTAAATATTTTCACCCATTTTGTAGAGTCTAATATCAAACACTTGCAAATATTGTAAAATAGATATTACTGCCATATTGTAAGTTAGTTTTTTTAGTTTTTCATAATGTTCTTCATGCATTTAAATTTTGAATTTTGATGACAGTTTATCCGTTCTTCTTTTTTGTTTTTTTTTTCTTCCATTGTCTAGGTTTTTGGTGGTGTTCTAAATGTCAGTGACAGTGACTGCTGAATCCAAGATCAATAAAACTTTTCTTCTATATTTTCTTCTCTCTTTCTTTTCTTTTCTTTTCTTTTCTTTTCTTTTCTTTTCTTTTCTTTTCTTTTCTTTTCTTTTCTTTTCTTTTCTTTTTTCTTTTCTTTTCTTTTCTTTATTTGGCTTTGGGCCATACCTGGCAATGCTTGGGACTTACTCCTGGCTCTACACTCAGGAATTACTCCTGGCCATGCCTTTGAGACCATATGGGATGCAGGGGATCAAACCCAGGTGAGCTACATGCAAGGCAAGTGTTCTACCTCTGTACTATCACTCCAGTCCCACCTATACTTTTTAATAAGTGTTTTAAGTTTAACTTTTCCCCTTCATTTCTGGTTTATTTTGAACTATTTTTGCATGTTATTAGGTGAGAGTCCTGATTCATTCTTTTGTATATAAATGTTTAGTTTTCTCAGTAGACTGGAGCTATAGCACAGAGGGTAAGGCTTTGCCTTGCACACGGCCAACCCGGGTTTGATTCCTCCATCCCTCTCGAAGAGCCTGGCAAGTTACTGAGTGTAACCCACGAGAGTATCCCATCTTCACTGCAGAGCCTGGCAAGCTACCTGTGATGTATCCTATATGCCATAAACAGTAACAAGTCTCACAATGGAGACGTTACTGATGCCCGCTCGAGCAAATTGATGGACAATGGGATGACAGTGCTAGAGTGCTACAGTATTTTCAGAATCTTTTTTTGAAATAACTATCCTTTTTCCCATTGAATAATCTTGGCAGTAATATCTATTTTACAATATTTGCAAGTGTTTGATTTTAGACTCTATTCTATTCCATACACAGGCCAATGTCACTCACTATCTTTGTAGCGACCATACTGTTCTTGATTACTCTAGCTTTGTGAGCAAGCAAGTGAAAATCAGAAAGTGAGAGAATACAAACTTTGTTCTCATTCAAAATTGTCTTGACTTTCAGAGTTCCTTGAGATTCCATAGTCTACCTCATGTTTCTAAAAATATTCCACCTCCCTCTTTTTCTCTTATTCTCTAAGCCAATATCTTCAATGAGTTTTTCTACTTGCTAAAACTTTCTTCATTTACCCTTTCTCAGCCCATTGTACCTGCCTCTACCCCTTTTGACTCCCTAAGGCTAATATAAGGCTCATTTTAGAAACTTGCTGAGACTATTAAGCTTGTTTCAAATATCAGAATATACTTTTATTAGTTTATTAGGAACCTCATATCTTGATTTCTTCTTTTGTCTTCACCTAATTGTTCCTAGTCTTCTTCTTGAGTTTCTATACCCATGTTGTAGAATTTTCTCTGCATGATTTAATGCAATATTTTGATTTCAATTATTTGATGCTGTCAATTTCCAAATTTGGTACATTCAATTAAAAAATGTACGAAAAAATCTAGCAGTGGCCTGAATTGCAAAGCACATAAAGTATCAAAGCTAAACAAAATATAATTTGGATTAAAAAAACTTTAGTTTAGTTCTGAGGGAACATTTTCTTATTTTACTAATTTTATTAATTTTTTTAGGATGGAAGAAACATAATTTCCCATAAATTTATTGGAAAATTTTCTTTATAGTGTGTTTACTTGCTATGTATATTACCCAAATGATTAATTTTAAATCACTATATCACTGTTATCCTGTTGCTTATCCTTTTGCTCGAGTGGGCACCTATAACGTCCATTGTGAGACTTGTTAAATTTTAAATACAGTAATTAAATACATATAGCAACACTTTTTTCCTTTTTTTTTTCTTTTCTTTTCTATTGCAATTAGTTTGGCAATGTAGTTCCTATTACTAAATAACATCACATAAATGTTTTGGTAAATTACTCAGCTTTTTATTTCTGGGGTTAACTTCATATTGATTGAATAGATGACTTCCTGATAGACCATGGTTGAGTGTCAATGTAGAGAATATTTACTTGGGGGTTAGGAGGAAGGCTTTTTTTAGTGTAAATCTGTGTATTCCTGGAAATATCAGTAATATATTTGTACAAGGAGAAAGAAAGAGCTTAATGAAGGTGGAATAGACAGCTGTGAGAACATGGAACTAAGGACCTAAATTATTCTCTGTAAGTGAAGGAAAGATTTAATATAGAGGGCTCTTTGGTACAAGAGCAATAAAATGGATGCTCATTAAAAAAATAGATAATATGACATAGATTTTTCCTTTGAACAATAAAGTGATATAATGTTCTAGGTTATCATCAATGCAATTTTGTTCATTATCATCTTAATTTTAATATTGATTAGAATCCACCTATAGTGAGTTAAATATTATTTGAGAAACTGCTTTTATTACAAGTTACTTCAGTTAAAGTTGCTTTAAGAACCTAACAGTGACACTGTGGATTAAGTCTATATCCAGTTGAGGTAATCAACTTTATATTTTGATCTGCATGCACTGGATAACCACAGTAATCTAGCTACCCTTGTCATTCTATAAAGCTACAATTTTATTTCTCTTGTGATAAGATTTGTCAAGATATACTCACTTGGCAACTTTGAAGTACACTTTTCGGTATCTACTAGGCTAAATATTATATTTCATGAACTGGAACTTACCACTTTTTTTGTTTTGTTTCTGGGCCACACACTGAGGGCTTACTCAGGCCTCTGAGCTCAGGGATCACTTCTGGCAGGCTCACTATGAGGCCGGGATTAAACCTGGGTTGGTCATGTGAAAGGCAAACACCTACCTGCTGTACTGTGACCCTGGCCACTACTTCTTGATATTTCCCATGTATTCCTCCATACATCATGTATGAAACGATCATTCTATAAGTTTTGCTTTGTTTATTTTTCAGGTGTGACATGTAAGTAAAATCATCTGGTAGTTGTTTTTATTGACATATGTATGATCTTTTGACCCAGGCTTATTTGGCTAATATCAAAGACCTAGCCCACAAGTATTTTGCTCATTATTTAGTCCAATTTAAAGTGTAGTATTGGAATGATAAAGTTGAGAAAGCCCCAACCCTGCTTGGAAGCTTGATTACTGGAAGGATATGTAAGGGAATTCATCACAGCCTGTGCTTTATGTCTTGCTTGCCCTGTTTATACTATATGGATGGAGTTCTGCAGAAAAGAAAAAAAAACAAGGGAATTTCAGCATGTATATGTGAAATATTCCATTGATATAGGCAGCGGTTATGTCTGACAAATAGTCAGGACACATATCTTGAACTAGAGCAAGAGATCTGGTAACAACAACCTTATCGTTTATTATCTGTGTAGTTTCTAGTTACCCAGTTGTAGCCGGACTTCTGAACACATTTAAATGGCAGATTACGTGACCTAACTACATAGATCACACAATTCAGAAAGAAAATGAGCAAGGAACATGACTATTTCCCTGCCAGCTTCTTTCTTTTTGGTTACTTGCTGACTTTACGACCCAGACCATTAGCCTGACTTTGTCTATATTGCCTATATATATATACTATATGTGTATATCTATTTGCCTATATATATTTGCCTGTACCTGCTGTATTTAATTTAGAACTAGCTTCCTTGATTTTATTTTTTTTCCAATATAGGATCAAAATTCTCTTTTCTTTGCTCTGTTGAGGAAAAAAAGTACCTCTAAAAATGTATTTGGAGTCAAACATTCAAGTGATAACACATTATTATTATTGTCTGTATATAAAGTGTTTGTCTTTGATTGGGGCCATTTAGGTTCTTATGCCACTAGTAATTAATTTTATAATGCAGGTGTTGTTATTCATGACATATGAGCTTTTGGGAGATATCATCTTAGGTGGGTAATAGACCAGGTTTCTTTTCTCATCCAGAAAGGAGTAATTCCAGCATAGAACAATAACTAGAGCAAGCAGTTGGCCTACGATTGAGCTAAACTGTTTTATTTTCTGAAGGAGAAAATTGGGGAGGGCTTGGAGTGTAGGAGTTTGGGATTGCTTTGGATATTTGAACTGATTCCCTCTTGTTAGTTAAGAAATCACTCTGGCATAGCCGTTGCTGTCGTATTTTTCACACTTTCGCGTCTCTGTTGCCTGAAAACTGTATTTATATTTGCACTGCAAGGCGTGAATATGCTGCTATCCTTTGGGGAAAGGGATTCATCAAATAATGCTTTTGCTTGAGTATTATTAAGTGGACCATGGCACTTCTGCTGCTTATTTTTGCTGGGAGCCCTTGGGACATGTGAGGTGGCCTTGTCCAGTTCAGTGGGTTTCAGTAGGGTCAGTTAGATTTCAAGAAACATAAATTCAGTTGAGAGAAAAGGTAACATGACATCGCTGAATAATGGGCTTCAATAGGCAAATCAAAGAGTTAAATGCACGATGCTAGCTGCATGCTAAGACTTAAGGAATGCATATTCAATGCAATGCATTATTAAATACAACATTGAGCATATGGGTACCCACAATTAATGTATATAAATAGCTGATAAAATTGCTCAGTATTAGAAAGCTAGCGGCAAAAATGACCTCATATGTCAAGCAGACAAGTAGGCAGCTACCATTTTCTTTGTACACCTTACAGATGATAAATTAGTTTTATGGTCTGCATGGGGCCCTTATCACACAACAGCACCAAGTGCATGATAAAGAAAAAAAAATGCCTTGGCTCAAAAATCGAACTGGAATTTGGAGTCCCAGCGGAGCTCATTTTTTAAATGTAAAGAATTTTAGCCCGCTTCCTTTGGGGAAGATTTATTGTGGCCAAGAGAAATGTAGATCTTGGTTATGTGTTTTGATTAAAACTTGATTTTTGTTTTTATTGACACCGGGTAGAATGTGAATCCGTCATAACTGGCTGCCTGTTATTGATTGAAAGCAATTTGGTCCAATGGGCACTGTACAGGAAAAAGAGGGGGGGAGTCCTGACTCTTATTTCCAGCTCTACTACTGACAGACAAAGCTGACCTTGGATAAATACTTTGTAACTCTTTATTTGCTCTTCCTGCTCTATTTAATTCTCCTTAATGGTGGTGAATAAACACTGTTTATGTAAGTTCATCAGATGTGGGAGAGCGGCTATCCAATAGAGAATTAAAGGACAATAGACTCATTTGAGCATTATATGAGCAAGCGTTTTGAAAGTGAATGACACTATTGTGTAGTACGGGTATGTAGGTGTGGTGTGTATTTGCCTGTGTAGGGGTGTGTGTTTATATCTGCTGTGTGGGGTATGGGTATCTTTTGATGTTTATTTAAAAATCTTGACTGGAAGAACTCACAGAAAGACATGAGCTCTGACACAGACTTCAGTTTCTTAGCTTTTGTAAGACTCTGGCTCTCTCCGGCACTCTCTCTCTGTCTCTGTTTCTCTCTCTCGCTTTCTCTCTCTCTCTTTCTCATTTTACTCTACGCCCCTTCCCTTATTATTTGTGTGTTTGCCAGAGATTGCACCCTTTTTTTGTGGCATCAAGGATCAAAAGCAGCAACGCCAAGGCCCACACTTGTCATAAGGTCTGGTATAAGAGGTCTAACTTGTGACTCCAAGGCAGGTCTTCTACTTCTGAGTTATCCCGGATGTCTCTATTTCTTTTTTGCTAACCTTACAGATCTATGAGCAGTGTTCCTGCATCTTGAGTTTGTGCATTTAAAATAAATTAAATACTCTCACCAAATTCAGTTTGTGAAATGGTTCAGAAGCCCGTGAGTTTTCGAATGACACGAGGTCTATTCTCCTCACACCCTGCTCCCCTGGAATCATGACTCTGCCAGCTACAGATCACCTTAGTATTACTTTCCTATAAAATACCAGCACTGGTCCATTATTTGTGTGTGTGCAATTGTAATTGTAAGAAGATTCAGGCCTTTGACTTTGAAGTGCAGCCTCGATAGAATATAGAGGTGACCCACTTCCTTAGTTAGGAACACTAGTGTCAGAGAAGGGCAGGTAATGGGAAAACCAGAAATAATCATCCACAAATCCTGCTTCTTGGCATCTAACACAAGGGCCCAAAGACTCTGTCCAGAAAAGCTCTATTCATATAGTCCATTTTCATTACAGCACTCTTATTCACAAGAGCCAAAATATGGAAAACATCCAAGTGTTCAAAAACAGATGATTGAACATACAAATAATGGTATATATAACCAAGTGAATACTAAACACTGCTTGACTATAAGAATAGGTAAAATTATGCAATTTGTTGCTACATGGATGTATCTAAAGAGTATTATGCTGGGTGTAGTTAAGTGATGAGGAGCAGGGCAAATATGTAGAATATAGAACTCTCTCTCATATGTGGAATATAGAACACACAGCAAGGAAATAACAAATGACCAAAGGCTTGGGAAGTGCTCTAAAATACAGGGCTTGCACTGTGGGGAATTATTTGGTGAGGAACATTCTGGTGGAGGGTTGAAACACTGCACACATAAAACCTTATAATACACAGTTTTGTAAATCATAGGGCCTAAAATGAAAGTTTTAAAGAGAGAAATAATTTGAGAAGGAACATATTTTCCTTATTTTTCTTGTCTCTACCCTGTGCTCCTTCCTTACACCTCCCTCAACTTCCTTGGGCTAATGATCTTTGTTTGTAAAATTATTTTTATTTATTTTAGGAGACAGTTATTGGAGGCCACACCCATGGTACCAGGGCTTATTCCTGGCTCTGTGCTCAGGTATCACTCCAGATAGTGCTTGAGATTCTCTATATGATGTCTGGTATCTTATCTGGGTGGGACATGTGTAATACAAGCATCTTAACTGCTGTCCTACATCTGTGGCCCCTAAAGACTAACTTCATTACTACCTATAATTAGGAGCAGTGCTTCTTGTTTTCCCTTTCCTGATGACAAGTAGATATGATGCCTTGGTCTATCCATAAGGAAATAGGCTAGTTCTCATTGAGATGAACTATTTTCTGTACTAAATGTACTAAAGACAAGTCTGAAACAAAACCTTTTGGGACCTTTCCCACAAAAGTGATTTCTCTATGGTCTCAGCTAAGCTTCCGAGTGCAGTTTGATGTATGATTTCCATTGAGATCTCTAGTATAAATACATATTTTGTCTCTTGATGTTTTTTTCTTTGATTCCATTTTAGAGTTATGGAAATAGTGTGTGGGGATCTGATTATACAACACGTTCTGAGTAAACAAAAATCGTCTCCTTTGTCCTCATTATTGCTGGGAATTTATGTATACAACATTTCATTCATTAAATCTTGTATTCATTCTGCATGTATTTATTGAAAAATCACTGCACCAAAAGCTTTTTTTGTTTTGTTTTGTTTTGGGGCCACATCCAGCATACTCCTGTTTTTACACTTGGGGCTCACTCCTGGAATGCACAGAAACCCAGGGTTTGCTGAGAATTAAACCCAGGTCAGCTGTGTACAAGGCAAGCACCTAGTTCTTTGTGCTATTTCTCTGCCTCCTATACCAAGAGCTTTTAATGCAAACCCGTCATAAGCATGCCTGTCTCTACTGCAACAGAAATTTATCTTCTTTCTTCCTTAGCACCACTGTTTCCCTGTGTTCATTACCCTTCCAGCTCCATCCTTTGTATATTCTTGCATCCTACTTGCATATGAGCCTTTTTACATGTTTCTTCTACAAAATCATCTTGTCCCTTTTTCCTCCCAGCTCACTTCTAGTCATTTTTAGGTGACCAATTAATATTTTCTTCTTCCAGAAGACTTTCTTATATCTTAGACTAGATTGCATGCTCCTTCATTATAATTTTGAATAATCTTTGAACAATTTTCCAGATCTAGCTGCTGATGAGTATATATCACCCCACTAGCTGTTCTTTGAAGGCAGAGATCGTCCTCTCTATTTTATTTCCAGAATTTGTGTAGATCTTGACATATAGGCAACATCTAACGAATTCTTCTGAATACACAGGTATGACCACTCAGTGTATACATTCAACCATGGGATCTGTCCCTTAGGGTATGAAACTGTAGTTTTTATCCTCCTATGGAAATATATATGTATATGTATATACACACACATATATATGTAATCTCCTGGCTGCTGCAATTTAGGAGTACCTAATTATGTCAGAAAGATTTGAAAGACTGAGAATAAGAGTCAGTTTTTAATTCATTAATGAGTGAATTTATTGACTTGGTAATTTATAGACTGCTACTTGGAACTGATCCTAATATATACTTATGTTCTATATAAAATTGCATACCAATATCATGAGCAATGAAATCTCTGGGAATGGTACAGAAGAAAAGGCCACTCTTTCCTTGAACTATTAGATCAGGGATTTGAGATATGTCACCTCATAGGAGCCCTTGTCTAGATTGTTTACAGAACTGCTCATGTTGCTTCATATGGCAGTTGTCATTCTTCATGGATGACCATAAACTTAGTGTCACTAAGAGGAAACTAATCTGGACAGAAAGTGGCAGGGAGAAATAAAGCCATTTTGTAGATTTGCAAATGTGGTCATTAAAAATAAAGAAGAGCTTTCTCAGAGGACTGCTTCTTTGCCAACTAGTTGACATTGTTTAGATCAGAGGACTCTCAGCCAGTATCTGAATAGAAGAAAAGCAGCAGGGCTTCTCCCCTCCCCCCCACACACAGATTTACTTGAATTTATTAGTAATAGTGGAGCTGAGTTGGTGTGGAAATGAAATGGTGTCCACAAGAGAGATCCAGTCTCTCAATTTTCATCAGCAGAGTGGAACAATCAACAGATATCTGCATTGTCATAACTTGATATCAGCTATGTCCTTTATCTCAGCTTATCTCATGGCTCTGTTCCCTTCCCTGGGGCAGATATTTGGGCCTTGGAGACTAGTTATTGGATAAAATGCTTTGTTCTTTGTTGTAAAGTGACTCCAGAAAGTGCCACTGACTAAAGGGTTAGGGATTGGTTTATTTTCACAGAGCTTCTAAACGAGCACATAGACACACATGCAAAAAGTAGAATTTATGCCTCTGAATATGGCTTGTAAGGAGGGAGTAAGCCTCCTGAATTTAGCAATCAAATTTGTTAAGGCTTCTCTAAAGCCTAAACTTCCAATTAACAAGCAAATCATCATCAGACAGCCAGTGAATGGCAAATTCATTCCATTCAACATCTTTTCAAAAGTGGATTTTGTGCACTTATCTCCATGAAAACCCAGCAGGAAGATTTTCCCTGGGAGTGCTCCTACATCTGCCTGTTTTTAATGACGGTAATGGCAAGCAATATTCTACAATTACTTTGGCGATTTCATTTCAAGCATGCAAATCATATTATTGAAGAGCCCAGCAAAAGACACCAGATAAGTTCTGTGGGTTAGCAAATGCCACTTGGAGTTGGCCAGGATCTTTTGTTTGCTAACCTGGATTGCACAGTGATGGACTTCACTCCCAGAGGTTAGAAAATACAAGCTAAATCTGGATAGCAACAAAGACATGTAAAGAAAATTTCATTCTTCAAGAGTCCATTTTATTTTATTCACAAAAGAGGAGCATTGAAATTCATGTATTAATTAAAACTAACATTAAAGAAAAATAGAGAAAAAGAAAAAAAGCATATCACACATTGCTGGAAAAGGTCATGAGGTCAAAGACCCTACCCCAAAGCAACAATTGGGGTAGGGTCAGAAAAAATTTTTTTTTTCTGTACAATTGTCCTGCTGCCCTTTCCTGCTTTCTCTACCTCCCAGTTTGTTCATCAGAGCTTTATTATAGTCAGTCTTCTAATAAATTTATTTAGAGTCAGCTTAAGGGGGAAGGTATCATAATTTCCTTTTATAAAAAACTCCTGTCCTGATTTCCATCCTAAGACACCTACTTCCTGGAGGTAGATCATGTATAGATTCCTCTTCAAAAATAAAGAATGAGGACTCAGGGGGTATATCAAATGGTAGCGCATATGCGTAAGCATATACAAGGCCCTGAGTTCAATCCATGGCACAAGGCCCTGCTTGCACCATTAGGGGAAACCTTGGTACCCCTTTCACGCCATTGACTCTAGCAAGCCTAGTCAGTACGAGGCTGAGCTCTGCTGGAATTGGGCCTTCTTAACTCTCCCACACTTCCCTGCCCCACTGTTACGAGAGATACCTGTCTATCCACCTACAACAAAAGAATTCTGGTATTAAAAGTGCCTTTGGGAGCATGGGGAGATAGTACAGTGGGTAGGGCACTTACTTTGTGCTTGGATCATCCAGGCTCAATTCCCCCCACTCCCCCAGTAGTGATCTATGAGTACAGAACTAGGACTGAGCCCTGATCTATCCCATCAACTTAAAAATAAAGGTACAAAGTATAAGACAATTACTTTGCATGCAACTAACTCTGGTTTGATCTTGGGTACTGTGTATGGTTTCCTGAGCACTGCCAGGAGAGATCCGTGAGACTTAACGAAGAGTAACCCCTGCATAATTTTGATATGTCCCCAAACAAAACCAAAAGAAAACACAAAAAAGAGTGGTTGAAAATCCTTTGAATATTGTTTCAATATTTCCCTTTCTATCTTAAATCTGTATCTGCGCAATAGGACATTTAAAACATTTAAATCACGCCAGCCTCTGATGTGAGATGCCATCTTTACAGCTTCCTGAGGGATGAGCTAAGGCTTGTCTCGAGACTTCATTGATGCTCAGATTTTCCCACTGCCCAAACTTGTTCCTTACCCAGCTCTTTCACAAGTGCTGTTTCCAAGAGCATTTAGTTGTAAATCGAGCCTTTGTTTGTTTGTTCGAGGCCAAGTTCAGATCTGCTCAGAGCTTACTCCTGCCTCTGAGCTCAAGATATCTCTTGGGGGACCATATGTGGTTCCAGAGTGGGCTGTTTCCAAGACAAGTACCTTATTCTCTGTCCTGTCTCTCCAGCCCCAGGCCTAGAAAACCTCAGGTGCAACAATGTCTATCCCAAAGCCAGTTCAACCTCTAATAAGCCTTAATTCTTGCAAAGTCTTACATCCTGTTACAATACCAGTTATTCGGCACTATTTTAAATTAATAGTTTCTTCATTGTGAATGAGTTTTTTCATTTTATTTACTTTAACTATTAATTCATTTTGTTTTGGGGCCCACATCTGTTGGTGCTCAGGCATTATTCCTAGTTTGAAGCTTAAGCGTCACTTCTGATAGACTTAGGAGATTCAGGGGCAGGAGATGGAATCTCGGTGGGCCAATTAAAAGGCAAATGCCGGGGCTGGAGCGATAGCAGGGGTAATTCCTGAGTGCAGAGCCAGGAGTAACCCCTGTGCATTGCCAGGTGTGACCCAAAAAGCAAAATAAATAAATAAATAAATAAAAAGGCAAATGCCCTACTGCTATGCTATCTCTCCCATCCTGATTTTCATTCTGTCCCAAGTTTCACTATATTTAATAGACATTTCCCCCCTCCCCCAAAATAGAATAAAAGCTCCTCAGCAATTTTCTTGTACTTTCCGTAGCATCTGAGAGGGAGACCCAGATGCATTTCCACAGGACATTTCTTGGCTCCAGAGAGTAGCAGCAACAGACATGGAAGGAGTAAGAAATGTGTTTGCATGGTGACGATTGTTGTTTTAAGTAGCTTTTGGACATGTGGTTTCAGATACAGAATAAAAAAAAACCAATCAGTCTCCCCGACTTTGGAGTGTGTTAGGAGAAGTCTACAGCAGGGATTTGAAATTGCCGTGTCGCTTGGAAACCGGCCTCACATGCTGGAGGAAAAGGCAGCTCAGATCGAGAAGGGAACGCCAAGTAGAGGATGTTGGGAGGACCCATCGAAGCTGAAAGATGTGTGCCAAAAGTAGACTATAGTACTATAGACCGAACATGATGGCCACTCGATACCTCTATTGCAAACCACAACACCCAAAAGGAGAGAGGGAGCAAAAGGGAATGCCCCACCACAGAGGTGGGGTGGAGTGGTGGGGATGCGGTGGGGGTGGTGGGAGGGATGCTGGGACCATTGGTGGTGGAAAATGGGCGCTGGTTAAAGGTACTTGATCATTGTATGGCTGAAACGCAAGCATGAAAGTTTGTAAGCCTGTAACTGTACTCCACGTGATTCACTAATTAAAAAAAATGTTTAAAATAAAATTGCCATGTCACCACTGTGCCCTTTAATATGCAGTTCCCGCGGCATCTATATCTTCTGTATCTCCAACTGCCTTACCCTTCATTAGACCTGTTTTTCTCACTGTTTGCTTCTTTGTTTCCTCCTTACTCACAACTTTGCAGGTCCCAGACTTTATGCAATTCTTTAGGAAAACTTTTCCTTTTTGTGTTCCCCATCAATTTTCTTGTTTTCTCCACAGAATCTGAGAAGGAGAACCTTAATTCCATCTCAGCAATTCTCTCCTAGGTCACTGGATTTAACTGCTTGGGGTCCAGTTATCCCCACTATGTCAGGCAGTCAATTGTCTGTACCTTGTGGGTCAAGGAATAATGATGGATTACTTGGCATAAGGTGTGCTGAATTTAGTTTATTGAATCCGGTAATGGGGGACCAAGAGTCTCCTTAAGTGGGTCTATAGGTGCGCAGTTACCATAGTTTGACCAAGTAACACATGACTACTAAACTTGTCCTTGTGGGTTTTGGACAAAATTAATATTTCTCATACATATATATGCTTTACTAAACTTAATCGTAGTGATGAGTTGCTTGCTTTGGGCTGCATTATTCATTGCATTTCAGCAGGAGTATCCACAGAATTTCTGTAGTGCTAAATATTGTTTGACACAACGTATAGTAGAACTAATTCAGTAGTACAGTTAATTATATTAATATTATGTTTTGCAAAAACAAACAAAAAACAAACCCAAATGAATGAAAGTAATGACCCTTTCCCCAAGGATTCTGTAACTGTCTGACAAAAGAATGCTTATATAACCATTATATAGTGACATTTACAAGTGAAATTATTGAAACAAATACTATATTCCAGGTTTATAAGAAAGGATAAAGATAAGTCAATAGAGCAATTACCTTTAATTGGCTCATGTTGTAAAACAGGGGATGTAGTGACCCTTTAAGCAGGCATGAGCAGAGATGATATTATGCAAAGGTAGCTTTTGAGTGTAACTGGAGAGATGTATTATCAATAAGTGTCAATCAGGCCCTCCAAACTGAGGACCTGATCAGTGTCATGGGGGTAGTGGTGGGGAAATCAGTTTATTTTTAAATGTAAGTGACATAGCAGCAGAACAGAATAATAACAGATCCTACCAATGAATAAAACTTATGGCCTATGCCCAATTCTTTTAGATCCTTGAAAATGAACCTCTCATTTTGGTGTTCCTTTGCACTCATTATATAGTATATTTGTTTCTTATCAAGCTTCATCATTTACTTTGGACACAAAAATTTTGGTTCCAGTGATAAGAAGGAACTTGGGATTTCCTAAGAAAACAGAGGTTGAAATAAATGAATATACACCATCATATATGACTTTTCTTTATGAACTCTTTATATTATTTAAACAGTAAGAAAGCAATCAATCTATGCATGAAATATGTCATTCGACTTAGTTTTTCATGATAGAGTTAGTGGGACGCTTTAGCCTATTTCAATTAGGGCATTTATTCTGTTCAGATCTAGTGTGGCTTTTTAATTTTCAAATTCTGCCAATTGCTTTCTATATCCTTGTCTGTAGAATAACATTGGTTTGTCTTTTCTGCCTTGCCACAGGGAGCTTAGGTTTATTGGTTTACTCCCATCACAGTGCTTCAATTCTTCTGTGTTTATTTGTAAGCTCATTCTTTGTGCTTTGCTTCCCCAACTGGTCAATCACCTTTATCTCCTAATTGGACTCTGATAACTTGTAAATATTGCTTTCTTCTTCTCCTTAAGTCGTTGCATAGTTAATTCAGAACAATGTTCTTTTTGTATAGACACAGGAAGACAGTTACTGCTATGCTTTTGTAACTTGGGAGTTAATTGACTCCTAATGAGATTCACTCTTGGGCATCTGTTCTCCTGACTTCAGACTCAAGTTGCCCCTAGTCTGAAGTCTAAGGGTCCCAAAAGCAGTTGGGACTGGATTGACCCAGGGCAAGCTGTGAGCTACCCTGGCATTGAAATGAGCTAGGCCAAAGCGCATAATACTTAACTATCAGTTAAGAGCATTGTCATGGACAAAATCTGTCATGATCCAAAAAGTAACAGCTGGATTAGGACTCTGCTAGTGTTAGGAAAGATTAATCTGGCCTCAGCACTGTAGTCTGAGATCTCCAGTGAGATGTCCCCAGGATAGCCACCCTACAAGCTTAATGTATCTCTCTTACTGTGTCCATACAAAATAGCTAATATTAAGAGGAAGAATTAAGATGTTAATTAAGATGTTAATTAAGTAATTGGACTAAGGAAAGGAGGAAACCCCCTAGGCGGTATTTCTGTGCTTGAACCTGATCCACATTAGGAAGGGCTTTGATATGTTGATTGTGTTTGCATTGGAGAGAGACTAGAAAAAGATGAAGGGCAAGGAGTAGGAGAGCAGAGAGATGAGTGAGGGAGACTGGAGGAGATGGGAATGAGGAGCTTAGTGAGATTGGAACAGGCATGTGGGGAGAATGGAATAAACAGCAACTGATCAGCAATCAGCCTGGCCCTTGTTTCCTCCTTCCTCTGCCCATGGCATCAGCCATCCTGGGAGAGAAAGTGGTCCAAGACCACCTAAGGCAGGCGGTGAGAGAGAGCCAAGGGGTTCCGGGTGATTCCACACTTATCCATTGTCATTTTATATTGTATATTTTTTTATATTGAAATCATTTTATAGGCAGGCAATATCAATGCAGTATATAAGAAATTGTTTGAAATTGCCTTTTGGGGAAGCAAGACTTGGGGGTGTTTGGCTTTGGGGCAATGTGTTTTACAAATACTTAACCTTCAAATGTCTATTTGTGAGGTTTTGTCGTTTTCTGTGAAGACCAGAGTTTCGAGTGCCTTGGGTTTTCTAGGAAGATGTCCACCTACTATGTGTGTACAACTGAAGGACAAGCTATAGTAAGATTTTCATCATTACCAGTACAGAAACATTTGTATTCAGTTCCTTGAATTCAAGTTCCTTGGACAAGAGACATGTTATAAGTTTACTTGAGAGCCCCAAGAGATAGTACAAGTAGGCAGAGCATTTGCCTTGCACATGGCCCATGCAGGTTTGGTCCTAGCATCAGCCAGAAGTCTTCCCTGAATGCAGAAGTGCTGAGTCAGAAGTAAATCCTGAGCACAACTGGGCATGATTCAAAAAGAAACAAATAAACAAAAATAGTTTATTTGAATGACATTTTTATCTAAAGACTGGAACATTTTTCTAGACAACAATAATGGGAGGATATGTAAACTTTCTGATCAAGTATGTTATGAATTCATATTACCTGTGAGCATTTAGTAGTGCATGATAATTATATGTATTGTTAATATTTAATAGCACTTACCATATTTTGAGTTCTGCATTTACTGCTTTGTCTGCGTCATCTCATTTAATACTGATAACAATCTTGCAAACAAGGTATTATTATTTATATTGTTGTGCATCTGAGGAAATCAAAACACAGAAATTTTAAGGTTTTTCTAGATGTCACATACTGATTCAAATATAGATTCTCTGAGTCTAGAGTTCATGCTTTTATTATGGGCAAAGGATTCCTTAGGAATTATTGCAATAGTAGTAATATAAAGAGTTAATGAATCATGGTTTTTTTTTTTCCTTGAGAATATTTTACTTATAGACACATGGATACATAATTGTATATATCCCTAATTGCTACAGAGGTATTTGTTTTAGGAAACTCATTGTGGATATTAATCTATGTTTCTGTCATATCAACATTTCTAACAGCCTGGCCACCACTTCTGTCCCCAGACACATTAGCATTGCTTATAGCATCTGGTCTTTGTGGTGTAAGCTACATTCTGGCTGGTCATGAAAGAGTCATAGAGCAAATCCTTTAGTCATCCATCACCCATAACTGTGTGGCCACAGTTTCTTATGATGTTGAGTCAAAGGAAGTGTTGATTTTGTTTTCATGTAAGAAAATTCAAGCAACCCTTGACCTTTCCTTCTGTGACCTCCTACTTTTTCCTGCTGTGAAATCTCATAGCAACACTCTAAAGAATAAGGGTTAGGCATGAAAGGATTTGGCTATAGAAGAAAGAAAGCTATGAAGGCCCAAGAATAAACTTACTTTTCTCGGGACTTACAACCAAAGACAATGTTCTTCTCATAGGCTTGGAAAAGGAACTTTCTTACTTGGAGCTATAAGTAAGATACAATTCAGTGAAGCATTCAGAGTAGAAAGTCAAGAAGAAATTGATTTCATTAAAATAGAAATAAGATTTTCATTGTTACCAAACTGAGCAGATAAAAATCAATATTGATAGTCAGAGTATAGGGTTAAAGATGCAAGTAAATCTGAGTAGAACTGGGTTGATGATTGGTAATTGGATTTCTGTCTATACCTGGCCTTAGTTTACCTGCTGTATGAAAAACTAAATGCTGTATTATGGACATTTTAAACAGATGATAAAAAGGAAAGAAACATTTCTCAAACTGTTACCCTTCCTTAACTTACCACGTGTGGCACTATTCATTTTGCTTTCATTATTTACTGCATTATTAAATAATTATTTTCATGTATTCATATTTTGTTTTCCAACACTACGGTAAGCTTCTAGAGGGCAGGGTCTTGTATAAATTTAGTACCATACAAAATAATTATCTTGAAAGTCTTAAGAGCTCAGTGACTATTTTTGATAAATTGACTGAGACAGGTCATTAGGACTTATTGCTATGAACTGTCTCTAGCTGCTTTGAACAGATGGTGGTAATTTTGCCCATTTCATGTTGTATGAGAATAGGAACTTTCTCAGACATGGCATAGTGACAAGCCAGTGGAATTTGGACTTACATTTTAGTAACCTCAGATCACATTGGCTCATTCGCAAAAGGCAGTTACATTACCTTGGAAGCACTGAGAAGAATCTCTTTACTAAGGAACATGTTTGCCTTTATCCTTATTATGCTGGGCATTGCTTCTTCTAATTAACAGAGTTTTATTTTGTTTTCTTTTCTTCATTTTTGGTGACAACCCAAAAGTCTATTGACAAACATTTCATTTTTCTTAATAAAACTGAATCTCCAAGTAGGTAATTCAGACCCAAGATCTCTCATATGCTTGTCAACTTATCTATTATTATGCTATTAATTAGGTAAGTGCTTATATCCATGGAAATATTAAGTAGTTGAGCCCATACTGGTTTCTACCTGATTTTACCAAATGTAATTCATATTACTTAAGTCTCTAATTTCAACTTTTGACTACATGCAAATGCATCTACAATAAACTCTTATCTTTATATCAATGGTATAATAGATAACAAGTAACAGTGTAATAGACATACAAGATAGTATGAGTCTCATACTATCTTGTATATCCAGAAAAATCGCCTCATACAAGACCAAATATCGTAAGTGTATACTGTATGGATCTTAAATGTAAATAAATAGGAGTCAATTTGAGTGAATTCCTACATCTGTTTTGAAGTCTACATTGAATTATCCAACAGCTCACATTTGATTGCAAGCTCGTCAAGGGCTCTCCATCTGTTCGGAATATGATTTTCCTAAATTTCAAAGCAGTATTGTTCAAGCATTATTTGTTCAATAAATATTCATGAACTGCGATTTTTTTTTAAGATGAAGGACTTTGCACACAGCACATTGTAATAAATAAATAAATAACAAAACAGCCTTCGAGCATGATGTCTTTGCCTCATTGCCCTTTAACATTAAGTTCAAAAATGGGAGCTGCAGAGCTCAGAGAACAGTAATGGGCTAAGGGGGCCTCTTGCCAGTAGGTTGCCAATTCACAAATCTCTAGTTTTTACCTCCCAATAACGATCTCAGGGGCTGAAAGTCGAGGTTTTGCCAAGATCCTGGCTAGAATATTGCACGTGCAGGATGGGAGTAAGAGATGTGTCATCTCTTTTATTTTGAAGGTCATTTCCTAAGTATCACTGTTAAAATGGGTTTACCACTTCTATGGACCTTGTTAATATTTCTGTGAAATTATTGATCTGTAATACAATAACAGATCTGTATTTTTTTTTCTTCTGCATTTTCTTCCACTCAGCAAATTGTGAATGTCCAGAGGAAAGAAATGCAGATACTTTTTCTCTTCTTACCTGGGTGGACTTTGTGCTCAACGCACGTCAGTGCCTTCCTGATGCTTCCTGTGTGGATGGGTGGTTTCTCCTGAAGCGATGCTATTTCTAGCCTGTAGAATGATAAAGTTAGAAAATTGGGGTTCTTTAATTTTTGTTTTGATCTCTTACCTAGTGGTCTAGCTTGACTGAATTTTTCTTCCTAAGCATCTTGTGGTATATATTAAAGCCAACTGATTGTTCTTTTTTTTTTCTACGTCTAGTAAAGCTGTTCTAGCAAGGTAAGTATACTTGGGCATCAGGGCCTTGCTCTTTCCAAATATGACTGTGTCTCTGTTTCCATAGAATGAGTACCTTTATCTCCCCAGATCTGTCAACCTAAGACTTTTTTAGCAGCATTGATGAAAGTTACTAAACAACAATGACAGGCCCCTGAAATAGTTTTACGGGCATGTAGTGGCTAAGAGCTGGGTTTGCTAAAAATAAAGCTGCTTCAGCTCTTGCCATCATCCTTTTTCTGCTAGACTATAATTAAAGTCCACATCTGAAATTCTTATTGAGCAGCAAAGTCCCATGAGTGATTGGCATCTGGCATCCAAAAATATTCCACAAAGAAAAGTGTTCTCAGTGGCACATCTGACAGGCTTGGCTCACTTTCAGTGCTCCCGGCTTCCAGATGAGTGGCAAACCAATGGAGGAAGAGGAGACCGCTTCAGCCCAACATCAATCAATCACTGGCTTCTTCCATCAATGACTTAAAGCAATTTTCCGTGCCTACCCCTCACTTACCCCTCACTGGCATTCGAAAGTAGAGTGATGGGGGGAAAATCAGCCTCACTAATTGGAACACTTTTGCCTTGCCAGGGTTGGAAAAGAGAGACCCAGCTTGGTTGGGAAAATGTGGTTCCCTGGCGAGAAGGAGAATTGCACTTGCCTGCTGGTCCAAATAGCATTTATTTTTTTTTTTGTATAGAAATTCCACCCAATTAAAGGACTTTTATTTGAACCTGAGATTCATGGTCTCCCTGGAAGGCAGAGATTAGCCCTAGAGAGGAGGGGATAAGTCTTTCCCCTCATCTTGTTTTTCATGCTTGTGCCATTTGCATGAAAACTAGACAATGTGTGATTGCACGTGGGTGACTCCTCATAGAATCCCAAATAGGAATGTGTTGGACAATGAGAGGCACTTTTTATTTTCTCCAAGCAGTCAAATAAACCTAATCATATGAATATACAATGAGATAAAACACCAATCTTGCACTGAAAGGTTTTATGATTTTAAGTAGACTTGTGCTAAACTCTTATCATAATTGTAATTAGAAAGAGCAGGCCAGTTTCCCGCTGCTTGTACTCACATTTGACATGTGAACAGTATGAGGTTAGATGCATGAACTGAATTCTTGATTTACATTAGTTTAGAGTTTCTCTTTCCTGTGTTGCAAATAAAGAGGCCTGAGTAATCTTAATTCTTCAGAGAGCAGGTTTAGTATCTTCTCATATTTTCTAGGAACAGTTTTTCAAGCATTCATTTAAAAAAATTGTTTGTTTACAAACAAATAGTAGAATGTCCTAGTATAGGAGACCTAGAAAAATACAAATTATAATCTTAGCTGAGAAATAATACAAATATTTTGAGATACATGGGGTGGGTGACTGTGGTATGAATTTTTATAACTGATACAGTTATACAAATCTTGTTTTAACATTGTGTGTTAAAGGGAGAAAAAGAAAATAATAGCAGAAAAACAAGAGAGAAATTGGGGTGAATATGTGGATGAATGAGGAAAGAGGTACAGATTATTTCTGAGGTAGCAAAGTGAAATGTCATTTAGAGATTTTGTTTGTTTTTTGCAGAAGGGACTGTTCAACTCATTACACATCAACAATTTAGGCTTCAGTTTTTTTGTAAGCTTCAAATAGCTTTTGGATATATTTCAGCAATACTTGATACAAATCCAAGGGCAAGTATTTATCTATGTAACAAAAATAATACAAGAATTGCCTATATAGTGTAGACAAATATTTACTTATGTAACAAAGGCAAGTGTTTACCCATAATAACAAAGGTAATATCAAGTATTATGACTATAAGACAAAGGCTGAATATTCAAAGGCCTTTATTCTTGGACCACTACAAAAGTAAGTGTTGAATCTGGAAAATATCTCATATATGTTGCAGTACTTTTTTCTTTAGATGGAGAAGTTGCATTGTAGCATTGTGGTCCCGTTGTTCATCAATTTGCTCAAGTGGGCACCAGTAATGTCTCTATTGTGAGACTTGTTAGTGTTTTTGGTGTCTTGAATATGCCATGGGTATCTTGTGTGGCTCTCCAAGAGGGACAGAGGGACCGAACCTGGGTCGGCTACATGCAAGGCAAATGACCTACCCACTGTGCTATCACTCCAGTCTGTAGAATCGATAATCAAAGAATTTTAAGAGATGGGCATAGGTAATATGGAAGGCCAAACTGAAATTTTTTTGTCCCTAAAATATAATCTGACAACACTTTCTAAATTACATAATAATCAGAAATCTGTCATTAAATAGAATTCAAGAAATAAAAGATGATTAAGGTACTTGAGGACAAGATGTGTTGAAGTTTTGTCTAGAATCAAAACTCATTAGTATTCACTAATGCATTTCAATTATTTTGTTAGCAGTTTTATGTCACATTGAAAATTAAAAACCAACCATTGTAGGAAATGCTATAAGTCACCATCCTGAGGAAAACATTTTCCAGAGTGTTGTTGACTGGAGGAATATTTAGGGAAGGAAAAATTTTTAAGTATTAAGACCGGTATCTCCAGCCCGAAGTATAGTATAGTATAGTATAGTATAGTATAGTATAGTATAGTATAGTATAGTATAGTATAGTATAGTATAGTCAGTAGGGTGTTTACCTTGCACATAGCCAACCTAGGTTGGATTCTTCCGTCCCTCTCGGAGAGCCCAGCAAGCTACCGAGAGTATCCCTCCCGCACGGCAGAGCCTGGCAAGCTACCCGTGGCATATTCAATGTACCAGAAGGAGTAACAACAAGTCTTACAATGGAGATGTTACTGGTGCCTGCTCAAGCAAATCGATGAACAAGGGGAGGACAGTGCAACGGTGCTACAGTGCTACCAATATCTATAATAGCAAATACAATGTTGGCTTGTATAAAAATACTACTCTTAAGCCAATAGGTTGTGCAAAATGAAATAAACGCTTCCTGTAATCCATTCCTTTAACTTATTCTAGTAAAAACTGTACCATATAAATCAGATATAAAATATAAAATAATGGCATGTAACTTTAGTCCAGATGACCCTTTACTGTGGAGACAGAAAGGGATGATTACTGATATTTATGGAGAAGAACAAAACATCTGAGTTTCCTTAGAGCTATCAGGAAGGTATTCTAAGAGAAATTTTCTAAAGTAGAAAGTTTAAATCTGTCCCTGAGTAGCTCTTGGTTTCTTTATCAATGGAAGTGATATTTACAGAATGAATCTATTTTAGGACTGTCTGGAGAAACAATATTTTAAAATATCATAAGATAGAGAAATCACCCATTTTAAAGATAATAGAATGTTCAGTGGTGAGCTGGAGATCATGTGAACTGGCCCAAAGACTGAATATTAATATCTCTTCCCAACACGGACTCAGTAACTGAGATCACTTGGGAAACTTGAATCAGCCATGATGGAACTCTATACTATTAAAAGGATCAGACACTGCAAAAAATAGTTTTTTTTTCCCTGCAGAAAGGCAGCTTTAAAATATCTCATTGGGTATTACACTAGCATTATGAATATAGGCAATGACCAAAATTTTATTCAATTTTTTTTATTTTAAAAATTCTAAAAAGCAATGCTTATAAAAACTATAATTACATAGTAGAGACATCTATTATAAATGTTAGACCTAAGAAGTAAATCCTATAAATTACAAGAGGATAATTCTCTCCCCTGGAGCTATAATGGAGATATTTAAAAATAAATAAATACCCCATTGAGAATTAAAATATTTAGTTACACCCCAATTAGCATAGTTTATTTAAAACTCACACTGTACATGAAAGTATGAGAGATATTTTATGGAATGCAAATGATGAACAAGTTTGACATTAGAGAGCTTAGACTCTATTTAGAAGAAACCCAAACAAATCAAATACTTGGAGAGAAGTCACTGATATTTAAAGAAGACTTAGAATAAGTATTTTAAGAAATTGTGTAGCAAAATCAGCTGAGTTGTCACCAACATAATCAGATAAGCATCACAGTGATGGAAGGCCTGGAGTAGAATCTATATAGAAGAACAGTATTTAAGTAACATCTGGGCATTGAAGAACAACTATAGATATAGTTGAGGGACTTTATAAGCAAACGTCTCTGTAACGATAGTGTCTATTCAACAAATCATGGGCAAGAGAGAAGGATATATGGAATATAGTGGCAGGAAGAGTGGGGTCTAGAGGATGGAAGGGGGAAAGGAGGGAATGAAAGAAGGAAGGAAGAGAGTGAGGGAGGAGAAAGCAAGAGAAAGGAAGAGAGAAAGTAGGTATAAAATGAAACAGAAAGTAGTTTGTTATTCAACGCAGGGCATTATATAACATAGTTCTCATGTGCATTACATTGGCAGTAATTTAAACATCACTTAGTACTGCCACTAGCTTTCAATTAGAATAACGACAAACTAAAAATTGGCCCAGACTAACTCTAAACATTCTTTAGTTAGCAGGCATGGAGCTTAGTGTCCTGTTCAGTCTTACAGGCTCTTAGTCCAGGGATATTGCCTCAACATCACACACCTGACAGTTGGTTATTTGAAAAGTCCAGTTGTTTCTTTAACAGCATTTTAGTTTAGTGCCAATAGGAAAAGAAAAACACCACAAGCCAGGAACAGGGGCAGTCAAGCCAACGGTACTGGGTCAGATAAACATTAGATACATAGTGCGATTAAATACAGTAAAAGCTTTCCATGTTTTATATCTGGGTGAGGGTTTAAGGTCAACGAAGAGGTACGACTCCATAGCTTGCTAAAAAGTCAGTAGTGATGAATAGCAAAATGTTATAGAGGGAAAGTTGTTGCAGTCACTGAAATGAAAGGAGACCGAAGATTCAACTAAAAGAAAATACTGAATCCTGAGCATTTATTAGGAACTGTACCTCTAAATCTTTCCCCAGTGGCAGCATTTCTGCAAGTTAGCTCACCAGGGAACCAAGGATACTTTTGACAGAACCACACAATCCCCGGCTAAAGATAAATGGTGTGTAATTTAAGTAGTCCCAAACTTTTCTGCAAGCTTCAAGATCACTGCACATTGTTGGATCTATTCATAATGACCTGGACTGTATCCTAAAAATACCAGTGGGAGAGACTCAAGCGGGCTGGTCGGGCTAGGAAAGGAAAATGAAGCCATTTGGACGGGGCTGAGGCTATGGATGGGGCTGACAGTTTGCAATTTATAATTTTTTGAGTCCTTTCAACATTCTTTATCTGCCTTTATTTGCTCAACAGCCCTTTGCTTGAAGTTCACGCTCAGCTTAGCACATTCAGCGCAGCACACAGCAGTGGACAGGGAAATTTAATCTGGAAATCAGCCGGACTTGTCTTGGCCATGTAGTTTCGCTTCTAGGACTGTGCTAGGAGGATGCCTAAGCGAGAGCCCTGTCGAGGTGAGGTGGCCCCAGAGCCCCGCCAGCCTCCCTAACAATGCCTTTTAGGCACTGCTGTCAAGCCCACTCTCAGCTCCTTAACTGACAGTGATGAGCATTTTAATAAAACGAGGTCCGGGTTGTTTTGAAGCATGAAGCCGCGTAGAAAGGAGCATCTGATCAACTTTCACCAGGCCTTTCATAATTGTGAATCCTTCCATCTGACTGCCCGCAATTTGCCTTCCCAGACATTCAAAATAGATCATCCTCACTTGGAGCAGGGCTGTCTCAGACACGTTGCTCCAGATTCTTTCAGCGTGCCTCTGATTTTCAGGTGGTGAGATGGCAGGCGGCCAGTCTCTGAAGAGAAAAGCCTTCATTGTTCATTGTCCCGCTCTATCTTTCAATCCATTCTGTTATACCCCAGAACCTATTTGCTTTTTAACTGCTGCCACATACTGAGAAAACATCTTTATCGAGCAGGTCTCAATGCTGTGGTGTGAGTCCTTTTCATCAGGGGGCCTGTAAGTCCCTAACTGAGATGAAAAGTCAAGAGCGTTTCTGTTCACCTGGTTATCTTCATGTCAACCAATTTGAATGTCGTTGGTCCTTGTGTTGCTTAGTTCTTGGTATTTTTCTAGAACTGCCTGCCATCTTCCCAGAAGACATAATTCAAAGTCTTTATATTATTCTGAATATAATATTCTGAACATTAAATGTTCTTTTTATTCTAAATAAAAATTCACCGTATTGGTAATATTCTGCAAGGGGGTTCTTTTCCATAAATCAAGAAAATTCCGGGTCAGACATGCCCCAAGCTTCATTTCTAGAAAAAACCAACAGTCTCTGCCCTATATGGCCTAAAAGTTTCCTTTCTCTTCAACATATGGAAGAGCTCGACTTTTACCAACTAGCATTTGATTTGAACTGTGAACTATATCACTGTCATCTCATTGCTCATCAATTTGCTTGAGTGGGCAACAGTAACATCTCCATTGTGAGACTTGTTACTGATTTTGGCATATCGAATACGCCACGAGTAGCTTGCCAGGCTCTGCCGTGTGGGTGTGAACTATATAGTCAGTCAAATTATGCTTTGTTGCTATTAATTTGTTTTTGCTTTGGGGTAGCATCCAGTGGTTCTCAGGCCTTACACCTGGCTCTGCACTCAGGAATGAGTCCTGGTGGTGCCCAGAATTCCATATGGCCCTCCCTGCATGCTGAACTATTTCTCTACCCCTCCAAACTATGTTTTAAACTTATTTTTTCAAAGTTCACACAACACTGGTTCAGTCAAGAAGCTATTCGTCATTCATACCTTAAATAAATGATATAATTACAGTGTCAAAAAAATTCCGACATACAACAGAGACCCCTGCCCCTGCTCCCCCTCCCCCCCAAAAAAAAAGAATGTAGTTAATAACATGAGACAGGGGAAAAGAAAATTAGGTAGAAATGTAAAATTAGTTTTGAGCAAGCACCTCTATAGGAAGAAAAACCCAATCAGACAGAAAAACAATAATCTATAAAAAAAAATCGAGCATCTGTAAAGGCACAGGGATGACCTTATGAGATGAAAGAAGGAATAAGTGCATGGAAATAGAAGTCACCTCAAGACAACTTCTTCAAAACAGTAATTAGGAGGGAACTATAAACTAAATCAGGAACACTGATTTAATTTATCATTTAATATCATTGTTCACTCTTCCTTGTAAGGTCCTAGGAGAATACTGCCAGTTTGGAATACACCTTCTTCTGCATCAAACCTATTGTTTTTTTTTTCCCAAACTTTTTTTTATGATCCACAGCTGTCCACACAAACAGTGGACATAGTCTGACTACTTACTTTCATCTCTCATCTTTTATTCTCAGTCCCATCTGTTACTTTTCAGATAAAACATATCAATATATTAGGTACAAACAAGAGAGTAATTGTTGCTTGATGATAATGAGCTGGAAGATTTCATGGAGAAAGTACCCCAGTGCTCCTGTGCATTTTATCTGCAAAGTCTCCATTACTATGTGTATTCCTCTTCTGAACTTCAAAAATTTAAGTGCTGACATTGTGCTTTATACTTCCTTTTACATTTCAAAGCTTTAAGTTTCAGTGCTTTGCATCAAGTAGTGATAATAGAAACTTTTTTGACTTACTGCCACATATTCAGCTGAATGAATTGTGGGCATTATGTCTTTTGGCCTATCCTAACTGACATGTGAACAGCAACGTTTAATAGTAAAGTGACCTATCCAAGGTCCTATTCTCAATGCATGAAGACCAGAGTTAAATTCACATTAGTCCAATTATTATAACTCTTGGATTTGTGAAGAAAATAATTCTATCAATTCCTTGGCTGAGTCTTTGGAGGGAAACCAGAAATCCATGCTGTTGGACATTTAAGAGACTATTCTGAAGTCACTCTTTTAGAACCTGACTCTACCTCACCTGTCCAGCGGGTCTCTTCCTTTCTAAGCAGGGGCTACTTGAGCCCATCCAGTAATCTTGCACTGCTTTTCTAAGTTTATTATTCTCTACTTAGTCTTCTCAGTCCTTTCTGTTCTTCAAGATTCTACTGGTGATATCTAAGAAGTTTGTGTCAAGGATCTAACTTCTGTGGATAAAAAAAGTCTCTGTATCGAAACATACTTCCAGCCCAACTATGTATGTGTAAACTCTTCCAGATGGTTTTGCTTTTATTCACATATTTCCTTTAGTTACTTTTATGCAAAATATGACATTGTCAATGATAAAGTTTCATGGATATAATATTCTAAGTAATATCACATTCACCAAAACAGGATCAACCTATTTTCTTTAACTGACAGTGCTCAGTAAAAATAGTAACAATGGATATAAAATTATAATAGCTATGTTAATAACTATATTGGTATACATAATCATTAAAGTTGTAGTATTTATGTCAAACTATAGTCATCATTTTCTTCTCTCAAAGCTGGTCCATTTTAGGGCCACACTCAGCAGTATGCAGGGTTTACTCCTGGTTCTGCACTCAGGGATCACTCCTGGTGGTGCTTTGGGGACCAGATGGGGCCCTGGGGATTGAATCTGGGTCATCCACATGCAAAAGAAGTGCTTTGCCTGTTGCATTTTCTTACCAACCCCACAGAGTTGGTTCTTCAGCTTTAGATACATGCTATTTTATTTTATAAACTAGTAAGTAATATATATTCTTTGATGAAAAGGACAATGCTGATTTTATGAGTGCATAACATATTTGCCCGTAAGTTAAATTTAATAACAAGATTTCTGGACAACAACGCTCTGGTCTCTTGCTTCGTGTGTTTTGTTTGGTTTCAGATCCGGAATTATCCATAAGTAAGCAGAGGACATATGTGGCAATCAGCAGATACCTAAAAGGAAATCATTCTTACTTAGGATTAAATCATTTTCTGCTGGTATTGATACCAGCTGCATGATCTCTTGATTTCCCAAATTTAAAGCATACACTCCTTTTAGCCATAAGTTTTCTTGTTACAGCTTTATATTTTTGAAAACATAAGTTTTGAACCGAGGTTCTTAATTTGCTTACATTTTCCTATGAGTTCACACATTTTGAGAAAATATAGCAACATACTGTAGAATGGAAAGATTCAGCATTCTGTGTTCTAGTATTTGTACATATGTGTGTTAGTGTGAATGTATGTATGTGTGTATGTGTGTGAGTGTGTGTTCAAAAGCATGTGTCTGTTTTCAAGAAAATTTTAGTTAGGTTATGTAAAAATATGTCTTTGTGCAAATAAATTTAATCTCTTCCTTAGCTTCTTGCCTCTGACAACTTGATGTAAATACTTTGACTAAACACTGTGCCCTGAGTGCTTGCTAAACTAAGTTATCTCAGCCTAAGAGGAGAAGAGGGAGCCAGAAATTGCATTTATTGAACAACTCCTTCCTATTCTCCAGAATCTATATCCCCAAACTCCATAAATAGGAGAATTTCCATGGAAATTTACAGATGGTGTTTGCAGGGATGCTAATGGGGATACGTAATTCATCTGACACTTCAATAAACATTGGAAACTACATGAACTATTGCAAGAATGTATAATGATGTATTTGATATCTATTTTCCCCCAAGATTAATGCTGTTTTCATCTGCTGTGAGAGAAATTGTGCCTTCTGCTAGAGGAAACATTAAAAGGACTTGAAGACTACTTTTTATGTTCCCATATAGAAGAGAAAGTGAAAACATCATGAAACTGGATTTTAAAAATCAACTGACAAAGAGAACCCAAGATAAGATAAATCTAAGACAACGCAGAAGATTGAAAGTGTGTAAATTACTTTTAGTGAAAGAGAACAAGATAATGATATTTACACACACATACACAAAATATAACTGCCAAATTCTTGTTGATATCTGGCAGGGAAACAATGGTGAATAAAAAGTCATAATTTGTTCCTATCTGAGTTAAATACATAGAGAAAAAAATAAAAATTTCACAGCTTTAAAATGTCTATAATGATAAAAAATCAATAAGAAGACTATAGATAAAATGGGAAACATTTGAACTCATGTAAGAGAAATTAAACATGACTCAACATTGTAAAAGAAATACACTCTAAAATTTAAACAGAGGAAAGAATTGGACAGTGTTTTTTAAATAAAGATTATAGAAGGTCTATATTATCATATATAAGTAGGAGAAACAATTTTGCTAAAAGTATAGCTGCATAGTTAGCATAATATATTATTTTATAGTTAACATAACACATTGTTGAAGGAAAGTGGTATTCTGGGCTTCTTATAAAGTAAATCAACAAGCACCTTGGAAATAAAGGTGATTACAATGTTCTGCAATTCAAAATTTAAAATAGTAAGAAAAGATAGTAATAAGCTATAGATGCTTAATTCATAGAATAATGCAAAATGAAGTAGAATTACCTGGAAGACTTTGCAAACCATATATATAATTCCTAGATAACCAAAAATATATCTAAGTTTTTGAGGATTTAAATTTCAGAGGTTAGAGTAGATAAAAGCAAATCCCTGTGTTCTAGAAAATTTTTAATGTCTTATTTTCTTCTGTTGCTGATGGGACCTATTGTATTTGCCTAAGGAAATTAATTTTAGGTTCTCCTACATAAATACATAAGAACAATAATGTCTGCCAGTGGTTGTATTAGACTCCAAATAAGAGTAGAAGTGGAATCTGTCTTCTTCTGCATTATAAATATACCTGGTTCTTTTGTTTTAACTATGCAGGTGCAAAGAGAAGCTTAAAATTGTAACCTTGAGGTCCGGAGTGGTAGTCCAGAGAAAAGAAGGAAAGAAAGAATAAAATGTGTTCAAAATGGGTTGAAAATAAGATGATGTCATAGATTAAAAGAATGGAAGAAAGAGGAGATTCCTGACTTAGAAAAAATTCAAAATAAAACCCTAAAACATCATTTCAAGAAAGTGATCAAGCTAAGCTAAGGATCACATAAACAATATTTAAAAAAATACAAAGGAGTTTTAATGGGTAGGTATTTTAGCAATAGATAATGAATCAAGAATAAAAAGATCTGTATAATTTTTAGAAATAAGAATATAAAGTTAGTAGATGAACATTTGCTCTGATTCTGTTTGATTTTCACATTTTCTGACTGGCAGTCTACATCTTTTTTACCTTTAGCCTGAGGTCTTCGGTATCATGACATGAATTCCACGGTCGTCTGATATGAAATGCCTGCATTTTTTTTATGAAGCTAGGTGGCTGGAGCGATAGCACAGCAGTAGGGCGTTCTCCTTTCCCATGGCCGACCGGTGTTTGATTCCTCCGCCCCTCTCGGAGAGCCCGGTAAGCTACTGAGAGTATCGAACCCGCACGGCAGAGCCTGGCAAGCTACCCGTGCCATACTGGATTTGCCAAAAACAGTAACAAATAAGTCTCACAATCAAGAGATGTTACTGGTGCCTGCTCGAACAAATCGATGAGCAAGGGGATGACAGTGCAGGTGCATTGAGTTTTGTTTGAGGGGAATCTGTATCCAGTGATGCTCAAGGTTAAGACCTGGTTCTCGGCTCAGGGATCATTCTGGCAGTGCTCAGGCCAGTCTCACTCACGTTGGCCACATGCTAGGCAAGAGTTCTCTCCAGGGCGCTATTTGTCCAGCACTATATAGAGATTTTTAAACTGGTATGAGTATATGGGTAGAACAGATTTTCAGATATTATTTTTGACATATGCTTCTTTAGATATTTTATAGATCAAGGACAACAACCTGATATAGTGTAGGATGACATTGCTGTGTCCTTTCCCCCTTGCCACAAGGAGCTTAGGTTTATCCCGGTCACACCCATCAAGGTGCTCCCAAGTCACTCCCATTCCTTTATCTGGAACCTCTTCTCTATGCTCTCTTCCCCAAACAGTTCATCAGCTTTTCCCCCTAATAAAACTGTTAATTTGTAAGGTCAGCTCTTTCTAGGACACTGAACTTACACTGTAAGTTAATATTGCCTTTCTCTTCTCCTTGTGTCTTTTGAATAGTTTACTTTAAAGCAATGCCCCTTTTGTATAGACACAAGAAGACAATATTATGCTTTTGTAACTTGGGATTTAATTGGCTTTGAATATTCATTCCCGGGCATCTGCTTTCTCAACTTAAGCCTCAGTTGCCCTCAGTTCCTAGCACCCCAAAAGAAGGGCCCTAACGAGGGACGGGACTGACCCAGGGCAAGCGGTGAGATATGTGCTACCCTGGCATTGAGATGGGCCTGACCAAAATACCTAATTCTTAACTATAAGTTAAGAGCTTGGTCATGGACAAATGCTGTCATGATCCAAAAGTAATGACAAGACTAGGACCCTGCTAGGGATAGGAAAGACTAATCTGGTCTGAGCACTGTAATCTGAGATCGAGATGGCCCCAGGAGAGCAATTCTATAAGCTTAATGTATTTTTTACTGTGTCCATACAAAATGATTAAAATTATGAATGCTTATATGTCTTATGTGTTTGCTGGACGAGGAGAGGAGAAACACACTCATGGGATTCGCCCTTGGGTGGGTCATCCTACTGAAAGAGAATCTGTCCTAGAAGCAGCATCCCCTGAAGGAAAGAACTTTAACCCTATTGTGACCACACCATTTTGTAAGCCCCCACCCCCGTATGTTGGGGGGGGGGTTAAACTAGGCTGGATGAGTGGGTTGGGGGTGAGATCCAGAGACTGGAGAGAAGCGGAGAGAGAGAGACGGGAGAGAATGGAATAAATGGCTACTGATCAAGCAAGCGGCTTGGCCCTCGTTTTCCTCTTCCGTTTGCCCTATTGCCCGGGCCGCTTGGGCTGAGCGAGCAACCCGGGACTGAACCCCTGAAACCCTGGGAGAGGCTGATGGGGAGAGGCGCTGGGCTCTTCCCAGGTCGCCCCTGCCAGATGTTTTTTACGATATAGATTAAAGATACCTATGCTGCAGCAGCTGGAATATGACTTTGACCCTCATGAATATATGTCACATTCAATTCTTTTTTTTCTTCCTTTCTTTCTTTTCTTTTCTTTTCTTTTCTTTCTTTTCTTTTCTTTTCTTTTTTTCTTTTCTTTTCTTTTCTTTTCTTTTCTTTTCTTTTCTTTTCTTTTCTTTTCTTTTCTCTTCTTTTCTTTTCTCTTCTCTTCTTTTCTTTCCTTTTCTTTTCCTTTTTGTTTCTTTCATTTCATTTCATTTCCCTTCCCCTTCCTTCCTTCCTTCCTTCCTTCCTTCCTTCCTTCCTTCCTTCCTTCCTTCCTTCCTTCCTTCCTTCCTTCCTTCCTTCCTCCCTCCCTCCCTTTCTTCCTTCCTCCCTCCCTCCCTTTCTTCCTTCCTCCCTCCCTCCCTTTCTTCCTTCCTCCCTTCCTCTCTTCCTTCCTTCCTTCCTTCCTTCCTTCCTTCCTTCCTTCCTTCCTTCCTTCCTTCCTTCCTTCCTTCCTTCCTTCCCCCTCTCTCGTTCTCAATTTCTTCCTTCCTTCCTTCCTTCCTTCCTTCCTTCCTTCCTTCCTTCCTTCCTTCCTTCCTTCCTTCCTTCATTCCCCCTTTCTCTCGTTCTCAATTTCTTTCTTTCTCTCTTTCTTTCTTTCTTTCTTTCTTTCTTTCTTTCTTTCTTTCTTTCTTTCTTTCTTTCTTTCTTTCTTTCTTTCTTTCTTTCTTTCTTTCTTTCTTTCTTTCTTTCTTTCTTTCTTTCTTTCTTCCTGCCTTCCTGCCTTTCTTTCTTTCTTTCTTTCTTTCTTTCTTTCTTTCTTTCTTTCTTTCTTTCTTTCTTTCTTTCTTTCTTTCTTTCTTTCTTTCTTTCTTTCTTTCTTTCTTTCTCTCTTTCTTTCTTTCTTTCTTTCTTTCTTTCTCTCTTTCTTTCTTTTTCATAAATGCTGTTGGGGAAAATGTCCCCTGTTTCTTATTTTAATCTGAATGTGATCTGAAGATAGTTAACCTTGGAAAGAAGGTAGAAATGAAGACAAACTTTCCTTCTGGCCTCCTGCTGCCTCTGTGTGAATTGATGGATCCCTCAAGGATGAATGCGACACCATGACAAGTGTGGAGGGAAAAGTTATGCTGAAGCTGACATTCACAGGGTGTATTAATTATAAGTATCCATCTCCCTAGTGATCATGTACTTTTTTTTCCCCAGGAAGCAAACCGACCAAGAATTTTACTTTTGATGGAAATAAAAGATGTTAGGACTTCTTGTTAAATTTCAATGCCTTTAAGTTAAGTTCTTCTTAATATTAACTTTATAAATATGCAGATCTTGATGTTATATATAAGTGATAGTAATATAAGGTGGGGATACATATTTTCCTTTTCTTGTGGCACTGCCAATAATCAAAGTGAGCCGATAATCAAATTCCACTTAAGAGAGAAAAATTTTACTTCTCTTGGGTGTTAGTTGCCCACTCTGTATGACTGAAATGCAAACAAAAGTTCATAAGTTTGTAACTGTACCTCAAAGTGATTCACTAACAAAAAATTTTTTAAAAAAAGAGAAAAACTTCAACTTTGTTTTGGTGATTGAAAAGGACTTTCTTTGTTCATGGTTGAGATTTTTATTTCCATTAACTTGCTGGAGGAGTGTTACATTTATTAATAAATGATGGATTTATTAGCATTTAGGTTTACCTAAAAAAGAAATAAAAGTTGTTTCAGATGGCCCTCTATACAAGCATTTATATGGAAATGACTCAGTTTGACTAACATTTCATGAGCCAAGAATCACAATGGTGTTGGTATTATGGTCGACAAGCTATCTCCAGCAAACTGCATATTTCTTTTTGTTGTTCTCACACCATTTGCAGCTATGCAGACATAGCTTTGGTCAGTCTCTGACTAACTCAAGTTAAATTCAGTGCATTTTCTCAGCAGATTCTTTTGTATGAGTTAAATGTAATTAATATTTCACCTGCACACATATATTTTAGTTCCTCCAATTTTTATATTCGTTGGGTATCTGAACTGTCATTTTGCTAAATTGATCCTTTATTTCAACTAAACATTTGCTGCTGCTTCTCTTGCTTATAGTTGTTTGTTTCCTTCCAGGTTGCCTCAAAAGAGCAAAAGAACAGGCTTTTCAAAAAAATTTGGACTTTTTTCCCCCTTATCTGAAATTTCTTTAAAGCCCTTTTCCATTTTTAATGAAAGCAATTATCTTAACTGAGAAAGCATATGCAAAAAAGGTGTGAGAGGTAGGCTAAAAAGATATTTCTGTCTTTTTAAAGGAACCACTTTTCATGTATTTTCTTTGTTGCAATGAATGTATCAAACTGCATGGATTTGCTTAAGCAGTAAATCATAGTTTTAAATTGCAGTCCCTGTTCTCAACATTTTTTTCCTCCAACTATCCATCATATACTTATAACACTTAATTTTGCTTCTTTTACATTATGAGTTTTATAATGTTCAGAAACTCAGAAAACTATTTTCCTTTTAGTCAAATGTTTTTCTACTGGAAAATGTCACCACATAGATAAGTCACAATAAGATCAACTCATGAATATTCACAGGGCATATTTTGAATACTGTAATACCCACTTAATGCTCTTTTACTGGCTAGATCACCCATATTCCTGATTACTTTCCCCTATTAAATCCTTAATTGCTATTTAAACCAGGCAATTTTTCATAGTAATTCTTGCCCAGTCTAGAGCCCTGATATTGCCACTTGATGTTACATATGACATATAATTTCCTCTCATTCTTGAAATTTATGTGATTTATTTCTTACGTTGCTCTTCAAATAGGGGTGTTTTAATTTTTAAAAAATTTATTGGCCATAATTTTCCAAAAGACAGGACTTCTAAGTTGTCTTTTGAAAATGTCATAATATAGAAGTTCTATAATATTCTTCCTATACACATAAAAATCTGAGTTAGTGTAACCATTCAAAATCCTTCATTTTTTTACCTGGAACAAAATATTTTGCACCTTGATTTTTATACCTTCCTTTGGATATATAGATATTTCACTATGAATTGAATTTATTTCCTATGAAGTCTATAAACTAATCAACTTTTTTCTTAGCATTTATATTAATCCCTAAACAATAACTACTTGTAATTTTTCTATATGGCAAAACTCTTGCTAACTAGTTATTAAAATTCAAAAAGGCTTTATTAGATGCCTGCATAAATAAAATGTACATGCACTTTTTGTTCAGTTTTTGACTGATGTTTTTGGAGAAATTAGTAAATTTTGGAAAATCTTGGTTGTATTGAGGTTGGTTGGCTGGCACAACATCTGATAGCCTAGTTCTCTCTCTTGGAGAACCTGGCAAGCCACCAAGAGTCTACTGCTCGCATGGGGAAGAACCTGGCAGGCTACCCGTGTTGTATGCATATGCCAAATACAGTAACAATGATGGGTCTCATTCCCCTGACCCTGAAGAGCCTCTAATGCGGCACCATTGGGAAGAACAAGTTAAGAGAGGCTGCTAAAATCTCAGGGCTAGGATGAATGGAAACAAGCAAATCGATGATCAACTGGATGACAGTGATACAGTGATTGAGGTAGATAATATTTCCTATTGTTAAATTTGTATACAAACTTCCTTATGAATAGGAAGCTTACATTTTCCCATTATGGTTAAGGTTTAATCATACAGAAATTCCCCTCACAATTTGACTTGCTTGTGTATGCTATTACTTTGGGTAGATGGCTATGTTATATTTTCATAATTAGGTCACTGGGGCTTTTGTTTGTTTGATTTCTTTTGGCTTCCTGGGTCACACATGGTGATGCTCAGGAATTATTCCTTGTCCTTGACTCATGAGTTACTACAGATGTTGCTCAGTAGACCATATGGGATGCTGGGGATCAAACCACAAGTCCCTCTGCACAGTACTATCGCTCTTATACAAAGATTTACCTATTTTCAATTCCCTTATCTAGTACCAATTATTCTTTTCTTGTGTTCTAAGTGACAGTCTCTGACATTGTTTGGTAGGTTAGATCATTCTGATTCAGTGGATTTGTCATTATTAGATATTGTATACTCTGATTAGGGATATATCCTCTGCATTGTCCTCACCTTCCTGCCTTCTGCTAAAGTACAAAGAAATCACTCCCAAGAAAGTTAACAAATTGCACCATGATCATATAATTTCAATTTTGGGGGAATAGATTTATAGGAATACATGAAAAAATTAGAACATAATTTTGGACTCAAACAAACCAAGGTGATATTTAGCTCTGGTTCAACAAGTTGTTTGATATATATCTTTAAGCTAGCTTATCAATTTCTCCATAACTTCTTTTTTATGCTTTAAAACATGAATAATAACATTGCCCAAACCTGGCCCCGTGCATAGTAGTTGACTGTGCTATGTAGTAAGCCATAGGTGCAATAAGCTCATTTCACATTCATTATGTCACTGAAAGGGCTGATGTTATATCCTGCTACTTTCTTAGTACACATTGCAACACTGCAGCTATAAGGTTTAGTTCCCCTGATCATACCAGAGGATGTGGTCTGGTTCTATCTTGAATCACACTTAGCTTTCACAAAAAGGCTGAAGCTGAGATTCTGCGATGTCCTAATTTGTTTGGTAATCACAGCTTCTAATCATGCAGTTTCCAGAAAACAGCCCCAGAGGTCAAGTCTTGCTACTAGTCTAGCGAGGACTCCTTAGGCTGTGCTAAAATGCAGTGGGGGAAGGTAAGTATGCATACCTACTCTTTCTCCAGTTTCTGTGACTTTTCCCTGAAGAAAGATGCTCCAGCAGTTTAGAACAAAATCTTAATTACCCAAAGCTACTTTCTTTAGTTTTTAAATTTATCAGATAATTGCTCAATTATCCACTTTGGTTTGTCTGTGTAGATACCCTGCTTCAAGTCCATTAACCAACTAATGTACACCAAAGATGAGAAAATTAGGTGATTGTGCCTATGTTGATATTTCTGTTTCCAACCCACTGGTTAGTCTGTATCACTGATGTCTGTTGTCCTCATTAAGATTTATCAAACCAAAGTAATGTTTGTTGGAACCATCAAATAAGTTAAAGTAGGTATTCATTCTTTGGCTGCCAAGAGACATTATTTTTGTATTGAAAGAGAGAAAGAATGCTTCATTCTTTCTTACTTACATTTCAGGTGAAAAAGCTGAAAGTTTGAGTTGCTAGAGGTACTCCAAATTAATTGTATCTCCTGCTTGTTTCTAGTGGGTCATTCTACAACTGCTGTTATGACATCCCTCTCTCCTCAGAATCAGCCTAGTTCCTGAAGTGATATGGATCAACAGATGCCACCCTCCATGACTTTCACTGACTGACCAATTTGTGGCGCTGATTTTTAGTGTGATTTTATGCTAGGCAATCTGTGAAGTGATGATCTCATTTTTGCAACACAGTAATTAATTTCTGTTTGGGGACTATAATTCTGTCTTGAATTCCAATGCGGCTGGGGTTATTTGTCCTACTACATTGGAGTATCTTGTGCATAGCTTAGCATAATAGAAAAATCATGGACTTTAGAATCACAATCTACATTCTATCTTTTACATGTTGAATCATTCAGGAAAAATTACTACTTAATTACCATATTCCTTATTTGTAACATGTGAAGATTCTTCATTTTCATTCTGTAAGGGTTAAATGTGTTAATACACAAAAACAAGGAAGTACAAGACTTGGCTTGGATTCTAATGGAATATAGTTAAGGACATTATCTCATAGTCGTATATTTGTTATTTGAAATCACATCTGCCCAACTTCAAAATTACCTAAAATTCAGCATAGTAACTTCTTTTCTTTCCTCATCTTTAATCTCTTAGGCTATTCAACATTTCATTTCTAGTTTGATACCTACAAATAGTGGGATTTTAAGTAAAGGAATGCATGAATGAATAGATACTTCAACAAATAGTATTCCTGAACAAACCTTGTTCATATTTTATTTACCTTTTAGAAAACAGCTTAGTATATTTCCTACTTTCCTCTAAGGCTAGAATCTCCGTTAATAAATTTTCCCATATCCTTGTCTTATTCCTTTGCCTTCACTGTTCCCAATGTTTGATTTGAGACAGTGCAATATAACACACCACAAGGATTTTTCTGGAAATTAATGAAATCCTTCACTTTTACAAAAGAATAGACAATTCAGGATTTTATTATGTAGAGAAACATTGAAAAAAGTCATTCATTGCTAAGCATATGAATTTTTGACAAGCTAATTTCCTCTAAGATAAACCTGAAAAGAGGATCCAAGACCTGCTTCTTTTTAATATATGAAAAATGGAGTTGGTAACTCCTATAATGATAACACAAAGCTACACCATAAAAGAAAATATAAACAGTAAATTATGAAGCTTTCTTGTTGTAAACAATTTATTAATGTTTTCATTTACTATTTTTAATTAGTACTAGATAGACTTTAATATTCAGCCTCCCTAATACAAAAAATAAATGCAATAAGGATTTGTTATATAAGTTTTGGCAGATAGTTTAGGAGAAAGACAATATTAGAGAAAAGAATTTAAAATGAACCTCCTTTTCTTCAGTAAACTAAAAAGTTGTTGGTAGTAATCAGTGGTATGAAAAGTGCTGCAGTTGTGGTTTTACTCATGAAATAGTAGAGTTGGAAACCAATGTAATATGTAGCACTGTAGCACCGTTGTCCCATTGTTCATTGATTTGCTTGAGCGGGCACCAGTAATGTCTCCATTGTGAACGTCTCCATTGTGAGACTTGTTGTTACTGTTTTTGGCATATCGGCATATGAAATACGCCATGGGTAGCTTGCCAGGCTCTGACACGTGGGCGGGATACTCTCAGTAGCTTGCCAGGCTCTCCAAGAGGGATGGGGGAATTGAACCCAGGTCGACTATGTGCAAGGCAAACGCCCTACCCGCTGTGCTATAGCTCTAGCAATGTAATATGCAATTTAAAAAATATTATTTATTTCACATATAATTGGTATAATTAGCATATGATATAATTCACATACAACATATAGAGAACATTTTTATCACTTTAAAAAGTAGCAAGTTTTTATTTTTAGCTGTCATTTCCCATTTACCAATTTATGCAGCCCCCGCTGACTACTAATATAATTTGTCTCTGTGGATTTGCTTAATCTGAATATTTCACATAAATGGAATAACATGGTAGTTTGCTTTGCATTTCTCAAATGATGTAGCTTATTTTAATAAATTCATTTCTTATTTTTGTAGCACTATAGCACTGCTGTCTGTCCCGTTGGTCATCAATTTGCTAGAGTGAGCACCAGTAATGTCTCCATTGTGAGACTTGTTGTTACTATTTTTGGCATATCGAATACACCACGGGTAGCTTGCCAGACTCTGCAGTGCGGCCGGGATACTCTCGGTAGCTTGCTGGGCTCTCTAAGAGGGATGGAGGAATCGAACGATAAAACAGTGGGTAGGGCGTTTGCCTTGCACATGGCTGACCTGGGTTCAACTCCTTATTTTTGTATCTTTGGATATTTCACTTTAAATGTGTTGTTAATGTTTTTATTGTTTTAAGAATTGTAAATATGTTTACATGTTCTGGATATTAGACCTTTAACAGATCTGCATATAAAATATTTTCTTCTTTCTTTCTTTCTTTCTTTCTTTCTTTCTTTCTTTCTTTCTTTCTTTCTTTCTTTCTTTCTTTCTTTCTTTCTTTCTTTCTTTCTTTCTTCCTTCCTTCCTTTTTCTTTCTTTCTTTCTTTCTTTCTTTCTTTCTTTCTTTCTTTCTTTCTTTCTTTCTTTCTTTCTTTCTTTCTTTCTCTCTTTTTCTTTCTTTCTCTCTTTCTTTCTCTCTTTCTTTCTCTCTTTCTTTCTTTCTTTCTTTCTTTCTTTCTTTCTTTCTTTCTTTCTTTCTTTCTTTCTTTCTTTCTTTCTTTCTTTCTTTCTTTCTTTCTTTCTTTCTTTCTTTCTTTCTTTCTCTCTCTCTCTCTCTCTTTCTTTCTTTTCTTTCTGTCTTTCTATTTTTGTTTCTTTGTTTTTTTTTTGGGCACACACCTAACAGAGATCAAGGGTTTCTTTCAGGTATCACTCCTGGTGCACTTATGGGGCCGTATAGAATGCTGGGGTTGAAGGGGGTTGGCTGAATCAAGACAAGCATCCTACTTGCTGTACTATTGCTCCACCCCCTCTTTAATTCTTTAGATTGTCTTTTAAGTTTCATGCTTGTGGTATTTGAAAGCATAAATTTTTCTCTTTCATAAAGTTTGACTAATTTTTTTGTGACTTGTGCTTGGTAATATCATATATAAGATCAAATGAACTAATTTAAGGTTAGAAAACTTGCTCCAGTGCTTGGTTTCAGGGATTTTTTGATTTCAGCTTTTACATTTAGAGTCATGATCAAAATGATGTGAGATGGGTGACGTTCAACTTCATTTTGTTGAGTTGTTGAAAACACTTTTTCTCCATTGAATTGTTTTGGCACTTATTGAAAACCATTGACCATACATGTAATGCTTATTTCTGGACTCTCAATTATTCTGTACTGATCTATGTGTCTATTTGTGAAAGCACCAAACATCTTAATTTCCTGAGCTTTGTAGAAAGTTCAAAACATGGAAGTGTGGGTCTTCTAACTTATTTTTTTTGTTGGAATTGATTGCTCTATTCTGAGTTTGTGATTTTCCATGTGAATTTTGGAGTCAGCTTGTTAACTTCTGCAAAGAAGTAATGAAATACACAGGAATTTTGATGGAAATCACATTTAATATATAGATCAATTTGAAAAGTATTATCATTATAACACTATTGTTTTATGCCACAAATTTCGAATGTATTTCTGCTCATTTCAGATTTCTTTGATGGATTTAAACAACTTTCTATTATTATTTTCAGCATATGCCCTGCACTTAATTCATTAATGTATCACTAAGTATAATTTTGATTCTGTTGTAAATTGAATTCTTTCCTACCTTTTTTTTTTTGCTTGTTTCTTTTTCTGGACCACACCCACCACACCCAGAGGTACTTGGGGGTTCTTCCTGGTTCTGTGCTAGAAATTGATCCCTTGCATCCTGTATATAAAGCATGTGCTCATCCACTGAGCTATTCTTCAGCCCTTCAGATTCCTTTCTACATTTTCTTTCTGAATAGTTAGTTCTCAATATATGCAAGTATAATTTATTTTGTATATCAATACTGTAACGTGATTTTGTTGAGCTTTTTTAAATATAAGTGTTTCATGTATTCCTGATTATTATACATGTGACTATGTAATCTGAAACTATATATATATAATCATATATATGTACATATATATGCACACACAGATATGTAAATATATATAAAACAAAAGGTATCCAGATCTCATTTCTAATCTGGATACTTTTTGTTTGTTTTTCTCTTGTGAGTAGATTTTTAATCACAAAGTTGAACATAGTGATAAAAGTAGAAATTCTTACATTATTATTATTTGACAGCTATTATTATTATTATTATTATTATTATTATTATTATTTTGGTTTGGTTTTAGATTATACAGTGTGGGTCATAGGGGGCTTACTCCTAGCTCTGAGTTCAGGAATTCAGTCCTGGTGGTTTCAGGGTAACTATTTTGCAGTCAGAGATTCAACACAGATCAGCTGTGTATAAGGCAAAGACCTTATTCACTAACTTATTGGCAACAAATTACATGTCTTAGATCTTTAGGGATTTTTTTATGGGAATATAATTATTTTCATATATTGGCAGGAAAGTCTTCTATTTGATTCTTATTTTAATTATTGCCTGAGTTTTTTTGGTTTTTTGGTCAGTCTTTCTAAAATTTTGTAAATTCTGCTTATAATTTATTAAGATGTCTTTTGTAGAAAATGTAGAGAATTGGTTGACTTCTTTGCATACATATTGTCTTATAAAACACATTTATCTAATAACATTTTTAAATATCTCATAACTTTAAAAAAACTAAAATACAGTATATGTTAAATTTATATTCCTTCTTACATTGCACAGATATGAAATTTCTATGAAGTTGATTTTCTAAAATTTGTTCAAATGTATTTTGTAAACTTAATAGAAATAGATTATTCTAGAAAACTAACAAAGTCAATTATTCTTGATTATCGATGTTTTTGGCTTCTGAAATTCTTCCAATGTGATTTTGACATATTTATTTGTAGTGTTTTAGACTTCAGTTATATTTCCCTTCCTTTCTTGTTAATTTGAATCATTTTCCTAGTAGTTTATACTCCTATAGAAAATCCTAAATCAAAAGAACTTGATTTTTTGGAACTTTCCATTGTGGTGATATCTCCCTTTTGGGGGGAAATGCTGTAAACAACACATTGTATTCCAAATGTGAATGCACCATGGTTTTGAAATAATAGAGGAAAATCATCTAGGTGATGTAGAAAGATTTCAGACTACGTGAAAATAATTATTTTTACAGAAAAGTTGCAGGATGGTATATTGAAATCTTTGCAATGATAAATAAAGGATTTCCTATGCTTTCCCATGGACAGATAAAAAAATTTTTTAACAAAAATGAAAAAGTGCATCTCTCACTAAAAGTTTCTGTGACAGAAATGCACATTTTTTGGTCAGAAGTTTCTACTGTCTACCAAAATCTCCTGCTGTTTAAGATCAGATTCCGATTGAAAATCTGCCTGCTCCACCATTCATCTTAGAATTCTTATTTGCATGACTTCTGCTGCTCAGTAGCCAAGTGGAAGATTAATCACAGAATTAGCATTTTCAAATCGCCAACAATGTCCTTTGCAGATGTGCAGTTATATTACTGAAGTCTGTTGTTTTGCCCTACATTTATTGTTAATAATTAATGTACATTTCTGGGTGAAATTATGTGCTATCACCATCTGGTTAATTTAATAGAAATAGTCAAATCTAAAGCACTTTATTAAATATGTTGGAAATAATCATCATCATTACTATAAAGTAGAAAGCATCATGTTTTTTCAATAAAAAGCCAGAAAATAGAACAATTCACCGTATGTCAACTTAGTTACTGTTACTACAAACTCATTTTTTAAAAACTCTCTCCCTGTATTATGTATACAGTATGGGAATTAAGAGAATGCAATATTCATAGATTAAACAGTAGGCTGTGAACAGTCTATTGAATTTTCAGTACAAAGTCCAGGTTATAAAAATAAGCTGTATTAGGTAGGGGAAAAGAAATTAATTTTCACCTCCTCATATTAGTCTTCATATTGAATATCAAATAAAAATTCTAGTGAGTAACAAAAATATAATTATTTGGCATTTTTCTTCTTGGAACTGTCTAAGGAAAACAAATGGTGTGAAGTAAGTATTCCTTTATGAATTTGTAAAGTGCCAGTATAATGAAGAAAACATCATTTACCCATTATACAGTGTGCCTTTCTGATAAGTTTTTCTCTGAAGATTGAAACATAGATCACCACTGGTTGGTAATATCATCTTGGCAATAGTCTACTTATGTCATAATATGCTCATTTTTCTTGTCAAAGAGGTATATGTAAGCTTCGGGGGACCTTACCTCATATAACTAGAGTTTGAAGATAGGATTCCTCCAAATTTCTCTTATGCATAATTAACTATCCCAAAAGGCTACCTTTCCTTGGTTTTCTATTTATTTTTCTCTAAGTCCAGTCAAGGAAAAGATTGTGTGTGTGTGTGCGCGCGTGTGTGTGTGTGTGTGTATGAGTGTGGCATAGGGTGCTCCAAAGCAGTGCTCAGGAGACCAGGGAAGGGACGCGGCTTTTTTTCTCATCCATATGGGCAGTGGTTCAATGCAAGGACAAGTGGTTTAATGCTTCTCAGGATCTGCAGTGCCAGCAATCCTCAGGCTACCCTGGTGTTGCAGAACTGCATCTGGGAATGCTTGCAAACCACAAGATGCCAGGTTTTGAACTTGGGTCAGGTGCATGCTAGCAGATGCCTTATTAGCCATCTTCTGGCCCTCAAGAACAACATCTTGGAATTACATTATGTCTAATTTTTAAAGGTTTTTTTTAATGATTATTTCTCAGATGACGATTTTGTCTTAAGTGATTCCCAGTTGACCTTCTTGAGCTAGGAATGGATAAATGGTTGTCTTTGAGATTCTATTCCATCAGATTATGCATTTTAAAACACGGTGAATGTACAAGTCTAACTGGTCTAGAGTCATGAATAAAGGATGTCCTACTTAAAGATCTTATGATAAGGAATGAATAGAGAACACAGTTCCAGTTGTTGAGAGAAATAAAACAGCAATTATTTTCAATAATAAAGTTATTTATCATTTACTGAGTTTTAAGCATGTACTACATGGTATTTTTGACACATTTTGTGAACTTGTTCTTTGAATTTTAAGAATAATTCGATGAGGAAGAGGCCATTATTAATATCATTTTCAGATTTGAGAAGCAAGGCCTAAAGTAATTGATTTAAACAGTCAATTAAGTCAATTACATATCTGTGAGCATAAATGGCTTTAGCAGATTCCACAACTGGTATTAGAATTGCCTAGAAATCTCTTAAAGAGTGCTTATGACCAGAAACTTTCTTGAGAATTCAGTTAATAGAAAATGGAACCAACGAGATGGTACTTGAAAAATATATTTTAGAGATTCTGTCACATGAACAGAATTAAGAATTAAGTTTTCCAAGATTATAATCATAGGACAGACTGACTCAGAATCAAATTTGACTAGTAGCAAATATTTCTAGAGAGTGCAAGTTCCAATGAATTTAAAACAAATTATTCCTTCTACTTTCCATACCTTATGACTAGAGAAGTACATAAGAAACTCAGTATAATGACAAATTCTCATCTAGATATTAAGGTGCTTGACTAATATTTTACATTTATTGTGCACGACTTTATGGATATGAATGGAATACTTTCCAAATACATGGATTTTTTGTTTGTTTTAGGACCCACCTTCTAAGTCACATGTTCTCTTTTCTCCGTGGCTTCTCCACTTGTTGCTAGGCAAAAAAGTATTGGTCATCTGGTCATGGACATCTTTTTCCTAGGAACTGACTTCTTGGGGGTAGGGTGGTCCATTGATGCAGCTAGTTGGGCTAGAGGATACCTGGTGACCAGGCGGGTGAGGTGGGAGGATTTTAAAATCTTGGGATCCTGAACAAATAGGTGACCCTCCCGAGTATCCTCTTCTAGTCCTGTGAATCTCTTTTCCACCCTGGAGCAGGTCTTGTGAGCAATCTCAGTCAGAGGGAAAAGACCTTATGACCTTGACAAACCTGTTTTGCTATGGATCTGCTTTTTTAGAGCGGAAGGCTTATTAATTCTTTTAATTTACTTTTTTAAAGAAAGAGGGCTCTTTACTAAAGGCCAGATAACTATATGCTCCACATATAACATTAGTGGACTGGAGTTGCACAGTGGGTAGGGCGTTTGCCTTGTACGCAGTCAACTCTCGCAGAGCCCGGTAAGCTACCGAGAGTATCCCACTGTAAAAAACTAAGGCACGCCAAGGGGCGTGTGCACTTGCGGGCTCTCTGGGCGGCTCTGTCTCACCGCCCATGTTCAGTGCTCTGGAACCGCTCTGTGTGGCTGTTGGTCAAGGGCAGGCGATGGAAGGAAGAAGGCCAAACTGGTTGCTCGATCAGTTCATTTCATTCTCTCTCTCTGCTTCTCTCCCGGTTCTGGATCTCTCTCTGGATCTGTGGATCTGGACCCCCAACCACTCTTAACCACCTAGTTAAATTCCCCCATTACGAAATGGTTGGGGCATACACATAGGTGTGGTCACAATCAATGGGGGTAAGGTTCCTGTCCCTCAGGGGATGCTTCTCCTAGGACTGATTCTCTTTCAGCAGGAGGATCCACCCAAGGGTGGGGTCCAATGAGTGTGTTTCTCCTCTCCTCATCCAGCAAACATATAAGCATTCATAATATTAATCATTTTGTATTGACACAATAAGAAATGCATTAAAGCTTATAGAATTGCTCTCCTGGGGCCATCTTGATCTCAGACTACAGTGCTCAGGCCAGATCAGTCTTTCCTATCTCTAGCAGGGTCCTAGTTTCATCATTACTTTTGGATCATGACAGCATTTGTCTATGATCAAGCTCTTAACTTATAGTTAAGAATCAGGCACTTTGGCCAGGCCCATCTTGATGCCAGGGTAACACATAACTCACTGCTTTCCCTGGATCCGTCCTGTCCCTTGTCGGGACCCTACTTTTTGGGGTGCTAGGAACTGAGGGCAACTGAGGCTTAAGTGGAGAAAGCAGATGCCCAGGAATGAATAATATTCGAAGCCAATTAAGTCCCAACTTACAAAATCATAATATTGTCTTCTTGTGTCTATACAAAAAGGACATTGCTTTAAAGTAAATTAATCCAAACGCATAAGGAGAGGAGAAAGGTAATATTAACTTATAATATAAGTTCAGTATCCTAGGAAGGTCTGACCTTACAAATAAGCAGAGTCAGATTAGGGGGAGAAGCTGATTAACTGTTTTTGGGGAAGAGAGCATAGAGAAGTGATTACAGCTAAACAAAGGGATGGGAGAGATTCGGGAACATCTTGATGGGTGAGACTGGGGTAAGCCTAAACTCCGGGAAAAACCAGGACAAACTCCTCGTGGCAAGGGGGGAGAGGACAAAGTAATGTCATCCTACATCCCACCACATGGCAGAGCCTGGCAAGCTACCCAAGTCATATTCAATATGCCAAAAACAGTAACAAGTCTCACAATGGAGACGTTACTGGTGCCCGCTCAAGCAAATCGATGAACAATGGGATGACAGTGCTACAGTGACAGTGACAGTGCCTGGGCCATGTACATTGGTGCTTGGGGACAAACCCTAGCTCTGTACTTGGAGGACTGCTCCTGGCAGTGACCAGGGAACTATATGGTGGCAGGGATTTAACCAGATTTTTCTGCATGTTTTTTCTGCATGCCCAGTTAGCTGAATCCCCAGCCCTAAATTTAGACTTTTAAAAAGTCTACTATAGTGCACATAAATTAATAAATATTTATGATGTAGGTAGAATATATATCAATCATTATGATGAAGTTGTATAAATTACAGTCAATACTATTGAAATGTAATTTTTAAATACAAATATAGGTGCTCTACTAATTTTGTACTCATTTAGAATTTCATAGTACTGACTCGAGTGTTGTGGAATTGAGAAGAGATCGCTGAGTCTATCATTCCTATACATGGCCACAGTGTGTCTCTGAGTATACCTCCTTTGTATAAAGAGTTAAATTTATAATTTTATTATAAAGTTTATAATAAAAAACAAGTATTTAAAGGATAAAAATTGTGGGCTGGAGAGATGGTATAGTGGGGAAGGTACTTGCTCCTTGTACACGGTCAACCTGAGTTTGCTTCCCAGCACCCTATATGTTTCCTTCCAAGTTTCTCCAAGAGTGATTCTTGAGCATAGAGCCAAAAGTATGTTCTAAGTATAGCATGGTGGAATTGGTGCAGGGACATTGTATGTTTGAAACTCTATTATGAACACATTTGTAAAATATAGTGCCTAAAAAAAGTTTTATTAAAAACAGATTAAATTGAGAGAAAGAGAAAGAAAGAAGAGAAGAAAAAATGCCTTCCATAGAGACAGTCTGGGGGAGAAGGTAGGAGGAACACTGGGGACACTGGTGCTGGGATATACAGTGGTGGAGGGATGGGTGTTGGAACACTTTGTGGCTGAAACCTAATTATGAACAACTTTGTAAATATCTATCTCACAGTGATTTAATAATAATATATTTGAAAAACATAAATTAGAAAGGACCACAATGCTTATAAAACTATTGTAATGCATACCTAGATTATATATTATAGTACTATTTTATGTAACTATCTCCATCTTTGAGGGATTATTTAGTTCAGTATATCGTAAGAATGTGCTTATAGATATGTGAGACTGCATTTTCTTGTGCTCTCCATGAGTACAGATGAGAAAGATATTAAAATAACAGCATTATAGTCATGTATTTAATATTTTATCGGTAGGTAATAAATAAGATATGGCAAACATATTGGTAAACAAACAAGGAGTGATCAGAAGATGTGTTCAATTACAGAGGCCAAGCTCCCTGGTGCTCTAGTGGTTAGGATCCGGTGCTCTCTCAATTATAGCGGCCTCTATGTGTTAGGGAAAACTTGTCATCTGGTTTGATGGAATGGGGAGTAGAAGAAATTGAGTAGAGGAGACTCTAGTTAGACTTAAGTTTTCTAAAAAAATGAGAATTATAAATGGAAATAAAGAGATAAAATCTTATCTGAATATTTTCCCATGGCAGTACAGACAAAAGTGTGATTATACTTGAAAAAAGTCACGCAGTGCTACTATCTTTAGCGTAAATCAATGGATTTGATTTTCGGATGGAATAATGAATTTTTGAATAGACATAAGCTAAATTGCAAAAACAAATTTGTACATAGGTGCACATATTACATAGAGTAATATTTTTCGAAATGAAAAAAGCAAAAGGTAAAGAGCATTTCAAGGTGGGTTCAGGCGAACTACATTATACAGGTTGAAGTCGAGTAACTATGAGCTATTAATGAAAATGTTAAGAAAGCAGTTGGTTGTCATATTATAAAGTTTAGTGGAGAGGTCTGGGATAAAAGCCAATAGCATTTAGATACTGTTCAAAACCATAAGTTCGGATGTTACTCAGGAACTGCATATAAAAGGAAGATATCTAAAAGTTTGAATCATAGAACAAGATGATACTTACAGTTTTCTAATATAAGAAGAATGTAGAAGATAAATTTGAGGAGCAGCTAGTGTCCTCGGTGATGGAATTAGAAAGCTATTGCTCCCAATTAAGAAAGATTTTAGAAAAGAAGGAATGCCAGAATACGGCGTGTGTCAATATAGGCAACAGGAGGAGCCTTACCAAGAACTAGACCACTAGATCTAGCCAGTGTAACTTTAATTTTCAGCTTTCATACCATTCGTATTAGTGGATTTATCAAGGGTTTCTAAGCATAAATTCCATTTTTTAAAAATGTAAATTCTACTTTATTATATATATTTAGAGCTTGTCTGTGTAGATTACATTCCTTAAATTCAGTTTATGGACCTTCTGATACCTGATCCATTAAAAGAGCTTAGAATTTTTGAACTTATGAAAACACATAAATGGATTTACTTGACTGTGCAACACTTTACAGTGGGTGAGGTCAAACTTAACATATTTGAAAAGGTAATAGATAGTTAACCTGTTTTTTTGGTCTGGGTTACTGCAAACTTCTAATTGAATCAAATGTTCACTCATAGCGATCTAGAAGTGATTACTCAGCTACAGATTACAAAGCTAACAAATAAGATTTTAAATACAAAACTTTACAGCTATTCAAAATTTTCTGAATAGTTAGTTAAGAAAGAAAAAACCATTTATAAAGTCGCCATTACAGAAATCTCTGGGAGCTCATGCACATGCATGATTAATTAAAAGCATTGCCATTGTGATAAATCAAAGAGTTTCCAGAGTATGTGAGATATTGGTAAAAGATTGTTTGATGAGCAAACTATCAAGAGAAATGCTGTATGGTTGGGGCTGCGATTCATTTTGAGTGGGAGGTATGTCTGTGTAATTCCATGGCTCATGCTACAAACTTTAGAGTATCTTTTCTTTCTGCATATGCCCGATGATAAGTATAAAATAAGCAGTGTTTCTTGAAACAACTGAACCAAACAAGCATCTCAGAGTTAAATTTGATTTGCTTTTGGTTTGACACCTGTGCTCTTTCTTTTGTTTTCTTTTCCAAACTCTTGCCCACACTTAACATTTTTCCTTCATTAAGGCAATCATCATTGTTCATTTGATATAAGTTTTTCTTCTTTCATAATTTTTGTGTGAAAAGGAGTCATTTCACTTTTTTTGACCTTGGTTTCAGCTTCTTAAAATAGAAGTTTAGTTTCGCTGATCTGCATGGCCCTAGATTTTCATCAGGTGCTGAAAGTTATAAATTTTATGAGTATATGTTAATAAACATGAAATCATGCTATTAGATATGAAGAGTGACTTGAAGTGTTTTTTCCCCCCATAAGGCTCTATGATGGTGTTCAGTCACATTAGAAAAAGAGGAGAAAAGGTTACACAGTATCTCATAATCCTGAGATGTGGTGTGTAATTATCCATTTGTAAAAAGGCTTTCTTTATGTTCTATTTCACTGGAAAAGTTAGAGCAAAGTGAAAATAAAGTTCTGCAATTATGAAATCTGCTCACTTGGCTCTTTCTGCTCTTCAAAGTAAATTCTGTGTTAATAGAGAAAAGTTAGTTAGTGTAACAGACCCCTAATTTGTTACCATTGTAATTATTTTTTTTCAGACCCATTAACATTTGTGAATGAATTTAATGCTCAGTAAAATGACGATCTCAGCCATGGTCTGATCTAGGCATGGCAGCGGCCTGCTGAGATAAAAACCTTCGAAATTGCTTCTGATATACCTAATTTTCACTTAAAGAGTGTCCTCCTTTAAACCTTTAGATCCTTGCTTACCTGAGATTAAATGCTCAACATATCACCAAGTAATGATTCATTCATTCAATATTTATTAAGTATCATGTGCATGTGTTGTTTTTAAGCACTGGCATAAAACAGAACACAAGTCACACCTTCCTATTCTTTGAGAATGATGGGCACTTAAAAAACTGGTATTAATTGTGGTGCATATTATAATAGAGCAAATAGAAAGCTACAAAAAGTGAGTCTGAGCAGAAGCAACACAATGAAAACAAGGTCCCTATATAGTCTAGGGTCAGAGAAACTAGAGAAAGTATGATTTAAGAAAAAAATCCAGGGGCTGGGAGATAGTACATTTAAGCAAATGCTCAGTATGTGTCTAACCTGGGTTCAGTTTCTGGCACCACTTGGTCACCCTCCCCCTCACCCCGGAAGCATCTTAACACCACTGCATGTGGTTCTGAAGGTTCTCTGCACCACCCAGGTGGTCTGGCTATTCTGAGCACTGCAGGGGCTGAACAGCATTGCATTCTCAGACCAGTGCACTGAATTCCCAGTCAAGTTGTCTCAAAATCACTTGTGGGGCTCCCAAATTTCCTGAGAACTACTGGGGATCCCATCCTCCTTCCCTCAAGTGATGAAACTTTAAAATCAGTTGGAGCATTTGTGTGGTGAAACCTGTGTATGTCTGTACGATGTGAGCCTGTAGGACTCAGTGTGGGAATAGAATACCAAGGATTCATACTGAGAAATAGGATGGGCAAGAGGAAAGCACATCGAGACCAACGGGTGCATGATGCCATGCTGAGATAACAGAGTACAACCAGGAGCAAAATTGGTGGGAGATAAGCTGACAAGAGGGACAATGTGGAAAACTTTTGTAAACTATTATGCGGTTTTGCTGTTAATTCAAAACTGAGAATTAAAGAATGGCCTGCCCACTGCTACTGTATGTCTTGTGTTGGGGCATTGGTGGGAGAGGAGAAGCAGGGAGTTCTTGTCTCTAGTTGGGACAGATGTGTCACAGCCCAGGAATTAATGCTATCTTGGACAGAGCACCAATGCACCTTGAGAAAAATGGACAAGGAGTTGCTTAAGAGATGTAACTTCTAGAATGAATGGATTTGTGGCATGGAGAACATGAATGGGAGGATGCTTCTGAGCATCTTCTTTGAGTAAATGAGTAAAGGTGTCTGGTAAGCTATTGGCTTTTATTAAGTTGTACAAGTGGGATGTGTAGTGCTGGGTGGGGGAACTCAGCAGGATGATGGTGGATAGATGATCAGGAAACAGGAGGATAAATTCATGTTGGGCTTTTGAAATTGAGACGAGCATAAAACCCACAGGTGGAGATACCCATAGGCAGGTGGACATGGGAGTGTCAAATGCAAGAGTGAAATCTAGATAAAACAGCACGTACAGGGTCTGTTCGCAAAACACTGTAATAGCCTCTCGAGTGAGGTATTCAGTTTACTTTGAATTCTAGTTCTCTTAGTAATTCTCACCCTCTAATCCAGAGGAGACAACTGAAAGACAAAAACCATTTCACCTATTTTTGACACTCTACAACATCTAGCTTGATATCTTGCACAAGAATCCTACCTGAATATTATTTGCTAAATAAAATTGTCCTTTTTGATCAGCAAGTTAACTTCCTCTTTCGCCCAAGTCGGCCATGGGCCACTGAATTCTGCATTTGCTTTTTCCTCCAGTGTTTAGTGAGCCCTCTGCTTCCCCCCCCCCCATAGTTTAAACTCTGCTTTCTTTCAAGGTCTAGCTCACTAATTTCCAAAGTAGGTGATAGGACCCTCTTCCCTAACCTGTCTCTAGGATTGCCAGGTTGAGCCTGGGGTGTAGAAGTATATTTTTGTACAGTAAAAGAAAGTAGGTATTCTGTCATGGAAGAACTCAAGTAATTTTTTTCCTAAAAAAAGAGTTTATGCCACATAAGTGTACATTTCTGGAAGCCATTATATTGAAAATAAGAAACTAAACTCAAGATGAGTTTTATAAAACACTGTCAGCCACGTGTCTTCTGAGTTTGGCAATCCTGAGCATGTTGCCTTCTTTCTATGGATCTTCCATGTCTAATTCCACAAGGATATAATTTTTCTGAGCCTCAAGTAGTATCTAAAATTCCTTCCAAGTCAACAGACTTGAACAACCATTCAAGTTTTCTTGATTTTAATCTATTTTTATTCTTTTATTTTTTTAATGGTGTACTTGGGCACTTATAGCTGAAAATTAATCGTTGTTTATGTTATGAATTTTCTCTGCTCTAATACACTCAAAGTCCACGAGGAAACTATTATTTTCTGGTTCTCCACAGAGCCATCAATCTAATGCAATTATCACCACAAGAAACTCAACACATACTTGCTGAATGTAAATGAATCAAACGAAAGCTTCAGAGGGACACACATGATGTTTTTCTTTGTTGAGCTCTAACCAAGAAGGTATTAGAGTACCCAAGTTGAAATTTTTAACTTTTTTCAACATAACCTGGTACATTAAAATTTCGATAACTCTCTGAGATGCTCCACAAAGACTTCTCTTCAGAGGAAAGCGGTATTTCAAACATAATTTCTTATTATATAATATTGAAAAAAGTCAAAAGGACGTGAACCCAGAAAAGATAGTAATGAAACTGTAGTTCTTACTTTTTGATGTCTCTCCCCACTCCCCTGCCAATCATTGTCTGGACATTGGAATTCTTAGATTTCTGTAGGGACTTCAGTGGTCTTTATCTTTCCAAATGCTTAATTCTGTAAAGTAACTCATGGATGTTATAGCTTATTTCTATTTCTCCTGTACCCAAGCATATGTTAGATGCTGCAAGGGCTTCCGTAAAGAAGAAAATGTCATTCCTCCCATAATTTAGAAAGCTCCTGCTTCATATGCAGAAAGCATGAAAGGACTCCATATAGCAGTGCTGCAGATTAATCTCTCCATGGAGGAGTTGAAGCAGGTGATCCTCATAGTCTCTTCCAGTTTTCATCTTCTATGATTCTAAGTGTTAATGATGTGGCTGTGCGTTAAGTGCTTTGAGCTCAGGAGTAACACACTATATAAATTCAAGGACCATTACGTGCATAATCACAGCTGCTAAGCAGGGACGAATTCCCTATTTACACGATATTTTCCAGAAATCCCAAGGGAAATGCTGTTTGGGATCAAAACGCAATTATCATTTATTTTTTTTCTTAAATAAAAGAAAAAACAAAAGTCCCCTTTGTTCCCCAAATCCTTTCTCAATAATATTGGTTTTTTTTGCAGGCAAATAATTTGTCATATAGGAAAATATCCCCCCCTCACCACAAAATAGTCTCCCCTGATTCAAATAAAACTTTCAGTGCTGGGCTGTGTCAGTTGCCAGAAGTGTGTCTGGGTTAATTGAACACCTGCATTTTATTTCAAGTAAATTGCATGGTGCCCCCCTATTTGTGCTTCTCACAAAGTACGAGCCCACCTGTCTGGAGGCTCTTTGGGCAATGAAGGGCTGCAGGAAAAAATTAGTCATCCTCTTTTCTTCCCTGTGACTTCTTTGACCTTGAGACTTCTAATGGCATCTCAGACAAAATGAACATAATCTAATGGACAGCGGGGAAGAGGGAACGGCTGGGTACATCTGTCGTATTACTGGGCTGTCTGAACAGTCAATGAAGCAGGGCCAAACCATAAGAGGCCTGTTCAGTTTAGCTCCAGGGTCTGCAGAGAAGGAGCACAATCATTTATCTTTATTTACTGAACTCTGCTTTCTGTTTAAGAAAAAAAAATTGACAGGTTGACAAAAACCCGCGTTGGCGCTGCCCGCTGCCCAGAGATAAATGCTATTTGTGCTCTGGAGAGTCAAGGACAGCTCACGATGCCCTTTAGCTGGTTTCGGTAGGTGCCTATTATATGGAAACACAAATGCCAAGGCACTTGGATCCCCTTTCCCGAACAGCATCCCCACATCTTCCCACAGATGCACTCGATAGATGGATTCGCAAGAAAGAACTCTTACAAAGAACGGGAGGCATGATTACCCAAGGAAGCAGTCCAAATAGGGAAAATTTGGGCAAAAGAACTAGGGGACAAAGGTGACCCAAAGACGTTTAGTATCCCAGAGTTTCCTTTATAATGAGATGGTACCATGTCTTTCCATTGCATCCATAACAAAGAATTCCAACTTCCATCCGTGAAAAAGAACACACAAATAATGCTTGCTTTTGCTGCAGAGAAAACTTTTTTCTCTGGGTGGTAGGGCAGGTCTTTAGAAACATAATTTTAAAGTTCTTTCTGTTCCCCTGTAATACTTGCTTAAGGAGTCTGGCCCCTCAACAGATACTTTTAAAGTTGCACTCCAGCTTAGTTTACTTGTTTTAAAATTGTTGTTACCATGGTAGGATTGCTGTCCAGGGATTATATGATAGTCAAATGAGAACAGGAAAAATCTGAGAGATAATTTTTATTTTCCTTCTTTTCTCTCATCCATTTAATTGATTTTTCTATTTATATATATACCATATATATGGTATATATAGAAAAATATTATTATGTACTATATATTAACATAAAATTATATATCTAGTGATAATACATATAAGAGAGATAGTGTATTAAGTTCTTTATAGATGGTAAGTTCAATTAAACAAACCCACAGCATCTTAAAGTTTTAGAAATGTATTATGTCTATACATTAAGGCTAATTTTCATCCAACCCCTTCAGAAAATGGTCTGATGAAATGAATTGAAACTTTCTCAAAGGAGAAATCCAAATGGTCAAAAGGCACATGAGAAAATGCTCTTCATCACTAATCATCAGGAAGATGCAGATCAAAACAGCAATAAGATAGCATCTCACAACACAGAGAATGGCCCTCATCCAAAAGAACAAAACCAACTGGTGTTGGCGCAGATGTGGGGAGAAAGGGACTCTCCTTCACTGCTGGTGGGAATGCCGACTGGTTCAGTCCCTTTGGGAAACAGTATGGATGATTCTCAAAAAATTACAAATCGAGCTCCCATTTGACCCAGCAATACCACTTCTGGTAATAGATCCTGGAGATGGAAAAAGTATAGTAGAAATGATATCTACACTTATATGTTCATTGTATCACTTTTTACAATAGCCAGAATCTGGAAAAAAAACTTGAGTGCCCAAGAACAGATGACTGGTTAAAGCAATTTTGGTAGATCTACACAATAGAATAGTATGCAGGTTTTAGAAAGGATGATGTCATGAAATTTGCATAAAAGTGGATCAACATGGAAAGTACATGTTAAGTGAAATGAGTCAGAAAGAGAGGGACAGACATAGAAAGATTGCACTCATTTGTGGAATATACAGTAACAGAATGAGGGACTAACACCCAAGAATAGTAGAGATGAGTACCAGGAGGTTTGCTCCACAGCTTGGAAGCCAGCCTCATAAGCTGGGGGAAAAGACAGCTCAGATAGAGAAGGGACCACCAAGTAAAGGGTGTTGAGAAGGCCCACTCTGAATGGGAGATGCGTGTCAAAAGTAGACTATAGACCAAACATGATGGCCATTTAAAACTTGCATTGCAGACAACAACACCCTGAAGGAGAGAGAGAGTGAAAGGGAATGTGCCTGTCACAGAGGTGGAGGGGGAAGGGTGGGGGGAATTCGGAGGGAATGGGAGGGTACTGGGAACACTGGTGGTGGAGAATGGGCACTGGTGGAGGGATGGACACTCAATCCTTGTATGACTGAAACGTAAGCACAAAAATTTGTAAGTCTGCAACTGTACCCCATGGTGATTCATTAAAAAATAAAAATAAAATTTAAAAAGGCTAATTTTTCTGTTTCATTGCCCAGACTCAAGATGTTCTACTGTACATCAAAATATTTTTAGAAAAATTCTGGAAAACAATTACCTCTTCTATCCTTCTACTTCTTAAAATAAGAAATGTTGCACATCAAAATTGATACAATAACACTTTTTTTCTCTATGCAAAGACAGTTGACACTGCAGACCCAGGTTTGATTCTTCTGTCCCTCTTGGAGAGCCTGGCAAGCTACTGAGAGTATCCTGCCCACACAACGGAGCCTGGCAAGCTACCCATAGCGTATTCGATACACCAAAAACAGTAACAGCAAGTCTCAAAATGCAGATGTTACTGGTGCTCGCTCGAGCAAATTGATGAGCAATGGGATGACAGTGATACAGTGATTAGTATCACTGAGTCAGTATTTTGGGGAGGATACTCTCAGCTCTGGCAGGAGCTTAATGCTGGCAATATTCAGGGGGCTACATGGTCTTGGGTATTGGACCCATGTCTTTTGCATACAAAGTATCTCTACTAAGCATTTTGAAGTAAATATCCGGCTGAATAGTCAATCTTAAAAACAATTTATTTTACTAGTCACTTGTAATTGATTTAAGAGGTACAAAGTCCTTTGCAGGATAGGCCTTGAAATTCATGGCCAATTAGGGGGAAATATCAGAACTTTGGAGCTGTGGTTTCCTACACATGAGCACTGGGAGTGTCTCTGTTTATTTTATTTTATTTATTTATTTTTAATTTTTTTTATTGAATCACCATGAGAAAAGTTACAAAGCCTTCAGGTTTAACTCTCAGTTATACAATGATCAAACACCCATCCCTTTACCAGTGCACATGTTCTACCACCAAAACCTCCAATATACCTCCCATCCCACCCACCCCCGCCTGTGTGGCTGATGATTTTCAGTTTACTTTCTCTTTACTTTGATTACATTCAATATTTCAACAGAAAACTATTATTAATTGGAATTTTCCCCAAATAATCAGACCTGCCGAAAAGGCATCATTTGATAATTTGTTTTCCATTACTGAGAATGAAGAGCATATGAGGTTTTGGATTACTGATATTTTAGTAATTAAGTCCAGAGAAATTTATGTCAGAAGTTGCGTCACTGCAAGCTCATACCTCCACTTAGTGGGCTCCATAAGACGGTGGTCGCCATGCCACTGGGAAAGGAAAGGCTGAGAGAGAAAACCCTTTCCCCTCCCAGGGTGGCATGGAGCCACAGCTTAGTTCACAGTCTAGAGTCATTTCTGCAAGAAGCTGCCGGGTGCCAAAAGTAGTCATTAGGCCTCGGGATCATGGTCTTTTAGGAGTGGAGGACCTGTTCGTGAGCACTGGGAGTCTTTTTGAAGAGGAACGGATACCCTGCATGTCATACCTGATTTCTGGTACTGAAGAGAGAGAGTAAAGGTTGATGTATCAGTTTTCAACTTCTTTCTTAACTTTACTGGTTTAAATTTTAAAGATTTGTTTTACTTGACTGCACAGAAACAAGTCGGGGTGTGGGTATAGATCCATCATCATGTTAGGGGTGTCATTCTGGAACCAGAACTGATGCTGGACCGTTCAAGCCACAACCAGCTACAACAATAGTGAGAGCCAAGAGCCAAGACACCCCAAAAGGTTGGGAGAATTGGAGTGTGACTCTGATCAGGACGAAAGGCCAGCAGAAAAACTTGAAGAAAACTGGAAGGGACCCTTCTCACAAATGCCATGACCTCATTGTATGGCGCTAATGAACCAGACCTCGAGTTATGGGTGAAAGGAGAACATGTCATTCAGAGGGTGTAATTGGAGAAAAGTTAAAGGATCATGGCCTGGAATAATGTTGGCTTTACTACAAATGAACTTCAAAATCTCAGCCCTGAGAGTCATCAAAGGTGATGAGTACATTCTACTGAGGGAAAACCAACATTTGAAAGGCTAGTGGGTTGGGGAGGACTTTGCTCCTGAAACTCACTCTAATAGTTTGTGAATTGTGGTATCTTCTGGCTGGTAACATCAGCATGCCAAATTTTGTTATGTTTAGGGAGGTCACTTTTACTGACAAAGCATGATGGGGCTGTTAGAACAAGACCCTGGAAACAAAGTCATGGAAAAAGCAATTTCACAAAAACAGTCTTGAATGCTCTAGACGTCACAAGCCGCCCCCCGCAAACCCCCACAGAAAGTCTGATTCCTTTGCTTTGAGAGATGCTTACTAAATTTTTTATTAATATTTTCTACCCCCTAAAGGGAATAAGTAACTACCAGAATATTTTATGTTATATTAACTAAGAGAAAAATAAATTTGTTTTAAAGAGTATAGCTTATGTATTTCACCCATTTAGTTAATTATTTCCATAAATAAAAACAATTTGGGGGATTGTAGAATTAGAAAGTGAGAATTAAAACTAATTGTGATGAGTATTTTCTGAATATGCCTCAACTAATTATTATCTTGACTCACTTTAATATAATTGAATAATTCAGCTCATAGCAGTTAAGAATAATTTTTTGATATTAAACAATCACTATTTTCACCATTTTCTTCCTAGATGTTTATTTCTCATATTATTGATGTAGTTATTGTGCACTAGTACCCATGAATGACTGTATACTTTTTACTCATTAAAATCAGTTCATTGTTTTAGCTTTGGTTTCTATTTAATTTAATAGGAAGCAAACGCTTAGCTATATGCATTTAGTTATCTGTTAAGTGTTGGAAGAGAGCATGCAGACATTAAAATTTCTTAGACAGGATGCCCTCAGATATGCTTTGGTATCGAAACAAACAGCAATGCCTCAGGATTCAACACAGTAATAGGCTATTTCCCCTTAACTTCAGAATCCAGTGCAGATCTTGATGGTTTTCCCTGAAGACCATTATCAAACATTTGTTGAGGACCAGAGACATTACAGCAGGTAGAGCAAATACCTTGGATGTGGTAAATCAGGTTTAATCCTTGTTAATCTATATGGTCCCTGAAAAAAGTCAGAAGTTACCCCTGATCACAGAACCAGAAATAAGCCATGGACACTTCAGGGTGTGGCCCCCCCAGACAGAAAAACTTGTTGAGGATCTGGAATTCTTCTATCTCTATAATATAGAGCCATTTTCTACGTAAAACTTTAAGATTCCCGTAAAAGGAAAGGCACCTAAAGGATTGAATAGGATGAATTTCAGTGGCTTCATCACTGCTGAACACATTGCATTGACTGGAAACTGATCACCCTTTTAGCATACATTGCACTTCATGCTTTCAAGTATCTTCCTCCAGTTACACAAATTTTAAGCAAGAGATAAGCCTTCCACATTATATAGTAGGGGACAAATCCACCAATCCCTATTCACCTCCACAATAGACGCCATGCAACATATACAGGCATAAATCTTATAGGATTTATTGCCTCTCTTTGCCAGGTTGATAAAGCAATGCTATTTCCTTTAGGAAATAGTATCAAGGTGTCAATTTGCATAATATTTAACGCACCTCTGTTATGGCTAAGTAGCAAATAGCCTTAGAATTAGAAAGTAAGAACTTAAACTGGAAATGTCGGCAGGATCATAGGAAAGTAAAAAATAAGATGTGGCAGAAGGATTTCATTCTGGTAGGGACAGTCAAGCATGAAACAGGAGAAACGGCAGCAGAGTGACCACTTAGGAGGTGAATGTTAAAAAGAGTAGCAGGCTTCTTCCAAACCAGGTTGTATAAGAGACAGAGAGAGAGAGGGAGAGAGAGAGAGAGAGAGAGAGAGAGAGAGAGAGAGAGAGAGAGAGAGAGAGAGAGAGAGAGCTAGAGAGAGAGAGAGAGGAGACATCTGAGAGCTATCCTGAAGGAAGAACATCTGGCTCCGTAGAAGAATCGTCAATCAAAGTCAGAGGCACAGATCCTGGCTCCAATTACTCAATTTACTGGCTGTTTAATTTCCTTCATATTCATTGCTTCACTCTAACACTAAAATGATCAAATCTAGCCTCTAGATTTTAGAATTTATCTGAGAATCAAATAATAAATAAATGAAAATGTTTTAAACCATACAATGTAATACAGATGCTAATTATAACATTAAATAAAAAATGATTACAAATACTCTAAGGTATAGTTCCTGAATAACCAGTATGAAATGCTGCATTTTTATCCAAAATAGTAAAAGGGAGAAATATGAGGCCAAGGGTGGGTATGATGATGTCGTCACTCTGGCCACAATATATTAAAATATTTTACTATCTTTGGATAGCAAGTAACAGAGTTGGGTTTCCCAGGTGAAGGTTCTAATATGGTGAATTGTGTGACAATGATTCGTTAAGAAAAATCTAGTAGGAAGTGAGGGAAGCAATTTTGAAGAAGGGAAAAGAATGGGGAAGTTTGGATGTTGGCTGGAAACTATAGAATGTGACCTCAACGTTTTAAAGAAAATCCTGAAGGTTAAGTATTTTTACAGGGTTATACCACTTGTGGTGAGGGAGAACTGAGTTCAAACACCCAGAATCCCAGGACTCTCTTGTTGACCAAAGGTGCTGATATACCTTATTCTAGGCACTGTTTGTGCTTTGCCCGAGCTGGTACATCTACTCTACAAAGCTGGGTAAAAATTTAAAAAAAGAGCTTGGCGTAAGCAATTAGAATTCTCAAAAATGAAGCCCAGACAACTCCTGGAAACAAGTCAAGTGTCCAAGAACAGATGAGCTGATTAAGAAGTTGTGATATGAGTACACACAAAGGAATTCTACTCAGCTACAAAAACATATGAAATCATGCTATTTACTACTATAAAGAAGGACCTAGCTGACGTTACGCTGAATGAAGTCAGCCAGAGAAGGACAAAGAGCAGAATTGTTTCTCTCATGTAGATATGGGAGTTTTATCAGTGAGATATGAAGACACTTAGAAAGATAATAACAGATGGTCCAACACAATAAAACCTGAAAATTGGCCTACAGAACTGTGTTAACTGAGAGGAGCAATAGAAAGTTGAGTTGAGGGGTCTCTGGTAGGGGGAAGGAGACACTCTACTATTGGGTGTAGAGTTATGGCACTGTATGAATGAACCATTTATGAGCAGCATTGTCCATCTTTGTGCCTCAATAAGATTTGAGGGGGGGTATAGTGAGGTACGAAGCACAAAAACAGTGAAGCAGGTCTGTTAGGACCTTACATTTCAGATTATATCGAGTCTAAAGATTTCTGTAGTAGAAGAAATGATGAAAAGCATAAATCCATTTTTGTTTTCATCTCATAAGGAAACTAAACAGTTGTACTTATTATTGTGGTTTATAAGTAGTATTGGAATTTTAATAATTATCTCTTTGCATAACTAAATATATCCGAACATACTTACTCCCTTTTTAAAACTATCTTGTTTTTATTCTTGCAAAAAAGAATCAAGAGTGAGGTCAATTTTTGTCAAAAGAATAGTCTTATAATTTAAAGGTGGATAAACTTTGAATATCTAATATGTAACATAGTGATTATATCATACAGTGCTTTATTATGTATTTCACAATCACAAAGAGAATAGACCTTAAGAATTTTCACCAAAACTTAGAAATAATAATTATGTATGATGTAACAATAGAGGTGTTAGCTAAGACTATGGACATAAGCATATTCCTATATTTAGATGTAGCAAGTCAACAGACTTAAACTTACATAATGTTATATGTTACATTTCAATAAAAAATCAAGTACATAATAACACAATCCAACAAAATATGATTTAGTCCATATTATTGTCATTGTTCTAGTAAGCCTTTTGGAAAACCTTTCTATTAGCTTCTCAACTATTATGTTTTCCCATTAGTATTTGTTTTCTTGAGTGCACCTCAAACATCTGTCTTCATTACCAACTTTATATAATCAAATTCATATTAAATTATGTAGGACTGAATATTAGTAATTTATCTCTATTCTATTCTCCCTTCCTTGCTGTAAAAAAAAAAATGATTGCAACTTTGGGCCGGAGCGATAGCACAGCAGGTAGGGCGTTTGCCTTGCACGCGGGCGACCCGGGTTCGATCCCCAGCATCCCATATGGTCCCCCAAGCACCGCCAGGAGTAATTCCTGAGTGCAAAGCCAGGAGTAACCCCTGAGCATCGCTGGGTGTGACCAAAAAAAAAAAAATAAAAATAATGATTGCAACTAACAACTCACTTGTTTCTAATAGTGGAATTTTAGGTGATATTAAAACTTATGAAACAGGTTTTCCAAATATTAGTTTTTCATTATTTAACCACAGTTTGCAGAGCATTAGTATTAGAAGATATTTATCTTATCTCATCCCACATCTGATATTTTGCGATAGCACAGTGAGTAGAGCTTTTGCCTTGCACATGGCCTACCTGGGTTCGAGTCTTCCTTTCCTCTCGGAGAGCACAGAAGGCTTCCGAGAGTATCCCGCCCGAATGGCAGAGCCTGGCAAGCTACCCCTCGAGTATTCGATATGCCAAAAACAGTAACAAGTCTCACAATGGAGATGTTACTGGTGCCCACTCTAGCAAATGGATTAACAACGGGAAGACAGTGTGCTACAGACAGTGCTACAGTGCTATTCATGAATAGATTATTTTAAGTAGCATTTTATTGTACCCGTCCACTCTTTACCACAGAAGGCTAAGTAAGGAGTCTGGAGACTTAAGAATGTATGGATGCTGAGAAAGAAAAGGATAAGGCTTGAGCACAAAGTGTGAGTCCCACTTTTTAGGGACCCACAGTCTCTTCTCTGAGGCACATTTCTTTTCTTTTTTTTTTTTATTGAGTCACCATGTGGAAAGTTACAAAGTTTTCAGGTTTAAATCTCAGTTATACAATGCTCGAATACCCATCCCTTCACCAGTGCTCATATTCCACCACCAAGAATCCCAGTATAGCTCCACCCCGCCCCCTCACACCCCAACCCCCCCACGCCCCTACCCCCCCACCCTAACCCCCCCCCCCGCCTGTGTAACTAATAAATTTCACTTTACTTTCACTTTGATTGCATACAATATTTCAACAAAACTCACTATTATTGTTTGGAGAGTCTCTCCCCTAAAGTCAGACCTGCTGAAAAGAAGCATTAGATAATTTGTTTTCCATTGCTGAGGATGAAGGGTATGAGGTCGAGTGACCACACTTAGCGGCCTCTCAGTTTTGGGTTTCTGTAATTTAGTATTTTAGTAACTAAGTCCAGAGAGATATCTCTCTGAGGCACATTTCTGAGCTATGTCTTGAAAAGGAATCTTCTTTCACAGACTGCTCTCTGAGTTTGCAATGAAAGTTAAACGATTTTTTTTCCTTTCCTAGGAAATGAGGATTTATGTTGCAGAATTTTTTACTTAGTAATTAATTTGGATCCCAACAGTGTGGAGATAGTGAGAAAGGGACCCGATTAAGACTTGATATTAAGTTAATAGCAGGTGACAGTGACTTCATCAAAATCCCTGTGCAAAACATCCAGTAGATGGAAATTTCAGTTCTGGTACATTACTCAGCTGAGTATCATCAGACCTGCTTACAAGGGTCATAAAGATTATTTGTACATTAAAGAAGGGCCTGTCGATCAAACTCAGTATGAAAGAGAAGCTGTAAAATTACCATCTCATCAAACACAAAAAATATCAGTGTAATTTAACTGGTATAACATTCAATACTCTGGAAAGCCCTCACTATTTTTCATTATTTCTTTAGACAAACAAATACATATACATAGATGCACATATACTCACTGACATATTTTTGCTCTTGGAATGAATTAGGCACAGCTTTACAGAGATACTCATTATTACACATTTTACCTATCCAGGCAAACCACCTCAGGGACGTGGACAGGGAATATATGGTAGCAGGGAAGATGGCCATTGTGATTTAGACAATATTTGCTGGCAAAATAAATGACAAGGGCCATCTGATGAAGTAAAGCTAAAGAAGAAGAGGAAAAATGTAAAAAAAAAATCATGGTTTCTTTGGAATATTAACCTCTTTGATTAAGGGTTATGCAAGGCCATCACATATAGTTACAGAATCAGACAACAAAGTGATAATAGAAAATGTTTAAATACAATTGTCACCAAATGATACTTTCTCTGTCTAAAGCACAAAAGAGTATACTTCCATTATCTGTTCCAGATATGCAGGAATTTGGGAGGTCAAAGGGCATCCATTTTATTCTGAGTGTTTTGAAAAGCACAGATATGGGTCTTCTCTTTAGAGAGAATTTAACTCTCCATTTAGCTATACTTCTGCATCTCCTAAATGGGAGCTCAGAAGTTTCATGAAAGTGGTTTGCAACAGGAATTTCTGTTTCTTACCTCTGTCCCTTGGTACCTTCTATACGCCAAAAGGACATTTCTGATTCATGTGGTAATTAGAGAGTTATTAAAAACAGTAATCATCCAGAAATTATTTGGTGCCATAAACATCCCATACAGAGAAAATATTCGAACACTTTAAAGTTGAACATTACAATTGGCTTCATATGCAAGAAACCAAAGGGATATAAAGAATTTTTAAGTTCCCAGGAAAGTACTCATGTTAAGAACAAGTTGTCTTCTTGATCAGGTTGGAAGTTAGTGCCACACATCTGACAGATTCCCCTTGTGGCTAGTAGCAATGAACCAATTTCTATTAATGAAGAGCTCATGTTTATGGCTAATATAGAAGAAAATGTACTAAAGGGGGGAGCTCAGTCATTCACTCGAGATAGCTTAATTCTGGTAATTTCCAATTTCCAGGCTTGTTTTAATTTGTTATCAAAGTAATCACTCATTCCGGCTGGAGTCAGAAATAGCTTTTTGTTGACTATAGCCTGACAGATTATTCAGATGGAACCCCATTTTTTAAAGCTCACCTGCTCAGCATCTGTGATCCGCACGGGAGTTCCAAGAGGTATGGTTTTCAGCATCAGAGCCAAGCTAGAGAAGAACTTAGACTGTTTTAACTGCAGTTTTGGAGCCAGGTAGAGTGTTTTGTGACTCTAAATCCTGAGTGAAATGCACGTACAAAGAGTAAGCTATGATAGAGAACAGAATTGGGAGGCCGGGGTAGACTCTGGACTTCTGTGCCAACCTAATTCTACAAGCTTCCTTGTTCACCTTGCCACAGGGAGAGTTTATCTGGATTTGTTACAAGCATAAGACAACTACCATGGGATTGCCCTTGGCTCTTCTAATACTGGTCCATATCTCCTTTGATCCCCAGTTTTCATTTATCCACAATGTTCAGAAGAGTGGTCAGCTAAGTGTATTTGGCCAGCTGTACAGAAGCTCAGCAAACGATGCTGTGCAAATGGTAAACACTATTTAGAAATCAAACTTTGGGGCCCGAACTGGATTATGCAATTTACAAAACATGATTCTACCATCAGAAACTTGGATGCTACTTTGCATTGTTTTAACTGGGCTTTGTTTCTATTTTGAAATAAAGGTTCCCATTCAGTGCCCGACTTACTTATCGAGCTACAGGCAAAGGACATAGAGGTTGCATGTGGAATTTTATTTTCATAATCTATGGAGGAGCTGGAAATGCCACTTCCACAGGAGATAAGACTTGTTGATTGATTTAGCCACATTTACACAGCTTCTTAAAGTTACAGAGAACATTAGAATCCTGATTTCTAGCCAGAATATATATACATAATCTAGTTATAAACATACATATGTATATATATTTACACATATGTGTGTATGTGTATGTGTGTGTGTTTTTGAAGAAGAGTAGCAGTTGGGATGAGACAGAAAAAGTGGAGCCAACAAATAAAAGGTTTTCAAAATTAAGTATTAAGGGAAGAATGATAAGGAAAGAGGGAACAAAGGATAAGCTCTGCCCCATTTTTCCCCCTTATTTAAACACAGTGGTGTATATAGTTGTTCAGGATACATTTGTTGCCAGAAATAAATATTTCAACACAAATCCCGCCAACAGTGTGGCTTCCCTCTACCGTTGTCCCCATTTTCCCAACTCCCCTGCCCCCAATCCCGCTCTTTTCTTTAAAAAAAGAAATATAGGGCTGGAGCGATGGCACAGCGGTAGGGCCTTCGCCTTTCATGCAGCCAACCCGTGTTCGATTCCTCTGCCCCTCTTGGAGAGCCCGGCAAGCTACCGAGAGTATCGAGCCCGCACGGTAGAGCCTGGCAAGCTACCTGTGGTGTATTCGATATGCCAAAAACAGTAACAATAAGTCTCACAATGAGAGACATTACTGGTGCCCACTTGAACAAATCGATGAGCAACGGGATGACAGTGACAGTGACAGTGATATTGCTTGCTAAAACTAAATAGCTAATGGAATTATAAAAAAAAAATCAGTAAAAGAAAATTTGTGAAAATTGTCTATCTCACCTTGGGGCCAGAAAGTCCTTGTTTGGGGGCTTACTAAGCTGTTATTGTTTGTCGAGGCTTTTGTGTTAATGTTTTTGTTTACCAAGATTAGCTGGATTCTGTGGTACTTTGCCATCTAATTTGGTGTGGTCCTACTGGAGTGTCAGCATTGTAGAATTTGGAGCTAAAGTGACCACACACTCCAGAAACTTCAGAATATATGGCAATAGTAATGGGATCTGGGTGTGGCTAACAGGGCTTCCAGAAGTCCAGGGGTTCGAAGGAAGGCTGCCAACCAAGAAGATTCCAGATTTCTCTGCCTGAATACCAGTGTACCTGGAATTTGGGGCACTTTGGCATCTCTAAAGAGCTGAGTTGTGTGGCAATGTAGTTGGATCATTTGCATAGTTGCAGGTGCTGGGGTTTCAGCAGGTAAGGGTCTCATCCTAGCCCCTTCCCTAGGGTATCCCAAAGTTTTCAGCGATAAACCTGTGTGACCATGGATTTTTGAAGCTTATTGATCTCTTATGAGGTTTAACTATGTGTCTGTAAAGCTGGGCCAATGGATGAGCTTTACATGGTGACAGCTGTGGGGTGTGTATTGGTTACCAGGGCTTCTGGAAGCACCACATACTTGTTTAAGGCCAATATTCTTTCCGAAATTTGATCTACCCATCTCAGGAAAGTTACAGCCTTAAAATCCAGCTGGGCAAGAGAATGGTTAGAGTAGATAAAGACGACTGCCATTAAAATCACAACTTCAGGACATGGTTTCCGAGTAGATACAGCAACACAAACAAACCCAAATCACAGTCCCCTCATTGTCCGTGAGTAGCTTCCAGGGATGATAATGAAGAATTGTCTCCTCTTTATTGCTTTGGCTGATGCTTGAGTCAGTGGCGCCAAGAATCTGGATCTCTCAGAGCCAGGCAGCGGAAAAACAATACATTAGCATTAAATAATGGGATCTCTGGTGCCCGAATTGCAGTGGAAGAAGGGTTAACGGAGCTGAGGCTTTGTACAGCAGGAGCCTCCATCTATAATCTCTTGTTTTTTCTAGGTTGGGAGGAGGAGAAAGAAGCCTTGGGGGAGGAAAACACAGAGTGCCTTAATCTTATGATAAAAATAATATGATTCCTATACCTGCTATCTCTCCCCACCAGGTTTCTGCTCCCTCTGCAGAACTCTAGTAATGCCTATAAATGTCGGTTAAAATAAAAATTTCTGTTCCATTAAACATATGAAAAATATGTTGCATTGAATACAGTTGGTTTGGGAAATCTGTTTTTATCCCTTTTAGCCAATCGTCCATACTAAAGGCAGCTGCCACAAGTGTCACTGCAGTGGGCTGGGACAAGGCTTCACAGCAGGGCCAACTTCACCAGCTAGACCCAGTGCTCAGGGTGAGCATTGTGAGTCCAGACACAAATCCGACCACACACCAGCTCTGAAGTACAAAATTCAACCCACCTCGTTTGAGAATTTAGTGTGGGTTCTGCTCTCTGGTCTCTTACTGTGGGTTTCTGTTTTGCTTATGTGAGAATTCTGTGAAGCTCAAACCACAGTGGGCCAACCTAAGACAGGTTGGAATTCTGAAGGCATGACCTCAGATCCTAACCAATGAGGCTCAGTCCAGCAGACAGTAGAATCGTGCCGGCTAATGGAGCAATAGCACAGCGGGTAGGGGGTTTGTCTTGCATGCAGCTGACCTGGGTTCGATTCTTCCATCCCTTTCCGAAAGCCCAGCAAGCTACGGAGAGTGTCCCACCTGCACAGCAGAGCCTGACAAGCTATCTGTGGCGTAGTCGATATGCCAAAAACAATAACAACAAGTCTCACAATGGTGACGTTACTGGTGCCCACTCAAGCAAATTGATGAACAACAGGATGACAGTGCTACTAGGACAGTGCTATTACTACGATTAATTGCTTATCGCAGGTGACTTGGAAGCATTTGTCTGCTGATTATTTATGGAGTTTTCTTTCTTTCTTTTTCTTTCTTTTTGTTTTTTTTTTGGGGGGGGTTACACTGGCGATGCTCAGGGGGTCCTCCTCATAAGCAGTCCCTTTCTCTTCCCTCCAGGGCAGCTCACTCTTCAGGATAACTTTGCCATAGATAAATAACAAACGAAGGAGGGAACCCTGTATTCAGGTTATGCAATAAGAAGAGCATTTCAGATATGAAGGTCAAGATGCCTACGAGGGTGACTTTGCTAGGGGAGGGGAAATGAGGAGTAGACCAGGGACAGGCCAGGTGATTTTACAGTTGAGGATGTTTTTGAAAGGAAAAATCTCAGTCCATCAGTTTAGAAGAAATGAATCTAGCTGACTTTAGGAGGATGATTTCTATTCTTAGCAATTCTTTAGACAAAGAATACATTTTAGAGGGTCCACGTGTGCATTTTAGCAGGTGCAAGTATGAGAGGCTAGGTCTATGACTTTATCAAAAGTAAACGAAGGAGTTATTTTCAAGTTCATGGAGATAGAGTAGTTCAGATACCCTATTTACATCACAGGGGATGTGCGATTCTCTGATAAACCTGTTTTCCAGAATATCAAAGGGTGATGCACGTCTCAAACATTGCTATTTTCATGGAATACATGAATTTTAACAGTGTCATACTTGAGGAATTGCAAAGCCATGCCCCCATTTAGATGAGGTGCTTTCTCTCTTTCCTCCCAGAGAAGAGCTGTACCCTTCTCACACTCATTACACTGAAGTGAATCAGGAGTTTGATTGTCTGGACTTCCAGTTTTCCAACAGCTTGTAGATGGTGGTAGTCTTCTTGCCTGTGCATCCTTAGCTCACTACCTGGTCCCTAGTTTGCACTTTGAAATTTTAGAAGTAGATTGATTAAATAGTGGCTGGTAGTGGTTGTGGTAGGTAGGGTGTTTCAAGGTCAATGCAAAGTTTGCTGGGTTGTTTTGTTTGTTTGCTTGCTTTTGAGACAGCAGAACCAGTGGTGTTCAGGACTTACTTGTGCCTCTGTGCTCATAGACCACTTCTGGTGGTCCTCAGGGCATCATGTGTAGTGTCAGGGACAAAACAGAATCAGTTATATGCAAGTCTAATACCTCTATACGCTCTCTATCTGGCCTGACCAAAGAAAACTCTGAATAAAAAAAAATCACTGAAAAAAATCAGAACAGCATGAAAGGGACTGGTGGGCTATAAGGGTGGGGAAGATAAAGCCCTGGACTAGAAGATGCTGACAGTTTCTGAGCGCCCCTTTGATTTATTTCCTAGGGAAATGGAAGATGTACTTTAGTGCATCTTGCCATTATTCCCCAGAGTTTGGTTTTAGGTGATCCTGGGCATTGCTTTCTCTCTTCCTTCTAACCCCTCTACCTCCCACCACACACACACACACACACACACACACACACTCACACACTCACACACACAAACCGTGGCTGAATGTTCTGCAGTTCTGATGACACTCTGTCAGAAAGTTTTACCTGGCAGTTCAGCAAAGGAGAACAGAGGGCATTGTATTCCATCAGTAGCACACGAATCCCTTCTCTTCTCACGGCTTCCGCCCTACAAATATTTATAGATATCATTATGCCTCCCTTAGCTATCATTTATCCAAATGGTAACAGCACCAGTCTTTCCATCTTGCCTCATAAATCAACCCCTCCAGCCCCTGTAATCATCTCTCTGCTCCTCTATGAATTCTCCGGGGTCTGTCGATTCTTAATAAGGTACCCCAAACTGAAGGCGCCTCCCCAGCAGGGTATCAAAGCCATTACTGGCCTATAAGAGGAATGACATATGCTAAAACAGACACTTTGGCCTTGTGGATTACATTGTGCAGTTCTTGTTCATTTCTCACGTGTGTGGCCATTCCTGCTCTTCAGAATGGTTTTATGAAGTTACTCATAGGTCCTGCCCTACTCACTGCCCTACTCACTGCCTGCTGCCACACACAGAACAGAAGTAGGTAGGGCTTGGCTGTCAACCTTTCACCTTTCCTTCAGGACTCTGCTTCAAAGATGTGTTGTTGTGTTGTCTGGGTCTTTGTGAAGCCCATTATGGGTACTTGCGTCTTCACCATAATTTTTTTTGACTCTTACAAAATTTTATTTAACAAAAACATTCATGAAAATGTACACTATCCAATTTTATATTAGTAAAAAGATGCAACAACAGGAACACATGAAAACACTTGACTTCTAAACAACCTCTGACTATACTCGTTCCAAGGCTTCTAACACGATGATACTATTTCCTCCTATTATCACCATTCCAATATTATTCTGTTGCCCACTTGTTGCCAACTCCACACGTTCATCTGTGACAAGATTCATAAAGGGATCAAATCCTGAAAGTATTCTTTAGACATGTCTGCCACTAGTCATTTCAATGATGACTTCTTGTCCATAAATTTTTTTAGCTCCGGGATGGGAGGTGAGCTTTACTCGTGGTGTCTCCTTGGTGGGCTCACAGATGTATCCAAATAAAAACGTCCAGTGTAGCTCAGTGTTGATCTTGTAAGTTATATACTCCAAAACATTATTTGGGAAGAAGTAAGTTTTGAAATGTCTTCAATTTTAACCAATTTAATAATCTAAGGAAGTATTCATTCAAAATGAACACTGTCATCTATACTATTGAGAATTTCACCATAATTTTTAAGATTAAAAAATAAATTTAAAGACAATTCCTTCTCCCTGATCCATTAAGAAAGAATATCAGTCTGACTTTCCATTGGTTTGTGTTCAAATCTCAGGTCCAATACTCTGGTCCAGTGAGATAACTACTGTACTAGTAGTTATACAGCGAGAAAACTACTCTGAGATTCTGTCATTCTATTTATAAGATGGAGACAAGAGTTTTATCCAGGGAATCTGGATATTGGATATGGATATGGATATTGGATATGTGGATATTGGATATGAATCTGGAATTCATACAGGGATTAAGATACTTTCTGCCAATGCAGTTGATCCCACTTTTGTCCCCGGTACTTCATGAGCACTGCCAAGAGTGACCCCTGTGTATAGAATCAGAAGTATTCCCCTGATACTGAGTGTGAACTAAAACAACACAACATAATTCTATCTAAAGTCTAGACTGTTGTGAGAATAAAAAAAATACCTTATGAATAATAGTTCATTAATTTAAGTTGTGGACATTGCCCTGTTTCTCCACCTATTTTCTTCCTTGTGTAGTTTTGTTATTTGTCTGTTTGGTGGGAATTTAGGCCAATGAGTTATAAACTGAAGAAGAGACATTTTTGCTACAACTATCTTAGGACATTTTAAAGGAAACTTTTATTCATTTTTACTTTCTTTAAGCATGTTGAGGTGCTCTGGGATGATGCAGAATTAACACATAAACAAAAGGTATTATTTATTGGCTTTATAACTAATTTGTGAATTCTACCACCAGGAAGAAGAAAAGTATGCCTTTGTTCAATTAAATAGTGTTCTGTTGGAAGCAATCATTGTGCTTTCTAAGAAAATTAGACAAGAAGTAGTTGGGGGCTGGAGAGATAGGATAGTGATAGGGCATTTGCCTTAGACTTCATCAACCTGATTCAATCTCTGCCTTCCCTGTGGTTTCCCAAGAGCCCCCAAGAGTGATCCCTGAGTGCAGAGCCAGGAGTGACCTCTGCGTGTCATTAATTTGGACCCAAGCAAAAGAAAATAGAAACATAAAAATGACATATACTTAATAGTAATAGAGGATATCCAGATATGTGAATTAAAGAAGGTTATGTGTGAGATCCTGCACAGCAGAGGTTGCAAGCTCCCCATGGCGTATTCGACATGCCAAAAACAGTAAGAATAACAGGTATCATTCCCCTAACCCTCAAAGAGCCTCCAATCATTGGAAAAGACAAAGAGAGGCTGCTAAAATCTCAGGGCTGGTACGAACAGAGACGTTACTGGTGCCCGCTCAAGTAAATCGATGAACAATAGGATGACAGTGATACAGTGATATGAGAGATACCTCTGCAGGTAGATCAGAGGAGATTAGAGACTGCAACAGGTGGTCAGTCGTATGAATCTACTTTGGTAACAGTTAATAGATGTTCTGAGAATGGTATGATGTAAAAAGGTGGTACTACCTCAGGCCTACAAAGACCAAAGCACTAGTGGTGACACTAGAGCTTAAGCACCAGGGCTGCTGGGGAGAGTTGAGACTCCTTAGAGGGCCACACTGCAGAGCAGACGCAGCTCTGCTCAAGATAGTTGGCATGGGAGTGAGGAAGAGTTCCCGGACTTCCCTCATTTCCCTCTTCTTCAATGTTAACCTGAAGCAAAATAGCAAAAACGTAAAAAATCAATAAAAAAATAAAATTAGGGGGCTGGAGTGATAGCATAGCGGGTAGGACATTTGCCTTGCATGCAGCTGACCCGGGTTCGATTCCCAGCATTTCATATGGTCCCCTGAGTATGGCCAGGGGTAATTCCTGAGTTCAGAGCCAGGAGTGACCCCTGAGCATCGCTGGGTGTGACCCAAAAAGCAAAAGAAAAAAATTAAATTAAATTAAATTAACCCAACTAAACTTTGATACAAAACAGAGAATGAAGGGTAGGAATGGACCTGAGAGCAAACTGGTAAGTCAAAAGCCAGCAAGAATCATTAACCCAATAACCGTAATTGCAATTGGTAAAATACCTGAGGGGATTACAGTTCTAGCTAAATGTTAAGGGTAACTTATTCTCTATCTCCCTCTTGACCTCGTTGTCCATGTATATCTCTTTCTTAACTGCATGTCACCTTTGCCTAAGATCAAAGTCAAAGTGCTCTTCTCTACATATTGCATTGCATGATGTTAAGGCATGCAACATAATTGTTGCCATATAGGTCTAGAGCCTACAAACTAATTATCAGCTTAGTTAAAATCTAGCATCTCAAAAATGTTTTCCTTGTGGCATGAACTGTGATGTCTATCCTCTTACCAGCTTGAAGTTAAAAACTAGGTTTGTTTAACAATATATTTAATAGTGATTACTGATGACTAGGTAAAAGGTAGTTGCTACTGGGTTTATCCCCAGCCCCACTTACGGTTTCCCAAGCACTGCAGGAGTAAGCCATGAGCATAGCTGGGTATAGCCTCAAAATTTAAAAAAAAAGGTTGTTGCTGCTAAAAGGGATAAATGAGAATACTAGGGTATGATAGAGGTAGAAAACAATTATTTACTACAGAAAACAAATAGCATTCATTAGAGGTACTCATTGGCAATGAGTATCCCTATTAGTAAGCACAAACTTAAAAAAATCACTCATATTGTTGAAATGGAATAAATAAGAGCCTAGAAACTTAGAATAGGGAACTTGAAACAGATTCCAACTTCATGTCAACTATTCATCTGACAAAAATCCACTATCTGACAAGTACAAAGTTTGTTTGCAGTTTCCTGGCTCCAATAAAACAAAATTTATGGTGTGAAGTTAAAAAGTAATAAATAAATAACTGGCACACTCAATCCAATGTTAGAGATCCAGGTTTTATTGGCTAAGTTTTTATTTTCCATTTAAGCCATGATGTCAGGGGTATATTCAAGAAAACTCAAATTCATATATTTGTTTAAAGTTAGAACAACTGACTGCCACAAATGCGGTACTTGATATGAGTTTTCAAAAGCACTCACATTAATTACGCTGAAAAACTGTTAGATATAGTCTATTTTGAGTGGATCAAGAAAATAAAATCCCCACGCCTGTCAATAGAATGGTCTAGCAGAAACTGAGAAAATCGCTTCTTATCATTGCTTGTCTAAGTCAGATCCTTGCATTTGAAAATTTGATTGAAGTCCCACCCTCCTTTCCAATCTGATGTCATCTCTCCCTTAACATAAACATGTTTTTTAAATGTGCATGCATGTGTTTGTGTGTGCATGTGTGTGTGTGAGGGAGAGAGAAAGAGAGAGAGAGAGAGAGAGAGAGAGAGAGAGAGAGAGAGGAGCTTAATAACATAATAAGTTGGCTTATTTTCAGTATTTCTTAAACCAAAGCAACCTATTTAAAAATTTCCAAGCTTATTGGAAATAATTCCAAGCCATTCTATTGTCTGTGAATTTAATGAAATTCAGGAAAGTTTATGCTGGAAATGGAATACATAAGCCCAAGTCACACTTTGCCGTTGATCTAAAGTTTGACAGATGAATATAAGTGTGTGTGTGTGAGTGCGTGCACACGCGTGCATGTGTGCATATGTATGTATCTTAATATGTATGCATGTGTGAGTGAGACTAGCTTTATGTGTGCATATGTCTGTGTGTTTTATCATCATGAGGTAAGTTTCACTTCAAAATAATGACAGATATGTGATGGGGGGATATAGGGGTTTAAATCACTGTCCAGAAGATAAATAGACAGGATTTGGAAAGTATATGTGAAAAAAGGCAAACATCAGATGTATGTACTTATTATTTGCTCTTAAAATATTAATCCCATGCCTTTGCATATTGAACTCAGGAGTGCACAACATTTTCAATTGCAGTGTTCTCTGTGCAGAGAGTTCTTCTTATTGTCAGTATCTGGAGAAAAATGTTGTTCTTTTTGTACTGTTTGTCCGTACTGAAGAAATATAAGAGATGGAAGATATATCAGAACATCTCTTCACCACCTTTTCAGACTTGTATTGCTCACTACATCATATGGTCTATTCTCCCTGCTTTTTTGTGCACTGTGCTCTTTCATTTCGAGTGCAGAAACCCTTCCTTTTAGTTGATCAGATTGTCTCTAACTTACATCTCAGCATCAAGATTTTAATCTTTGTACTCACTCAGAATGTTAGTCTTTAATATTTTGAGACTTGTTATACCCAACTGTATTTCCCAGTCTTATAATTGTTTCTATTTGGCTTTTTGCTTACAAGTTTTCCTTGGAAAGGTAGAATGGCGATGGTTATCACTGGTGCTATGCTCCAACACTCCACACTACCGTCACTTTGACGTGTAGAATATTAAAAAAAAATAAGACTGTTGTTTATTGAATGTACATTATGATTTGTCGGGAGTTTACAAGTTAACCCCAGTTTTCAGATCCAATAAGGCTTGCCCTCCTTTGCAGGTAAAGTTCAGAAAGTAAAGTGATTTTGTCTATGATCACAAAAAATTCAGAGTCTGAGTCAGAAATAAATGTAGGTGCTCCAACACTACTGTCACTTAGACATGTAAAATATTTTTTTAAAAAGCAGGGCTGGAGTATAGCGGGTAGGGCACTTGTCTTGCATGCAGCTGTCATGGGTTCAATCTCAGGCACCCCATAATGTCCCTTGAGCCCATCAGTAATGATCCCTGAGCACAGACCGTGGAGTAATCTATAAACACTGCCATATGTGACCTAAAAACAAAAATAAAATAAAAATAAAAAGGCAAAGAATCTAGCTTTTATACTTCTGTTATTCTTTTTTTCTTCAATTCTCCTTTTAACATGAACTGAAGTTCCCCTTTCCTCATCTCCAATTTCCTTGTCTCCTCCAGCTTTTCAGAGTTACTATTATATGATTATTATCCAGCAAATAAAGGTAAAATTCAACTGTAAACCTTGGGGCCACGGGACTACTGTTTTTTGAATGCACATGATTTGCCAGGAGTTTGCAAGTTAACCCGTTTCCATAACTAGATCCAATAAGCCTTGCTCTCCTTGTTCAGGTAGAGTTCTGAAAGTAAACTGATTTTGTCTACGATCACAAAAACATTCAGAGCCTCAGTCAAGAATAAATGTAGGTGCTCCAACAGGTGGTGTTTTCCACTGAGTTGTGATGAAAACGTGTGCACAAGCATGTAATTGCTGTGCAACTGAATCGGTGTTGGGGGGAAGGTATATCAGACAAACAGCAAAGGAGATGAGCCCCAAATTCTTCAAAAGTCTTTCTTGGATCCTTTTGATCTTTTCACTAACTCAGCTTTCCTTTGGGAGGAAGATTGGGAGGAAGGGTTATCCAAAAATGACCAACAGCCTAGATGAAAAGAGGTTCAGATAATCACTTGGAAGAAGAAGAAGTCCATTTCTTCTACGCACAGGAAGCCAGAGTGGAAGATTGGCACTGAATCAGGAGGCTCATTAGATAATTAGAAGCGGGCAAGAAAACTCGTGTGTGAGCTGCACCTAACTTTTTGCTACCAGGAATGATGAGGAGAGCCCAGAACTCCATCCCTTCCAGCTCTCAGACTCAAGGATAAGTGATTTCATATTATCCCCTAAGCTTACTATTCAGTTCTCAATGGGCGGCAATCACTCCTTTATAGACCATTTATTTCTTTAGGCTGATGGTTGAAACCAGGAAAGGAGAAACTCTAGGAGCCTCAGTTCCTGGATAAATGTTATATAGTCTGGTTTAAGAAAATCAATATAGTAGCCTGTATCCTCAGCACAGCAAATGCATGAGGTAAGCACCCCTGACCTAGCATTGGTGAAATGCGTTGATAGTGTGTTTCTGATGATGTTTGCATCTAAGGGGGATAAATTAGGCCAGGTGAGACATGTTAAACATGAAAATAGGCTAATATTTGAGGTTCTATTCCTACTGATTATTAAACTAAAATTAAAATAGTTTCTCAGGCAACTTAAAATCTGGTATTTGATTTTAGAAATCAGTATTAGATACTGTTGATTCAAATTGAACTTAGATTCCCATCAATTTACAAACACTATATTATCATGGCCAATCTAGTGCTTAATTCCAGGTTTGCCATCAAGAAGCAAAATCACGAAAGGGAGATTCTAAAGTGACATTTTTATTATCACTGATGAAGCAAAAAAAAATATTATTACAATTGGGTTTTGGTCATTTCTGACAGAAATAAATGTAACTGACTTAAGCTTAAAAGACTAAAAACGTGGTCATTTATTCCTTAAATTAACCAACTGCTCTTTCTAGATTCTTTTCAACTCCATTTTCTGGGGAGTAGTCAAGGATTTATTCAAAATCATGCAATGCCTAAAATAATCATTATTCCCTCTATTATAGGTGGTATTATATCCGGGGCCTCTCACTTACAGGCATGTCTGTCAAAGGGACCATTTTTCAGACTCACAGTTCCCAAGACTCTGTCACTTTCTTACTTACAGAGGCCCAAAATGGAAACTATTTTTCTTTTCATTATGAGCTGTCACTTTTTCATCTTGGCACTGCAATGATAGACTTTCATTCATCTTCTATATTACCTTTCCTGAAACCTCTGACACAGACTGACACAATGCAAAATGCAGGAGATCTTGGAGCATACGTTGGCAATTTTGAGGGAAGGCAGCAGCTTGTCTCGCTCCGTTATTTTAAATATATATTGAAAATGCTGAGATTCCCGATGTGGTAGACTGGAAATGCTAATGCGCCATGCTCTGTTTTACTCGTCCTTATAATGTCTGCTCCCTGGCCCCAAATCAAAGTGAAGAGTTGGCAGAGGGCAGAAGAGTTGCCAAGATTTTTCCAGAGCGGAGGGCAAGAGTAAAAGTTTGTTTCAAATCCACGAGGACGCAAGGCAGAAGAGGGGTATGAGGATTATCTTTTCTCCATCCCTTCTGAAAATCCGGAGGTGATTACTGATTCTTCTGTGGATTGGGTCACTCCAGTGGTACAACAGGTGATCAGATCAGCTTATTCGTTCTCCTAATTCAGCTACTGAATAGAAACGAGGCGGTATCTCATATCCAATCTCAGAGTCCAGATGCTGTTCTGTTTCTCTGTCCTCAACAGCTCTAGACGCTCAAGCCAGAGAGTTGGGGAGAAAAGCCGGAGGACCACATCTGGTTTGCTCCTATTGCCGTGCTATTTACATATCTGTTCATTAAATTAACATTTCCTTTGGCGTTGGAGGATGGCTAAGGAAAATCTCACATTCTTTAGAGTCCTTTTTTTTTTTTTTTTTTTTTGCTTTTTTGGGTCATACCCAGCTATGCTCAAAGATTACTCCTGGCTCTGCACTCAGGAATTACTCCTGGAGGCGCTTGGGGGAACATATGAGATGCTGGGAATTGAATTGAACCCGGGTCGGCCACTTGAAAGGCGAAATCCTTACACACTGTGCTATTACTCCAGCCCTAGAGTCCTATTTCTAAGGGGACACAGAGTTGACTAAAATAAACTTGGGGCAAAAAGTTTGGTACTCCTTGTTGTATTCTACATAAGCCTGGGTAATTGCCAGATCAAAGTATTTATCATTGATAATCTTTCTCGAATAAATCAATTAGGGTGAGAATAACCATCAAGAATCAATGGAGTCAGAGCGATAGTACAGTTGGTAGGGTGTTTGCCTTGCACACAGCCAGCCCGGGTTCAATCCCAGGCATCGTATATGGTCCCCCAAGTACCTCCAGGAGTGATTCCTGAGTATAGAGCCGGTAGTAACCCCTGAGCATTGTTGGCTATGATCCAAAAAGAAAAAATAATGAATGTGACAAGTCATCATCTCATCACCTATGATGTATTGTGGAAATTGAAATATGAGAAGATCAAAGTGACAAAAAAGAAGAGAAGAAAAACATTCAGAAAAGCTGAGTCCACTTACTAGGCTTGTGATTAAGGAAAGTGTGAAAAGGCAGTCATCATAATTAGATATGTCTAGAAAGCATGTTTCTGCAATGGAATAACCAAAATAAGATATTTTAATGGGAAATACAGCAAATACTAGATAAATTCCACGGAACTATAGTCTCAAATATGGAAGGAGTGACCGGAGCACACCCTTGTCATGAACACGAAGGTACAAAAGGATAAAGAAGCAGATTATGATTCTCTATGTCAGTCTGAGATAAATGATGTTTTTTACCCTGACTGCAATTATATCATTATCATTCATTCTGCTAATTAATCATGCCATGTCATATCACATCTCTGAAAGTATTGTTTAGAATTGTTATTTACATATTGCATGCTACTATTTTTGGTTTCTACTCTTCAAGCTTCCTGTTTGAAAGGAATTATGAACACTATTCTATATGATTTTTTATTAGCTAAATTATTTGGTAAGGAAAATATTCTTCATCTCTATTACATGTGTCCAAACTTTCAACTGTTTTCCCTGAATCAGAATTTTTTTTCTTTTTGGGCCACACCTGGCAATGCACAGGGGTTACTCCTAGCTCCTCAGGAATTACTCTTGGCAGTGCTCAGGAGATGATATGGGATGCTGGAAATCAAAGTTGGGTTGGCCATGTGCAAGGCAAACACCCTACCCGCTGTGCTATCACTCCAGTCCCTGAGTCAGGTATTTTAACTCTTCTTTCTGCCTCCTCTCAAGTTGTCTCTTCTAAGTTCAACAATTCTTTATTTTTTTCAAATAGGGAAGCACTCTTCTCAATGGAAACTGTTAGAGTTATACAAACTTCATAACTTTGAGGTAAGTTTACCAAAAAAAGTCTATATTTAATAATACTGCAATGTTGTATACTTTTGACATTTGTGAAAAGGGTAGATGCCATGTTAAATATTGCCACTATAGTAGCAAACAATTTTCAAAATAAAAATAAACATGCTTTTTACTAACACGACACAAATGGCTTATTTTAAAATTAAAATAAGAAGGGTTTTAAATCAGCCTTACTCAAATGTATGTTTGAGTAATAACTATGTTCGCAGATATCTTCATGGTGTTAGTATTATGCAATGGCAGCAGTGCTCAGGGGTTACTACTGGATACTGGCTCTACACTCAGGAATTACTCCTGGCGGTGCTCAGGGGACTATATGGGATGCTGGAAATCGAACCTGGGTCAGCAGAATGCAAGGCAAATGCTCTACCCGCAGTGCTTTTGCTCCAGTCTCCAAAACTATTTTTTTTTTAAATTAGAAAACAAAATCACTAAAAATCCACTGTAAAACTATGAGAACTCAATAATATAGGAACATATAGCAATAAAGCATAGGAATAAACAATTATTATGTATTTGTGTATATCTATTTCTATGGTATGTGACCTAATCCTTCTTTCTAATCTTCTAGCTGGAACACCTAGGATTACAATCAGTACCAGTGTGAAATAGCATTGGCTCTTGACATTGAGCATCGAAATTACCTGACATATTCATTAAAGCATGTATTAGTAGCCTGGTGCCTAGACTTAATGATTTAACATATGTAGTCAAAAGTAGTATATCTTGGTAACAAGTTTCAGGTGATCCTGATGCTACTGATTTGGGGTACTTAAATGGGGACAACTTGCCTTAAGAAATGAACAATGATAGAATCTTCTACATACCCAGTCTCAGTTTAAATATTTGTTTTACATATATAACTAACTTTGCATCTTCTACTTCAATAAGGCTGCTTAGAACTGATGATTCCCTAAATACAGGGAAAGTTTGACATTTGGCGAAATTTCATGCTATTTGGGGCAACATTTTTTTTCCAGGATAAAACATATCCCTTTTGCAGTGATGTTTAAAGTGCTCAAAGTTAGCATGGCCTTGTTTTCTAGATTCAACTCCTTGCTCTGTGTTCTGTTTTTCCTTCTGGATATAGGTTGATTTATTAATATGGATGTGAATAGGGGAAACCTATGCATTTGTGTAACTAAACTTAGAGTACTTTTCTTCTCTATGGTTCTTCTTGACTCCATTAACAGTCTAGATCAGGACTTGCCAGCAGCACAGCTAACCTACAACCATAGACTTTTTACTAGCACTGTCTGTCACTGTTGTCCCATTATTCATGAATTTGCTCCAGCGGGCACCAGTAACATCTCCATTGTGAGACTTGAGGTTACTGTTTTTGGCATATCAAATATGCCACGGGGAGATTGCCAGGCTCTGCTGTGAGGGTGGGATACTCTCGGTAGCTTGCTGGATTCTCCGAGAGGGACAGAGAAATTGAACCAGGGTCGACCGTATGCAAGGCAAACACCCTACCCAAACTTTTTACTAACAGGACACAAATGGCTTATGACTAAAGGAAAGAGAGCACAACACAGACTTGTTCCTTTCTGGGTATATTATCATTTAATATAAAAAATAATCACATGGCCCCATAGAGATAGCATAGCATCTAGGGTGTTTGCCTTGCACGTGGCTAACTGGGATTCGATCCCCGACACCCCAAATTGCCACCAACAGTGTCTTCCAGGACTGACTCCTCAGAGCAGATCCAGAGGTGAGCCCTGAGCACCGCTGAGTGTGGCCCACACCCCCTCCCAAAATAGTAACAAGATTGTTCTTAATCATAGTTTCCGTATCTCATCCAGTTGTGAGAAGAGAATGATGCCCTAAACAAAAACAGTTTTTGAAGATTACAAAACATAGAAATGGTGGTAGTGAATATTACAGTTGCAAACTGGTGAGTTGCAAACCATTCATTAGAAATAGAAAACTTAAGGGTTGCAGAAACAGTAGAGTGAGCAGGTGACTTATCTTACATGGAACCTATGAGGGTTTCATCCCTGGCATCCCTGGTTCCCCCAGATCCTCCAGAGTAATAATGCCTGAGTGCAGGAATGGCCCTAAAAACTATAAGATGTGGTCAAAAAAGGAAAAAAGAAAAGAAAAACAAACATGTACAACTTAATCTTCCTATAAGCTCTCACTTTGGTGAAAGTAGCGCAGTTATTGGATGTCATTCAGAGCTCTGACTTGCACCTTTGGGACCGATGTGAACTTTTAAATAGAGACCACCCTCTTTGTGGGTAGTATTCATCCAACATTGAGACCAGCAAGGCTTCTAGTATATAACTATTCCTGCAAGTGAAAGATTTGTTTCTTAGGCCATCTGTGTTCTGAGTTCCCTATTGAGCTAGTTAGAATTTGTCACAACTGTGTCATGAACCTAGGCTCTCCCTGGCTAATAATCCTACTTTCTTCACTTCTTTTCCATCTGATGTCAGATCTTCAGCCTGGACATTCGTTTTGCCAAATTTCTCTGGTAACTTAAAAAAAGTTCTTTCATAAGAGTTCATTCCCTCATAAATTAGTTGCACTCACAATCCATCTAAGTATTACTAACTAGAAGCTCCAAGTTATGCACTTGGAAATCAGAAACAGGGCTGTTCAAAGGCTGCAAGTGTGATTTTTCAGTGATAGCTGAGAAATGGTGTGAGGGAGGAATTATGGCATAAATTAAAGGGAAGTTTCAAAGTACAAATGAAGGCAATATTTGCCCATATTAAGCTCCTTTGTGAAGGCTCACCATTGACCAGAGAATGAGTATAAATTCTACTCATCATCATCCTGTTGATTGTTGAATTTCTCGAGCGGTCTCAGTAAGGTCTCCATTCATCCTAGCCCTGAGATTTTAGAAACCTCTCTTTACTCCTCCTTTCCAATGGTACCACATTGGAGGCTTTTTCAGTGTCAGGGGAATGAGACCCAGCATTGTTACTGGTTTGGGTATATGAATACACCATGGGGAGTTTGCGAGGCTCTCCCATGTGGAAAGAAAACTCTCGGTAGCTTGCCAGGTTCTCCCAGAGGGAGAAGTAGGCTATAAGATGTCCCTCCAGGAGCTTGGTTTTATAGTCTCTGGATGTTGGTAGGATTACATGGCGCTGGGGGCAGTCCCTGGGAGTAGCTAGGCGTAGCTACTGGAAAATGGGGAATCTGGGTGGAAGAGGCCCAGACCCAATCCTAGTAGGCATGGAGGTCTTAGCCCCGGGTTCCACACAGCTGGGTTCCTCTGCCGTTTCCTTCATGTGTGAGGCTTGTCTGAACGTGTGGAGTGGGGCCTTGAGCATGGCTGTGGCTAGGCTCCAGAGGTCTTCGGCCTTGGGAGCTCTGCTCAGAGCGGGGAAGGAACCTGAAACCCACCCCTGCCGAGGGGACCCGGGGAAGACAGCCAGGGGAGGGGGCAAGAGACTCCGCCATAAATTCTACTAAATCTCTATAATTTTTTCCAGTTTTTTTTTTCCCTCTAAAACTTCCCATTTACTTTCTTGTATTCCAAATAGATTTTGTTTTTGGCTTCTGTTCTTTGTTTTGTTTTGTTTTCAGGGTCATACCCAAAGGTGCTCAGGTCTTACTCCTGGCTCTGGGTTCAGGGGTCACTCTTGGTGTGGTTGAGGGGTTCATATAGGGTGCTGAGGGTCAACCCCAGGTCGGCTGTATGTAGGCAGCCACCTTCGTCACTTTACTATTGCTCCATCCCACAAAGCAGCTTCTTCACTCACTTTATTATATAATAAATATATATTTTCATATTTTATTATATATAATTATATGTTATTATATTTATATTATATATTTCTTATATATGATAAAATATTATACACTTTATTATATAATTTAATAAAGTCTTTATTATAGAGATACATTCTGTCACTATCATTATCATCCCGTTGCTCATCCATCCTTCCTTCCTTCCTTCCTTCCTTCCTTCCTTCCTTCCTTCCTTCCTTCCTTCCTTCCTTCCTTCCTTCCTTCCTTCCTTCCTTCCTTCCTTCCTTCCTTCCTTCCTTCCTTCATTTCGGGGTCATACCCAGTGGTGCTGCTAAGAGATTACTCCTGGTTCTATGCCCAGGTTTCACTCTCTGGGGTGCCCAGAGGACCATAAAGGGATGCCAGGGAACCCATGTCATAGCTGTGCAAGGTAAGCACCCTACTCACTATATAATGGTTCCTGTCCAGCCCATGTTTTCTTAATGAGTTGTTCATGGACAATTTTAACTTACTTGGAAAGTAAATATCATTTATTATGTCATTATTGTTGCTTGTATTGTTACTCATCCAACACATTTAATAAAAATGAACTATGTTAAAAGAATACAAAATACTTGTACTATATTTTTATAAGGTATTGTTTTTAATTTTTTCTAAAAAGTCTTGTCACTTAATTTGAAAACATATCAGGTAACTTATAAAACATATCGGGTACATTAGCCAAAATTTGATTTTATGTCCCATGAAGATAGATATTACAACCAAAAATCCTGATTTGTACAAAAATAAACATTCAATAGCTGTATTCATTTGTTTGATAGATATATTATAGCCCTGAATACTAGTTACTGATTATAAAGTTTAACAAGCCATTGTTTCATTTTGTTTGTTTTGGTGACATATCCAGCTGGGCTCAGGGGTTACTCCTGCTTTCATGGTGAGAAATGACATAGTGTCAGGACTTAGAATCAGGACCCGCGGGATGCACGGCAATGCCCATAATACCTGTATTCTCTTTGGTCCTGGTTATTGCTTAAATCACCAAGATTTAAGTGAAAATACTAGCAAACTTTAATATCTCACTTGCCAGATAATGAGCTACAGTGAGAGCATAATGAATTGTGATAAAAAAGAAAAATATAATATTGGAAAGCTTTTAAAATGAACCAAGGGTCTAATTTACTAAATTTGCTTACAAATAATCTTAGAAGTATTGAAACATCTACCCACACTCAAGCCTGAAACTGCCACCATTCCTAAGACTGGATTCTGCCACCTCATAATTGAGGCTCTGCAGACACCAAACGCTGAATGTTTCAGGTACATCAAATCTTTTGTTTGTTTGCTTTTTTTTCTTTTTAGTTGAGAACTCTGGGCCTTCCAGGAATGGGGGTGTGCAATCTTGTTCATCTCTTACCGTATTTCCAGAGGCCCTGTCACCCACACCCACATCTCACAACTGCAGTCATGTAAGGTCACTGTCCGGTTAAATATTGTAGATTTTGTGGAGCCATTTGCAACTACATGACATCTCCAAACTCTACAATGCTAACATCCCAGTAGAAGCACATCAGATTGGACGGGAATGTAGTACAGGCTCAACTAGCAACAACAGCTTAGCAAACCACCAGACAAGAATTTAATGTCCGCATGGTGAGATATACCAATTTTCACACACAAAACAAATTATTGAGATACCTACTTGTTATATGTTGGTGAGGTACACAGTTCCTCTTACTTCTTACTTGCATTTTCAATTCATTTAGACTTCCCAAGGAAATATGATTTTATTACCGACTATGTAGTGTCCAGGCCATGGTACCCACAATGGAAAGCAGTGGGAAGTTTCCATTCTATAAACTACGTAGAATCTCTCTAGACTGTGTCTAGTAAACTTAGTTCTGTAGCCATTCCTTGCTCATATTTCTTTCTTTGATTCAAAGCTCCATTATTGAAGTCTGATAATTTTTAAGTTCAGCTCTATTTTTAAGTTAAACACATGATTTGGCAGTTTGCACAGGGATTGACAGTTTCAAAGAATATATCAATGGGAATCTATTAGTTTTTTAAAGGAATGGACTAATTTGACTACTGCAACAATGTCTTTTCTATAATATCAAAAGCCATTGAGAAATGGAGAACAAGTGGTGATATTATTCATCTGTTCATTGACAGGAGCTAAATGGTCAGGCTTCCTTAAATAAAAGAAATCTGCATAGTCTCTCTCCACGTTCTAACCTAACTGCAAGAGAATAAATTTCTAGACAAATCACACTTTCCTAGGAATTACTTTCTTTTCTCTGCTTAGTTTTTAGTTAGGTCCTATTTAAGATTAATCCCTGAAGAAAACTTAACCTGCTAATTTATCTTATACAGCCTCTTCTTTTTCTAAATTACTATATTTTATATCATCGGTGCCATTGAGTCAGACACTAACTCGAAACCTTCTTGTCTTCTTTCTTGCATTCCTTCCATCCCCCTCATGTGTCTGACCTACTGCTTTAGTTTTTAACTTTAAAAAAATTAATATTTTTTATTTAAGTCACTTTGTATTGTGATTCCTTATCTTGACCAAGTCTAATCTTTGTTTCCATCACTGCTGTTAAAGTTCGATTCTCATTTCAAGATGGTTTTAAGGAGAGTAAGAGATACCCATCACAACTTCCCATGGCAGTCATGGATAGAAAGGTCTAGAAGCCTGGCAAGGAAAATAATACTACACTTTCTGACTGACCATTGAATCCTGGGAAGGCTTTGATCTTTGGTTACGGTGGTAAGAGCCTCTGGTTTCAATCCTAAAGGTTCTCTTTGAAATGATCAGTGAACTTCCACTTTAAGAAGCTTGTTCCCAAGGATCCTGGGATATGCCTCAATAGTAGAACACTTGGCTTGCATCGCTGAGACCCTGAGTTCATACTTTGGCACCTTAAAATGATTGAAACTAAATAAAAGTATAAAGGTAAAGTGTTCCCAAATGGTTAGGAAATGAAACCAGCTGTCTTTTTAAAACATGGGGTGAATAGAAAAGAGCTACAGAAACATTTTGCACTGAAATGCTGAATTGAGTTTTTTAGAAACTTCTTTTGAACATTCTGTACCTCACCTTGTCCATGGATTTGCATAACTTTCAGAAGAAACTGCTCCTATGGTGTGTGTGCTCCTATATATACCTGAATCTCAGGTAAGCAGCTGAAAGCAATTGCTTCCAGGTGTTTACCAGAGGAAATCACTGCCTGTCAATAAGTCACTGACAGAGAGGGGCTAATTTTTCAAAAGAAGTAATTAACTCTCAGGAATCTTGGAGATGTATTTTAGGAGAATAAATCTTTCTCTTCACTCTCTTCTATAATAATGTTTGTCTATGCACAAACATGCAGACAAATACAAATTCACACCTTTTCAGAGCCTCTTTATAACTCTATTCATTATTCAGGGTCACTGACTCAAATAATGCATATGCATAGATTCACTGACAAAAAGTATATCATCTGTACATTAAAACAGTAAATTCAAAAAATGAAAATAAGGCAATAATGCTCATATGCAGATGCTTATTGAGATGGATCTAGGGAATTCAATTTCTCTCATAATGAGTTTTGATGGTGTATTGGGACTTGTCATTGTTGAGAACAATTCAATGTTTTCTTTCTATATGCTTGGTTTGGAGAAAAGCCAATGTCTAAGTAGAGAAGAAGAAATATCTTTCTAGCTAAATCAGTCAATCCTACATTAACCACATTTAACTGAAGTGACAAAAATTCACTTATAATAACACTTATATATAGATGTATATACTTACAATTATAAACAAATTAATTTTTTTCACTATAAATCCCTACTGGTTTCTTCTCCGCAGGCTATACTGTTTTTGTTTGTTTAATTTTGGGGGTCTCACCCAGCGATGCTCAGGAGTTACTCATTGCTTTGTACTCAGGAATTACTCAGTGGTGCTAGGGACCATATGGGATGCTGGGAATGGATCAACCTGGGTTGGCCACATGCAAGGCAAGCACCTTCTCCGCTATATGTACTATCGATCTTGCACTATAAACAGCCCGTACTGGCACTTGAATGCCTTGGTGGCTAATATTTTAGCTTCATGAGTAAACCATCACAACACTTGAATGAATGAAAACACATTTAATTCACTTTAGATTTCCATGAGAATTTAAGTAACAAAGTTTGACTGTGTTTGGGGAGTGTAAAAAATTAGTGTTATCTTTAATATAGAGTTACTGGTTATGATTAAAAATCTCAAGCTTTAAGGCAGAGACAGAGAGACAGACAGAAGAGAGCACAGCGGCACACACAGAAGCAGAGCACAAGGAGGAGCCGTCCTGATCGGGTCCATACACAGTGGCTCGAGAACACCGAATGTGAATGGCGCGTTCAAGAGAGAACTGCCCTGAGAACCCGAGGACAACAGAACAACACGACACACATCACTGCGTCTACCACTCCCGCGCGCGCCATCTTTGTGAGTTTTTACAGTGCTGGTATCTACATCAGTACCATAAACTTGAATTCTTAGATATTTGCTGTTTGGTTTTTGTGGCCACACATGGTGGTGCTCAGGGCTTACTCCTGGCTCTGCTCAAGAATCACTCCTGGAATGCTCAGATGACCATATGGGATGCGAAGGCTAGACCCCAGGTCAGCCACATGCAGTGCAAACACCCTACTCTCTGCTGTTCCAGTACTTACCTTAATCCTGTTACCTAAACTACAGCAAAATGTGTGACTATGTAATAACATAAATATAATAAAACTTCATTTTTCAACATGAAAAAAAAATCTCAAGCTTTAGTATCCATCAGAATACCATGGGAGATTCTTGAAACATAGTAGGATCACATCCTAGAGACCTCTAATACAAGAAGTCTGGGATGAAGCCTGAGAAGTTGGCATTTCTAACAATGCATGATAAATGATGACGCTGTTAGTTGAGGAGCTCAATACTGAGAGCCATATAGACCAACATTTATCTGTGGTTATCAGTCCCAAGTCACGGAAGTTATGCAGTATCCATGATCTATTCAAGCATCACTTAGTATTTCAAATAATTATAGAACAACATGTTTTCCATTTTCAGTAGTAAATAGTAGAAGCTCAGCAAGACTAATGATTATAGAGAATAGACCAAAGACTCTACCAGAACTAACCAACTCTACAACCCCTCAGAAAAATATTTTAGTGATACCATGGCAAAATTGTTTAATGAGCTCCAAGAAATTACAGCTCAGGTGGGTAAAACTAGCATAATAATATGTGAGATAGGAAATAATAAGCTGTACATAAATAGCAGGACTGAAGAGCATGTGAGCGGAAATTAAAAAAAAATAAAACACTGAATGGAAGGCCTCAGGAGCACTGTGAGAGCAGCTATGGAATGAGTTGGTGACCTCAAAGATAAAATGCATGTGGGGCAGGTGCTACAATACAGTGGGTAAGGACTTTGTCTTGCATGAAGTTGACCAGATTTCAATCCTTTATATTCCAAGTGGTTCCCCCGAACATCACCAAAAGTGATTCCTGAGTGAAAAATGAGGAAGAACCCCTGAGCATTTCCAGGTATAACCCAAAAGCCAAAAAAAAAAAAAGATAAAATTCAATGGAAATAGAAAACAATGGAAGATGAATAAAAGTCTAAAGAAAGGGGAAAAGTATATCAGAGAATTATGAAACTAGTTCAAAAAGAACACCATGATAATCAATTTTTTTCTGAATAATATAAGAAAAGAATGACCAAGAAATACTAGTCAAAAGATTCATGATTAAAAATTTACCAGAGTTAAAGAATGCATGAATCTAGATCCAAGATACTCAAAGAATTTTAGCCCTAATAAATATAAACTTCAAAACTCCAAGATACATTTCGATGAACATGACAAAAGTCAAGGACAGGTACTGAAAACAGCAAGATCTAAGGATGAACTTACAAAGTACCAGCATGTGCTATTTTTGAAACTTCACACTTATTCTGTGGGTTCCACAAATGTGTGCTGAAAATACCCTAAAATAATCAACTGGCATGTTCAAGCAGAAAAAAAAATCTGGGTCTATGATTCCTTGAATATTTAGAGCACCTCAAGAGAAAAAGTCCTGATAGATGTCAAAAGGAATAGTAATTACGATAGAAAAGAAAGAAAATTTGTGGGGTTCTAGAAAAAAACAAACCCTTCTCAATCACTGTGTTAGAGAGGTAAAAAAAATAAAAGATATCTTGAAGGAAAAAGAGATTAAACTACCCCATAGTCAGGAAATTGATGCTGACACTGAGTCAGCTAAGCAAAGTGCAGAGTGGAAAGAACTGACCTGGTTATCTTTAGGCTTATGGATAGAGCTGTGTGCCTGTACAGTCCAAAAAGGAACAAGTGTAAAGATCATCTTGTCACTGTAAATAAAAATCACCCTGTAGCCCAAGGGACCCGAGCTCAGTTACAGTCTGGTCAGTCTCAGCGGGGCCATCACCATGCTTTATTAATAATACAGAGAGAGAGATTGAGAGAGAGAGAGAGAGAGTCACTTTTGTGGACAAGAAGGAGGAAATGATGATGGCATTAATTTTCAATTATGTTAGTAAACATGAAGTTTGGCTATGTGTGGGTAATTTTTTCTAGGATCTGAATTATATTTTAGAGACCAAAATAAAAGATAGTATTTTTTAGCATCGTTTTCTTTGGCTTTGATTATATGAATATGCTTGATGGAAGTAAAAGTATACTGCTTTATTAAGTACCACATGTTGAATACAAGGATGAATCACAATCACAATGTTGAATTCAAGAATGAAATTCTGTGCGGACAGAAGGTCCTTTTCATCTTTGTTCTTTGGGTATGTCACACTCTCAAACCAAATGATTCTGAATATATTAACCTGGATTTGGGCTGCTTTTAGTCCAGCTTTCAATTGACCTTGAGTAATAGAAAACTGCCCAACTAAGATCAAAAGGAGGAAAATTTCTACAACGCTTTATTCCTGGCCTTAAGAATGGAAAAAAACAAAGTGTATGCCTCAAACAATTCTAATAAAGTCCTATTTTAAATATTTTCCTAAAAACTCCCTACCCCTCAAAAACTATGTTATATGGGGTTATATGGGAACAATTTCAAATACCAGTATGATATTTCTGAGGTCCTGTGACAATATATGGCTAGAATGAGAAGAAAGAATAAAAAGGAAAGCAGACAAAACCAAAACTAAAGCACGGGAACTATTCTGGTCTGGGAGAAAGTAAAAAATGTACAAAATAAGAAAAAAACAAAACAGCACATGATAAAACAAAACCATGTTGTAGTGAAAATAAAGGCTGTCAAAGATTTGTAGTACCATTTTTTTTAAAGTTTAATAAATATTTGTTAAGAGGCAGTAGAGAGTACTAGTTAATTCAGAGAATTTAGGATCTATTACTTTAGCATGTCACTGTCACGGTCACTGTCATCCTGTTGTTCATCGATTTGCTCGAGCAGGCACCAGTAACGTCTGCATTGTGAGACTTGTTGTTACTGTTTTTGGCATACTGAATACGCCACGGGTAGCTTGCAGGCTCTGCCGTGAAGGTGGGATACTCTCGGTAACTTGCTGGGCTCTCCGAGAGGACAGAGGTATCGAACCCAGCTCGACCTTGTGCAAGGCAAATGCTCTAGCTGCTGTGCTATTGCTCCAGATTTAGCATGTAATTGAATTATATTACAAAGTTAATTTTTCAGTTGGTACATGTGATTAAGTGAAGGATCCAAGAATGAGGGAGGTAAGTGAATCATCTAGGTGGACAAGGCCATCACAGGACCAATCTAAGAGAAAGAAAGAGAAAAGCAGGAGTATCAGAGTTCTGACAGAGGCAGAACCAACTGATCCCATTACTGATGTTGAAGAGGGAAAGGACAGAACAGTCTCTAGACTCTGGAGAAGGTCAAGTAAAGAAACTGGAGTTTGTTGATATAGTAGTTTTAGTCCAGTGCAACATCTGACCAACAGAATTATAAAATTAAAAAAAAAGACTTGTTTCAGCCACTGCATTTGTGGTTCCTTGTTGCAGAAGCAATAGGAAATTAGCACATACTCACTTAAGAAAGGAATTTGTGATTCAGTTGCATCACTTTGCCACACAATTGCATGATTCCCACTAAATAAATCATAACATTAGATGCTAGTACTTTCCTAAAGACTACAGTGTTCTTATCACTATCTTTTTATGCTTTTTCTCCCCTTCCCAAATGAATTTAGAAATAGGACACAAGAATAGAAGTGTTGATTTATTCATCCTTTGACTTTGTTAAGTTCAGAAAGGATAATTTATCCCACTGAGGGCACAGCAATAGCTGGGTGTGTCTGGATTAATATTGAGTTCTGATTACCTGACTCTCAGAAAATATGAGGGGAAAAATGCTTTTCAGCAATAGCTTAACTTGAAAAACATTTGACTATGATTTAGATTCCCCCAACATGAATTCATTTGGTGCATCTTTAATATTTATAGAACCCTTATCTATATCATATATTGCATCACCCCTCTATAGAAGCATCTATTTTCGTATTAAAATACGAAAGATCAAGAAATGGATTATAAGGATCCAAGAGATAGCACCCTGCTTAGGCACTTGCCTTGCATGTGGCCAAACCAGGCTCTATCCTTAGCACCCCATATGGTTCCCAGAGCCTGCCACTCTGATTCCATATGCATATGACAAGGCAGTTCTTTTTTGCTTTTTGGGTCATTCCTGGTAATGCACAGGGGTTACTCTGGCTCTACCCTCAGGAATTACTCCTGGCAGTGCTCAGGGGACCATATGGGATACTGGGAATTGAACCCGGGTCGGCCGCATGCATGGCAAACGCCCTACACACTGTGCTATCACTCCAGCTCCAACAAGGCAATTTCACACAACCTAAAAACGAACAAAGATACTACTCAACTTTCCTTTCAACAAAGGATATTTCTAGATTCCTCTATTGCTTTCTCACTGCCACCCCGTGCTTTTAAGATTACTGACATTCTGGCTCACCACAATAGATGACCAGAAGGATCTGGCCCATTAACCTTCTCTGGGAAATATTTCTACACAAGTATCAGGACAGCATACCACATTCTCATGATGATGGCAGAAAACTGGTCCTTATAAAGTGTTTCTATTTTCTTTCATTGAGATCTAACAATTAAATCTGTGATTAATTAAGGAAATCATTTTTACTTTTATCTGTAGTAAAATAATGAGAAGAGATAATATGTTTTACTATTGATCATATCAAGGGTTTTTACTTATATATTTTAGAAATATTTACTTCTTGAGAAGCAATATAGATCCATTAAAGACTTCAGGGACTGGAATGATAGTATAGCAGGTAGGGCATTATTTGTCTTACACATGGCAGAACTGGGTTTTATCCACAGCATCCCATATGGTTGCCCAAGCACCACTGGGATCGATTTCTGAGTGCAGAGCCAGGAGTAAGTCCTGAGCACTGTCAGGTATGGCCTCAAAACAAAACAGATTTTGATCTACATCCTTGCATTCTTACCTATAAGCTAAGTGATCTTGATACATATTCTATTCACATTGATATCCAGTCGATACACATGTATTTAATGTCCCATTAAATATTATTTCCAGCTTGCATTTATTTGACACATATTATATGCTAAACCCTTTTTTAAATACTTTGTATGGAGAAGTCCACTTAAACCTCTTTGTAGTCAGATGGTATGTCTTTATTCTATAAATAAAGTAACTAAGATGGAGCATTTCATTAAAAGCCTATCCAAAGAGAACTGAAATATATGGCATATATATACATTGACAAAAACATATATGTACATGTTTGCATATGTATATTCAAAACATAGTTGTATATATGAATATATGCATACATGTATTGATATATGCATATATATGTCATATACAGATATTTGCATGCATATGCTGTTGGTTATTGCTTTCTCACCTATAAGTTAGATCTTGATATATAATATATACATATGTATGTATTATGACATATGATATATGCCATAATATATGCATATTATGTCATATATGTCATATACATATATATTTTGTTGATGGTATGGTCTTCGTTTGTTTGGGAACCACATTCTTCTCAGGGAGGTTACTTCTTCAGAGGTAATTGGGAAACCAAACAGTTCTGGGATAGAATCTGGTTCTGCTGCATGCCAAACATGTACTCTAGCCCATTGAGCTATCTCCTCAGGCTCCTTTAGATTTCCAGAGTTTGGAGAATAAAATTTGCAGAATAAAAACATGCCACCTGACTACTGCGAGGATTAAGTGGACTTCTCCATACAAAGTATTTAAAGAAGAGTCTAGCATATAATATGTATTAAAATAAATATAAGGTAAAAAAATATTTATGGGACATTAAATACATGTGTATCAACTGGATGTTAATTTGAATAGAAGAAATAAAATAATTAACTCATATATTCATGTTATGTTTCTATTCAACTTTGTCATCTCCATACTAAAATACCTTAGATATCTCTTCATCAACCATTATTTTTATTTAGAACTTCTCTATATCAGACTTCATTTCCAAAAAATTCGCTTTGTCAATATATGATCTGCTCTAACCAGACATATCTACATATTTGATAATACATCTCACTCCCACTTAGCTAAAATTGTGCACATGCAGAGTGTTTTAACAGAGATATCTCTACTAATCTCCCTTATTGAAATCTAACCATTTCACAAGTACTTCTATAAAACATTCCTTGATTCACCACCTGCACCCTTACATTACTCTCTTTTTTTTTACACTGTCTTGGGACTCTTTTCTTGTCTTATTATGGCATTTAACACTCTCTGTTTACCAAGAAGGGTTTTGAGCTCTTTGTTTATTTCCCCCCCTATATTATATGAAGCTTAGGGGAGAGTCAGTGTCTAATTCTTTTTATAGTCTCCATAGCATCTAATTCATGGCCTGGTACAACACAGCTGTTCAATAAATATTTAATGAATTAGTGTTGAAGTGGTAAATGGTGAAAATATTTGCATTGTTAAACTCTGTCGCCGTACATGAGCATTTACATGCACTAAGACTAGATGATGTAAGGGTATTAAGTGCACAGTTTAGGAAATCATACAAGTGTACACATTACATATACACATCTCACTTTTCAAATTATATTTGAACAATGATTACATATATCTGGAAACCTACATTTTATATTAGGGATATGTCAAAGCTGTGCTAGTGTCTTTGACTTTAGATAACCTCTTGGTGATCTATAGCTACTTGTCATGGATTGAGTGGTTGAAGAAGATTTCTGCAGACACAGGAGTCCCGGGCTATAAGAGTCCACGCCTTCTTCTCGAGAGAACAGGCATCAGAAAAAATAATCCGACTCTGCAGATCTAAAGTGTGAGCTGGGGAAATAAATTGTATAAATCCATTTGTAGAATAAATCAACAAGCAAATTAAGAGAGAAGACCAGGTAGACAGGGGCCAGTGAAGTTGGTAGTTTGTACTGTCCCCAGCCTATGTCAGTTGTGTGAGTTATTTTATTTTGTTTATTCTTCCACAGTCATCAAGATGCCAGCTTGTCCTGCTCGATGGAAATAATTTCTGAAGATGAAATCTGTCCTGAAGCTCTGTTCCTGACACAGTCACCATAGAGTAATCATCAAATACTGCAGTCTTTTGCAGCAACTTGGAATATTACTCATGTCACGATAATGTCTCCACTTAGCCAGCACAGCGATTCATTTTAATACTTTTGTCTGAAAAGAAAAATGATTTCTATTTTTCTGATCACATATAGGTTCAACTCTGTATCAATTTACTTTTGAGTTCAATATTTGTATTCCTGATTTAAGTGCAACATAAAATCAGAGCAAAATCACCCAGGTAAAAGAGCAAGTTTTACATAGAAGTTAAAACTAAAAAAAAGTTCACAAGCCTAAACAGCTTCCCTTTAGAATTTAGAATGTTCTAGATTATAATAAATTATTAAATGCTTAAAGTTCCACTATTTTTATGAACACTCATGTTTTTCCATATTTTTTGGTATTGTCACTGCTGATACTGTTGCCTCTCACCCCCATCACAAGATAGGATAGAAGAAATATTGAAGCATGCAGTTCAATATTGGAGTGGTGTATTGTGAAGTGTACCTGTGTCTTGCCACTCATAATTTTTTTTTAATTTGTGAGACCAAATGAACACTCATTAGAAGCGTTTTCTACCTTCTGAAAGTCTGATTTATGCCAACTCACTAATATAAACCTCTTACATTCGACCCTGTTTTGCCTAGGGGAAAGAAATATGAAGATAATTTATAATTTTCATACTTACAAGACACATGTGCAAGTGGTACACGTTCATTTTTAAAGTCTTCAATAGCAGTCACAAAAGATGAATAAAAGTCAGTCCTCAACACTGAGGCAGGCACTTCATAGGAGGTGCAGATACATAAAATGACAGATTTGGTTGGCAATGAGATGCTAGTAAGGCTCTCTTCTCTTTCACACCCAGTGTCCTATAGTTCCCAACAAACTACATTTTCCACTGTACTTAATACAATCATCCGTACCTCTCAACCTCTTGGCATGCCTAGTTTTCTTGACTCTGGTAAGTTAAATCATGTTGTATAAACTTTGTTTTTAGTTTATACAGAATTTGTATTGATCATACCATTTATTTTAGTACTTTCTGTTATTATAATTTTACATCTTATACGTTAAGAGATTTTTATGGGGGGGTGGGGGGAGGTCTAAAGTTATCCAGAAAATTTTGCATATAAAGGAATCATAATTGTTTTATTGGCTGGAGTGATAGCACAGCGGTAGGATGTTTGCCTTGCACACGGCCAACCGGACCCGAGTTCGATTCCTCCGCCCCTCTTTAGAAAGCCTGGCAAGCTACCGAGAGTATCCCTCCCACATGGCAGAGCCTGGCAAACTACCCGTGGTGTACTTGATATGCCAAAAACAATAACAACAAGTCTCAAAATAGAGACGTTACCAGTGGCTGCTTGAGCAAATGGATGAGCAAAGGGATGACAGTGACAGTGACAGTTGTTTTATCATGTTTTCTTTCTTTCTTTTTTTATTTTTGGGTCACACACAGATGGACTCAGTGCTTACTCTTGGCTCTGAATTCAAAGATCACTCTTGGTGATGCCTGAGAAACCTCTTTGGTCCTGGCGATCAAACCCTGGTCAGCCTCATGCAAGGCAAATGACTTACCCATGGCCCTCTCTCTCTGTGGCCCCCTTGATTCATCACTTTATGCAATTTTTACTTACAAAATGTTTCATATGAATTATCTACTTCTGTATAATAAGAGAAATATATGTTCAACCAGTTATCTCTTGTGTTTTAAATTATTTAATTCCTTTCCCATTACTTTGCTGAATAATCCTTTACTATGAAATATTGTTCCTTATGGTGAAACTTGTTAGTCAGTCTATGACAGCAGTATAACACCTGTTATTTATGCTTATTGTTTTCATAGTTTATGATTTTCCCATCTTAGTGCCTGTAACCACTCCAGTGTTTTTATTTATTCATTTATTTAAGGGCCTTCCAAGAGGTTCTGGGCACAAGCAGGGCCATATTCTGCGATGCTGGAACAGGCTATTGATTTTAAGTGCACCCTTCAAATAGGACATGTGTTGTCAGACTTGTTTATGTTATCATCATCTCTTTTGCTTTGAATATTTAAATTATAAGACTTGCTGACATTTTTTTATTTAAATGCATTAAAAAGTGTTATTATAAAGCATGTGTATAGTACAAGTAATAACTATGCAAGAAACACCCAGGTTAGCCACCACACTTTTGAAGATTTTACATACAAAATTATCATTATTAGCATTATAAATTGCAGTTCCTCAATAAAAGTGGAAAAATAAAACTTCCAATACAAACTAGGGCTAAACATTTTACATATTTTGCACAACCCATGCACGGATCATAGTCAAAGCATCTGACTAGGTATACTAATACTCATTTTCTTTTCTGTGTTTTATATTCACTTATGGAACTCCTGAACTGTGATGTTGTTCTTGATGCTGGTCCTTATGTCTACGCAATTTTCTTTTTTTTAATTTTATTTTTATTGAATCACTGTGAGATACAGTTACAAAGTTTTCATATTTGATCCACCACCAAACCCTTGCATACCCCTTTTCCCACTCCCCTGCTGCCTGCGTGGCAGACATTTTTCACTTTATTCTTTCTTTACTATGATTACATTCAATTTTCAACAGGGATCTCATTATCATCATTTGGAGGTTTTCCTCCAACAGTCAGACATGTTGGATGGCATCAATAGATTGTATGTTTTCATTTTTCAGAGAAGGTCATGTGGCCGCTGATGGGGCTGCGCGGTTCGGAGCTGTCCCATTCCCGCATCCCGAAGCCGTGTTAGTTGCTGCTCATTGTCGCCGGGGCTCCATTTGGAGAAGGTGTACTGGCTGTGCCTCCCCCATCTGGCTTCCCAGTGCTGCTGGCCCAGTCTGGGGGTCCGGAGCAGTCTCCGGCCACATTGCTTACCGGAACACCAGGCTTCTCCTGTCTACACAATTTTCATTGTTTATCTTTCTCATTTCTGTTAGGACATTTGAACAGTTTCTGCTACTTTGATTTAAGTATAATCATTTGATTTTTCATTTTGCTTTTGGGGTCCTACATAGTAATATTACATTTTTGAGTTTAGTTAACTACGTTCTTTAGTTCTCATTTTTTTTTTCTCTGATGCAGTGTTCTAGAGAGGCTGCAATGTCCCTCTATGTAGGAATGTAATCTATCACTGAGCCACTGACTCAAAAGTCTTCTATTTGGCGTCTTCTTAAACTTTTTCTTAGATTTTTTCTGTCTTTGTTGAAGTTTTTATCCACTGATTTTACTTGGTAAGTGTAATTATGGTGTTTTTGCTTCATAGTCTTCAGGAAATTTCATAGCTATGTTATCTTAGGAGTCCTTTCCAGAATATTGCCTTGATCCATCAGAGGGAGTTCCTTTGTCTCCTTATTATGCCTGGTGTTTAATGAAAGTCTGCTGTCACTGGGACCTATGTTTGAGTGACCCTTGATGGAAACCCATGACTTTTCAGTTATAAGGACCTGGCACTAGCTGTAACATCAATAAAAAGTCAGTAAAAATGGCAGCCAGGTGTTCAAGTTCATTAGTGACTGGAATCACTTCTGTGCCAAGTTTAAGTGGGGCTCAAAGAGACCAAGAGAGATGTAGTCACAAGGTCACTTAGTTTGAGCAGTTTTGGATGGTGACTCAGAGATCGAGAAGGCACAAGGCACGTGGTGGTTGAGCTTGAATGAGTCCAGAAGGTTATCAGGACTTAACATCCTTAGTGCCTCATGGTCCTAGACTTCTAGGCTCACACAGACCGAAGAAGCAGTAACACAGGAACCCAATACTGGGTGGGCTTAATGGAGGCTGGGGCCTTAGTTCTTGTTAGTGCAGAAGGTTTCCTCAGAGGTTGATGGAGAAGAGAATATAGCTGGAATTGAAACATAAAGGGAACAACCATATACTGGGGCCATTTTGGTAGCTGGATATGCTTTGGAAATCTGCAGGGCATTTCCTGTTGATAGAGTATGGATTGTGCGCTAACAATCAAATTTGTACTTCCAGGGACTAGATCTTAGTATTTTTGTCTGTTAGGAGTAAGCACTCTTAAAATTAATCTCTCTTTTTCCAGGTTGTTCACCTATTTCATAGGGGAGAGGGAAGTAGAACTTTCTTCAGGGATCTGACCTTGGACTCTCTTACTGTGGAATGTGAGATTCAACATAGCAACCGCCAGCACTGCTCGAAGTAGCACTGTCGTCCCCTTGTTCATTGATTTTGCTCTAGTAACATTTCCATGGTGAGACTTGTTACTGTCTTTAGGCATATCAAATATGCCATGGGTAGCTTGTCAGGCTCTGCCATGCGGGTGGGATACTCTCTATAGCTTGCTGGGCTCTCTAAGAGGGATGGAGGAATCGAACCCGGGTGGGCCGCATGCAAGGCCGCATGCCCTACCCGCTGTGCTATGGCTCCAGTCCAGTAAGGTTTAAAAAAAATGTCAGAAGGATATCTGCCAGTCTCTCAGGCACATTTTCATAATCTAGGTTATTTTGCCTCCTCTTCCAGTGCAGCACAGCTGCTCCCTACTCCCCGGGTGAAGTTTCTTATAAATTTCATAGAATTTCTTCTGATTGTAGCTTATTGCCCCGTGGTGAAGTTTCTATCATAGAGAGGGGTCCTGTCCCCAATTTATATGAATTCTGTTCTTACGTCTATCTCTTATTGTGAAAGCTTTATTCACCAGGTTATGTTGTTGTTGTTGCTGTTGTTGCGGTTTCAGGGTGCAAAACATACAGTGCCCAGGGCTTACTCCTAACTCTGCACTCGGGCATTACTCTTGGCTCTTTGCAGGGAACCATAGGGGATGCAGGGAATCACACCCAGGTCAGCCACATGCAACACAAGTGCCCTATATGCTTTACTGCTGTTCAGGCCCCTATTCATGAGGTTTTCTGGTTAGTTCGTATGTAGATAAATCTGTTTTGGTGTCGATTTATCTGATCATCCAACTGATGATGGGGGGATAAGGTCAATACTAGTCTTCAGATTCTTCTTATTTATCTATCTTGGCTCAACACTAATCTCTTCATTTTTTCAAACTATTGATGTGGGTGATACTATTGTTACCATGAGCAGACGATAATTATATATAGTTTACTTATAATTAATATTGTAGTACTTCAAATAAAAATGTGACAAAATTACATTACTATTATTTGACTTATTCCTCCACCATGAACTATCCTATTATTGTCAAATATTTAACACATACATGCATTTCAAACCTCACAGTAGAACACCACTGCTTCTACTACTTGCAGTCATTTTTTAAGAGATTGAGAAAAAGATAACATTTCTATTTATTCACATAATCAGCATTTCCACCATGTTTTTATAAATCTGTGTACTTTTCTTAGGTGGTTTGCTTTTAGGATGAATAAGTCTTTAGCATTTCTTATTTTGCAGGTGTGTTGACAATTGTTCTAGTTGCTACATATTTGAGGATATCAGCATCTCAATCTTGCTTTCAAAATATACTTTCAATAGATATACAATTCTAGATTGCTTCTTTTGTTTTCTTTGTTCTCAAACTTTTTAAAGAGGCTTTTTAAAAGGGATACAAAATTAGTTATTGATCACTGTTCATAAGTATTTACAATAAATAAGCAATATAGAGTTGGATAACATCCTGATTACTATGAAGTTATTCTTTGTCCTCACTTCTGCTAAACCAATAAACCAAATGCTAAAAAGATTGAGTTTACAAGTAAGGAATGAGTTAGGGTTAAGTAAAACAAACAGGTCAAGAATTCAGATTACAAATCTGTTCACCCATTAATTCTAGTAGGTCCTATTACTGAAAGTATTGTTAACCATTAGGTTCCAGAAACAACAACTTAGACGTCTCATGGATTATGAAATTTCAATCAATAAAACTCAGGGGGTTCCATTTTTAGTTTTTTCCATGGCAAAAGAAACTCGGGTTAAAATTAAAGGTACAATTCTAAATAAGATAATAAATTTATATACCATATATCAGCTAAAGTTCTAATATTCAAGATATATAAAGTACTCACAAATCCTGACAAGAAAAAAACCAATAACTACTTTAAGAAATGAGCAGAGATGAACAGATATTTTTTTCTGAAGTTGAAAAGTACATTTGGTTGGCCATTATGCCTGTACTCATTACTTATATTTTTACTTATTTCTACTCAGTATGAGGGAAAGGCTATTCAAAATGACAATGAGGTGCTTACACTGGAGACAATGCCATATATATAAAAAAAAAGACAATAGGATTAGAGGGCAGGGGCTTGGTGACAAATTGGTGGTGGAGCGATGTGGTATATGTTTATATCTAAACTACAGAGCCAACAATCCCACGTGAGATCCAAACTACAGCATCCAAACTTAAAAATGTTCTTCTTAAGGAGGGATGCTGCGGGGGTGCGGAGAAGCCAGGAACACTGGTGGAGAGAATTTAACACTGGTGGTGGGATTTGTGTTAGTAGTTCATCTGAAACTCGACTATAAACAACTTTGTAAATCACAGAGCCTTACTATCAATTTTTAATGCAGAATTTTTTTTAAAATATAGTTAAATAAAAGACTGAATACAGTCATATTTTGTGGAGATGTGGTGAAAAGGGAACAGTTACTAAATGCTGGTGGAATGTTCTTTGTCTCAGTCTTTATGGAAAACACTGTGAAAAGTTCTTAAAAAATTAAGAACAGAGAGTCCATGTGAACTCACAATTCCACTTTTTGCCATCTACCCCCACCTCAAACAGAAAAAGTATTCATTCAAAAAGACAAGTGTACACATTCACTCACTAAAATGCTTCATACAATATGAAATATGTTCCAAGAATATGGAACGGAATCAAATGATGGACAAATGGAAAAAGTAGTTGAGGGGTATATGCACAATGGAATACAGTGCATGTATAAGCAAAGATTAATTCTTCTTACAGTTTGCTGCAACATTGATCTTACTGGAGGATGTCATGTTATGCAAAATAGTCAGAGGGAGAAGATTGAATAAAAGATAATCTCACTCATCTATGGTATCTACAGCCACACAAGAACTGAAAGTACTGAACCATGAAAATTGCCTTTGAATTTACAAACCTAAGATTGCCAAGCAATGGAGGACAGAGGATGGCAAAGATGAAGAGGTGGAATGGAAATAAGGAGAGTGACAGAGAGTCTTGGGCACTTTTGTGGTGGTGAAGTGAAAGATTTAACAATAAAACTATAAACAAGAACTAGTATTGTAACCATCTTTGCTGAAATCTAATACTAATAAAAATATAATAAAAATAGTAGAAGGCGCCCCGCTTCCCGCCGCCTGGACTCCCCGAGACCTTCCAGCCGCCCCAGCCCGTGTCCTCTGCGCCCCGGCTCCTCCCCGGGCCCCCTAAGTGCGGCCCGCCCTCGCAGGAAGACACTGGGGGCGTGTCCTGTATGTTAGTGGGCGTGGTCTAAAAGTGGGCGTGGCCTCCTCTCAGAGCGGCCGCAGTTATCCTTTGTTACCTCAGCTCAATCAGTACTTGTATGTTTTTGAAAATTCACTTTTGCAATCTCTAACACACAAAATAGCCATTAGCTTAGTCTGACACTATAAAAGCTCTCAGTTAATAAGGGAAGTTTAGCCCGATCAGAAAACCTTCTTTCCCCAAGAAGGAAAAAGGAACAAATAACTACAGAGCTCCAGCTCTATACTTCCGTAACAATATGAAGAAGCAGCGAAAATCCCCTCCACCAAGAGAGGGAGAAGAAAAAATCCCAGAAACATCAATGGGGGCTACTCACATCTATGACCTCTCAGATAAATAATTTAGAGAGGAGATCTGGAGGAGAGTCGACCTACTCCAAGCAACCATGGAACAGACATCCAATAAACTAAGGGAGGAGATGAATCAAGCGCTGGAACGGTCTACCAAGAAAATTCAGGAAGAAATGAGAGCAGAAATGAGAGCAGAAATTTCAAATCTTCGAACGGAAATCTCACAAATAAAGGAATCGGTAGATGAAATAAAAATCTCACTAGATGCCCTCAACAGTAGAATGACTACAGCTGAAGAAAGAATCAGCGACCTGGAAGATGAGCTGCAGAAAGCTTATAGACAACAACAAATCATGGCCAAAGACCTCAAAATGGCTATAGAGCGAATCAGAGCCCTGGGGGATGAGTTCAAGAGAAACAACATAAGAATCATTGGAGTACCAGAACCACAGGGAAGTAACCCCAATGAAAAAAACACAGTCAAAGACATCATTGCTAAGAAATTCCCAGAGCTGGAGAAGGCAGGCATCCAGATACAAGGAGTCCGAAGAGTACCAGCAAAAAGAGACCCGAATAAAAAGACTCCAAGGCATATCATAGTCAGAATGACGGATGCTATGGATAGAGACACAATTCTGCAAGCAGCAAGGTCAAAGAAGGAAATTACATACAAAGGAGCACCCCTCAGATTTACAGCAGACCTGTCAGAGGAAACCCTCCGAGCCCGAAGACAATGGTGGGACATAGTGAAAAGACTCAACGAAATGAATGCCTCACCAAGAATACTTTATCCGGCTAAACTCTCACTCAAACTCGAAGGAACCATACACTACTTCTCGGATAAACAACAGCTCAGGTCCTTCATAGACTCAAAACCAAACTTGAAAGAAGGTCTCAAGGGGCTACTGTAAGACAAGGTGGAGCCACATAAAAACAACAAATACCACAGAAATATGACACAAAATCCTATCACAATAATCTCTCTCAACGTCAACGGCCTAAATGCACCCATCAAGAGACACAGAGTGGCAAAATGGATCCAGAAATTAAACCCATCATTCTGCTGCCTGCAAGAAACACACCTGAACAAACAGAGTAAACATAGACTCAAAGTCAAAGGATGGAAAACAATCCTGCAAGCAAACAACCCCCGTAAAAAAGCTGGAGTGGCCATCCTAATATCCGACAACATAGATTTCAGGTTGAAAAAGATTAAAAGGGACAGCGAAGGTCATTTTCTGTTTATCAAGGGATATGTTCAACAGGAAGAAATCACACTCTTAAACATATATGCACCTAATGAGCGACCAGCTAAATATTTAAAACAACTCCTAGCAGACTTCAAAGAGGACATCACTAACAGCACAATAGTAGTCGGAGACTTCAATATGGCCTTATCGCCTCTAGATAGATCGACAAGAACAAAACTCAACAAGGAAACACTGACTCTGAAAGAAGAAATTGAAGAGAGAGGCCTAATAGACCTATACAGGGCCTTACACCCCCAAAAGAAAGAATACACATTCTTTTCCAGTGCACACGGAACATTTTCTAAAATAGACCATGTACTGGGCCCCAGAACATACCTCAATAGAATTGGAAAAATAGAAATTGTATCAACCATCTTTTCAGACCACGATGCGCCGAAGATAGAAGCTAACCACTCACTGACACGGAGAATCAAGTCAAACACTTGGAAATTAAACAATTCAATGTTGAACAATGAGTGGGTCAGGAAGGAAATCAAGGAAGAAATCAAAAAATACTTAGAAACAAATGAGAATGAAGACACGAGCTGCCAAAACCTATGGGACGCAGCTAAAGCCGTGTTAAGGGGAAAATTTATAGCTCTCCAAGCATTCCTCAGGAAGGAAGAAAGGGCCCACATAGACAGCTTGACTTCACGAATCAAGACCTTAGAAAAGGACCAGAAAAGGGAACCCAAACCAGATCGAAGGAAAGAAATAATAAAAATTAGAGCAGAAATTAATGATATGGAAACCAAAAAGACAATCCGAAAGATCAATGAAACAAAGAGCTGGTTCTTCGAGAAAATAAACAAGATTGATAAACCGCTAGCAAGACTCACAAAGAAAGAAAGAGAAAGAACCCTAATAAATCGAATCAGAAATGAAAAGGGGGACATCATAACAGAAACCAGTGAGATTCAAAAGATCATTAGAGACTACTTCGAAAGTCTATATGCCACAAAACAGGAGAACCTAAAAGAAATGGATGGATTCCTCGATTCTTACAATCTCCCAAGACTGAACAAAGAAGACTTGGAATACCTGAATAGACCCATCAATGTTAAGGAAATTGAAGCTGTGATCAAAAACCTCCCCAAAAACAAAAGCCCAGGCCCAGATGGCTTCACTGGCGAATTCTTCCAAACATTTAAAGAAGACCTCCTGCCTGTTTTCCTCAAACTTTTCCAGGAAATTGAAAAAACAGGAAATCTCCCAAACACTTTCTATGAAGCACACATCTCCCTAATACCAAAAGCAAACAAAGACATCACTAAGAAAGAAAATTACACACCAATATCCCTGATGAACACCGATGCGAAGATCCTCAACAAAATACTGGCAAATAGGATCCAACAACTCATCAAAAAGATTATACATCACGACCAAGTAGGATTCATCCCAGGGATGCAAGGATGGTTTAACATTCGGAAATCAATCAACATAATCCAGCATATCAACAAAAGTAAAGATAAAAACCATATGATCATATCAATAGATGCAGAGAAAGCATTTGACAAGATCCAACATCCTTTCATGATGAAAACCCTCGCCAAAATGGGGTTTGGAGGAACTTTCCTCAAGATAGTCGAAGCCATCTATCACAAGCCTACGGCAAGCATTATCCTCAACGGGGAAAAACTAAGGGCCTTTCCTCTGAGATCAGGCACAAGACAAGGATGCCCACTCTCACCACTCCTCTTCAATATAGTACTGGAAGTACTTGCGATAGCTATTAGACAAGAAAAAGAGATTAAGGGTATCCAGATAGGAAGGGAAGAAATCAAACTCTCACTATTTGCAGACGACATGATACTATATCTAGAGAAGCCTAAAACCTCTACTAAGAAACTCTTAGAAACAATAGACTTATACAGTAAAGTTGCAGGCTACAAAATCAATACCCAAAAATCCATGGCCTTCATATATGCAAACAATGAGGCAGAGGAAAGGGACATGAAAAAAGCAATCCCATTCACAATCGTGCCCCAGAAAATCAGGTACCTCGGAATCAGCTTAACCAAGGAAGTAAAAGACCTTTACAAAGAAAACTACATAACGCTACTCCATGAAATCAAAGAGGACATGAGGAAATGGAAACATATACCCTGCTCGTGGATAGGGAGAATCAATGTTGTCAAAATGGCAATACTCCCTAAAGCATTATACAGATTCAATGCGATCCCTATAAATATACCCATGACACTCTTCAAAGAAATGGATCAAGCAATCCTAAAATTCATATGGAATAACAAACGTCCAAGGATAGCTAAAACAATTCTTGGGAAAAAGATGATGGGAGGCATCACCATCCCCAACCTCAAACTTTACTACAAAGCAGTAACAATTAAAACAGCATGGTACTGGAACAAAGGCAGAGCCATAGACCAATGGAACAGGGTGGAATATCCCTACACACAACCCCAAATGTATGACCATCTAATCTTTGATAAGGGAGCAAGAGATGTGAAGTGGAGCAAGGAAAGCCTCTTTAACAAATGGTGCTGGCACAACTGGACAACCACATGCAAAAAAATGGGTTTAGACCTTGACCTGACACCATGCACAAAAGTCAGATCAAAATGGATTAAAGACCTCAACATTAGACCACAAACCATAAGGTACATTGAAGACAAGGTCGGCGAAACCCTCCACGATATTGAAGATAAAGGTATCTTCAAAGGTGGCACGGAACTAAGCAATCTAGTAAAAACAGAGATCAACAAATGGGACTACATTAAACTAAAAAGCTTCTGCACTGCAAGAGATACATTGACCAGAATCCAAAGACTATCCACAGAATGGGAAAGGATATTTACACAATACCCATCAGATAAGGGGTTGATATCAATGGTATATAAAGCACTGGTTGAACTCTACAAGAAGAAAACATCCAACCCCATCAAAAAATGGGGCGAAGAAATGAACAGAAACTTTACCAAGGAAGAAATACGAATGGCCAAAAGGCACATGAAAAAGTGCTCTGCATCACTAATCATCAGAGAGATGCAGATCAAAACAACCATGAGATACCACCTCACACCACAGAGACTAGCACACATCCAAAAGAACAAAAGCAACCGCTGTTGGAGAGGATGTGGGGAGAAAGGGACCCTTCTTCACTGCTGGTGGGAATGCCGACTGGTTCAGCCCTTCTGGAAAACAATTTGGACGATTCTCAAAAAATTAGATATTGAATTCCCATTTGACCCAGCAATACCACTGCTGGGAATATATCCCAGAGAGGCAAAAAAGTACAATCGAAACAACATCTGCACATGTATGTTTATCGCAGCACTGTTTACAATAGCCAGAATCTGGAAAAAACCCGAATGCCCCAGAACGGATGACTGGTTGAGGAAACTTTGGTACATCTATACAATGGAATACTATGCAGCTGTTAGAAAAAAGGAGGTCAAGAATTTTGTAGTTAAGTGGATGGGCATGAAAAGTTTCATGCTGAGTGAAATGAGTCAGGAAGAGAGAGACAGACATAGAAAGATTGCACTCATCTATGGTATATAGAATAACAGAGTGGGAGACTATCACCCAAGAACTGTAGAAATAAGTACCAGGAGGTTGACTCCATGGCTTCGAGGCTGGCCTCACGTTCCGGGGAAAGGGCAACTCAGAGAAGCGATCACCAACTACATTGTAGTCGAAGGCCATGTGGGGGAAGGGAGTTGCGGGCTGAATGAGGGTTAGAGACTGAGCACAGCGGCCACTGAACACCTTTATTGCAAACCACAACAGCTAATTAGAGAGAGAGAACAGAAGGGAATGCCTTGCCACAGTGGCAGGGTGGGGTGGGGGGGAGATGGGATTGGGGAGGGTGGGAGGGACGCTGGGTTTACGGGTGGTGGAGAATGGGCACTGGTGAAGGGATGGGTTCCCGAACTTTGTATGAGGGAAGTATAAGCACAAAAGTGTATAAATCTGTAACTGTACCCTCACGGTGATAAAAAAAAATTAAAAAATTAAAAATTAAAAAAAAATAAAAATAAAAATTTTTTAAATAAGTAAAAAAAAAATAGTAGAATACTAGAAACATAGGTTTACATATAGTCTAATATACTGCAACATTTTGTTTGGTAAATATTTATAAAAGAAAGTCATTATGAACATATTTTATCTATACATGTACAGAGAATTTTTTTTAATCATAAAATTCCAAATGGTGCTGGAGCAATAGTACAGTGGGTAAGGCATTTGCCTTGCACGTGGCTGACACGGGTTCAATTCCCAGCATCCCATATGGTCCTCTGAGCACCGCCAGGGGTGATTCCTGAGTGCACAGCCAGGAGTAACCCCTCTTCATTGCCAGGTGTGACCCATAAAGAAAAAAAATTCTAAATTGTTTTTAGTAATATATAGTTAAAATAAATTGCATTTTAACTATAGCCAGGCATTTTACTGAACAGTTATAAAAGCTGTCCCCTAATGCAAAGAAAATACTATATAATGGTATCAATTATTTTCTGATAAAGCAAGCAACTACATAAATATTTATTTGTTCAAAGTAACCACCTACTGCTAGATGTAAGCCTTGAACCCCAAACCTAAAAATACCTTTCAGTATTTCCCCTGATGCTTCAATATAAACACATCAAACTTTATCTTATTTGTGATAGTTATTTTCTCACACAAGTAAATAATTTTTAAAAACCCATATTTGATATCTACCTACCTAAATATCAATATGTGAAATTTTTGAGCTTCATCTTCCAGACAAGAATGCCAAATTAGTCTCTCTATCACAGTTGAACACACTAAATATTGGCCTCTTTTGTCAGCACTAATATGCCTCATCTGAATCTAGTTTCTGAGAAACATTCATTCATTTTTGCTAAGGCACCAATTACTCATCCAGAATCAAGACTTCTGGCGAGACCACTTGGTTTTCCAGCAGAATATCTGTTACTGTTTCTTGTGCTATCAACATATTCATTGTCAGTAAAGTTTTCCTATGGGGGCATTTTTTTCTTTTTTACCAGATTTCTGAGAATTAAATTCTTCAATCAACTCAGGGCAATCTAAATTTTCTTCAGGTTCCAAGCACTGTCAGCATCTGTAAATCTTTCCACTTCAGGAAATATTCCACCTTTCCATTTACTACATGTCAGTTCAATATGTTTACACCACAAATTCTTCAGGCTCTGCCTCTTCTACTTTTTTACTCTTTCGATTTTGTTTCTTTCCAGTATTTTGCAGTGCAATTTTATTGGAAGTCATTTTTTATTGTAGACTAGAAGAGTCATTATTCACCACCTCAGAAGCTACTCCTGGCCTGGGAACTCTGTCCCCATGTACCTCAAGTTCAAGCCAAAGATATCGTTTTGTTGTTTAGGAGTTTTTCTAGTTTGACAATAAGTTAGTTATTTTTTCTCTTTTTGTGATATGTTTTTTGTCTCTTCATGTTTATCCTACTTGGGATTCCCACAGGTTCTTATATAATTAAGTTGATGGTATTTATCAATTTTGTGGTCGTTTTCCCATATATATCTGCCCTATTCTTATTTCTCTTTTATAAGTATCTAGTCATCTGCAAGTTGAATTTCTTATTTTACTTACAGATTTCTGAAACTCTTCATTTACTGTAAAATAATTTTGATTTTTAACTTTTATCATTTTTACTGTAGAACTTCCAAGTTTTCTAATTCTCCTGCCATCTTCAATCACTGTATCACTGTCATCACTGTCATCCCATTGCTCATCGATTTGCTTGAGCGGGCACTAGTAACGTCTCCATTGTGAGACTTGTTACTGTTTCTGGCATATCAAATATGCCATGGGTAGCTTGCCAGTCTCTGCCTTGACAGCAGGATACTCTCAGTAGCTTGCTGACCTCTTTGAAAGGAACAGTGGAATTGAACCCAGGTCAGCTGCAATCAAGGCAAATACCCTACCCAAGTATACCCAAGTTGAAGTAATAGTGTGCTATCTCTTCAACTCTCTACTTCTCTCTCTCTATATATATACACATATATAGACATAGATATATAATGTATGTACGTATATATGTATGTAGGTATATATGTATGTAGGTAGTCGATGAGCAACGGGATGACAGTAATACAGTGATACAGTATATATGTGTGTATATATGTATACGCATACATATATACACACACATATATACATATATTTATATTTTTGGGGGGTGAGGGCAAACCCAAATGTGCTTTACTTCTGGTTCTGCATTCTGTACTCAGGGATCTCTTCTGGCAAACCAGATGTGGTGCCAGGGATCAAACCCGGGTTGGCTGTGTGCAAGCACCCTACCCATTCTACCATTGCTCTGACCCCAAGAAGAGAACTTTGAAACTGGGGTGTCTTTCACGGCTACCAACAGTGACCGTATGAGGGAGATGACATTACGGTGGCTGTGATGGGAGCAAGATGAGAAAGAAGGACCGTGAGTCCAGCCTGGGAATGTGGCAGGTGCCCCTTTGCTACTCTCCCCCAAACATCTGGCCAAATGGCTTCCTGCTAAACTTGGCTGTGTTTCTAACAGTGCAGAAGTCAAGTCAAGTCCAAACAGGTGAGTGGTCACATTTTGAGGAAAGTCTGTGTGCGAGCGGAGAACATACAGCTTCCCAGAGAAACTTTGTGTGTATGTGTGGTGGGGGGGTGGGGAGCCCTGGGGTGTCACCCCTGGCACAGCTGTGCAATGCTGAGTGTTGGGGGGCATGTATGATTTGAGGGGTGTAGTCCAGCCCTTACATGATCTCCCCAGCTCCATGATTGCGATCTGCAATCTAACATGACGTGGTTACAAACTCACTACTCTAGCTCCCCCACAGCTCCTGGCACCACCGGGACTGGGGCTGGTGCTCTCCGCTCTGCCTTCTCAGCACACTGCTCCCAATTTCCAGAAAATCGAAAGAGCCCAACATGGCTGCCGGAGCTCCAACCATCATCTCTACGTTTTAAGAAAGAGGAAGATGGGGAGAAAAAAACAAACAAACACAATCTACTTCCAGTGATTGGTACTGAGTAACTGTTCTGGTGGTCCTACAGCCAGCTGAACACAGGGCTTTCTCCCTGCTCTACACACAGAGTCCCACTGCTGGTGGGGGTCCGGAGAACATGTGGGGCTCCGGGAATCAAACCCGGGTTGTCTGGGTACAAGGCAAGTGCCCTATCAGCTGTGCTATTGCTCTGGCTACCACTTACCCTTTCTGTTTTGTTTAGGGGGGTTCTCCCAAGCAGCACTTAGGATGGGGGGGGCGAGCTTGGGGATTTTTCCTGGCAATTCTCAGCCAAGTAAGCCAATGGTTGAATGCTAAGGTCCGAGGATGTGGTGCTTTCTAGGACCCCAAAGTTCCAGGAACTGGGGCCATACCCGATGATGCTAGGGTCAGAGGGCCATGGGGGAGGGCACTGAAGGTGGGCACCAGCACGGCAAAACCAGTAACCCCCACTTCAGCCACAGGGCCCCACCGCTTGTCCTTTCATCTCTCTGGCTGGAACCCAGGCATCGGAGTCTCAGTTGTAGGACAATGTGTGGACAGGAGGTCGTAGCTGGGCACTCTGAAACCCCCCTCCTGCAGGGGCTCTCTTCAGAGAGGACGGGGGAAATGGAGGCACCTACTAGATGGCTTCTCAGAAGGCAGCTGGAGCTCTTAACACAGGGCCTTCAGGGTCTTTCCTGCCAACTCTCAGCTTTCGCTGCTTCTCCTTCCCTCACCCTTGTCCTGCACATCTCAGAGAAAACAGTTTTCAATATATTACCAGAACAAATACCAGACCTTTATTTCCTCATTTATGCAGTCTTAGATCCCCCACTCGTTTTGTTTTCTACTCCTCATCTATTGACTCAAGAGGAGTATCTTTCCTTTTAATTTCCTCAACCTAGCTATGATAGCTGCTCTTTATCATTATCATTATTGCAGAGTACTTAATAATAGAAGAGGAAAATGTTTAAGTTGGACATGTGATAATTTGATCTATCCATACATTGTGAAAGAATTATCCCCACCCAATTAAAGATTGAATAGATGTTTTGTCTTCAATAGGTCCAGAGAAAAGAGCCAATCAAGAGTTGGTTTCCTGGTTTGTAAAGAGAACTGATGCTCTAGAATGGTGACTGATCACTGAAGAACTGAGGTGTAGGTGACAAATACTAGATGCATGTTTTTTCACCTTGTCGTCAACACATGAGTTTTTCTGAATAATAATGAAGAGTTAAGTCACCTTTGATTATATATTTTTTTATTCTAACAACTATGAGACAATTGTGAAGAGAGCTATACAAATTGAATGTCACTAGTAGATCTTTACGAATGAGAGAGAAAAAACATTAATAATTTGGGCATGTGGGCTCTCAGGTTAGGCCACTCAAAGTGATTCCTGGCCAAACAAGCTAATGCCTAATGCCCTGTTGAAGTTGTCCCTGTGCAGTGCATGAGGCTCCCACGGTACACAGTGATGCTTGGGACCATATGGTACCAGAGATTGAATAAAGGTTAGACTCAAGCTTGACATGTGCTTTAAGCCTGTATTATTTTCCTGTTCCCAAATGTTTTTTTTTTGAAAGGTGTATTGTTAGGGCTGGAGACATAGCACAGCAGGTGAGTGTTGGCACTACATACAGCTAACCTGTGTTTAATCTTTGGTCCCTCGTATGTTCATCTGAGGGTGGAATCTCTAAGCACAGAACCAGTAGTAAGCCCTAAATACAGCCAGTTGTGACTCCCAAAACAAAAGACATAAAACAAGTAATAAAAAGTAATATTATCTTATCCATAGCACATGGTCCATGACTTACCTAGCAGAATACTTTTCAAATGTAGGAGATCCATCAATATTTGGAGAGGGCTAGAGAGATAGTATAGGTGTTAAGGTGTTTTGCCTTGTATATGGATATCCCTGGTTTATACTCAGCCCTGCATGGAGTTCCTTGAGCACTGCCAGAATGATACGTAAAAGCAGAGGCAGGATTAATCCCTAAACACGACTGGGGGTGCTTTTTACCAATATTTGTTGATTGAAATAGCTTAAACTGATGTTGCTTAGAGAGAAATATTTAGAATCAATTGTTATATTATTTTTTTCTGCTTTTTTGGGGGGTCACACCTGGCTATGCACAGGGGTTACTCCTGGCTCTGCACTCAGGAATTACTCTTGGCGGTGCTCAGGGGACCATATGGGATGCTGGGAATCGAACCCGGGTCAGCGGTGTGCAAGGCAAATGCCCTGCCCACTGTGCTATAGCTCCAGCCCCTGTTTTATTAGCTTATCAGAAAATATTTACTAACATTTCAATAACCAAAACCTAAATAATAGAAGTAATAATTTAGAAATTGTCATATCTTGGGGATGGAGCAGTAGTTTAGTGGGCAGGTTATTTGACTTCGATGTGGCCCACCCAGGTTTTACCCTTGGTTCCCCTGAGGCCACCAGGAATGGTCCCTGAGTCCAGAGCCAGGAGAGTGCATTGAGCACTGATAGATATGACCCCCAAACCAAACCAAAACAAAAATGTTCACATCTTCACAAATGACAACAATTAATTTTCATAGATATGAAAAGAGAGAGATATATAGATAGAGTGATTAAGGTAAGGTGAAGCAAAATGAAATACAGGTATGAGGGCAAGTTATACCTGTTTATCCCACTTCTTACCGTATTCATCTGTGCTTATAAGTGTGACTGAGGATTTGCATTTGGGGACTGAGAAAAAGACTATAAAGGGGAGAGTGTCTCATTCCTATTTTTAAATAAATTTTAGCAAGAGGTGTATGAGAAAGTGAGACACCAGTAGCTCTGTCTAGGTGCTTAGGTGAAGTGGAAAATCCTAGATAGCAGGTAGAACATCATTTCCAAGTTTTCAGGAGACACTGTGACCAAATTTGGCAGGGATCTGGGAGTGACTAAGCAGACTGCCAACAAGGCAGTGACCTCTCTCAGAAGACACCACCAGCTCTGGAGGTGGAGAGACACTGCCCCAAACATTTTTGTTAGGAGACTCATTCAAGCCGATTCAAGAGAAAGAATATATATGCATTTATTTCTAAACCTAGGACCTCCCAGAAATAGCTGAGATTTTATCAAAGACTTTCAGTATTGAGAAAGAGAAGAGAGAATGAGAATTTTCAGTTCTTCAGGTGTGGTTGAGGCCCAGGAAATTATTATAAATATTAATATAACTTCATGTTAACCACATACTGTTGAGACTAGAAAATTCAGGTTCTACATAGTACAATGATTTTTCAAAGATTTTTTATTGCATGTTCTATTCCTATTGAGTCTTGTAATAAGGGCCAGGACTTGCGAATAAGCCCAAGCATCTCTATGAGCTGGAGCAATAGCACAGCGAGTAGGGCGTTTGCCTTGCATGCAGCCAACCAGGGTTCAATTCCTCCATCCCTCTCGGACAGCCCGGCAAGCTACTGAGGGTATCTCGCTGGCATGGCAGAGCCTGGCAAGCTACCCGTGATGTATTCGTATGCCAAAAATAGTAACAAATCTGACAGTGGAGAGGTTACTGCTGCCCGCTCCAGCAAATCGATGAACAACAGGATGACAGTGATGCAGTGATACAGTGATCTCTATGATAGTGCTCTGTCCGGATAATTCTCAAAAGAAATTGGGTTATGATTGATATCAAGAGAAACTCTAAGATCGCTGTCGCAACAGATAATATATGGAAGAGATGGGTGTTTTTTTTCTTATGTTTTGTTGGAAATTACCAGGAAAGCTTGGAAAAAGCTCTATTACATAGGTGACAGGGAGGTTAGCTTTAATATCAGCTTTGGGATCCTGGGGAACAGCCATGTCCAGGATAATGGCGAAATCATGAAGGAATCTTCCAATAAGCTTATTTATGAATGTATGAAGCAGTTTCCACTTCTAGACTATTAACTTGGTGTGGAGCTGAATTGTGTTCCTCCCAAATTAGTATACTACACTTCTAATCCCTAGTATCTCAGACTATAATAATATATGTTCAGAAGCTTTCAGAAGGTGATTAAGTTAAAATTAGTCCATTCGAATGGGATTTTTAAGCTAATATGACTGAAATCCTAATAACAATAATAATGAGCCTCTAGAGGGATTCCTGCAGTAGGACAACAATCGTGTCATTAGGCTGTAAGAGGACAGCCATCTGCAAGGAAAAGAGACAGGAGGAAGAGGAAGACAGGAGGAAGAGAGGAAAGTGCCCTTTCTACCACCTTCATTATGGGCTTCATTATGTCTCTAGAGCCCTGGAAACCAAAACACTTATTGTTAAAGTCACTCTGTCTCTGGTGTTTTTTTAAGCCACCCCTAGCAAATTATGTTTTTCATAGGGTAATAGATCTTTCCTGTCCAGTTTCCTGTTGTATGCATGACACTTAGAAAAGTTCCTGGCACACATTATAGTCCTCTATAATCCTTTGCTGAGTGAATAACAAAAGATGAAATAAAAGATAAAATGAAATATTGTATTTCTTATTTCATGGAGTTTTTTAACTTTTTTTATATAAAAGGAGGCATTAGTCTTAGAGTAGGAAACCTATCTTTTAGTTTCTTCTAGGCTAAAAATCAGAGTTGAAATTCCCTAATTCAAAAATTTTAAAGAGGTTTGGAGAGTTAACATGGTAGGTAAGTTGCTTGCCTTTCATTCTGCTTACTTGGCTTTAATTCCTGCCACCACATATGTTCCCAGTGAGCAGTCACAAGTGATCCCTGAGCAGAGTCAGTATAGTCCTAAGTCCTTGCAGGTGTGGTCCAAAACCAATAACAGCATTCCAGGAACTGAATTTAACTTGTATGATGTTAATGTTCAATTTTCTCCCTGAAGAGACCCTGGATTAATGACTGCCATGTCACTGTCCAGGCCTATCTCTTCTGAACAAGCTTATTCTTTAAGATCTGGACAGGGTTCCATCAGCTGTAACAATCTGGTGCACCTCAGGAACTTGGTGTCTCTTCTGAGTGTTTAATTCATGCTCTAGAATAGTGTACATTATTTCCCATGATGACATTTATCTTATCATATCACTATGTCTTAATGTGGATTAAAACTTGTCATCAGACTCTACATATAATAAGCATATAGGAAGTTCTAAAACAAGCACAATGATGGAGGTGGTGATCAGAGGAAAGAGACCTGACAGTGTTCTGAGCCATGGAGAATAAAGTTTACTTGACCATTTCATTCCACCATATAAGCTTCAGTGGGAGATTGAACTGAATGTCTGTAGGAACAATTATAGCTATATTGTCACCAGATTTATCTTCAATATTAGTGTACCTACCAATATCTCAGGCTGGTACAACATCTTTAACCATCTTCAAGTATTTTAAAGGAATCAAACAACTGTTTCCAAATCTGGAGCAAGGGGGAAATGAATCTCTGCTGGCATTAGAACAACAGCTAACATACATATTAGTGTTTACTGGGTATTCAAATGATAATTACTTATAAACTTGCTAAAGGATGACATCTTTTCAGACAAGCCTACCTGAAAAATTCAGCTCAGTACAACTAAGGAGTGACTAAAATAAATTAGGAGATAGGAAAGATTCAGAACTGCATCTAGCTTAGATGAGTCAGGGGAAGTGAATCAGATAAATACATTAACACACACACAGTGACGGATGAGGCAGATGACATTTTATGCTCCTTTAAACTGACTGATGAAGATCAGACAAATTAGAAATAGCTGTAGACAAGTTCAAGAACATCTTTCTAGTGTGTACTGAAAGGGAATCTTAAGGAGAAGAGATTTGAAGTGTACCTGAAAAATGGAAAATGGGGCAATGGAAAGAATATTCCAAGAATCACATACTTTGCTCAAAAACATAAACATAAAGAAGATAGTTTTGAATGCAACATCTTTGTATACAGCATTTTTAAAGTATGTTAGAAAAATAAAAGTAATATTGAAACTAAGACAATTTCTACACAACTCATTTTAGACAATAGTAAAGAACCGAAACTGTTCTTTACCTACACACAGAATAAGAAGCTATTAATTTAAGACATAATTCAGACTATGAACATCATCCCATAGACACTGAAATTTTCTTGCCCTCTATCATATATATTATATTGGGATTATAAATTATGCTGTAGTGATTATAAAAATAAAACCTATTGTTTACATTTTTCCTAGATTCATAACTCAGAAGTCTATTTTTGGAGTTGGGGATATACTGGGATGTGACTGAGAGATGCTGGTGGGTATATCCACGCTTAGGTTTGCTTTTGGTGGTACTTAGGGAATAGTGTGGTGCTGGGGGTCAAGCCTATGCCTCCCACATACAACACATGCATTCATCCTATTGAGCTATTCCTCCATCCCTGTAAAAGGTTTCTGACTCTGAGTAAAGTTTTCACAACCAGAAAATCGTCTGATTTTCTTTTCTCTCTGTAGGCAGAGGTATATGTTTCTGTTTCTGATATATGTCCGTTTAATTTTACCCTGGAAATTAATGTTGAGAAATGAAATGTGCTGTCAAGCAATTTAAGGGGTAGAATTGAAATATGTGGCAGATGACAGTATGTGTTTTAAATGTATGTCAATTTGTAGAAACTAATGGTAAAGTAAGTCAGCCTATAAATGGAGCTGAAAATACAAAGGTCAGAGGTTCTTGGCATTTCCCCCTCCCTGAGTTGCTTCTCTGTAACTAATAAGCCCTTCATGTTACTTGGTAGTAATGAACTTAATCTTCACAGCTGCTCAGATGTGGTGGTCATTAGCTAATGAACATGCAGTTGGTCCCTGTTTAAACAATCACATACAGGTGGAAGAGTGAACTCTTAAGGTCTAACCTTGAATATAGAGCCTTATTTGCAATGAAAATTTAAGTAGACATTGTATAAAATGAACAAGAATGATTATTTTTTTTCCTGCCAAAGATATACATGTTAGAGGAAGAAGTAATTTTTAAATGATCTTTCACCTGAATATCTTATTTTACTTTCAATTGTTTTGCAATATGTGGTCTGAAAAAATATATCTTGAGTTGTACATCTTTTTATTAAGGGCTTACTTCTCAAAATATAGACTCATGCTGGACGAACTTCAACCTTATATAAACAACAGTTATTTATATTTATACAAACAGCGTGTCTAACTGAAAACCTCCCGGCATTCTAACAATTTGGTACAACTTTTTTTCTTTTTGGGTCACAACTGGTGATGCTCAGGGATTACTCCTGGCTCTGCACTCAGGAATCACTCCTGGCGGTGCTCAAGCGACATCATGGGATGCTGGGAATCGAACCTGGGTCGGCCACATGCAAGGCAAACGGCCTAACCGCTGTGCTATTGCTCCAGCCCCTCTACTTTGGTTTTAAGAAGGTACATTACAAAACAAAAAATATGATATGCTACATGATTTATTTGGAACAAAGCTTAGAGAATTCCATAATAAAAGAAGAAAGAGTTCAATACTGTGTTGCTGTGACTGGTAGTATGGTGTGTGTAGAAGGTAATATGGATGTTTAAGGGTATAGGAGGAAGAGTGGATTATGTGCAGTGGGTGTTGCTGCCACATTAAGGTTGTGTCAGGGATCCTTGAGCTCTGATATTGGAATGGCAGAGGGAACCGGGGCACAAGAGACTTGGTTGGGTGAAGTAAGCAGAAAATCCACTGTGGACTGTAATGACAGGGTTCAGTGTATTGCTATAGCTGTATTTTATCCAGATTTCTATTCTCTGTGCTAGAGATTTTTGTCTCATTTTCTCAACTGAGATGCATGGCCCTGACAACATTCATAAAAACATTGAGATACCAAGTCAATCCACCCAGTCTTTTAGGGCCAGTGTAGGGTGTATCCTGGTGAGAACTATTACTGAATAATAGTAGGTGGTATATTTGCAGTTCATCCAAGCACATTTTCTAATTACTAAAAAAATTCTTACTGCTTTTTCTATCATAGTTGGGAAAGAAAGAATAGATCTGTCTAGGAGGGAGAACAACTAATACCATAAAAAAATAAATCCCAAATACATTTGATGTTTTTGTTTTAAATATGAGCTTAAAGATGAAGAGAAAATGGGTTGGAAGACAAGAGAAAGTACAAATCTTTCTGCTTCCTCCCTCCCTTTTTTATATCCATTAGTAAACAAATAAATAAGAAAATATGCAAATAAGTAAATCCCCCTTGCTTTTCTAATTAAAAGTTAATTTTGATCTTCCTAATCCCTATCATTGCTTCTTATGTCAGGTGGAGTGTGAAAGAATTTTAAGATATTGACCAACAAAGGAAGATGTGGCAGCTGACTTGGAAATAAATCAATTAAAGCTTTATAATTTTCCAGTCATAGACACCTGTCTTAAACACCTAAATTTTTTGCATATCAAAGTAGGAGAGGAAAGAAATGGTTGTAGCAACATTCTATGGGAAATTTGCTTCATTGATCAGAAAATATATGGTGTTGCTAAAGTGATGATTATAAAGAATTTAGAAAGACAGGAAAGTACAAGAGAGATTTGATTCCCAGAAAACCTGATTCACTGACCTATGAGGTGGAATCTGGACTTGGGAAAATCTACAGGGTACAGATGTGACTTTGCTCAAATGTCATATTGAAAATTTGGAGATTTATCAACTGGGGAGGTCATTAGATGCTCCCTTACTAGATTGTTCTCTTTTAGGCATTCAGTAGATAACCACCATTACAGAACAGAGATATTTGGTCATATTGTTGAAATACAGGTTTGGGAATAGAAACTATAGCTTAACTACAGACCACCAGGGTTGGTAATTGCTTCCAAAGGGGCCTGATCTTCTCCAGTGAGCTGAAAGGCAGCAATGCCATTACTCATCCACACTTGTGTTCAAAGAGGTGAGAGAAACCATGCTATCCAGACCAGTTTCCCACGATCAAATGACAGATGAACCCTCTTATTGTGAAAGTGATTTTGTGGGAAGGATGGAAGGTAGAATCCTTAATGAGAACATCTCCTCATTGTCAAGTTTGTAGTTTTCCTTCTTTTTCACTGACCAATAATAGTACTGTAAATGCATCAGGTATTTTGCAGTTCATGGGCATTAATATGTTGGAATGTTAGGTAAAGGTGGAAATCCAAGCTAGGCTAAATGTATTTCCTAAATTATAATAGCCTAGGGACCCATAGTTCTGTTTACAGGATATTGTACACTATTTCATGTTGTTTCAGCCTGGACACTGCTGAATTATACTTACAGGTTGGCAATAGAACAAAACAATCTAAGAGAGGGGTCAGGAATCTGCAAACTTTAAACATCATGTCTACTGAATTATCAAGATTCAATAAATATAAGCAACAATATAAGCATCTATGATACATTTATATATAAATTATCAATTATTTATTTAAGCTTGTAGCTTTGCTTTACTATAATTTTTACTGCTGAAATTAATAAACCACAATTATGAGTCAATAAAATAAAAATATAATGACTAATAAGTTTATATTATTATAGCCCTCCTCCTTGGTTCCATTTACTCACTTTGATCTTTGACCTCATTTTTATCTAATATCTGAAGATTTATTTTTGAGCGAATCTGCTTTAATTGGTAATAAACAATCTGACTTCACTGTTTTATTTCACTCACCTTCTTTTCTTATTCTCAGGACAGTATTTTTTTTCAGGTAGTATTTAGAAACACACAAGGAGGGGTAAGAGTTAAAGAAAATTTGTTCCTATGCACATCACTGGAAAAAATAAAAGCTCTCACATTTTATCATATTCTATCACAATACCAAATACATAATTGTGTGTTTCAGCTGACATTCAAGGTCTCGTCCTGTAATAAGGTTTTCAAATCTATTGGAGTCAACTCAAGATGCCTCTGGAGAAGTCATGGGAATCCATACTTATGGATTGTTTCCCATGATATGTTTTGTATAAGAAGTTCTTCAAAGTTATTCCTAAATATTTTCTTTCTTTTTTTAAAAAATTGAATCACATGTGGAAAATTACAAAGCATTCAGGCTTAAGTCTCAGTTATACAATGATCGAACACCCATCCCTTCACCAGTGCACATATTTCACCACCAAGAACCTCAGTATACATCTCCTCCCACTCCCCAATCCCTGCCTGTGTAGCTGATAATTTTCACTTTACTTTCTCTTCAATTTGATTACATTGAATATTTCCACAAAAATCTCCCTAATTACTAGTAAAGTAATTTTCACTTTACTAGTTACTAGTTCCCTATTACTAGTAAAGTAATTTTCACTTTACTTTCTCTTCAATTTGATTACATTGAATATTTCCACAAACTCTCTGTTTGGAGTTTCCCCCACAAAATCAGGAAAAGGAAGCATTTGATAATTTCTTTTCCATTGCTGAGAATGAAGAGATATGAGGTCGCAGCCAAGCAGTTTTGGATTTCTGTATTTTAGTATTTTAGTAACTAAGTCCAGGGAAATTTCTACCAGAAATTGCAACATTGCAAGCTTGTACCTCTCTTTAGTGGTCCTTATAAGATGGCGGTTGCCACAAGTCTCCCTCCCACCCCCCCGAAAGGAAAAGCCAAGAGAGAAAAATCTTTCCCCTCCTGGGGTGGCATGGGGCCATGGCTTAGTTCACAGTCTAAAGACATTTCTGCAAGAAGCTGCTTGTACCAAAAGTAGTTTATCTGGCCTCCGGGATCATGGTCATTCAGCAACAGGAGGCTGCACACGTGCAGCCACTCAGGTCACATCTCGGCAGAGAGAGGCGCCCGGTAACGCCCCCGTCCCAAGATCTCTCGAGCCTCCCATTGCTGTTCCTAAATATTTTCTTGTCTGAGAAAATTGGAGCAAATTCATTCACATGTTCTCTCTCTTTCTCTTCATCCTTTCTCTCCAACCCTCTCTCATACTTTCTTTCCTTCCCCTGCTAAGTGGCTCTTAGAACACTTTTGATTATAGAAATGAGTATCTTTCTATATGCTTTTGTGTCCCATGCATATAACTCCGAAATCTATCTGAATAGACTTGAAAACCTCCCATGTTTTATAGTGTGCTGCATCCATCTTACATCGTAACTGATGACAAATAGGATAAAACATCCCCCAAACGTTTCAGCAACAGCAACAACATCAAACAATGATTTGTCTTGGCTTTACTGTTTTTGATTTCCAGAATGTGACGTGAACCTTGCCTGTCGACTTTTCATTTCAGATTTGTTTTTGTTAACTCTTAACACCATTGTTTCATTTCTGTCTTACTCTATTTGGCCATACGCTTTCTGCTTGGATTCAAACTGTTTGTCAAATGTGATAATGGGCAGAAAGACGCAGCGTGAGAGGTTAGCCTTGTCTTTCAGCAATTTCCCCTGGATGTAATTTTCCTAATATTAATGCAACTGTACATTTGACTCACAAATTCCACAGCCCTTCGGAAAGGGCAATTTTATCATCACTAGGAGCCCACCATCTTATTCTGTGGTTCTGACAATCTTACAGGAGATTCATTTTTATTTATTGCAGTTATGATCTTTGCTGCTTAGACCAGAAGCTTTAAAATAAACCTGAACATTGTCCCTGGTGCCTCTGAAGTGTAAGACTATGTCACTTTACATCTCTCAAGATACCTCCCTTTTAGCATTGTTACCTTGAAAATTTCTCTCTCTTCCTCCCTTCCTCCCACTGTCTCCCTCCCTCTTCCTTTCCCACCTCCACCAAGAACCTCCCTCCTTCCTTTATCTCTTTAAAAGTCAAATTGTTCCTTGAGGGTGTGGATTGTCCAGAGATTTGAGAATGAATCTGGGGTAGTCAGTGTTCTGGCCTCACTCTGTGCTATGAAAAACACCCTCATCGGCCTTGTGCAGGTCATTCTACTTCTCTTCACTTCTGCTTTCCCATCTGTTAGAAAGTGGATAATAATATTTGCCTCACTGGGGTGTATTTATGCTTAATTACTGTAATTGCTTGTAAACAATTTGCTATCCTGGGATAAAACATATGACTGAGGAGCAAAAATTAGAGGAGACAATTTCCTATCTCTTTATTTATTTTTAAAATTTATTAACTGATTGCCTTTAACAGATAGTTTTATTCAACAGTGTTCATGGCAGCCTCTTGAGGTAAGAGATAGTATGATATCATTAAAAAATGCCTTGTTCTGGAAGGCAGGTTTTTCTCTAACTTCCACTATATGATTTTTAAATTTCTCTGGGCTTCAGGTACTTAGTTCACAAGGGATTGTAATATCTATTCAATTTAGATTAAGAGAGGTGAAATTCATGTGCAGAAACTATGTGAAGAATGATTTAGGAAATTAAAAGGCTGGTAGTAAGTACTTAAATCAACTATGTAGTAGCAAGATGAACTCTAATCTTGAACTAATGCATTAGTGAGGAAAGATCTATGGGGACATAACAAATATTTTGTGCAAAATATTTTGTATTATAGATATAATATTCATACACACATGTAGTATATATACACATATATGATATATGTATGTATGTGTAAATATATATATTAGATTTTTCCCTAATTTCACTGAAGCTCCCAACAAAAATGTTCTAAATTTAAAAATAATATTATTTTAGGTCATTTTGCATATACATACAATACATATAAACATAATATATGCATGCCTATATACAGGTATATATACCTATGTTTTATATATATGTAAACATACATATATACACATATATTTATATGTTTATGTATATGTGTATATATTTATACATGTATATGTGTGTGTATATATATATATGTATATCAAGGTAAATGTGGGATGGAAGAGCAATTGTGCTCCAAGAGAATAGAATATGGCAAAGTGTATATGGGGAGACAAAATTCTAACATAAATATGGAAAACAAAAACTAACAAAAATTTATGATGATCAATAGAGGGATACTACATAATAGACACATATTTCAATATAAATTGTTCTTGCTAGAGTCAGTGCAGTTTAATTCAGCTTGTCAAACTCAGTTTTATGATCATCTCTGAAAAAGAAGCAGGAGGTGATTTGGGAAACAAATTGTGCAATGCTCATAAAATTATCTTTGTATATAAGAGCCCCTTAACTCAGGAATTGTATGAGTGGAGCCTCACATTGGAAAGGATATACAGACTCCAGATGTTGATAGTTTTCTTTCTCAGAAGGGGGTGGAAATTAGGCCAAGTAGTTGAGACAGAAATTCTTGGAACTGTTTTAACAAGGTTACCTATATCCAGTTTGACATATCGAATACGCCACACAGGGAGCTTGCCAGACTCTGCCAATCGGGCGTAATACTCTCGGTAGCTTGCCGGGCTCTCTGAGAGAGACTAAGAAATTGAACCCATGTCGGCCCTGTGCAAGGCGAACGCCCTACCCACTCTGCTGTAACAAGAAGTCTCACAATGCAGATGTTACTGGTGCCTGCTCGAGCAAATCGATGAACAACGGGATGACAGTGACACAGAGGTAGCCAGTCTGAAGATCCTGATTTGGAATAATACCTTAAAATAAGTGTATTGACTCCTGGATGTGGACTTTCTGCCAGTACGACTTGTATTTTGGAAGAGAACCTCATAGTGTGATGTGCCAGCAGAGGATTTCAAAGTTTCATGGACCAAGAAAAAAATGTAGCATTCACAAGGATATATGTTTTAATGCATTCCCCCCAGAAGGGTTTAAATATGTCATGGGTCAAGAGTACTCACTTAAGTAATCTCTCACTTAAGAATGTGAGTTAGCATGAAAATAGTGTAAATGTGAATCAGATAAACCAGCTGAAAGCCAGCAGGGGCAAATGGTGGAGTAAATCTTAGTGGAGTTCATCTCCTGTACCTATTATGTGTTTTATTGTATGATTGAAAGCTCCTGGATAAGCCCAAACAAAGCCTTACATCGATCTTTTTACTTGCCTTCATGATTTTGCATGCTCTTTGGTAAAACCATTATCTAAAACACTGTCTGCAATTAATCTTCAAGGCAGCATGTAATCAGCCACAGGCTACAAGACTAGGGTTTCAAGCAGTCCCCAAAGCTGATATTTGGGACATTTGATGGGGCAGATTTGGTTGAGTTAGTTATGTGGTTAAGCATCTTGGTGAAGAGCAAATTATTATGCATGATGACTTGGGACATGAAAACATGATGACATAGAATATGAGTGACTGTATTTCTGTATAATGTATCTGTCCATGGAGGCGCGGGATGGGGGTAGGGGTTGCGGGGGGAGGGGGATTGGAAGGTGAATACGTCCAGATGCTGGCATGCAGTAAAGCATTCCTGGCTGTTAGTTCCAGTAGGTCATTACTGCATTAATTTGGTGTTTAATTAAATGCCTGTGCAACAGACCATTTATTTGTTATCTAATATTAGCTTTAGTTCTTATCAATTAAATGCTAGCTGAGGGCTTGATTCACTTACATTTTATGTCCCCTTCTACTCTTTTCAGAGACAACAGCCAAAACCAACGAGTCCTCGTTGTGTCTGCAAAGATTTATACACCCAGATTTCAGAGTAAGGAGTACATGATGCTGGTGTTATTAGGTGAGAGTAAGGGAAATTAAAAACAAACAAACAAAAAAGTGTCGCTTATTTTGGAGAAAGCTATTACCCAAATACAAAAGCTGTGGCTTTCCTTCTCCCTCCCCCAGTCCTCTGTGCAATTGGAAACATAAGGGAGGGGGACTGGCAGGAGCATCTAATCCCTGTTCTGTGTGTTGATATGCCTCCTGCCCTACTCTTATTTTACCCTCCCCTATCCTGCAGGTGAAGAATTGGCTCCCTTGTGCTAAATTTCTTGTTCTCTTGCATACTTCTGAGCTTTTAGTAAAATTTCTTATGCTAACATGAAATGTAAAAATGTTAGAGAGTTGTCTGCTGATTGTCTGGCCAATCAGGTGCATTTCAGCTGCAATATTACTATGGGCCAAAGAAGAGCAGTGACCAGAACAAGAGAATGAGAAGATCAGCAGAACAGCGCAAACGTTGAGAACTAACGGTTGGTGTATCAACCATCAACATAAGCTAATGGCTGCATATCACTATCAACATTTTCCCTGAGTCTACTGCCACATGCCACCAGGCTATCATTTATTAAAATTTGTTTCCAATCTATCCCGTCTTTTAACGTTAGAAACTTATTTAAAAAATTAAATCTCGTCTCGAGATTTCAAATGCATGACTAGTGCTACTTTCCAATAGAGGGTAACAAGTATGAAAATGAATATAAATAAATATGATTAATTTATGAGAACATGCGATTACCTGTCAAAGACTCTGAGTATCAAGACTGCAATCCAACTTCCTTCCTCAGAGGGAGGATGGGGAAGTAAGTGTTCATGAAGTATTAAAAATGTACAGGCTGAGAATATATCTTTAAGATCATAGAAATATGGAGATAATTACAAAAGGGATAACTTTCTCATCACATGATTCTATTTCTTTTTGTTAAACTTCTGCATCACCCAAAATTATCTTACGCAATTTCTACTTAGGCAAAAGACTGCTCAGTGTCAAGAGAGTTCAGTTCTGAAGTTATCAGAAATTTCTTGGAACACTCATGAATGATTTGTGGTAGAATAATCAGAGAGAATTAAACTATGCGTGTTGCAAATCAGTAGTCTTTTAGATTTTAGGTAGGGAGTCAGCCAACAAGATATGACAAAATAGGGCTTGCAAAGGAGATTGTCATGTCAGACTAGCTGCAGTGTCTTTATACTCAGACTTCCTCTCCACTGTCATTTTACCCCTTACGCCACCATACACATCACCTCTCTTTTATCATCAATCCTAGTCTCTAATGCAATGAAAACGGCTTCATTTTAACATTGGTTCACTGACAGGCTCCATCCCTTAGCCATGATTTGCACCCGACAGCCTGACTCAGAGTATGAGAAGAACTTGATCTTCCAAGTGGTATCATTTTTTCAATTCTGTGATCTTACAGGCCGCTTTGAAGATCAGGTAAAACAGAGGTGGGAATTGGGTTTTGCCACTCCCAGAATGTTCCTTTCTTGGAATTATTCAGTCCGTTGTCACACATCTTCACTTTCTTCTGAATATGTGGAGCTAACCATAGACCTGATTTGCTCTGACCCAACAGGGGTTTCCAAGATTAGTGTGGAAGGAAGCTGCATCCTCCAGGAAAAGCTGGCGGAGCCCCAGCTGCAATGGTGGTAGCAGGTGGTGCTCCGATAATGTCGGCTCCAGTTGAGGTACAGGAAAACAGAGCAGCTGAAGACTGAAATCTGAGAGATAACAGGAAATGAAAAATGAGGCAAAGTTATATCTTCTGTTTCCTCATAAAGGCTCCTGTGACAAATGGAATCACAGGCATCACACAAACTGTCTTGCTGAGCTACTGAAGACCTGAGCTATCTTGACGGCAAATATCCGTCCTCTAGTTATCTGTGGGAAAATAATAAGCAAATTGCACACACGCCTATGTGAGTGTGTGTGTGTGTGTGTGTGTGTGTGTGCACATGCACATTGGGGAGTGAGTGAGAAGATAAAAAAGGGAGTGGAAGAGAGATGTAGGGAAGGAGGGAAAGTGAAAAAAGGGCTGGGAAAGAATGATAGATTTGCAATTAATCACTCAATATTGCTACTATCATCCATGGTGAAATGCTAGATACCACCATGCTGAAATTCAACATAGAGCTAACAGTTGTGGTCATGCTGAAATCGTTGTATGAACACATGGACATATTTGCTAAGTGTTTTATCTGAGTGAAATGTAAAATTCTAGAGTATGATTTTATCCATAAGTGGCCATACAAATGTGTCTTGGATTACTGATGTCCATTTTCAAGGCTGACACTCAATTAAAAATGCTAGTGTTTAGCCTTTAGAATAATGTGTGAACATATGCTTCATGTATATGTTTTAAATATATTCAACACTAGGTTCTAAATTCATCTTTTCCAATCACATAACAAATACAGATGCATACATGCACAGTTAAGGAAAAAGCAACATATTTGTGATTCAAATTGTTTGAAAAGTAACTCAATACATTTGCTTTCAACAGACATTATGCCATGATGTCATAAACATTTTTTAAAGTAAATTAATGAGAAAACTTTTAATTTATCCTTGTAAATTAGGGTTTTTCCCTTACTATGCTCATAGACAAAACATTGTGATGGAACGGATATTAGAATTTTGAAGGGAAACAGTTTATAGAATATCATCTATACAAGTGAAACGAATTTTAAAAGAGGTAGAATGAGAAATGGAGGAAAACCCACTGGTTTGCCAAGAAAGTGGGAAGAGTTGCCATCAGCTCACTTCAAGCACCATTTAGTAAAAGGCTTATCCAGCAGGATGCAGACCTAAATTGCCATAAAAATTTTGGGTTATGGAATACTTCCAAAAAAGCCTAGATGATGCGTTGATCCACTGAAGCATGTAGGAAGATATATCTGGGTTTCTCTAAACACAAATTTATCTGATCACTAGAAAGGAACAATCAGAGGGAGTTGTTTCAATTTCATGGGGTTTATTATCGACTCTTGGTGATTGTCTGAAATGGCAGCTATGAGCAGCAGTTACATTGTGGGGGTGGATAATCTGACTATTCCTTTGAAGTATAAAATCTTTAGGTTAAATCAAATTCTGACATATTTGGTAAGATTTAACAAATTTGAACAATATTCCTCCCAACCTAATTAGCTCCTCATTTATCTGGAACTAATTAAAAAAGGATGACCTCATTTTTCAGTTTAAGTTTTCAAGTACCTTACTCAATTTCTGAAAGTAAACTTGTAATAGATGTTAAAAATAAAAATGAAGTATGATATATGATCAGCTTTATATTTTATTTTTTATGTCAAGAAATGAGTATGTAGGAGAAATATGTTAGGACAATGCTTTCTATAACTTAAGTGATTCAGGGTAGACTTCTTAAGAACAGACATATGAAAAGGCATATGAGGTTATGGCTCTTACATAAGAAAATAATAAAAGAATCTGTTTAGCTGAATGATGCAGATAATATTATTTACCTAATAGCACAAAAGTTATTATGATCTGTAAATGGGCACCTTTTTTCTTCATAAAAAGGTCTTTATTCAGAAAATTTTAAAGCTTCAGAGAGTTTTGAGAAAAATGAATTTTCATAATTTATTTTCTGAAAAAATAAAGAACCAGCCTTCAGATGTCCCCAAATAAATGGAAAATGGTGGGAACCAGAAATATGGGAGTCTTCCAGATTCTACTTAGCAGCTAAGTCTTTACTTATTGAAGAGTAGGGAACATATAGAATCTTGAAACAGTATTGATTTAAAAAAATGACAACATCATTTCTAGAAATTTCATCCTGCTTCTGGCTTGGATTTCCTCTTGGAAATGGGTCACAAAATATAGTATTTGTATATTTGTATTAGAATTACCTAAGTATTTATTTTAATGGAGGTGTATGACATCAGTCAAGCAACTCTTTTAGTAAACTAGAATTTGAGAGAATTTCACTGATCACTATTTTCGAAAAGCTCTCTGGTAATATTTAAATACAGTGAATTTGAGAAACACTTCCTAATACCTTTAGAACATGATTCTGGGTCTTTTTAGGGTCTGCCATATTTCCCCAACAATATAAACAGTTCAAGAAAAAAAGAATATGGTATTTCACTGGGAGATAAATCCTGTACAAGTCACATTCATGGACGCCTAATATTATATTAAATGGTCGCCCAAACCTAGCACATTTTCCCAAATACATCTTTCTATTAGCTCCTAGAACTTGTGAATAATTTTATTTGGAACTGGAGAGATAGATTGTGGTTAAGCCTCTTGCCTCCTATACCACTGTCTGTGGTGTAATCCCTCAAACTTCATATGGTCCCGAGCACTAACAGGAGTGACCCCAGTGCATTGTTAGGTACAATAACAAAACAAATATCATATCATCAAGAATTAAGTTAAGAACCTTAAGTTAAGAACCTTAAGATAATAAAATTACTTGGATTATCTACTCTGGAGAGCAACAGGAAATGGTGTTGGAACAAAACGAGGACCCTACCATTGTAGGTCATCGTGTGGGAGGGTGGGGGGAGGAGGATTACATTTTATTGAAAGGGCAATAGGAAACTATTTAAAACTTTACCATCCAGAGACCTCTATGGCATATAACATTTTCACTATGACTTATTGGGGTCGGGGAAGGGGGCACACCAAGCAATACTCAGGTCTTACTCATCGCTCTATGTTCCTGGATCAGTACTGGCAATTGTTGAGGTAAGTGATAAGTGGTACCAAAGACCCATGCCCAGACAGTCAGCCATGTGAAAGGTAAGCACCTTATCCACTGCACTATTGATCTCTCCAGACTCAGACTGTGGTTCTGAAAACGCAGATTTAGAAGGTTAAGAAAAGATTTGGGGGCCCTCTCCGCCCAGACGAGAGCCGGAGCAGCCACACAGGAAACGGCTCCTCTGTTCCTAAAATACTATGATCCCGAAGACCTACTAAACACTTTTGGCACCCAGTGGCTTCTTACAGAAATGCATCTAGATTGTGAACTGAGCTACAACCCCATGACGCCCCGGGAGGGGAAAGGCTTTTCTCTTTCGGCCTTTTCTTTCTGTGGGGAGGGTCGGCAGCAGCTGAGGTGCCCAAGTGGCAACTGCCATGTTATAGAGCCCACTAACCAGAGATATGAGCTTGCAGTGACGTGGCACGCAGGAGATCTCGGGATGGGGGGTATTACAGGCACTCTCCGCCCAGATGAGATCCGGAGCTGCTGCACACAAAACAGCTCCTCTACTCCTAAAAGACTATGATCCTGGAGGCCTACTGGTCACTTTTGGCACCCAGCGGCTTCTTACAGAAATGCATCTAGACTGTGAACTGAGCTATGACCTCATTCCGCTCCGGGAGGGAAAAGGTTTTTCTCTCTCGGCCTTTTCTTTTGGTGACTTTTGGCAGAAATCTCTCTGGACTTAATTACTAAAATATCAGAAATCCAAAACCACAGGATGGCTGCGTGAGCTCATATATTCTTTATTCTCAGCAATGGAAAACAAACTATCAAATGATGCCTTCTCAGCAGGTTTGATTGTTGGGGGAAAATTCCAAATAATAATAGTTTTCAATTGAAATATTGAATGTATTCAAAGTATAGAGAGAATAAAGTGAAGATCATTAGCCAGTCAGGTGGGGAGGGGGGGTTAGGAGGGTGGGTACACCAGGGTTCTTGGTGGTGGAACATGTGCACTAGTGAAGGGATGGGGACTTGATCATTGTATGACTGAGACTTAAACCTGAAAGATTTGTAACTTTTTTCATGGTGATTCAATACAAAATTAAAATTAGAAAAAAAAAATTTGGGGAGCCCTATAAGGACTTTCTTGTTGTAGTTCGGGCTCTTTAGAATGAAGATCCTAGAGGACTGGGAAGAACTCCAGTACTCAAGGAACAGTTTGATAGTAGAAGAAAAAAAAACTTGCTCTTGAAACCAGATAAAGTTTCCAAAAGAGAGAAATAAGGAGGAAATATCACTCTTCTGTGTTTGTGGATGGAGAGAATGTGGACATAATGATCATTTGCTGAGATGGAAAGAATGAGGGAAATCTGGTTTTAAGATAAAATCAAGAATTCTGTGTGGACATGTCAAGGAAGCAGCTGGATATGAGTGTGGAGTTCAGAAAGAGTCACACTGAGAAAGTAATGGTGAAAACATACGAAAGTACAAATGTCCATTAAAACTGTGGGGATAAAAGAAGACAATATAGGAAAGAAAAGAAAGAGAAATGGAGTTGAATATCCATAGATTTTGAATATTTCCCTCCTCTCGGGAAGAATGAGCCCACAGAGAGGACTGAGCAAGTATAGCTTTGGTTAGTGGGAAGAAGGGGGATAGTGTTAGCAAAGGGGAAGAGACAAAAGGAGAATGAGATTAAGTAGGTGGATACTCTAGCCAGATTGGTCCTTATTCACTCAATAAAGTATAAAATTAGATTAGCAGTGTAGCACTGTTGTCCCGTTGCTCATCGATTTGCTCGAGTGGGCACCAGTAACATCTCCATTGAAAGACTTGTTGTTATTGTTTTGTTTTTTTTTTTTTTGCTTTTTGGGTCACACCCGGCGATGCATAGGGGTTACTCCTGGCTCTGCACTCAGGAATTACCCCTGGTGGTGCTCAGGGGACCATATGGGATGCTGGGAATCGAACCCGGGTGAGCTGCATGCAAGGCAAATGCTCTACCTGTTGTGCTATCACTCCAGCCCAAGACTTGTTGTTACTGTTTTGGGCATATTGAATAAGCCACGGGTAGCTTGCCAGGCTCTGCCGTGCGGGCAGGATACTCTCAGTAGCTTGACGGCCTCTCCCAGAGGGACAGAGGAATCGAACCTGGGTCCACTGTGTGCAAGGCAAAAGCCCTACCTGCTGTGCTATCTCTCCAGTCCATAAAATTAGATTATCAGGAAAAAGTTTAATTGAAAAAGGAATAAAAGGTAGTTTTGGTTACTACAAAGGAATGTGTATGGTAGAGAAACCAATGGGATTATCTGTTAAGTCTATGTTTCATGCTGAATTTATAGTGATCAGTCCTTCAAGCAGCATGGTCCATGAGAGGAAAAAAGATCATTAAGTGATTCCAGGCATGGATTCAAATGTGAAGAAGGGAAGAACTTACAGAGCTGAAAATATTAGAAAGAAGATTACCATGATAAGGAAATTTGGACTCTATGCAAGTTTACGAAGCAATGAGAGATTTCCGTGATACACAGAAATCAAGACACTAAACAGCTGAGCAAGACAAAATAATTGTTTTGTGGGGGCCTTTTAACTTCTAAGCTAGGTAGATCACTGGAAGTTAGACTGGGGAAAAGTATGTTCTAATTGCTGATTTAGCAGAAACAGCTCAGTGTCTTGTGATACTTATGGAACCGGGAAGAACTCAAAGTACCTGAACAGATAGAACTTACTCTTGGAATGAGAGATGGATTCTTAAGGGAGGAAAAAGGAAGAAATGCCACTCTCTCAGCTTTCTGACATTGTTTACATGTCATATAGCTTGCAAGTAAGGGTTAAAAGAAATTTATTTATCAAGTAAAATCAAATTACTAACACATCATTTTGATCCATGTTTGCTTTGTGAAGTCAATACGGGACTACAATTCAGCAAGAGGTCTACAACTAAAAATATTTGAAACTGGCTAATTCACTGCTGTACTTATGATTTTAGATTACTGAAATAATTGATAGACTTGTTACTTTATACTTAAAAATGCAAGTCCCTGGTCAAATCCTATTGCAATAAATACCCATGACATCTCTGAATTATTTTCTTGTTCTGGAAATTGGTTTTTAAGTCACATTTGAAGCTTGATTTTACTTGTTTGAATATGTATCAACAATGATTAATTGTATTCAAAAATAAGGTTATTTTAAGTTATATTGTAGCACTGTAGCACTGTTGTAGCACTGTCATCCCATTGTTAATCAAGCAGGCACCAGTAATATCTCCATTGTGAGTCTTGTTGTTACTGTTTTTGGCATATCCAGTATGCCACGGGTAGCTTGCCAGGCTCTTCGGTGCGGGTGGGATACTCTCTACAGCTTGCCAGGCTCTCCAAAAGGTTTGCACAAATATGTTTTAGATATGCAATCTCACATCTCTTCTAAGTATATGTTGCCAATTTTCTCACCACCAAGATTCCAATATCCTTCCGCCGCACTCTGTTGGACTACACTTTCTCTCCCATACCGACAACCATAGCAAGCTCTGCTGTCGGAGTCCACAGGCTTGTCTTCATTTGTTTTTGTTTATTTCCTTGATTTGCATCATTATGTTCCATGTATGAGTGAAATGATTTTATATTTGTCTTTCTTCTGATTTATTTCACTTGCATGTCCCCTATATTTCCATACATGTTGTCATACATAAAAAACATTGTTTTATCATATGGCTGAGTAGTATTCCATTGTCCAATGTAAACATTTGTAACAGAGAAGAACATTCTGGACGAAAATATGCAACATTGCAATGCCCAAATGCAAATAGAGAGATGGGGAATTGTTTCCCATAGAGGCAAGGCGAGGGGTGGGATGGGAGACGGGGCGCTGGTGACATAGGTGGTGGAAAATATGCACTGGTGGAAGGTTGGGTGTTTGATCATTGCATGACTGAAAATCAAACATGAAAACTTTGCAAGTGTTGCTCACAGTGATTCAACTAAAAAAAACATGGAACATTGGAGCTAGAGACATAGTACTGGTGGATATAATGCATGCCTTGTGCACAGTTGACCCAGGTTTGATTACGACTACCCTATTCGGTCCCTTAAGCCTCACGAGGAGTGATTCCTGAGTGCAGAGCAGTAATGAACATCAAGCACCACTGGCTATGGCTCCACACCCCATCCCCCAAAAAATACCTAAATAAATACAATTCATTTGGATTAGCATGTCAGGCCAACTGGTTAATAAGTGTGACCTCTCTTATCATATCATTTGGAGTCTGCATGAACAGGCCAGCATGCTTGACTACAAGTTTGTCCTCTAGGTCAGGTAGTGCTCTCCTACAATAATGCTGCATTTTTGCTAATCTCTGAGCATCGAGAAGTACGGCCCCAAAACCAGAAAAAGACAAGAGAGAAAGAAAAAAACTGTTGCTTTTTCTAAACAAGGATGTGCCAGAAACTGCCTAGAATAGTGACAAAGAAGGTTAGTTCAGAATTTTGAAGTTTAAACTTTAATGGGAAAAATGGGAATTAAAGAAACAGGTGCTTCTTTATGTTCTTCTGACCGAACTATTTACCTTATGTATAACATATAAGTATAGCCTATGTTGGTTTAGATTATTATTATGTGTATATGATATTGAGTACTTATGGCTCTCCAGATTCAAATCTTTGTTTAGGTACTTAATATGCAAAAGATCTTGAGAAAGTTATTTTAAAAATTTTTCTTCTAAGCCGTATTATCTGCCATTTTCTAATAAAGGTTTTTTTTTTAAGACATGAAGAGAATGATGTGAATTTAGAGAATTTAGAGAGAATTTAGAAAATAGAGAGAATTTAGAGTAGTGTTTGGCCTCTTTTAAGCACTAAATGAATATTAGTTATTATCATAATCAATGTCTTCATGATCTGCATAACCAAGATTTTCTGTCATCAGTGATCATCACTTGGTCTTTTTCTTCATTTAATATCTGCTGCCGATTCCCTTGGTTTAAATTTACTCATCTGTTAGGTGACAGTTATTATCTGAGTGACCTAAAAGATTAGGCTTTTATTTTTGTTAAAGCTCAAATGCCATAATAACTATAAACATACCTTTAAAACTTATTAAAATTCCAATATACAATAATTTTTTAATTTAGTAATTTATTCATGCTAAATGAAGAAATATTTCTGTCATTTTACTTGATATTTCATGCATAACACTATATGTATATTATTCTCATATTACTGAAGATGTCATGTGTAGAAGAGTTCTTAGAAAGGGAAAAAGAACTCTATGTATCCATTGCTATCTTTAACAATTACCAATGCATGTGGTCTGTTTTTCTTTTTTTGTTTTATGGATTGATAACACAGCAGGTAAGGCATTTGCCTTGCATTCGTCAAACCCAGGTTCGATTCCTCCATCCCTCTGGGAGAGTCCGGCAAGCTACTGAAAGTATCCCTCCCACACAGCAGAACCTGGCAAGCTACCCGTGGTGCATTCCATATGCCAGAAACAATAACAAGTCTCACAATGGAGGCGTTACTGGTGCCCACTCGAGCAAATCAATGAACAACGAGACAACAGTGCTACTACAGTGCAACACAAATTCATCCCTCACTTTGGATTATTTGGGGGGAAATAATGCCATTTAAATAATGCCAAAAAGTTAGCACTTTTTAGTTGCAAAAATAAATCTCAGTCCCAGACCTTTTCACAACTACTGTGAATTTTTAACATGTAAATATAAATCAGCAAGGCTTAAGACTGGCAAGAGAATAATTCTTAGTGGAGAATTTTTTTGTTATTGGATAGAAAGATTTTTCCTAAGGCTACAAAATCCTATTTAACTGTTGCCTCCTATGGATATTGCCAGGCATTAGGGGGATTGGATAACATCTCTTACAACTTTCTAGAAGCATAGTAAGAACTCACTGAGAACCCCAAAAAGGATGATTCATAAGGTCTGTCTGATCTGGAGAACATCCCAGAGTCACTATCTTGGGAAAAAGTTAAGGATTCCTGATAAGCAATGCACAGAGCAGAAAGTTTTGTCAAGTATATAAAGCAAAATTTTATGCCCACCTTTCTTCACCATCACAAAAATAGTTATCATGGGTCCATCTCTGATCAATGGTGAAGTCTTGGAAATGTTCAGGAGGAACATTGTGATTAAATACAGTGATCTTGTTCTCTGCCTATGGCCCGCATTTATTACAATGAAATTGCATAGATTTTTCCAGATATATCCTGCCCAAGTCCTACTGTCCTCACAACTACTTTTTCCCTTGATTTTTTGATGCTTAAATCTTATTTTCTTTACCTGAAGATACATATTGGAACTTGTAGATGTTTTCAGTTGAGGATCCTGTGTTCTCGCCTTGCCTTCCTTCTTTACACATTAAGAAGAAGCATATTTCTTAAGATTGAATATGAGTTAGTCACATCAGAGAGGAAGTTATAGTCATTGCATCCTTTTTTAAAGGATAAAGCAGAAAGGAGCAAATGGCCACATCTCATTTAAAATGCTAAACACATTTTGAGAAATATAGGGTTTCACAATGCGGAAGCACATCATAATCTGGATGGTCTCAAGCCACATTTTATAGGACCACCCAAAGCTTTAGGGATTTTGTTCTTATTTGATTACTTTAGTTCTTTATCATAAAGTATGTCAAGAAGTTCCTCCTGTTTCTTTCGTAAATATCATAAAAATCTTCTTATGGCCTATCCTGATAGTTTTGCTTTTTGAATAAAAAGCAGTTAAAAGCACTGATGTAGAACTTTTACAACCCCACCCTCCACTGTTTCTTTGGGGCTGGGGACCACTCCCGTATGAACATGACTGGGCTTTGAACTAAGTAGAAGTTAAATGCAAGGGCCCAAGGATATTGTTGATGCTTTGCCCTTATGGTTCCAGGAATTATCTGGGCCACCATAGCAGTGTTTGGAGGTAGCTTGAATGTAGGGGAATCAAACATGGATTATCATACATGCAAACATGTGCTTTAACCCCTGTACTATCTCTTGTACAGAATTTTAAACTACCTCATTCTCCCTCCTCTCTTCGTCCATCACTTCTCTCCCATCATTCCTTTCGCTCCTCTTCATGGAGACATTTCTTCCATTACCTCTCCTTTCCCTTTCTGCAAAATTACCCCTCTTTTTACTTTGTGTCTTCCTTTCTCTCTTGTCTTCCCTTACGTCCTTCTCACATTATCACCCTCTTTCCTTTCACTACTTTTCCATACATTAGTTATTAAATAGGCAATTGCTCTTGCCTTCATGGCAAGTATGATAGGTTGCTCTCTGCCATCCTCAGGTCCTTGGCATCCGTTCTTCCTTCCCAGCTGACTTATGTCTACATTTTATCAGCCTAGCCTTTCTTGGAAAAGAGGCAAATAAAATGGAGATAACAACTCCCAAATCCCAGTCAGCAGAGGAGCTTCACCTTGTCAATGAGAGATTAAAAAATAATGGCCAGGGCCTCAGCAGCTCTGGCTGCAGCCAGCTTCAAAAAGATAAATCAGACCATCTGGGCTTTTGTTCTTCATTTATAAGTTTTAAAAATCTCTAATCCTCCATGAGGCCTTGGATTTCCTTCATTAAGTCATATGGTTTGGAAATGAGAAGCGAAAAGCAGGTACATGGTTCTGGACTCCTGAATTAATCATTGAAGACATCCCTTTGAGGTCGTCAGATTATGATTAGATTTTACTTTGTCCAAGGAAAATAGAGCGATGATGTGTTAGAGCTCAAAATCAGTGAAAGCATCTTGGCCCCTGATGCCCTTCCAGGAGTTTGGCCGAGGAGCCTGGACTCACTGACCATTTTCCTTCCCACTGTGAACTTTATGTTCCCAGAGCACTCGATTTTAGAATTAGCATGTTCTACTAAACTGCTTACTCTCTGGGTGGGTGAATGCCACTTCCTTCAAGTACTCAGTGGATGGAAAAGCTTAGAATACATTTCCCTGAGCATTTCTTCTTCTTCTGTTAATCTGAAAGTTAAAAGCAATAATTACATTTAAAAGAGGTGATGACATTCTTTAATGATTCTAAATAAATACTGCTGATAGGCTCTATGGAGAAAGTATGGATAGATGAAAGGTACACATTCTCCTTTGAAGGAGAAGATCTTCCTCTACACTGATCAAACATATAGATATACAATAACTATCTCCCATGTGAGATACAGAATCCTCTTCTTCAATCATTTCAACAAATAATGACCTCACTATTTTCTCAATCATACTGACACAAATTCCTGCACCAGATAGGTAAAGAAGCAAATGAGGAAGAAAGATGGGAATAGTCTCACTAGAAACCAGGCTGACTTTGGTAACAGTGTAATCGAAGATGGACTCAGGAGTTGACATCACCAGTTTATTACATTATTAATTTTTTCTTTCTGGGTCACACCTGGCAATGCACAAGGGTTACTCCTGGCTCTGCACTCAGGAATTACTCCTGGTGGTACTCAGGGGACTATATGGGATGCTGGGAATCAAACCCGGGTCGGCCGCGTGCAAGGCAAACGCCCTACCCACTGTGCTATCACTCCAGCTCCCCCAGTTTATTACACTATTATCAGCAAGATGGCAGGTACCAGAAGAAGGCCTGAGCTCCAGTGATTTAAAGAGAAGTTGAAATTCTTGATTAGCATATTGAATCTCCCAATGTCTTAATTGTACTTTTCTCCTCAAAAAAAAAAAAATTCAGACAAAGCAGACTAGTGACAGATCAATCGCATTCATTCTGTGACCTTTTATATAGAACAAATTCAAGTATTATTATTTGAAAATTTCATGTACTCAGATTTCTTTTCTGATGTATACACTTAAGACAAGAAGTTGTGATATACCTTCTTGATTGAAGAACACTTTTTGTAGGTTTGGATTCAGAGTTGATTCTCTTAGAGCATAACATTAAAAGTGAGAATGAATTGTAGAATTAGATTTTGAGTGTACAGTATTGTCATCATTCTTTGAATGACAGAAAGATGGTAAGAATATAAATTTTCTAGCGTCTCTCAAAATCTTTTTTCTTTATGAACTTTGGAATTCAGTTTCTAATGATTATTAATTAGTAATTTTTAATCAATGGTCTTTGAAAGATATTCTTATAGATATAAATTCTAAGTTCTTTCTTGGAGGTTTTTAGGCCCCCAAGATATTTTTTTCCCATTGGTGTTCTTTATATTAGTATGTGCAATAACATAGCCATTGGATTCTTCCAGAAACATATGTCATGTGCCCAGGTTTTTTTTTGTGGGCCTGAGATAAAGCACTAGAATTTGAATATGGAAAAACTTCTCAGGGGCTTCACCAGGAAAAACTTCTCTGGTGAGCTGAATGACTCTACAGTGTGCACGTGTGACTTCATGTTCCTTTAGAGAAATATATTGCAGATTTTGACTTAATGGGAAATTAACTATAGAAATGTATGTAGTGATCTCCTTGCTTCTGATGAGAGGACCGAATACAATAAAATTAAATTCCTAGAACAGCTTTGCCTTCTTATATTTTCTGTGTCCACTTCCTACTCTACCATGCTATTATATACATATATATGCAGTAGCACAGAGCCTAATAATTTAAATGACAAAAAGTAGCTTACTTCTATGTGTATATATATATATATATATGTGCATGTACTTTGAATTAGTTTTTTAGTATCTGTCTTTTGCAACTAATTATCTGAATATTGATGTCTACAGTGAAAGGCTTTTACCTTTTTTGAGGGGTGGGGGATGTGGTGCACGCCATGATTGACCATGATAGAGATTCATGCATAGAATGTTCCAGTAACACACCCTCCACCACAATCTTTGCTTCAATTTGTTTCAGTATCGTCCCTCCTTATCAACCTCTCTTTCATGCCTTGCCCCCTCACTGTGATACACTTAGTTCTGTAGACCAGTTCTCAAGTTGTGTTGCCTTTATTCATTTGTTATTTCTAAGTCTAATCCTACTTTATATCATTAGTTATGCCAACTATTCTGTAAATAATTTAAGGCATATGGAATGTATTATAATTAACTTTTCTTATTCCCCCTCTTTCTTAGGAACAAAGTGTTCTGCACTAGAATTTGCTCATTAAATACTTGTTTGAAGGATATTTTTGCGACCTTTTTTTTGAATCTCCTTCCAAACATGTACAGACAGACCATGAATTGTCACAAATGCATCAAAATGTACTAGGACTAGATAACCTGAGAACATTGGGGCATAGAAATGGATGGAAACTTTGGTGTCCTTTTCACAGAGCTGTGGGGAAGATGTTCTACCTTGACATAGCACATCAGCAGCAGCACTATTGTCCAAAGTATGATCACCTAATTTCCTGACCCAATAATTTTCTTTGTATTTCAGGGCTGGAGCGATAGTACAGCGGGTAGGGCGTTTGCCTTGCATGTGACTTATCTGGGTTTGATTCTTCCGTCCCTCTCAGAGATCCAGGCAAGCTACCAAGAGTATCTTGCCCGCACAGCAGAGCTTAGCAAACTACCTGTGGCTTATTTAGTATTCCCAAAACAGTAACAAGTCTCTCAATGGAAACATTCCTGGTGCCCACTCAATAAATTGATGTTACAGTGCTTGGGGATTAAAACAAACAAACAAACAAAGGATAGATAGAAGTAGAGTGGCAGATAATCTCACATGTTTCATATTAACTTCCATATTATATCTCTGCTTATGGTCTTTTTATAAAGTATGGATTCAAAATGTTTTGCATTGCATTTCAGGCAGGATCAAAGAAATGATTCCATTTTAGTGGCACCGGGCCTGGTATTTAGTAACTACCTAACTAGTCTTGTAGCTATGCTTTTACTGAATTCTGTGTCAACTAACTACCTGGTCCCTGAAGTTTTACCCACCCTTTATCATTATCTCCGTTCTACCTCATGTTTCATTTCAGAGTGATGCTTTGCTTTGTCTACCAATTTCAAAACTTGAAGTGATGTGTTTCGTTTGGTATAACTGATTACCCTAGAGAAGAAGACAGATTTCAGGGGTCAAAAGGACTTGCCCATCAGGATTAAATGTCCTTATTTAAGTGTATGATAATCAGAGAGAGAGATTCAAGGAAGAACACACATTTGCTAAAACATCAGATCAGGGGAATGAAATACAAGATCCAACAGAGACACCAGTCAAGATTAGGGGTCAGGTCAGGGATACGTATCAAGCTATGTCACAGGTGAGGGCCCCAGATGGAGGAACTGTGTGGGCCCAGAAACTTTCAGCTAATCCCCATGGTCATTTCCAATTTGGAGCACATCTGGAGAGTCTCAGAGTGATCAGATGTATGGTTTGCTGCAAAAAGGGACTGCTCATAATGGAGACTTGCTCAGTGACTGCTAACTGCTTAGATAATTGACTCCAAGGGTAAACGTTCCGATTGAATTGAAATAAAATTTATACCATCTCTCAAGCACATCTTATATCACACGTGATTTTGGTTTGGTTTGGTTTGGTTTGGTTTGGTTTGGTTTGGTTTGGTTTGGTTTGGTTTGCTCTGGGATTCACACCTGGCCATGCTTGGGGCTTACTACTGGCAAGGCTTGGGAGACCAAATAGTGCTAGGAACTGAACCAAGAGCATCTTTGAGCATCCTTTTCCACTGCACTATTTCTCTAGCCCGACCGTTCTCCTTACCTGCATTTCTGTAGTTTTACTTGTTTCTTCAGCTCCAAAGTCACAACCTCATTAATACTTTGACACATGCTTATCTTTGTTCTAATGCACTGCAGATTTTTTCATTGTCCAGTCACTTTACATTTCAACATTGTCCTCATTTCCATTATGCAAATTGCACCCCAAATTAAAGTCTTTTCTTTTTTTTTCTGTTACCACATTAAAATACAAATTCTCTGTCCACAAGTATAGTATCTGGTTGTCCTCCATTGTATCCCCAGAAGCTAATCCTTAATTCAATTTGTATGAAAATATAAATGAATAATTTGCATTTCTTTTATCAAAGCCCTAGAAAAATAACCCCGTGTCAGCTCCGAAGGTACAGGGGCACTATTCTGCTCTCAGATTTTAACTGCTTTGCTTATTCATCTTGCTAGGCCATATATGAACAAAGATAGTGAAGTATATTGCTTTGTTTAGCACAACCAGGCAGGGCAACCGGGATATGGTATTTGTCTTATAAGGAGAAAAAAAAATGAGCCTAAGAACAAAATAAATATTTTGGAGGAAATGGCAGCAAATTATCTGGATTTCTGACTTAAACTCCCCAGTTCCCTGAAGACCTTTTCCCCTTTGCTAATGGATTAACTCTAATGGCCCGCCATAATGTGATAGCAGCAAACTTGTTGGGTGGTAAATATCCAACCTTCTTTTCTAAAGACACCGGGGGAAGGAAATCACGCTCTGAAATGGAGCCGGCAGTTACACTTGCCAGGCTAAGAGTTACAAGGGCCGTCAGGCCTCCTGCTTCAGGGCAGAACTTGGTCACCAGCTGAGCTCAGAAGAGATTACTCCAAACCCCCTGCCCTGACATCGCACAATTAGGTGCATTTCAGTGAGGACTTTTGCCTATTTTTTTTTAATACCATTCCACACTGGCTACTCTCAGAGGCAAGATCCTGGGCTGGATGGACCATTGGTCTGGCTCCACTGGGGCAATTCCTGTGCTTTGATGGTCTTAAACAACCTTGCTGAGAGATAAATGTGCTTCTAAGAGGATTTTGAGATAAATTCCCACAGCTATGAAGATAAAACTCATTTGACTCAAGTTTTGATATAAGCAGCAGCAGTACCAAATATTTAAAGCCATTTGCTTCATTTTTTTCCCAACTGTCTCTAAACATGCGAAAGAATGTGGCCTGCTCGACCTGAAGTGATTTCTCTACTTGGTCCTTGTAAAAATTATACCAGAGTTTCTGAAAGTGATGCATTTGTATCAGTGCACAAAGGTGACATTTTTTGGGGGAAATGCTAATTCTATCCATGTTTACTCCCTACCTCATATTGTGCTATGTAATTAAACTCAAAGATCCCATCGATTCCTGATTTTCCGTACGTTCAGATTAGTTTTAAGACTAGTTTTTAAAACAGAAAAGTTTAAAGGCTGGTAAAGTTTTCTTATCCTCCACTATTTTTGTAGACAATGAATATTTAGGTGACAAGATTTTTAAGACAATCTATAAAAGTAATGCATTTAAGCTTTTGTTTTCAAATTATAAACTAATCCTATATGCAAATGTTTGGGTGCTGGTGTCGGCATTGTTCTAAGAGATGAAATGACATCTGATATCAGAATTCGGTCATTCCTAAATTATACCCAAGAGACATAAAGACATTCACCTCCATAAAATATACAAAAAGGTTTGTAACAATATTATATAGAATATCCCTCAGAGAGCAAACAGCCCAAATTTACATCCACTGATGCATGGATAATTGAGTGTGACATATCTCCACAGTGGAATATTATTTTTCAAGGAAAAAGATTAAACACCAGTAAATTCTATAACAATAGATCTTGAATACACGATTCTTTATGAAAGAAGTCATACACCAAAGCGTAGGATAATATTGGGGTTGTCCTTTCAGCCTTGCCGCAGGGAACTTAGTTCACCTTAAAAACAATGTTCTTTCTATTATGGACACAGGAAGACAGTTAATATTATGCTTTGTAACTTGGGAGCTGATTGACGCCAATAATATTTACTCCTGGGCATCTGCTTTCTCGACTCAGTTGCCCTTAATTCCAAGCACTCCAAAAGCAGGGTCCTGATGAGGGACGGAATGAACCCAGGGCAAGCTGTGAGCTACCCTGGCACTGAAATGGGCCAGGCCAAAGAGCCATAATACTCAACTATTAGTTGAGAGCATTTGGATCATAGACAAATGCTGTTATGATCCAAAAGTAATGATGAGACTAGGACTCTGCTGGGGTTAAGAAGACTAACCTGACCTGAGGAGAGGACTATGGTGTAGAAAGTATATAGTGAGATGTCCTCAGGAAGAACCAAACTTTTAAGTTTGATATATTTCTTACTGTTCTTATACAGAACGACATTGCTAGACATATTAGAAGTAGATTTACTACTACTATTTAAGTGGATTACTAGCTGACAAAAGAAGAAAGCAACACACCCTGGATGGGATCCCGCCCTTAAGCGGATCTCCTAGAAATCTGGAGTAATCTCCTTAGATGAGATTTTGTTAATAGCCTGGATGAGTGGTTTTACCCCTCTTTGTTGATTTGTTAATGTTCAACCCACCTTGTGTGACCACCCTATGTGATTGCTGTATAAACTAAGACTGTAAGAGAAGTAGAGAGAGAAGACACAGAAGCAAGAGAAAAGGCACAGAAGCAGAGCACAGAGTGAAAGAGAATTGGAGTCATCAGAGCCAGAAGCAGGGAAAAGGAAGAGTGCATGAGAGGAGGGGAAAAGGCAGGTGGAATAGAGAAGGGATCACTAAGAAAATGATTGTAGGAGGAACCAGTTGGGATGGGAGATGTGTGCCGGAAGTAGATAATGGACCAAACATGATGACCTCTCAGTGTCTGTGTTGCAAGCCATAATGCCCAAAAGGAGAGAGAGAGTATGGAGAATATTGTCTGACATGGAAGTAGGGGGAGGGTGGAGAAGGGGGGGTATACCCGGGATATCAGTGGTGGGGAATGTGCACTGGTGGAGGGATGGGTGTTTGATCATTTTGAGAATGTAACCCAAACATGAAAGCTTGTAACTATCTCATGGTGATTGAACAAAATTAATAATATATATATATATATATATTTAAAAAAGAAAGAGCACAAAGAGAGTGAGAATCAGATTCAGAGTCAGAGTCAGAAGTGAGCGTGAGTGGGGCTCCCGAGACTGAAGCAGAAGGGCTCTGGAGATAGAAATCAGAAGAAGAGTGATCGGAAGAGACCAGAGGAGAGATGACAGAGACAGAGTCAGAGATAGAGACAGACCGAAGAGAGCACAGTGGCACACACAGAAGCAGAGCACAAAGAGGAGCTCTCCTGATCTGGTTCATAAACAACAACTCGAGAGCACCAAACGCGAGCTGCGAGAGAGAGAGAGCTGCCCCGAGAGCCCTCGAACAACACACATCACACCCCAATTTTGTGCGTGTGCATGTTTACATTTTTTACACCAAAGTACATAACTTGCATGATCTCAATTTTTTTAAGAGCAAATAGTGTATATTTTATTTATTTTATTTTTTTAATTTTTATTTTATTGAATCACCGTGAAAAAAGTTACAAAGCTTTCAGGTTTAAGTCTCAGTTATAAAATGATCAAACCCCCATCCTTTCACCAGTGCGCATTTTCCACCCCCAAGAACCCCAATATACTGCCCTCCCAGACCTCCCCACTTGAGTGGCTAATGATCTTCACTTTATTCTTTCTATACTTTGAATACATTTAATATTTGAACAGAGAACTCACTATTATTATTTGGAATTTTCCCCCAACAATCAAACCTGCTGAAAAGGCATCATTTGATAATTTGTTTTCCGTTGCTGAAAATGAAGATTATATGAGTTTTGGTTTTGGATTTCTGATATTTTAGCTCAGTTCACAGTCTAGATGCATTTCTATAAGAAGCTGCTGGGTGCCAAAATGGGTTAGTAGACCTCCCAGATCATAGTCTTTAAGGAGCAGAGGGACCGTTTTTGTGCACAGCTGCTCCGGATCTCATCTGGGTGGAGAGTGTGCTGGTAACACCCCCATCCCATGATCTCCTGTGTGCCACGTCACGGCAAACTCATACCTCTGGGTTGTGAGTTCTAGAAGACGGTGGACGCCTTGTGGGCACCACTGCTGCCACCGCTGCTGCTGCCATCTCCCCCGCAGAAAGGGTTGAGAGAGAAAATCCTTTCCCCTCCCCAGGCGGCATGGGGTTGTCGCTCAGTTTGCAGTCTAGAAACATTTCTATAAGAAGCCGCTGGGTACCAAAATGGGTTAGGAGATAGTCCCGGATCATAGTCTGTAAGGAGCAGAGGGGCCGTTTCCATGTGCGGCTGTTCCGGATCTCATCTGGGTGGAGAGCCGCATGGTCTTTTATATGTGAAATGTCAATCACATTCAAATCTGTGGGAACAGAAAGTAGATTACCAGTTGTCAGGGACCGTGGGAATGGGTGATTGGCAATTGATGGCTATGGGAATGCAGAATTTTCACTTCTATCAGAGGGGTTAAATTCTCTAAAATTATATAATGGTGTAGATAGCATATTTTTGTGAATATGCTAAAAGGCATTCAATTATATACTTTTAAAGGGTAAATTTTGAGGTGGTACAGATACAGGTGCCAGGGCAGATGGAGAGGTAGTGACTCTCAGAACTCTGAACTGTGGGGTATAATGGCACAGAAAATGCAGAATTTTGTGGAAATGAATGTAAGTGTCAATTCTTTACTAAGTGCCTTTTCAAGGCCAACCTGGCACCTGGAATTACTGTGGTGCCCCAGGTTTTTCACCATGAGTGACTGGCCTGGGTGACTGAGTAAGCCCAGAAACTCACAGCCAGAAATAAAGATTAAAAAAAGAAATGTAGGTAGAGCCTGGTTCTAAGGGAGCTTTGCAGGCATGTCAGAGTTGTTTATTTTAATCCAAAATCATTGGTCAGTTTCAGGAAGTGTTGAGATAAGCTCTTGTTTATGTTTTTGAAAAGACAAACATTTATGATGTGTAAATCATGGATGAGGTAAACAGTGTTATTGTAGTGTTTCACACTGGACAAGAAGTGACTTAGTCCCACGACTTCTTTAGGAGGAGAAATGACACAAGAGAACAGATTTAAATTATGTCCAGAGGGCCAAACTGATTAAAATATATTGAGGATTCAAAAACACTTTCATTGAGTGTAGCAGAAATAGACATATACATTCATGGAAACATGCATATGACTTCATGCCAGTGCTATTTCCAAGGGCTCAAACAAGGATCACATCAAATACTCACCAACACTAATAGAATAGTTAAATATGTTGTGGGAAATTCTTACAGTAGAATACTGTACCTGCCGTGAGAAGGAATAAACATTAGGTAAAGAAACAAGATATTGAGGCTGGAGTGATAGCACAGTGGGTAGAGCGTTTCCCTTGCACGAGATCTACCTGGGTTTTATTCCCAGCAGCCCATTTGGTCCGCTGAGCATGGCCAGGAGAAATTCCTGAGTGCATGAGCCAGGAGTAACCCCTGTGCATCGCCAGGTGTGACCCCCCCCAACAAAAAAAATGAAACAAGATATTGTATTTCAACCAGCATTATATATAGTTTTGAAAGCTGTATCAAATAGTGTAGAGTGGTAAGAGTCAGCAATTTCACTTATTAGCGTGGTTTGCACAGGGCGGCTTGAAAGATTGCTGTCAGTGGCTCTTTCTTTTGTGGGGAGGGTGCTAGTTGCAAGGGTTCCTCTGCTTTTGAAAAGTTTTCAAGCTGGACACTTTACTAATTACTTTGAGATATATATGTGTGTGTGTGTGTATATATATGTATACATATATAGATATGTGTGTGTCTGTGTATGTACTTTAATATATATGTGTATGTGTGTGTGTGTGTGTGTGTGTATGAGGCGTGAGGGTTGTCCGAGCGTCTAGAGAGTGACCTTAAGCATAGCCTCACACATGAAGGAACCCAGGCAGAGGAATCCAGGTGTTTGGGACTCAGGGTTGAGATCTCCAAGGCCGCTCGAATCAGGACTGGGCCTCCTCCACCCAGATCCCTCATTTTCCAGTAGCTAGGTAGTCACACTCAAAAACTGCCCTGGCACTGTGTAATCCTATCAATGGCCAAATCCAGAGACTATAAAACAAAGTTCCCAGAAGCGGAACAAAGTTTGAGTTGTGAGACCTCTTATTGTCTAGTTCTCCTTCTCGGAGAACCCAGAAAGCTACCGATAGCATATTGCCCACATAGCAGAGCCTGAAAACTCCCCATGGCATATTCAATATGCCAAAAACAGTAACAATGATGGGTCTCATTCCCCTGACCCTGAAAGAGCCTCCTATGCGGCACCACTGGAAAGGATGAGTAAAGAGAGGCTGCTAAAATCTCAGGGCTATCCTTCTGGAAAACAATTTGGACGATTCTCAAAAAATTAGATATTGAATTCCCATTTGACCCAGCAATACCACTGCTGGGAATATATCCCAGAGAGGCAAAAAAGTACAATCGAAACAACATCTGCACATGTATGTTCATCGCAGCACTGTTTACAATAGCCAGAATCTGGAAAAAACCCGAATGCCCCAAAACGGATGACTGGTTGAGGAAACTTTGGTACATCTATACAATGGAATACTATGCAGCTGTTAGAAAAAAGGAAGTCAAGAATTTTGTAGTTAAGTGGATGGGCATGAAAAGTTTCATGCTGAGTGAAATGAGTCAGAAAGAGAGAGACAGACATAGAAAGACTGCACTCATCTATGGTATATAGAATATCAGAGTGGGAGACTAATACCCAAGAACTGTAGAAATAAGTACCAGGAGGTTGACCACATGGCTTCGAGGCTGGCCTCACGTTCCGGGGAAAGGTCAACTCAGAGAAGCGATCACCAACTACATTGTAGTCGAAGGCCATGTGGGGGAAGGGAGTTGCGGGCTGAATGAGGGCTAGAGACTGAGCACAGCAGCCACTCAACACCTTTATTGCAAACCACAACAGCTAATTAGAGAGAGAGAACAGAAGGGAATGCCCTGCCACAGTGGCAGGGTGGGGTGGGGGGGAGATGGGATTGGGGAGGGTGGGAGGGACGCTGGGTTTACGGGTGGTGGAGAATGGGCACTGGTGAAGGGATGGGTTCCCGAACTTTGTATGAGGGAAGTATAAGCACAAAAGTGTATAAATCTGTAACTGTACCCTCACGGTGATTCTCTAATTAAAAATAAATAAATTATAAAAAAAATAATAATAAAAAAAATAAAATCTCAGGGCTAGGACAAATGGAGATGTTACTAGTGCCCGCTAGAGCAAACTGATGAACAACGGGATGACAGTGATACAGTGATGTGTATATATATCAAACTAATAAGATAATAAGTATATTAATATATATTTGGAGCTGGAGCAATAGCACTGTGGGTAGGACGTTTGCCTTGCATGCTGCCGACCCGGGTTTGATTTCTCTGCCCCTCTCAGAGAGCTCGGCAAGCTACCGAGAGTATCTCACCAGCACAACAGAACCTGGCAAGCTACCTGTGGCATATTCGATATGCAGAAAACAGTAACAAGTCTCACAATGGAAACGTTACTGGTGCCCACTCGAGCAAATCAATGTGCAATGGGAATGACAGTGACAGTGAGAGTGACAATATATACTTATATACATATGACTCTCTGAGAAAGCAGAGCTTGGCAAGCTACCCGTGACGTATTTGATATGCCAAAAATAGTAACAGTAACAACAATAACGTGCTCTTTATGTTCCTTTGAGCAGACACCATTGGGCTGCACTGGCATGTGACAGGGACAAATGAAGATGTAACTAGTGCCCATTTGAGAAATCGATGAACAATGGGATATAGTGATAGTGACAGTGATATACATATACAAAAATAATACATGTAAACACTAGACCTAATTGACTGACTATATTTATTAATGATTTATGATCATCTTGGCTTCTAAACTGAAAATAAGTGCCTAGATTTGGAAAGATGTGAATTACTAGCATGTGGAAAATATTAAAGAGTTCTCGTTGGCAATAATCTCTCTATAAAAATATTATGTGACTACCAACAATAAATGTATGTAACATTGGCTCCTTAAAATATTATGTTTCATGGAATTATTTGGATATCCATTATCATCCTGATCATCCTCCTTGATACAGTTTTAGGCATAAGGAACTTATTGTGGACACTTTTAAAGGATTTGAAAACCATATTTTTGATCTGAAAGTAAAACTTCAAACATTACAATATTTTTATTAATTAGTTATTCCCATCTTTCACTTATTTATTAAATGATTAATAATAAATGAGTCTTTCCATGTAGATCCACTTATATGCAAACGTCATGACCTCATTTTTTCTAACAGCTGCATAGTATTCCATTGTATATATGTACCAGTACATGGAAAGTATCATGCTAAGTGAAATGAGTCAGAAAGAGAGAGACAGACATAGAAAGATTGCACTCATCTGTGGAATATAGAATAATAGACTATAAGACGAACACCCAAGAATAGTAGAAATAAGTACCAGGAGGTTGTCACCATGGCTTGGAGGCTGTTCTCTCATCCTGGGCAACTCAGAGAAGGGAACAGCAAGTAAAATGTGGTTGTTGGTCATGTGGGGGAAAGATGATGCGGGCCAAATATAGACTAGAGACTGAACGCAATGGCCACTCAACACCTTTATTGCAAACCACAACACCTAATCAGAGAGAGAGAACAAAAGGGAATACCCTGCCATAGTGGCAGTGTGGGGTGGGGGGAGACGGGACTGGGAAGGGGGGGTGGGATGTTGGGTTTACTGGTGGTGGAGAATGGGCACTGGTGAAGGGATGGGTTATCAAACTTTGTAAGGGAGAAACATGAGCACAAAAATGTATAAATCTGTAACTGTAAAAAAAAAAAAAAAAAAAAAAACCCTGCTGAGGTGGGGGTTTATCTCTCTTTTACAGATGAGGCAATGAAGGCTTAGAGAGGTTAAATGATGACCAAGTCATACATAGAAAACAATAAAGCTTATTTATGATATAAAAAAAAAATAAAATAAAATATGGAATGTAATCAAGGTAAAGAGAAAATAAAGTGAAATTCATCAGTTATGCAGTTGGGGGTGGGGGGCAGGGGCGGGAGGTATACTGGGGTTTTTGGTGGTGGAATATGGGCACTGGTGAAGGGATGGGTGTTTGAATATTGTATAACTGAGACATAAGCCTGAGAACTTTGTAACTTTCCACATGGTGATTCAATTAAATAAATAAATAAATAAAATTTAAAAAAAAAATAAAAAAATAAATGAGTCTTTAGATTATGCAGGCACTGTGTTGGTATTATGGAGATGAAACCATTGCCCTGAGTCTCCATAATCTTATGTTAATAGAAATGAGGTAGTTAGAGAGGAGGATAATTATAACAGAGTTATAATCAATATAGAGAGCAAAATAGGCTGGGTGTTCAAACTAATTTGAGATCATAAAGTAATGATACCTAGTAATTAGGTGTCCTCCTGCCATCTATGATTCTAGTATTTATGATTTATGGTTCTAATTTGACTTATTTTTGTGTTTAGAAATTAGGTCAATTATTGTTCCTCCCATTTTTTATATGAGAAACTTTTGAACAAATAGTGATGAATTTTACAATAGTAAGCAAGAAATTCAAGGTCACCAAACACAAGTTACAAGATATAAGTTATCTTATACTGCTTGATCTCCCCTGGATATGAGGAAGCCTTCCCGATAACCCTGAATACATTGTTATCTCTTTGCAAACAAATACACAAAAACTCCTTATTGATTGCTCTGTTGGTCTCTAGCAGAAAAGAATTTGTGCTGACGAATATTTCAAAGTATTAGCTCTTTGTGAGGCTATGCTTGTGTTTATGACAAGGCAGTGCTTAGGGAGCTCAGAGATTCAATAGGCTTTATTATAAACCTTTGGAGTCAATGCAGCAACCTGTCTTTCATTGGATACACATCAAGGCTACAATCATTATAAACTATTGCACTCACCCTAAGCATAGTTTGGGATTCCAGTTTCATTCATTAGTAAACAAAAGAGGAAAAGAATCGTGAGTAAGGCTAGCAGTAGGTCTGATTTTTAAGGCCATTTGTGCCCAGGAGACTGCATCTTAGAGTATTATTACTTTTTTTTTACAAGATAGTGACCTTTTAATTTTTATCTTCAAGAACAATATTTCTCAGACCTTTTCTTATTTGAGAAAGTCTCTAATCAAACAAAGATATCATATGAGATAGAATCCAGGCCAGCTCTGATAAAGGTTATGAGGGTTAAAGATCTGTCTCTTAGGACCTCATTTCCCCACAGTTGCTCAGCTTGGTAGTCGGGATGGAGATTCTGGTGAAATAGGATTTATGGAGCACTGTAAACCCAGTATTTTTTTTAAGAAATTTTAAATTTCCTTAGAACCGCAGTCTTTCATTAGTTCTATGTGTTTTATTTATCCGTGTATTTATTTCTAAATATATAATACTATTTTATTCTTTTTTTTAATTGACTATTTTTCTTTGTTTATTTTTGGGCTACTCCTGGCAGGCTCAGGAGATTATAGATGATGCTAGGGATTGAACCCAGGTTGCCAAACATGCAAGGCAAGTGCCGTACCTGCTGGGCAATTGCTGACCTTGCATTTTGCTTTCTCAATATTCTGGATTTTGACAGCACTTTTTTGTGCCATCTGCAAATGAATATCTTGGTTAAATGGCAAATATTATCTCATTTAACCCATGCCTACTCAGGGCATCAGAGGAACCTCAAAGCAGCTGTTCTCAGGACAGGTCAGCTGTTCTAAATTGTGATACCTCCTATGCCCTCTCTTCAGAAGCGAAGCTAAGGGCATCCTCCCACAGGTCTTTCTCTGTGACACAGTGTCCTAAGTTTATGCTATATGACTACTGCAGATTCTGCTAAAAACATGACCGTGTTCTTTTTTTTTTCTTGAAAACTCCAAATAGATTGTTGAGCAGATTCTGACTAATGTTGGCACTTTATTCTAGGAAACCTATAGCTCAAGTCTTATCTAGTGAGAAGTACAGGTTGAAGAGTGGAGGAACCCAGTCAGAGGTCTAGCATCAAGTCTCTCACTGTATCTTCACATTGACTTAGCTTAATATGGCGCTTCTCTGCCCCTTTCCTTCCACCTTTCACAGGTCTCTGTTTCCAGAACCCGGACCCTGTGCTGTGATAGATGAAAACCAAATCTTTGGGATTGCTCAGAGGCCTTTTCTTAGCTCACCCTGCGATGGCTGTTGTCATCTCCACTGCACTCACTTCGCTATACTCCACGCAGGTAAACTATCTTCCTTGTGCTTCAGTAAGTGGACAAAGAGTCTCAAACATTAATACAAAATGATGACTTTTGAAATCTTCCACGTGTGCTAACATGAGGAGACCGGAGGAAAACTTCATAGAATTGAACTGAGAAAGCCAGAGTTAGAGCCCAGTAATCTGTGTCTTGAATATGGATTCTTCCCCTTCCCTCCCATCTTCCCCAACCATGTATGGATGTACAGTAAAATTATTAAGAGCTTTATGTAGATAGTATTATAGTCCCACTTGGAGAAACACAATTACACTCTGTAATGTTGCTGTCACTATATATGTCAAATTATCTTCCTAAATTTTATAAGGTGTGGGAAAGGAGCTATTTTGAACAATGCAACTGCAGAAAAGTGTACCAAGTATATTATTTAAGAAAAATAGTCTAATTCTATTATTTTCCTTGGATTTATTTTGGGGCCCCACCTGGTGGTACACAGGGGTTAATCTGTGCTCAGGGATCAATCCCAGAGCTGCTTTGGGACAGTATGTGGCACTGGGGATCAAATCCAGGTCGGATGGTTACAAGGCAAGCACCCTACCTGCTGTCCCAATTCTTAGGTTTTCCACATATAACATTTCAGATGTCATTTTTACATTAGGGAGTCAAGAAAATCTGATTAGCAGCACTTAAGAACATTAGCTCCGAGTTGATAGAACCAGACTCAAGTCATACCTTCTGTGACTTGTAGTTGTGTGATCTTTGAGAAGATAAATTCTCAAAATCTCCATTTCTTCATCCATAAAATGGGGATCATCATATTAACTCTTTGGAGGTGCTACTAGAATAATCAAATCAGTGAAGAGAGTGAGCCCAGAAGATTGTCTGATGCAGTTACATTTAGTGAATGTTAGCTACTAAATAACTATGTGACTGTTGACTATTTCTGTATTGCACTGTAGCACTGTTATCCCGTTTTTCATCGATTTGCTTGAGCGGGCACAGTAATGTCTCCATTGTGAGACTTGTTACTGTTTTTGGCATATCAAATACACCACAGGTAGCTTACCAGGCTCTGCTGTGTGGGCGGGATACTCTCGGTAGCTTGCCTGGCTCTCCGAGAGGGATGGAGGAATTGAACCAGGGTCAGCCGCATGCAAGGCAAACAGGGCTGTGTGCAACGCAAACACCCTACCCGCTGTGCTGTTGCTCTAGTTCATTTCTCTATTAATCGGAAATAATAAAATACCCTCATTTAATTTTCTTTTTATTTTACATAAATAGAACATTTATATAATTTTATATAATATATATTATGTAGTTATATAAACAAATTTCATAGACTATAAACCTATTTTGGTTCTTGCACTCCCCTCCCACCTATGCTCACACCAACACACACACTTCATTTTTTTTTTTATTTCGGTAATGAGCTTTGATAAAAAAGTAGCTTTGATAAAGTTGATTCAGTACCAAAGAGAGATTATCTCTTCTATTACACTGGGGTCCCAAATTGGAATGTTCTGGATACCAGAAAACATTGAAAAGGAGCTCATAACCTAAGAATGACAAAGAGATCAATGCTTACATCTCTCTACTGCTGGTCCAGGTGATGATCAGAATGACATTTTTGGGGGGGAGAAAAAAATAAACAAGGGGTTCTGGTAACTTAAATTTTCTATTGAGGTCAGTAATATGCATCCTCTTAGCCTATCTTGAATTCCTCTCAGCAGAATATACGGCAACAGTAAAGTTCTGGTTTCCCTCTTCCTAATTTTCAGTTTCTACACTTATTGGCCTCCCCTTTTTTGCTTAGACATCTTCCAGGAATCCTCTTAATTTAGGTGCAGAGAAAGTTTGCAAGACTTTGAATGGAATTAGTGCAGTGTTTCTGGGAGTATTTGCAATTTAAAAAGTTTCCTCCTGGGTAAAAAAAAATTCTGAGGACTGAATTGATAATGGTAATTTTTAAGAAATAATGACAACCAGTCCAAGTATTTTATTGATGCTGTTCAAATCATCAGGTTATCCAGTGAGGTATATGTTATATTATGCCAATGCCTAGGTCTTCTTAGAGTAAAAGAAAAATATAAATGGGAAGCTTTAGCACCAAGTAGGGCTTAACTTTGATGTCTTTCTTATTACTGATCAATAAATAAGGTCAAAACTACCTTTGAAAAAAATAAAGGTAAACTTGTATGTAAATTCCAATAGCCTTTAGCCACGTGACTCATTGTATTCTCTCTCATTCAAAATTCATTTTCTTTCATGCTTATATTTGATTTCAATTAAAAATAGAAGACAACTTGCTTAATCTTTTCCACAAACTGATATGGTATATACTTGAGTGAATGGGACAATTTTCCTTATAAATTATGTATAAAATCCTTAAATGCTGCCTTTCTCTAAGAGACTCAAAAGAAAATTCAATTTCTCTTAGCTTGTTTTTTTCATGGTACTTGGGATATTCATTTCAGATTTTCCACTCATTTTTATAAATGTCTTATTTATTCAAGCTCTTCATAGGGGAAAGTAATGCTCTGCATTGCTGATTTTATTACTCCAGACAGGTTACAATATAATCTCAGGAACCAAAATACTAATTGATTTTAAATTTTCTGTAAATGTTGGGAGGCCTCCTAAGAGCCTGAAAGGGAGAAAATACAGCAAAGTAAGAAGACTCATCCCACTGAGAGGCGGGGCAGTGATTTTAGTCTGACTCACAAATCTTCCTTACTCTGACCATTACCTCCGCCTGTAATAATGCAATTCATTAACTATCCCAAGACAGCCTGAAGAGGAGGGTACCGGAGTAAAAGATCTTAAAGTCTCTTTCAGTCTTTGAATACATACTTTGTTCTAGAAAATTCTTTTTTATTCTGGAATTCTTTTTTGATGTCTATATCATCTGATCTTGCATGGAAGAGCCTGGCAAGCACCCCGTGGCATATTTGACAGGCCAAATACAGTAACAATAACAGTCTCATTCTCCTGACCCTGAAAAGAGCCTCCAGTTGTTGGGAAAGACGAGTAAGGAGAGGCTTCAAAAATCTCAGGGCTGGGATGAATGGAGACATTACTGGCACTCGCTTGAGTAAAGCGATGAACAATGGGATGACAGTGATACAGTGATCCTTGATCTTGGTCTCTCTTGATAGATGTTGCACTAGAGAGTACCAACATTCAAAGATGAGAAGAACAGCAAACTGAATTCTTTTGCGTTGGTGGTTAAGTATCAATCTGCCATGATTCAAGGTCATGGGAGAAACTGAAGCAAAACTGGGGAAGGCGATTCAGGATGACAAGGAAGAATGCACAAGGAAGAGGAGTCGTAGGCTAGAATATATAGGACCATATTTATCTAAGTTTGTAGCCATATCTGACAATGTCCTCATGTTCTCCTTCTCTCCCAACCCTGCCCTCCAAGAAAACTGAGCCTGGCCCATGAGGGTGAAGATAGCAGGGCGAGAGTGATAGACAACTAAGAACTGGAACCCAAGCCCAAGCTGATGCCAAAGAACAAAACAAAGAAAAACCATTTAAAAAAATTAAAAATAAGTTTGTGAAATATTTTGTTTCAAAGTTAACGGAGGGCCGTGTATCCTTCTCTTTTAGAAGTCAGCCATTGACATACAGATAATGAGAATTTTTCAATGATTTGTTGGATTAGAATTTATTATCAGACACAGCCAGTGATGAATTATACCACAGTAAACAGATGCATCTATTAAGATGTCTTCAATAATTTGAGGCTATAGACTTTCATTTGTAGGTTCTCATCCGTAGGGCCAACGGTGAAAGGACTAGTTTTAATATCCTCAGGTCATTTTCTCAACTTTCAGCTGCTATAGCATCGATGATAAATACATTTTGACTGGGGCAGGAGGCTCGGTCGCGTAATGGCGCTAACATTTCTCCGCTGCCGTTTAAGTCATAGCTCGGTGGTCTTGCCCTTTCCTATTTCATGGATTTGCTTTCTCCATTTGTTCTTACTTGATTAGGAAATTGCTGAACACAGAACTTCTCCCTGTCCATAAATATCACCCAAGTTACACAGCATGGGAAGAGAGCTGCTTTTTGTTTGGTTCACCGACTTTGGGACTTTTTGCAAATTAAAGGATTTGAAAGGATCTAATGTGGTCATATCAGCAGATAAATCTTTAGGGTCATAGTCTCCCCTTAGGGTTTTCATTTAAGTTGGTGTAATAGGAGGTGTACTCGGGCATCCAAGGACAGGAATTAGTCCTCTGTTAGTAACCAGATGCCATGGTGTGGGGGATGAGTCTTATTTCTTAGTGTACAGCCTTCCTCTGTATTTCAGGATTTCGAATTGTTATGCTCCACTGTGCAACATGGTTTCACTTCCTAGAGGAGTTTTGAAAAGGAATTGCTGTTTTATTGGCACCCTGTCACGTGTTGCCTTACTGAAAGATTGCAGGCTTTTGAGATGTAGTTGGATTTTGCGGTGATATTTGGAATGGATGAAATTTAGTAAGTCTAATGAAAAATGTGCTGCATGCTCTCTGCATGCTCTCAGGTTTGTATTAGGTTTTTTGAAGGTGGAAAAAAATCTCTCTCTGAAGCAAGCTAAAATTTAACTGGAAACAAAATCATATATGCAGGAAAGAAGGTTAAAGTATTCACAGAAGTGGTAGTCCAAGTGGTCATTGATGGACAGGATCATAGAAACCTACAAGTGCCATGATTATGTTGGAAAAGAAAACCATAAACAATTAGTTCTATTTATACATTTCAGCTCATTCGTAGGTCATACCTTATAGGAAAATAATATTATCCCAAACTCTACAGGCTTTTTCTAGTTCAAATGTTGCTACTAGAACCACTTGAAGTTCTTCAGAAGTTATGTTCTCCTCTACAAAGACTTTGCATTGAATTATTCTGACAACTCAGATTTTCTCCTTTAAGTGTAACTTTTTGTTCATTTGTAATTTATGTACATGTACCAATAAGCATATAGAGATATATAATTACATTGGTTTGGATGAGATGTTCTGTTTAGTGCCTCATAGAAAATAGTTTATACCAAATTATTTTTGTAGTGTTTACTTAATTTACTAATTTCTACTTTGTACATTGGTTTTCATATTATTTTGAAACCATTTTTGTCTTCGTTGATCAACAATTGATTTTGTTTCTAGTAAGAACCTGTCTCTTGCTAATTATCAGTGTATTTACAGAGGGAAAATGGCATTCCTTCATCAAAGAGCTTCATGGGGAAAGAAGTAGTGTCTAAACTAATAATTGAAAGGTTAACACTTAGCTGTTGTGGAAGAGAGTAAAGGAATTTTAAAGAAAGCAGCAAAATGTGAAAATTAGAAATATTTGAGAGTAAACAAAATAGAACTACAGTTAGATTTATAAATGATGATATAATTTCCCAACACGTGATGGAAGGTTTTAGAAGAGTGACTGAACTTGCCAATTGATCTTCATTAAACACCAGAGAGCACACGCATGGGCATCAAAAATAGAAAAAAATATAATAAAAGCAAGGAGAACAAGTATGAAACAAACATTTACTCTCTATTTCAAGGTTTACTATTAGTGTTGAGTGTAACTATCCTACTTTAAAGAAGTACCCATGACTCAGATTAATGACAAAGTTGGTTTGAAATTTAAACTGCTACAACTTTAAAACCCTTCTGTACACACCCCAAATGGCCTTTTGACATAATTTGCCACAAACTATGGGGAAAAAGATATCTGGAATTCAGAGAACCCTATATGTATTAGATTTGGGGAGAAAAGTTGCTAGTATAAAAAAACAAGACACAAGGCAGCCCATTATAGTCTGAACAGGAAGTTAGATTCATAAGATTGGGGTCATCAAGGGACATGGATTTTGAGTTGGGATAATCCCAGATAAAACTTAGAGGATGACCAAAAAAGTATATTTAGACAAATTTTATATCAGTTTGAAATGATGATGAGCAACAGAGAAATGTATTAACCCTAGCAATCTAAGGATTGTGTACGTGGTAGCAGTGCTTCTTTGCTGCCGCTCCTAGTTTGCGAGGCACCCATCACAGATAGAAATCAAATATTTATACACAGTGTAGAAGGTGGTGGTGCTCTTTGGAAAAACAAGTGTACCCAGAAAATAAGCTTCAGAGCCTGTTTATCGGCCCTAATCAGGTCTGGGAGAGGGAGGGGAATGCTATAATGGAAATAAGTAGAATAGGCAGTTTTATGCCTTAAGTATTTATATCATCTATTAAAGATATTGCTATAGTCCCTTTTCAGTGATTTGCTGGGCAGTTAAATTCAGACTTCAGTTCAGTTTAACACCCTGAAGTGGTTGTTTTACATAATTTATATCACCAGGATTCTTTTTTCAACTACAATCTGACCTTCACAGGGTGACAAAGAGGCTGCAATCTAAGGCTCAAAGTGGTTCAGTGGGACGCCTACTGGAAGCTGAGGATAGGTGTTGTTTTCAAACTGGAGTCACAATCTCCAAACCCATGTCGTGCTATAGCGTATACCATATTATAAAATGTGTTACTTTACAAAAGCAGATTTTAATTGGAGTTTGGAGCTTGGGTAAATGTTAATCTGTTAGTATTCATCTTCATCATTAGACAACTTTCTCTGCCTACCTAGTTCATCTCTCCAAACAAGGCTATGGATTTCACAAAGGTGGGCCCATCATCTTAAGTCAGATATATTAATTTTCCTTTTTTGTGTTCATCAGGTCAGTCTTCCCTAAGAATTTCTTGATTTTTCTAAAGAGAGGATGAGTGAGAAGTAGGAAGGAGAAAATGCTAAATTATGCATTCTCAGACTTTGCTTTGTACTAAATCTGTTTTACTTTATTGATGCCACATTCTCATTCCATCCTGAAACTTGTATTCACCTTCCCCTATATTTTTCAGTCTATTTTTCATTCCCTCCTGGAACTTGTATTTATCTCCCACTATATTTCTGAGTCTGTTTATGCCGTTATAACAAAATACCATAGATTGGGTGGCATATGAACAACAGCAGTTTATTTCTCACTGTCTGGAGACTGGGAAGTACAAAATAATTTCCAGTGAATTTGACTTCTGGTGTTCTCTTTCTGTGTCTCTCATGTGATATGGTGGTAGAACAAGATTGCCCTCTTATTCTTTTTTGTAAAAACACCAAATTGGACAGATGGATAATAAGGGAGCTAAGGCACTTGGCATGCATGTGGAAAACCCTAGTTACCTCCCAAGTATCACATATGGTCTCCCAGCAACACCAGAAGTGATTCCTGAGTGTAGAGCCGAGACTAAGCTCTAAGTTCCACTGGTGGTGATCCAACTACCCAACACTCCATACAACCCCCCTTGAGAAAACAAAACACAAATTCCACTCAGGAACAATCATAACTTAATCTTTTTTTACAAAGAACCTACCAACAAGTCCCAGCAAATTTAGAACTAGGTTTCGATATGTAAATTTGGCAGGTATGTGTATACAGTAGGGCTCCAAACAGTTTTTATCTGGAGAATAATTTTATCAATATATTGTTTATAAATTTTATTAGCTTTTGACCCTTCATTTTGCTTATTCAAATAGCTTTCAATTCTTTAAACCTCATGGATTTGCAATCTTTTTATCTGCCCAGCGCCTAAGAATCGGGAATTGCTTCTTCCCATGCTATGGTTATAAGTAGACTATCTGTCATATTTAATTATCTATTCCTGAACTTTGACCTCAGATTTAAGTAGATGGTGGATTGTAGAAGACAAGGCTCTGAATTAGAATTTTGCACTCCTTGCCATCTCTTAGCCTCTGCTGACATGTGCTGTGTACCTAGTACAAGGTAGGGGTCTCAATGTGTAAAAAATCCCCCTAACTGCTATATCTTAAACAACTAGTATGTATATATACATATATGTGTATATATAAATTACTTAGTTTTAATCAATGTAATGTGGTGAGTTCTCCTGATATCTATCTCTCTTTGCTACTCTTTTGTATTTTTGCTGATGTTTTGAGGCAGCCTGGAGTTATTGGGGGTGGGTGGGGTTGCACTCCTGGTGGTGCTTGGAGGATTGTACAAAGCTAAGGATCAGACCTTAGAATCCCACATGCAAAATGAAAGAGGAAGCTTCGGTTTACCCTTGCCAGCTGCTGTGAGCAGTCCCATTGCTTGCTGGTCCATTGTACATTTTTGACCTCCTGCAAACTCCTGGGCTTTTCTGATAACAGTACGTGAACAATTGTCCATCATAAAACTCTGCCCCATAGCTTAGGCTCACAGGAAGACTAAAATTAATGGAAACACCTAAACAAAATGGCCAGAAAAGAATCCGTTAGATCATTGCATCCTCTGTAAGACTTGCCAAGAGCCCAGTTTCTATTTAATGGGGTCTACAGGAAAACGCTTATCTTTAATTTCCCTGCATTCCCTGGAACACAAAGAAGCAGTTTTCCCATACAAAAAAAAGAAAGAGAGAGAGAGAAAGAGTCATAGTTTACTTAGTCCTATACTAAGTTCCTTCCCACTTGGGAGCTCCCTTTTCTTTCTCTTCTACTTTCCAATAAACTTTTCTACTTTCCAACTCTGAGTCTGAGCATCTTTATTACTCAGTATTTTCATTCTTGAAAAAATTGAAGAAGCTGGGAATCACCAAAGAACAGAGACCCGCTGTTTTCGCTCCAGTATCATCTGTACGGAAAGCAAATAATCCACCCCTTTTAGTTATCTTACTCCCCTGTGCCTCTCTTTGTACATGGCAATGGATTTCTACTTGCCCTTCTAAAATGCATTTTAGGTTTTCCCTCTGTACACATCCCACAGTATGAGAATAGACACAAATGAATCCCAGATATCAGAAACTTTCATTCCAAGTACACTCTTATTTGTCTTATTTTCCAGAGTCATATTTAGCCACAGAATGACCAAAGCTTCTCCTGAGAGTTTGGACATCCCTGGGTGCACCTTGATGCATGGCTGCTTCAGCAGGATGCAAAACAACATTAAGAACTAAGGTGTCATTTACGTTCTTCTCCAGTCTTTGCAGTCCAGAAACATCCACCCTGCTGACACCCTATGTTTATCCCTCTTAAACCATTGTGCTAGCTAATCTTTAAGTATTAGATTTTAGAGGATGGAGGCATTTTAGAAGCAGAACTGCCCATGATGAGTCTGAAGGTTTATAAGTGAGCTGCTCTTTTATTTTTCTCTTTCCCAGGAAACTCTTGGAAAATGACTTTTTAAAGAGGTAGATTGAAGTGTCTCTGATGGTATTTTGTTTTTGTATGCATCACTTACAATGCAGTGGATGGGGAAAAGACTACTTAAAGGCATTTAATATTTCCAGAAATATAGACAGCTATCCATATACTTCATAAGAAAATATTTTTTCTAGATTAAAATTAATGTAGGCCTTTTTACTTTTTTTGCATTTTATTTGTTTGAAATCACCATCAAGTGATCTCACTCACTCCCCCATGCAGTAATAGGGTTCAATAATCTGCCTGAAAATTTACGTGAATATGAATTTTCAGTTGTTAGAAATGTATTATATAGTATATTGATCTAAGCATAATTATAGAGGTGAGACAGTTGGACTATGTTGTATAATAGTTAAAGAGTTAAGTTCTCAAGGGATACCCTGATCATCTCTGGGAGCAATCCCTGAACACTGATCTTGGAGTATCCCCTGAATATTCATAGATGTGACTACAAACTGCCACCTTTCCAAAAAGAGGAATGAAGTAAAACAAAGTAAGTCGGTTCTCATGAAAAGAAACTACATGCAAAAGACCACATTTAGTGTGATTTCATCTTTAAGAAACATCCTGAATAAGAAACTCCATACTGAGAAAAAGTGTATTTGTGTAATTTGCTATGATTGTAGTGCTGGTTACACAACCCTGTAAATAACAATTACCAAACTGTACATATTCAAAAGCAAAGTATACAGAATGTGCAAGAATTGGCTAGGTTTGCATTAGCTAAATATAACATATTGGGAGTTAAAACAACAGAAGTCTATTCTCTCTTACTTTGGAAGACTATGAGATTAAGTTGTCAGTAGTTTTTTCTTTGGGGGATCATGAGAAAGGCTATATTCCAAACATTTCTTTGGCTTATAGATGGTTATCTTAACCTTGTGTCTACACATCACCTTTCTCTACACCCATTTCCAAATTTCTTCTTTTGGACTAGGGCTACTCTAATAGCTTTATTTTTTAACTTAACAGTGTTTCCATAAAAACCCTATTCCCAATAAATCACATCATAAAGTACTGGGAATTTATAATTTAATATGTAAATTTGTGGAGAACATAAATAATCACATAATAATAGATAATTTTTCCACAAATTTTAATTTGTAAAGTTTAAGAAATTAGGTTTCCTGATTCCTTTAATGACTGGAGACGTGGAACATGTCGCTAAAACTCTCTATTCCTTATGTTTTTATATGAAAAAGGCAGATAAAAATAATATCAAGCACATTTTTTAATGAAAATAGATAAGTTAGCATATAAAAGGTTCTTAAAGTATTTCTTTACACACAGGAAATATTCAGGACAGAAAAAATAACACCTGCCATTGCTAGAGGTAGAGAGAAAGTTAAATTTATATTATTTTGTGGAAGGAAATGAAAAAGAAACTTTGATGGCTAAAACACAGACATGCCCTTTCTTCTCATTGTCTACAGTTAGTTTCTAAGGAGGCTATTTTTCCAAACCTACTTGGCAAGTTTTGGAAACAGTATCTTCCAATGCTAGTCTGGGGGTGGCATATTATGCACACCATTGTCAAAGCCCACCATAATTAACTTCTGCATTAGTCAGGACTGTGGGGTGAGCTCAGTACTGGAAATCTCACCTTGATTGTGTTGAGTCAGAGTTTGATACCTAGTACAGCCTCACATGCACTGCACTGAGTACAACCTCCTTGGGGGTGCTGTGAGAGCAGCAGTTTGGAAGAAAAAGGTATATCACCCCTGGAGCACTGCAATTAAATGTGTGTGCGCATTGAAACTAAAGTAGGTAACAAGCACCACAACCACATGTACAAGCCCTGACACCAAGTCTGTGTGCCTTCCAGACATTGCAACGACAGAAAAAATAGCAACAACAAAGGCAGAAAATGGCAAAGTGATAAGATTACTTAATGAATTCTTACACAGCCTATATTTACAAGGAGAGATATCATCCCATTAGTTTTGCTTTTCTTCTCTTATCGAATACCTTTTGAGGACGTATCTCCTTTGTGTTCCTAAAATGACTGAACTGCGCTTTTTGTTTTGTTGTGAAGAATATGAAGAAAAGAGTCCGTCATTTTCTACTTGAGTATGTTTCTCAATCAAAATTTAAAAATACCTTCCTGATTTGTGAGGATGAAACAAAAGTTGTGTTCTCACATATATCAGGGCTCATTCTTCCTCAAAGAATTGAATGGGGATTAACAGGAATGTTTGAAATATGAAAAGCCTTAAGACAGCCTATTTGAGTATAGATTCATTAACTTCTTTTCCTGACACCAAGGTTATGCAGTCCTCACTCTCTTTGTTCCAGAAGACAGGACTATGACCCCTTTGACAGAAGCACTAGACTCTCCTTCTCTCACAAATAACACTTGCATCCAGCTTAAAGACTGGATTTTATTCCTTCTCATTTTTATATTGCTCCCCACGATTTTACAGCAGAAGCCTAACTTCCTTTCTCACCCTCTTTTTACCTCCTAGTTTTGCTTCCAACACAGTGTTATTGCTTTTAAAACTTATTCTCAAGACGATGAAAACACACAATAAACATTATTTTATGTTCTAAAAATATATATAATTGTAGATGCATTTCACCCTAAAATTTGATTTAATGGAACTCCTATTTGATATTTTAACTCTTTCATATTACTCCACACCCATGCCAGATCTGTAACTTGTATTTGTATTCATTTTTGAATATTAACTGAGAAAATATTTTATAAATAATATCATAGAAATTAAAGATACATAAAACACCACCCCAGTCCTTAAAGAGCTTACAATCTAGTAGGGAAAATAAGTGAGAATATATCTACACAATACAATATAAAACAGTGTGTAAAGGGTGCCATAAATGAGATGTATAAGCGTTTCTTTGGAACAAAAGACAAAATTCTATCTTGTACACAAGAATAAAAGCTTATTATTGTCTGATCCATTCAATTGTAGTCCCCTAAAAATCACTCCTACATCTCCTCTAATTTCCTATTATCTGGAGCATCATCATGGAAGTAATAGGGATGTTAAACCAAACTGTAGGTCTAATGAGAATAGAGATAAAATTATTCTTTGGAGTGAAATAAATAAACTAAAATAAACCCGTCTTCTATAAGAGAATGCCCCAGCAGGTAGCTTACTAATGAAAACAATGATTTCCAAGGGGTTGTGCATTTCAAAAGTTTTGGCAAACTGCTAGTTTCTCAGAAGCTTTTAGTCTGAAGCTGCAAACAATATGATTAGATGCCTTCAGCCGGCACCATCACAATCTGAAACTGGAGGAAATGATGAAGACAATTACCCACTCCCTTCCATAAGCCCCCCCAAAAAGTGCAACTTGGTTGGAGAGTGGCACGAGCTTGACATAACTAATTGGGGCAAATATTCAGCACAAGGCATGGGAAATTAACCACCAAAGTCTCATTAGCATTAATGGGAATTGCACAGCTAATTCCCTCCCCATTGTGCGCAATATTTACTTCATAATGTTTATCCTGACATTCTACAACTTCCAGCAGGAAGCAATGATTTAGGGGTACAGGGCTGTAAATTGTGTTGGGGTCTTTGTCAGCTTCTTCTCAGCCTTGATTGTGGACTCAAGGATGAATGTCCTCTGTGGACCCCACTGACTTGGCAGCAGTCATGAATATCTCTCCCTCCCGTGGCCCCTCCTTTCACCCTAAGGAGGCAGGACTAGTAAGAGGTTTCTCTTGATGTTTTTTGAGACGTGAAGGAATTCCAAACTCAATATCCGAGCAGTAAAGAAGGATCATTTAAGAGGAAATATAGAAAAGACCAGTCACCTTTCTGTTCCTCTCACCCCCTTTCCCACATGTTACTCCACTAAGATCAGGATTCCTCACGATTCCACGCCCCGCTCTCCAACACCAAGCTGTCAATCTTGTTTCACTGCAACAATGCTTAGAGAGCAGTGGAGTCATGTTCTCTGGTATTTCAGTTTCTTCAATATGCCGCTGACTCCTGACTGAGAGTGTCTCGTATATGTGAAACTTTGGGTGGTGCCATGTCATTTATTCTGGAAGCATCATCTTTGGTGGAAAAACTGTGTTGGTGTGCTTATAACTTTGGGCCATCCCGTAGCTAAGGTCAGTGACCTAGACCCACAGAACAGCCCTGATCACCTTGGATTTTTTTAAAAAAAAGACAAGAAAAGAACATACCATTACATTTCAGTTCAAAAGATTTAAAAACTCAGATGGCAGCATTCAGAGACATGCTTAGGGGGAGGAATGCAAAGGTGAAAAAGAAAAATCTCTAAGAAGTGATTACCTTTAAAATGAGACCGCAGTTATTAGAGACATAGAAAAGTGACAATGAGGAAGTGGAGGGGAATTTCTTAGCCTAGGTGGCTATTACATATGCATTTTTAGATAAATTATTAATAAATCTTGTGCACTTCCCACATGCTCGGGCTGAGCCTCAAGCATGAGCGAAGTCCCACGGAACCTAGGTAATATGGAACTTTGTGATCTTGGACTCTGGGCTCAGTGGGACCCAGGAGCAGAGATCCTCTCTCTGCCTTCTTCCCCCAGTCTCTGGCCACCCAAGGATCACACCTATAAGCCACCTCCTGCTGGCACCAGATAATCTCCTCATCAGCCACCTTCTGGAACTCAAGTTTGCTTCTCCGGTAAGGGACATAAATTGAGGCTCCCATAACCATGCCACCAACTCTGCACCAGAGACTGTTTCCACTTGGGGCACCCCAGAGTGGGGTGCGTGAGAGCCCTCCCAACCCCAAGGAACCCAGGCCTGGCAGCGACCTCCACTACCCAACCTCTGCCATGCCCCAGGCCTCTTTCCACATGCTCAGGCCAAGCCTCACGCATGAGTGAATATATTTCTGGACTGCGCAGCCACAAGCCACCATGCAACACATCATAAGACACTCCCTAGCCATTTCCCATAAAATCATAGAGGATAATATATATATATGTATATATACATTGCCATAGCCTGGCAAGCTACCTATGGTGTACTCGATATGCCAAAAACAGTAACAATAACAAGTCTTATTCCCCTGACCCCGAAAGAGCCTCCCATTATTGGGAAAGATGAGTAAGGAGAGGCTGCTAAAATGTCAGGGCTGGGACGAATGGAGACATTACTGGTGCCTGCTCCAGTAAATCGATGAACAATGGGATGACAGTGATACAGTGATACAGTGCACTTATTTACAGTTTTATAATAAAAAGCTAAACTATATGCAGTGAAACAGTGTTTGCAAAAATCCATGGTGTTTGCTTACTACAATGTAGCTGTAGATAAATACATATTGCATCAATATTATTGTCTCTAATCCAACTCTATCAGGTAGTAGTATTCTTTGCCCATGTATCTATTCCAAGTTTTCATATCTGATGATGGCAGGAGAGATAATCAAATATGTTAAAACAATGATCTTATAAAAAATGTTCTTAATAAAATGGATGGAAACAGAAAATAAATAACTTTGATTCTATTTTGAAAAATGCAGTACCACAAAGTTTCAAGTCTCGCCTCGTGTTTGACATTTCACCCTGCCTTGACAGAGGAACCCCAGCGTCTGTGGTGATAGAATAACTTTCCTCGATTCCTCTTGAAGATTAGTGGAGGCAAATTCACTGGCAAGAGCCCTGCCAGAAGCATTTATTTTGAAATTGCAATATAAGTAACTCTGTCAACACAGTGGAAACTTGGGCTGGAAAAAGCTCTTCTTATTAAAACCTTAGGCTTTCCAAACTTGCTTGGGGGTTATCTAATGAAAATTTGACCTTTCACCTGTCAGACCCTCGCTGGAATTTCCAGAGGGGCTTTGCTTAAGAACAAGCCTTCAGCCTTGATTCCTTATTCAGTAGGCATCAGAATAATAACAGTATTTATGCCCTAACCTCCTAAACCAACTGTCCTTTCTGAAAAGCACCACAGGCATTCGAAATTCACATCTCTCTGCTAATCCTTTGGGTCTTCTGAAGCAAAATGGTTTGTTTACTTCCTATTTACATGTAAGGAAGGAGAGAATGACCCAGCTCTGTGCGTGACAGTTCTGACCTTCACTTACTGGCCTGTGTCTCAGAGTCTCCTCAGATAACTGGTTACTCAGCTCTGAACCATACTTGCATGTAAAAGTGTTGTCAAATCCTTTTAAAAGAAAAAAAAAAAGTCCTATAAGATAGCTCAAACAGCTCTAGAGCATGCTTTGCATGCAGAAGGCATGGGTTCAGTTCCCTGCACAGCGTAGCATCTTGGGGTGGCCCTCTCAAAAGGGGATTGGATGTGACTTTCCTTGAAAACCACTGGTGTGCCCCCCACCTCCTCAAAAAGATATGTTGAAAATTCTTCCTTAAGTATATGGAATATAAGGTTCAAACAAATTAGTTTCCTGCAGATGAATTAACTGTGCACTTCCCCCCCGCCCCCGCCAAAAAAAAAAAAAAAACTTTCCAAATGTCCTAGGGATGTGCGCACCCGTTTGTCAGTCCCTTGTGATGAACCTAATTATGATTCTAATCTTAAGTTCAGGATCTTTCAGATGCCACCAGCCTTAAATTCTATTCAACTCAGTTTGATTTTATTAGGATATCTCAGAACGTGCAATTCTATGCTCACAACCTCTAGACAGCCATTGAGAAGGATCTGAAGATGAACTCCACATCTGAGAAGCCTCCTTTTTGTTATTGTTCTCTCCCCAAGCAAGAATAGAAAACTCTAGTGTTGGTGCGAAAGTTCCTCTAAGACTGCCTCATTTCTGTCCTTTCAGAAGTTGATCTGCTGCTCCTTGCTGGATGTGGTACCGCCTCCTTTGTTCGCATGAGAATACATGCTGCTTTATGAGCCACTACAACCATCAAAGTGACCCTGGGCTCTGGAAGATTTATATCATTCACAACCGCGTTTAATAAATGCTGGGGTTTCATTGTTCTTGACTATTCTAGATTAACTGTTATATTCAGATATGTTTGCACTTTTAAAAAAAGGAACAGGAAAATAATGATTGCTGTTACCTGTTTTTAAAAATAGAATAATACAAACATTATTTAATTTTATATTTGGATCTAAATACTTATATTTGGATCTTAAACAAAAAAAAGACCCTGTAGTTATGAAGAACATCATAATTACAAGGTACATAGTTACAGAGACATAGTTACAGAGAAAAATAATGAAATTTTGTGGGAAGCAGCATATGGAAAAGTGGGGCTTAAAGGGGTAGGTAAAATCAATAAATGGGGTGAATTGCTGTACACCTCAATTACAAAATTGTTTCTGAAAGCTGTAATGTATGGCATGTGACTATTCTCTGTAATACAGCATACTTAGAATTTTCCAAGAAACTAGATTTTGAGTGCTAACTTTAATATTAGAAAATAACCAGATTTTTGGTGATTATTTTATAATTGCATATATTAGTTCATTTTCATTTCTTAGGTGGATAGCCTTAGTTTTTAAAGACTCAGTAAACAAAACTCTTTTAGAGGCACAATTTATAGATAACACAGCACTTTTACTCAAGGTATGGAACATAAAGATGACTGCTAACTTTTACATAAATAAGTTTCTACTACTTGGTCAAAATTCAGATGGTTTTTATTTTCTGTGACATATATAATGGATTGTTATTTATTCCATTGTATCATATATATTTCACAATTATAATTTTCTTTATTAAAATGAGTAAACAGTGTATAGATTTAAGTAAATATTTAATGTTAAAAATAGAATACTCAATAACCTTAAATCAGAAAAAGACTAGAGTCAAAAGCTTGAAGCAAGAAGAAACTACACTTAAATAAACACTTGTGTGCTGGTTACTTTTGTGAAGATCTTATTAGCAATAGCTATTTTTACCTTATAATAGTGATGTACCATATAGATTTAGACTGTCCTTCTACTGAACATTCTAATATTTTCTTTTTCTTTTTTTTTTTTTTTTTTTGCTTTTTGGGTCTTACCTGGCGATGCACAGGGGTTACTTCTGGCTTTGCACTCACGAGTTACTCCTGGCGGTGCTCAGGGGACCACATGGGATGCTGCGGATCTAACCCGGGTCAGCCGCGTGCAAGGCAAATGCCCTACCCGCTGTGCTATCGCTCCAGCCCTCTGAATATTCTAATATTTTCTTAAGAAAAACATTAACTAGACATATCTCAAATAACCCAGAGGACCCCAAAGCCAAAACTTGATTTTGGAAATGGGAGACCCAGTCTCTTTTCCAGTCAGCTGAAATTGGACAGGGGTCTGTTTACTTGGTCCTAACCCTGCCTGCTCAGACCATGGTCATGTGCAACCCTCAGGTGTCAAATTCACTGTGTCCTATTTTATTCCCAAATCTCTCTTTGTTTTGTAACATCTTGAATCTTCTGAGTGAGTGAATATGTAGGTCTGGGGAGAATTTGGACACTTTCAGCATCTCCTGTAAAGGGACTGATCAGCCTGCCTTGAGGACTCTCTAATTGGAGACTTATGGTAATGCAATTGTTCCCCACCTGCAAAGCAGCTTCTCAGCAATCCAAGTCTGCAGGAGAAGATAAATCCAGGCTGAGGGAAGGCAGTCCAGCGCACCTTCCCTGGTTAGGAATGACCCAGGGTCTGTGCCTCTGAAACCCGACAACTCCAATTTGGTCCTTACGTGTAACAGTGCAAGATGCTGCCAACACAGAGCCTTTGTTGAATGCTTAAAATTTTGGGTTCGCAGTCATTTTTCAGAAAACAGGGAAAATGAACAGCAGATTCAACTAAGGACATGTGAGGATACAGCTTTTCTTTGAAATCACACAGGGTATGAGTATGAGTACTCAGGCCTATGGGAAAGGTTGCAACTAGAGAGCTCTTGGAGGGAAAGATTCATGTCAAAAGAGTTGATTTTGTAGAGGGTACCCCCAGCTGCGCTCCAGGCATACTCCTGGCTCTGCACTGAGGTGTTACCTTCCTGGATTCGGAACCGTATGTGATGTCTTGGATGGAATCTGCATCAGTTGCATGCAAAGCATGCTCCTTAGCCACTGTACCATCTCTTTGGTCCTCATGTAAAAACTTTTATCTCACTGTTGCTTCTAGATAGTTGTCCCCCAACTTAATGAGTACCCATTCATTGGACTTTCAAATACAAAATAGTCTTTGCTTTTCCAAATACCATTTTCAGTTGTTTATATATATTGCTTTTTGGGTCATATCTGGCGAAGCACAGGAGATACTCCTGGCTCTGCACTAAGGAATTACTCCTGGCGGTGCTCAGGGGACCATATGGGATGCTGGAAATCGAAACCCAGGTTGGCCATGTGCAAGGCAAATGCCCTACCTAGCTGTGCTATTGCTCCAGTCCTTGTTCATATTCTGATATCCCTTCCAGCTGAATAACAGGTACCAAATAATCATGGTCGTCTTGAATTATTAAAATTATTTCAGTTCAGTTTGAAGCTCCAATCTATTCCTTCATTACCTTGAAATTTAGACTTGAATTGTGGCACTGAGATAGATAGGAATATGGTCTAATGCTGAATATAGCTCCCCTGAGAATGAGGTGATGGAACAGGATTAGGGACACTCAGACTGCTTGTGAAGTGGTCCACACACACATCAGTCTTTGCCAGCTCTGGATATATTCGGGGATGTTGGAAGGATCTAGTTTCATCCAGGTCTTCCCACCACTGTCTGGTCCTGCTACAAAATAGGCTTATTCTCACTTCAGTATGATGGTGGCCTACTCCTACAATACTTTATCTTCTGGGTCTTTGCGTTCCTCACCCTACAGAGCCTCAGATGACTTCTGCTCCTATAGCCTTTATTAAATCTTGTCCTTAATTTTAACTGTAAATGCTATTTTAGGTGCATAGAAATTTCAGAGTGTTTCAGTTTCATGGTGAATTAAAATGTTTTCTTTATCTGACAAATTTTGTTCCATCTAAATTATAATATAGTGTATATTTAATGTCATTATCTCTATATTAGTATCTAATTCTACCATTTTATTTTTGGCTTTCTATTTTCTTGCTTTGAAGTATTGTCTTTCCCTCTTTTTTAAAAGCACTCCCAGCCTTCTTTAAAGTGACCATGAATCTATGTAATATCTGATTAAATTCTGGTATACATTAGCATTTTTTTCATTCCCAAGACAATGCAAGGACTTATATGGATTTACTCTTCCCAGTGTTCTTTATTTCTTTTAAGGTGAGATATTTCATTCTGCTTTGAATATTTCATTTAGGATCAGTGTGAGAGTGGAAAACACTATCAGTTACTGATTCTTTAAAAAATTTTACTGCATGGCCTTCATTTTTGAGACATCATTTTTCTCACAGAACACTGTAGCACTGTCCTCCCATTGTTCATCGACTTGCTCGAGCGGGCACCAGTAACTTCTCCATTGTCAGACTTGTTGTTACTGTTTTTGGCATATTGAATATGCCACGGGGAGCTTGCCAGGCTCTGCTGTGCCGGCAGAGCATAAAATTCTAAATTTTCATTGTCTTTAACTATTAAAAAAATCACTGTGTGGATTTTTGTGACTTGTTTTAATAATAGTTCTATCATTATTTAATTTTTTTTTGGGGGGAGGATGTTCACTCAAGCAGTATTTGGGACTTGAGAGCCACTTCTGAGAAATGCCGAACCCTTCGAAATGTAGTACTGCTTGGGTCTGCATTTCAGGGGATCAGCAAGGTCACCACAGGAGGTCACAGGTGCACCCCAGCCAGTTTCAGACCATTTGTTTGTTTTAGAGATGAACCGATGAACCGTTGCTACATCAAGCAATGTGTTCTTTTTGTTAGACATTTCTAAGATATCTTGTTTGGTTTTAGTGAGTGTATTACATTTGCATTTTTGTCTTTTGATCCACACCTGGTGGTGCTCAGGGCTCACTCATGGTGCTCAGGGCTAACTCCTTGCTCTGTGCTCAGGGATCACCCGTGGCAGGCTCGAGAAACCATATGGGGTGCAGGACCTTGAACCCCAGTCAGCCACAGGCAAGGCAAGTGCCTTTCCTGCTGTACTGTCATTTCAGTCCCCAACAGTGTTACATTTTTGCTTGTTTTTAGATATCATTATTAACCTTGAAGCTTGCAGCTGATAGTGTTTCCTTTTAGAGTGACATATTTTGGTTTCAGTTCTGAAAAATTTTCAATGTTTGTATTTTAAAATGTTACTTCATGTCCATTTTCCTTGCATTATCCTTTCAGGATTCTTTTTGCAGGCGTATAGACCTAGCACTAGGTTATCACTGTCACTGTCATCCTGTTGTTCGTCAATTTACTTGAGCGGGCAACAGTAATGTCTCTTGTCTCTATTCCTTCCAGCCCTGAGATTTTTGAAGCTTCTCCTTACTCGTCTTTACCAACTATTTGGAGGTTTTTTCAGGGTCAGGGGAATGAGATCTATTGTTACTGTTTTTGGCATATCAAATACGCTACGGGCAGTTTGCCAGGCTCTGCCCATGCGGGCGAGATACTCTTGGTAGCTTGTGGATCTCCAAGGGTATATGTGTGTGCGTATATATATATATATATTATATACATATATATATAAAACTCTATGATTTGTTGATTTGTTGCCTACTGTTTAAACTCCATCAAATATGGTGTGTTAATTATGAAGAATGGGTAGGAAGTGTTTTATAATGTGTCACTGGTCCAGAAAGTGGCCTGGAGCATGGTGACAGTTGGGTAGTGGAAGTCAGCTGGGTCTCTTGGGGCAGGGAGGGTTCTTGACCACCCCCCACATATTTCTATATATATACATTTTCTATATATGTGTGTGTATATATGTATATTTATATATACTGTAGCGCTGTAACACTGTCGTCCTGTTGTTCATCGATTTGTTTAAGCAAGCACCAGTAACGTCTCCATTGTGAGACTTGTTTTTACTGTTTTTGGCATATCAAGTACTCCACAAGTAGCTTGTCATACTCTCTGAGAGGGATGGAGGAATTGAACCCAGGTTGGGCACGTGCAAGGCAAACGCCTTACCAGCTGTGATATCACTCAGTTCCATATATATATATATATATGTATATATATATACATATATAGACACATACATATTTGCATGTACATATATTCCATGTATCTTCTCTTATATACTATTTTGTGCATTTCATATTTTCAGGGTAAAGGTTTGTGGTCACACTTGGCAGTGATCAGGGTTTTCTCCTGGTCTCTACTCAAGGATCACTCCTAGCAGTACTCAGGGGACCATGTGTGGTGCTGAGCATTGAGGATCCAGGATTGGCTCTTTCATCTTTTTATCAGAGCAGAGACACAAATTAGCACTGTTCAAAGGAAGAGACACATAAGTCTAGAATGATCCTAAATACAAATTTCCTTGCTATCACAGATGCATTACCCTCCTGCTATCACTGTATGATAACATGTGTAGCATGTTGTCATCCTGAGAAGATCATTTGAGCTTCAAGTCCAGAATTTCTTATTTCTTTAATGTAGTAAAGATTTCCGGAGATCTCCTGCCCCGACACCTGGCTTTCTTCACCTAGATCCCTCGACGGGGGTCGGGTTGCCTTTCCCTCCCTGCCCTAAGCAGAGCCTTGACAGTTGAAGACCTCCAGAACCCAGCCACAGTCATGCTCAAGGCCACTCTCCACACTCTTGGATGAACCTCAAGCATGAAGGGACTGGCAGAGGAACCCAAGTGTGCGAGACCCAGGGCTGAGATCTCCAAACCTGCTCGGATTGGAACTGAGCCTTCTCCAGCCAGACCCCCCATTTTCCATTTGCTTGGCAGCCACACCCAAAAACTACCCCCGGCACCGTGTAATTCCACCAATGGCTAATATTCACAGACTATAAGACCAAGCTCCCGGAAGAGAGTGATGCAGAGTCTCTTGCCGTGCAACATGTAATAGCCTTGTTCTCCATCTTGGAGAACCTGACAAGCTACCAAGAGTTTATTGCCTTCATGGGGGAGCCCTGCAAGCTTTCCATAGTGTATTCATATCCCAAAATACAGTAAAAGATAAATGCATAACTCTCGGAGAGCCCGGCAAGCTACTGACAGTATCCTGCCCACACAGGCAGAGCCTGGCAAGCTACCTGTGGCATATTCAATATGCCAAAAACAGTAACAATAGGTCTCATTCCCTTGACCCTGAAAGAGCTTCCAATTGTTGGGAAAGACAAGTAAGGAGAAGCTGCTAAAATCTCAGGGCTGAGTGTAATAGAAACGTTACTGGTGCCCAATCAAATAAATAGATGAACAACTGAATGACAGTGATACAGTGATTCAGGAAGGAAGTAGATTAATGGGGAAATATTCAAGAACACAAATCCCTGAGCACATATCCAGGAGTAAGCAATGAGCAGTTCTGGTGTGGAAATAAAACCAAAAGGTGGAAGAATGAAAATTATTAAGATTAGTTAAATGATTTGTAAAAAATAATCTAAAAATTATTTCCTCACATATAAAAGATAGTGTGTTGAGTAAGGGATGCCATTTTTGTTTATAGAAAAGTATCATATGAGATGAGGTGACCCCACTCCCTCCTCCTTTTGGCAATATAGTGTAGTTAATAGCTCATCCACAGGACCCTCTCTTGGTCTTAGCCTTATCAGAGAACAGAGTAACTATCGAGTATAAATGCAGAATTGCATCTAGAAAGCTTCCAGCACGAAGGAAAAAGTTCAGTTGAGTGTGTGGAAATCAATTGATACTTTTCTTTAAAGAAAATATGTTCATCTGGCCTAATAAGAGTTGTAAAATCTCTGTTCCCCTGTCCCACACAGGTAGATAGCCCCAAGATACATCTGACAGAGACAGTCCTAAGGATTTCTCCCTAACCCTCCCTTTATCACTCTTCTCTGTCTTTTTATAACTCACTCAGCCTTGGATACCATAGCCAGAGCAGCTTTCATCATCGATGGGAAGTTTTGGATATAAGGCTTGTGCTCAGTCTAGCATCTGCTTCAACAGCATTTATCAGCCTGGTTGGTGGTTCTGGGGGCCACTAGGGCTACATCCTGCAGTCATGGGGTTAGGAGTGGGAGTGTGGAGACATAGGGGAGGGATAGGCTCTACCATTTGAACTCTCTCCCCAACCTGAGCTGGTATCTTGAACGCAGAACTCTCCCTTACTGGGGGACTCAAGTTTGGGCCACACCCAGCAGTGGCTATTCTTGGTTCAGAGCTTGGGGGTTGCTCCAGTGGTGCTTGGGGTTTATGCAGTGCTAGGAGTCAAAGGCAGGACTCTCACATGCAAGACATGCAATCAGCCCTCTGAGCGCCCTCTCTCCCAGACTCTGCCTGCAACATCTTCCCACTGTCTCAACTCTCTTCTCTAAATATTCCTCAAACTCATCTCCAAGTAGATTTCTTTACCCTTCCCTCTGATCCTTCTGCATTACAGACTCTGTTGAGTAACAATTTTGCTGACTTGTCCAGTCTTTCACCAAACAAATTCCTGTTAGGCATAGGCAGCTTGTCGTATGCTATTTTGTTTTGGTTTCATTTTAGTCCCTCAACGACTGGATCGATAGCACAGTGGGTAAGGCATTTGCCTTGCACGTGGCCGACCCAGGTTCGATTCCTCTGTCCATCTCGGAGAGCCTGGCAAGCTACCGAGAGTATTCTGCTTGCACGGCAGTGCCTGGCAAGCTACCTATGGCATATTCGATATGCCAAAAACAGTAACAACAAGTCTCATAATGGGGATGTTACTGGTGCCCGCTCGAGCAAATCAATGAACAATGGGACAACAGTGCTACAGTGCATTCAAGAACAAAGGGTAATGTTTTTCCCCAGGATGTTTTTAAGACTGAGAAAGAAACTTAAATATGTTGGTTCTGCTAGTGGTAGAGGCTTCTGGCCTATTTGTAGTAGCACTGAGAAGGACAATGCTGAGACATGATTAGACTTGGTGAATGTTGTATGAACACAGTGATTAAGCACACATATTACAGCCTTGGGGACAGAGGAAGACTGTCCATCATCAGCCTAACACAGCGGACACAGCTGGTAATAAATTCACCAGTTTTCATAGTCTGTGAGTGCTTTGGTTTATAAAGGATCACCCGATTTTCCAAATTTCCCATATTTTTCATTCCTCCTATAGTGTAAGGGTCTCTGAGGACAAAACCAACAAATAGAATGTGGATGTTAATCAAAACAAACTTGACACATAAAGCTTAAAGTCAGATTGACATAAATTGGAAACTATGCAAACAGATGACCAACATTTATTTTAAAAGTTTGGGGGTCACACTCAGCAATGTTCAGACCTTATTCGTGGCTTTGCTTTCAGGGATCACTCCTGGTGGGTTTGGGAGACCTTATGGGATGCCAGGGATTGAACCTGGGTCAGCTGTATGCAAAGCAAGCACCTGCTATACTATCTCTCCAGTCCCAATATAAGAAAACCTTACCAAATTATTCATGGTTCCAATGTATCTAACTTGGATGTATGCAAGTTGCCTATAAACTGCAATGTATGCAACAAATATGAAAAAGTTTCAGAAATTTCTTTCATCTATAGAAAATAATATCTAGTAACAGATATGATTGCATAATACCTTGAAATCTCTTTCTAATAACTTTTATTTCATAGGAAAGCAGCATAGATATATTTTTATATGTGCTCATATAAAATTGATTCATATCTTGATTGAATATTGATTGATGGAATGAGTGAAAGAATGAATCCTCAGACCAACAGCACTTATTTGACATAAAGAAATTTTTTATATTATAATCTTCATATATTGCTTCAAAAATGCAGGAAGATATTGATATAAAATCTATGTATATAAAGCACAATAAGGGACATATTGCAGATATTTGAATTTGGGACAAATGAGTAAATAGAGAAGGGAGAGAATAAAGAAATGTGAACAGAACCATTCCTGATGCCAAAGGAAAACAAACAAAAAGAAAAACTTATACATTTATGAGATTTTCTAGGTGTCACACCAAAGCAAGCAATGTGGTATAAAATATTAAGCAGTTCTAATGCTGACTGAGAAAATTTATGGAGTCTGAAGTACCTGTCTTAAATCATAGCCACCGTTTACCTCTGTTTCTCACTCTTGAACCTAGCTTCTCTGAGGGCTTAAGTTGTGGCACTTTATTTCTTTAGCTTATGTGTGAAGGCTAAAACTTTTGAGAAATGAAGAGCACCAGGTGGAGAGAATTAAACGTAGAGGTTATTTCTATGAGAAGGTGAACTCAATGTGCCAATAGCCAGAGTTGATTACTTTGGATGCTTAGCTTGCTATCATATGAAAAGTCTTGTTCCTTTCTTCTTTTCTATTCCATTCTTCCATGTATTCTTTGAGCAATTATTTACTCAGCAGTGTGTAGTTGCAAATCGTGTAGGAGAAGCCATGCAGATGAAAAGTTGTATAGAATATATTAAACTGTATAGAATACATTTTCTAGTTTTCAATATCTTGTTTTGAATTTGAGGGAAAAATTATATGTGAGCAATTCAACTATGATATAAATGATTTTGTTTTGTTTCATTTTGGTTTTGGTTTTCAGACCATGTCTAGCAGAGCTCATGGATTACTTCTGGCTCTGAGCGCATGGGGTGCTAGGGATTGAATTCAGACTAGACATGTGCAAGGCAGACTCCCTGTTTGCTGTACCATCTTTCTTAACTCTCCATAGGTGCTTGTATAAGTAAACCAAAGAGTTATTAGTGAAAGGAGAAGATGGAAAAAAGATATTAGTATATACTATTTTATTTATTCATTCATTCTTTAATTTCTGAAAAACTATATTAAACAACTCATATGCACCAGCCTTTCTATAAGCAGTGATGGTGTAGATTTCTAGGAATTTTATTTCTAGGGTGAAAAGACTATAAGTAGATAATAAATAATGTATTTTTATATAATGCTGAGCTCTGCAGAAATGAAACCAGTCAGGATATTTCATAGTGATTATGTGATAAATTATTTTGGTGAAATAATCAAGAGAAAACTTCTCTGGGGAGATAGCATCTGAAATGAAGCCTGTGTTGAGTGAAATAGCCAGCATGCATGTTCTTCAGGAAGGACATTCCTATAAGTGGTGAGAGAGTTTATAAAGTTTCTCAGGCAGGAATGAATTCATTAACACCACGAATGAGAGGAAAGAGTCATGTTGAGAATGCATGTGGGGGTGGTGTGGGCAATACCAAGGTAAAATGTCTTTGAAAAGAGGTTTCGGTATATTCTGGGCTGATGAACATATTAACGTCTCAGAAGGGTATGTGTGGAAGCTTTGTGCCCTTTCTGCCCTGCTTCTTCCTATATCTCTTTGGTTGATTCTGAGTAATATCATTTATAGTCAAGCAGCAATAAAATAAAGCACTTTGATGAATTCTTTGAATTGTCAGCAAATATGTGAAACTGATGTGCTGGCCATTCTGACATTTGTGGTCATCCTATTTGAGTATGTCACTCGGAGCCTCCATTTGTGGGTGATCTCTTTCTTTCTTTCTTTCTTTCTTTCTTTCTTTCTTTCTTTCTTTCTTTCTTTCTTTCTTTCTTTCTTTCTTTCTTTCTTTCTTTCTTTCTTTCTTTCTTTCTTTCTCTCTTTCTTTCTGTCTTTCTTTCTTCTTATTTTTTTGTAGCTGATTTGTGATGAGAGTTTTCTGAACAGGCTTGTGCAACTGAGTCCTTTATATTGTAAAACCAGATGCTAACTCCCTGTAAATAGTGTCAAAATTGTTGAATTATTGAATGAGTTAGATTAAAAATTGACTATCATAATTGAAAAAATAAACTCAAGCAAAACATACATTAGGGAAAACAAATCACATTCCTTTTTTCTCCCTTTCTATTTTTTGGACCAAAGGAGTTTTGGCCACACCCACTAGGGCTCTGCGCTTACGGCTGATTCTATGCTCAGGGTTCACTACTAGCAGGGCTTTGGGTATCATGTGTAGTCCCAGGAAGTAAACTAGGGTTAATCACATGGAGTTCATGAGATGTTTCCCCTCTACTATCTCTCTGGCCAGAAACACTATTCTTTTTTCACTTTGCAGCAAAGTATTCTGCACAGACCCAGGTGTGTGGTATTCGCTCATCCTTCCTTTCCCTGATAATATGTCTTTCAAGAGCAAATGCATTTTCAGGGTCAACAACATGACCCTGAATGTCTGCAACATCCTACTTGTGCCAGTTAGGGTCTGGCAATCCTTTGTATCTACCAAAATGTCAGTACATAATGCCCTGTAGGCTGTTTACCACATGGTACAGGGACACCTAGAGAATAACGGCACATTAAAGGTGAATCCACACAGCAAGTGTTTTCTCTCTCCTTTCTTTCTCTCATTCTTTGTAAACTGGAAGGACTTTAGCTAATGCTCCATAAAAACTGGCTTAATATACAGTTATTACAAAGCTTCAGATTTTTGACAGATTAAGTGCTATTAAATCACCTTACTGTGAAGGCACTAAAAGGTCACAAGATGAATTAGTTCAGGCCATCTTCTCTCAGTCTTCCGCAACTAGCTTCTTTCAAACCTGCCTTCCCCCACCAAGAAAAAGAAAGAAGAATAAAAGAAAAAGGAACTGGAAATTATGGCCCTCTAAATGTCTCCAGGATGGGAGGCTGTGAAGAATGGCACTGGCTTCTCATGGGAGGCAGATGGGTTTTTATCAGCTTGGAGGGCAATTTTCTACTTTATTTTTTCCCCCTTTGGTTGACTGTGATCCATAATGTTGCATTTTGCCCTTTAGGAAGAATTTTCCAGTTGACAGACTCGATAGCCATATCCTATCCCAGTACTTGGGAAAGGCAAGAGAAAGGAATTCAGCTGGATTCAATATTTTTAACAATACAGTCACAAATGTTTTTTAGAATTTCTTTTCTTTCTGTAGTTGTTGCTAGGAGAACTAAACCTCAAATTTATATAGCAGATTGCTACTCCATAAATGCAGTTTTGAAGGTTTTGATATAAAAAAAATAAGGCAATGCATCCCATACATTAAAGATTACTGGTAAGAAGGAAGTGTATGGAATACTGTTACTGGAGCGTGGCGGAACCGATCAAGGATTACTAACAGCCAGAGTAGTTGTTGTAATTTGAAAACAGTAGCAGTGTTTATTTTTCTGCCTTTTTACTTGCCTGAATAACCCATTTACAGAAAAACCTCAGACAGGAAAAAATAAATGCCAGTCTGAGAAAATAGGAACATTATTTCTTACAATGGCAAATTTGAAAGTTGTTTTTTTCCATGCAGGTAAAAATGACACACAATTCTAGGTTTCATCTTTGTCCTTAACTAACCTACTCCTGCTTCTCACTCAGTTGGTATCTTGTGTGGGTCTGTTAATACTCTGTTTATTGCTTTAGTAGTTTCATTTCATCCACCGCACTGAACTGCACTGGATGGGTGCTGGGACCCTTCAGTCTCTCTCTCTCTCTCTCTCTCTCTCTCTCTCTCTCTCTCTCTCTCTCTCTCACACACACACACAGACACACACACACACTCCTCACCATAACCACCACCACCACCACCACTATCACTAACATTATCACCATTTTATGTCGATCTGCTATTTCCCAGGGTAAGAAATGTAGTAAATAACATATTCTTTCTTTTATTTTTTATTTATTTAGTTTTCTGGGGGTCATACCCAGCAATGCTTAGGATTTATTCCTGGCTCTGCACTCAGGAATCATTCCTGGTGGTGTTGGGAGAACATATGGGATGCTGGGGATTGAACCCAAGCCAGTGACATTCAAGGTTATCATCTTTCCTGCCATACTCCCTCTGAACACACTAGCCAGATATCTGTATCCTTCTGCATCTGAGAAGTGGCCTCCTCAGAACAAGTGCTAGATCTATGGGCTAGGCCCTGAAAGTAGGGAAAACAGGTGCATCTGCATTTGAACTTCCGAGGATCAGGGCTGGTTCTTCTGTTTGAATTCTTGCTTCCTCTTGATTGAAGTGAGTAACATTTTCTTTTAATTTTATTAGTGAAAGAGAGAGGAGACTCTTTTGTATTGTATATACTGGAACATATTTGCTATAATCATCAAAACAATTGATCATATAACTGAAACTCCCATTCTATCATCCAGCTTTCAATCATAAAAGCTCTCATTCCAGATTTCCTCTTCATAATGACTGTCAGTCCCCCAGACCAAGTTAGATGCTCATTGTAGAAGCCTCACCTATGTACTCTGAGTACTTCCTGCTTTTAGTTGTCACAATTGGAAAGTCTTGTCTGAATATGTCAGTCTGGAGCCTATCTCCCAAACTTGCTGCTTGATGATTGAAAGGTTGCACCCACTCATTTATTTTTCTACTTAGCATTTTGCTATTGGGCACATGATAATGCATTTAAGTTATCACTGGCTAGTTTAGCAACCTTGAAAAACTAACATTATTCTCTTACAGAAGACCTTCTACTAAGAAAACATTTTGACACATTTGACATTTCCACTTTCTTTTTGTCACTTTTCCCTCAAATAAGAGCCCAAATACAAATTCTTCCACAAAAATTATTGTCCTTCTTTCTCCAAACTTATATTTTCTTATATTCTGTATTTTTCAGTGGACATTTACTTGTAATATTATACTTATTTTTATTCATTTGTTAAATGTAATGCACTTTTGTTTGTGCCCTAAACAATTACTGTGTAGTTAGTTCTAAGCCATAAGCCCAATGTAGTTTCTTGATAATAGGTTCATGATAAATTATTGTTCTTGTTGTTAAACTCTCCTTTCTATCAGTTATGCACCTGATGCTCTTTCCATTAGAGCTGCCCACCAAAAGATGATAATACCTATCTCTTTCCAGACCTCTTCTCTTTTTTCCAAGTTTCTTACTTTCTCTATTTACCACGCACAGTTTGGTGCCCTGTACACAGAGGATAGCACAAAATAGTTTCTAGTAAACTTATCTCAGTGGGTTTTTGGTTTGTACATCAAGCTACACAGTGCTTGTGAAAGTGATTTGCAACAACAACAACAAAATGTGAAATGTAAATGTAAGGGATTAATACTGTGCTTCAGTGAACCCAGTCCCAGGCCGGCATTTGATTTGATGGTGATGATTTAAATCCCGTAGGTCAATATGCAGCACATCCTTCTCCAATTCACTTTCCTTTAAAAGGCACAACATTATACTGGTTTATAATCTCAAGTTTGCTGGTTAAAAAAAAAAGTACATTTCTAGCTGAGTGCATGTCATGCTCTGGGCCCTACATATCTAAATATTTAACAGAATTGCTTTATATGTCCTTATGCTGATGATGCCGATATGTGATTAGGCTTTTGCCAGTGGGTCCGGCTTTTCATCATCCAGTGCATATATTGGCTGCAGAGCGCCTGGGCAGCAAGAATAGTGGGGTTGCTGAGGCATCGAATGCAATCAGAATGTTATTTAGAAAAGCTGGCTTGGCAGCCAAACCTTGCACACATCTTTTATTACACTGTATCTTTGTGACATATTATTTCTGCTTCACAAGGTCACCTGACCCTGAATAGGAACTGTGGTCCATTGATAACATGGCTGGATGATTGCCATGGCATGAGTTAGGTGCTGGACATGGAGAAAGAGAATCTTCAAAAGTCTCGGCTGGCTTAGACTCAAGGTTTGTATTTCTCTTGTATTCCTTAGCTTTCCCTCTTTCATGTTATTGTTACTGAAACAGGGACAGGGGTGTCGCTGGCGGGGGCGGGGGGGGGGTTAGGGATGGGAAGAGAGTACTTTAATGGAAAACAAAAATTGAAACTTCCCATGCTCTGAGAATTGGTGGTGAGAGGTGGGAATTGTAAGAATTAGTTATTTTCTTTACTACTTATGTGTGGATGTCAGTTCTGAGATGAGAATTCATTTCTCAGCTTCTTGGACGTTAGGTCTTTACCTTTCTCTTCTTTGGTTCTTAGCATTGTCTGATTTTCTAAGCCTCAAACACATAGTTGTGCTAAAACAAAAACAAAAACAAACTAAGGTGGTTTTGGTGCTTGATCATCACCTAAGCAGAGAACCTTTTACTCTTTGACCAAATCCTTCAGATGTTATTGATTTACTCTCTCTGAGATGCCAGACGTTGTTCTAGTTGCTAGGGAGACAGCATCAGACGAGATGATGGGGCTCTTTCCCTCAAGGAATTTATATTACCACCAGCAAAGACATAATAAATAAGTTTTAAAAAATTAATGCCAGTAATGTTAAGTGCTGTAATGAAAATATAATATGGTGAATTGACATCATTTAGATTTGAGGGAGGATAAGGTTCCCCTAATTAGTGGAATTAAGCACATATGAGTGACAATTTGCTAATAATTTAAAAGTCTTAGGAAGTAGTGGCCTATAGAAATCTAACCTAGTGGGTGAATTGCTTCTGCACAAAGGCTAAAGTCATTGCTGTGGGAGAAAGGAAAATAAAGTCCCAGTGGGTAAAACCACGTTCTACAAACCCGTGTTTGTCAGACAAGGAAAGCTGGGTTCTATTGTATATGCAATGGAGAGCTGTTAAAGAATTTTAAGCAAAGATTGAAAGTGATTTTATTTGCATTACTGAAATCATCACTCTTGTATTTTCCTATATTGTTTCACTTCACATGGTGATTGTTGTTTTTGTTTTTTATAGTGCATATTTTGTTGTCTATGTTTTTATATTATAGTTCTCATTTTTAACTTTTTATGCATGAAACTCTATTCTGCAGAATATTGTACTCCCATTTATGTCCAAATCTATATAGTTTTTCGTTTGGGGGCCATGCCCAGTTGTTTTCAGGACTTACTTCTAGTTCTAAGTAACTAGAAGTAACTTAAGTAAGTAACTGGCATTGCGCAGGAAACCATCACTATCACTGTCACTGTCATCCCTTTGCTCATCGATTTGCTTGAGGGGGCACCAGTAACATCTCCATTGTGAGACTTATTGTTACTGTTTTTTGCTTATAAAATGTATCATGGGTAGCTTGCCAGTCTCTGTCGTGCGGGCGAGATACTCTTGGTAGCTTGCCGGACTCTCCAAGAGGGGTGGAGGAATCGAAACTGAGTCGGCCGCATGCAAGGCAAACGCCCTACCACTATGTTATTGCTCCAGACATATAGGATGTTTTTTCTCAGCTATCAAGCCTGGGTCAGAAGTGCACAAGGCAAGAATTTTGAATGGTGAAAGGACACAGCCACCTGTTCTCGGTGCTTACTTATGGATTTCTGCTCAGAGATCACCCCTAACAGAATCAGAGCATGGTAAGGGGTACTGGGCATTAAACCTGTGCAAATTTCATTAAACCTGTGCAAGAGTCAACCAGGTGCAAGGCAAGCGTCCCGCCCATTGTATAATCTCTCCAGTCCCAAGGGCAAACACCATACCTGCTGCACTATCTTTCCATTCCCTGCTAAATGTTTCTTAAACCATATGGTTCTTACATCTATTTGTTTCATATATAAGTATTAGTAGTGCACTTACACATATAAAAATTTATGAATATATATTTCAAATAAAAACCTAAAACATAAGTATCATTCAGCATAAAGGTTTTCAGATTTTCTACTAAACTCTAAATATGAAGTTAAAAAAGTCAAATTACCTGGCAGTGCGAATTATTATTCCACTCACATCAGACAAACCAAAGCAAACTTTAACTTATCAGAAGAATGAAATAGCAAGTTAGATAAATGGAGTTTCCTTTCAATAGCATGCTTGTATAGAAAGTTTAACTGTTGTAGAAGAAAAGTATTAGTCATGGAGCTTTCTATGCAATCAAGAACACTTTAACTCAGTTTTAGTTTTAATATATTGTGTCATACCTTGAACAAGTCATGACTAGGTTCTGAATTTAGGTTAAGTATACACAAGCAAATAAATGACCTATCACATTTCTTAGCATAAGTTAGTTAACTATACAATGATATACACTTAATTTATATAATTAATTATAGCTAATTGTACAATTATATAAATTAACATTCATATCTCCTTTGGAGAGCCCGGCAAGCTAGCTACTCAGAGTATCCTGCCCGCACACAAGAGCCTGGCAAGCTACCCGTGGTGTATTTAATATGCCAAGAACAGTAGCAAGTCTCACAATGAAGACGTTACTGGTGACCACTTGAGCAAATTGATGAACAACGGGATGACAGTGGCAGTGACATATATATATATGCATATATATAATCTATTTGGTACCATAATTATCATAGACCCTACCTCTAAAATATTGCCAAAATTTCAACACTGTAGATTCTTTTACTCTGGCGCCTGAGCAGGAATACATCACTCATATAGCATTTTGTTTCTACTTTAAGCATAGCAGTTATCACAGTGAGACCTGACAATCAAATGCATACATATCACTAGGATCCTAGGGAACAAGTATAACTCTAGGCAAAATTATATTTAATGCAGCATCCATCTTATTGTCGACGATAGTGATGGATACTGAATTCAGCTGAAATAAGGGTCAACAACACTGATCTGTTCTAACATATGTAATGGAGCATAATTTAGAAACAGATTGAATTAAGCTCCAATCCTAGCTCTGGGTGGTAACAGAAATCTGGGTCATGTTCACTTTTTTGAGTTTATATTTCTTTGGTTATCTAGCTACTTAGAGTACAATCCCTTCCTGGTTGATTTGTGACAATCAATGAGCTTAGCAAAACACAAGGCACATGGTGGACCTCAACTCACACTTCTCTCCTTAATCTACTCCAAAAATTCACAAGTTTCCTGGAAACCAGCCAGAAATTACAAGTTAAATAGGTCAAAATTCTCACCTCTCCGATCATTTTCCTCAATGACATCACAGTGATAAACTAAAATGTCTTTTTCCCTTTGAGGTTTAACACACAGAGAGGGTCAGTGCATAAAAATCATATGATATACCTTCCTTTTCAGAAAGAAATGTGTTGTTTCACTAGGTGACAATACCATGCTTCCTTGGTAGCACTGAGTTGAAGTGTAACAGTAATTTTTTTTCCCCAAAAATATATTTTTTTCTGACCAAGTGGTTGCATTCTATCAGGCAGGGCAGCTGCTGACAGCTAGAAAAAGAAAAGAGAGGCATTATGCAGACATTTGGCAGAGTAAATGTTAGAACAACTCAACTGTATGTGTGTTCAGGAGAGTTCAGTAGCTTAGGTGAATGCGACTCCTGGAAATAAAATGACAGCTTCCCTTAACCATTATGCTAATGAGCCGGGTGGGAGGGGGAGAGCTGTGAGACTAGGCATTTGGGAGACAAGACTTCTGGGCTTCGATCCCACTCCCAACAACATCTCCCACTGTGATTGTGGGCAACTTGCTGAACTTCACTCTACTTTACTTCTATTTCTCCATCTACAAACCTAAGCTAATAATAGTTACCTCCGCCGCAGGGGTGGTACAGAGATTAATGAATTAATGAGCAGAACGTGCTGGGGAGAGAAGGCAGGCAAGTAGCAATGTGATCATTTCCACAAATCTCTGATTTGCACGGGGCCTGCCACCGCAGCCTTTCTTTATGTTATGCTCATTCCCGTCTGCAACAAGGAACTCCTATTTCTGCTCCTCTGCTTCTGTGCCCCTCTCTGCTCCTCTGAGATGTAGGCTCTTGCACAGGAAGTGATGATTTCTTCCAGGAGCCCCAGGCCTGGGTGCCGAGTGAAAATGATAAGAAAAGAGAACCTGGGTCTCTGAATGATGGAAATTGGAGAGAGATATGAGAGTTGAAAGACCATAACTCTAAAACAAATAACTTAAACACCTTTACAGTCTTTCAGTTCTATCAGACAGAACAATTAGAGTGAGGACTGAGAGCAGTTTTATTGTGTAAAAAATTGCGTTGCAATTCAAAAAAATCTGAGAGCAATTAAATAGCATTTTGGAATATATTGATGATCAGTTACAATAATATTTTTACATACATTAGTGTTAGACTAATACAGTTCAATCCTTTTTAGTGTTTTGCTTGGGCTATGCCTTAGGTAGATAAAAGTATCAGATATTATAATATAATCATAGGCTGGGGAAGGGAAATCAAATAACTAGTAAACAAAAAATAGTTTTCAGACCAGAATATAGAAATACTTTATGGAACAATCAAGAAATTTAAAGTAGGTAGGTCCATTATTAATGAGGCCCCGTATATTGGTCATTGGTCTTCATCTTGGGAATTAAGCTTATATCACCACCTTTTTTTGGGTGTTGTGTTTGGGTGTGAGGCATTCCCAGTTCTCCAGCCCTTTGAATCATCCACCTAGTTCCAACAGAGATACTGAAGTTCACAGACGTGACAATCTTGCTCAGAGTTACAAGGCTGAGTTGGTAAGTTAGGGTTCAAACCCCAGCACTAGGGATATCAATAGTTATGTAACAATTTCCATTTTCCCTACAGTTTTCTTCATTAGCTTTGGACAAAATGAATTACCTAGCAGATACTATCTGCATTGGTTACAAAAGTTTTTTTTCCGCATTCATTAATTCACATAATCATCCTCCAAGTATTTGACAAACATCATTGATGTACTATGTTCAATGTGTGCTTATACAACAGAGCCAAGTTAAAGAAAGGTTAGAAGACCCTTTTGTGGTTTTATCTGGCAGGACTCAGATTTGCATAGGCAAAACTATTAGTAGTAGTGCTGGAGAGATAGAATAGGGGTTAGGGGATTTGAGGGACATACAGTCTACCCAATTTCTGTCTGACTCCTTCAGTAGTGACCCCTGAACAAAGAGAAAAAAAAATAGCACCTGAGAACTACTGAACATGGTTTCTATCCTCATCATAAAAAGTGTTTGCATTAGTAGGTTCACTAAATCCAGGAAATTTGTATTTGTTTCAACTTTACAGGTGACATTGTATCTCTGGAACTGACACTTTGATCAGTGCCCAGAAAAGAATTTCATTTCAATCTGGTCCCATTTAGGGGTAGAGATATGAAGAAAATATTGAGGGAAGAAATTAAATATATAATTTGACACCTTGAAAAATACAAGAACTAGAGGCACTGACATTCATGCACTTGATTATCTGCATATAAAGGATAACTCTCTTAAACTTTAAAAAAAATCCGCTATTGACTGTAAATCCTTGCCAGTTTCAAAGTCATTAATATATATTTTGTAAGTTATATGCAATGTGCACCATATTCTGAAGCTAGAGAAAAATATTATGAGGAAAACATACTGTATTCTTAGAACAAACTAAGCTATAGAAATAAATGTTAAAAATAAAACCATAAGGAACAAAACTCTGAACAATATAGTATTAAGTCATATTATGTTTATGTGAATTTTGACACATAAATGGACCCTCACAGTTTAAACTCATGTTGTTCGAGGGCCAACTCTATAATCTGAAAATTCTTTATCATTGTTTTTTTTCAAGAACATGAACATTAAAAAAAATATGTCTAGAGGAAGAAATATAAAAGGAACTTTATTTGTTCATATTCTAGCTAGGAAACACCATTCCAGTCTTATTCACACTAGTCTATTACTTCTCCACAAATAAACAAATATGAAAAGTCTAATTTGGTTATCATTTGAAAATGGGCCTAGAGAAAGGAAAGCTCAAAAGGTAATATAAAGACCATAAAAATCATACATTCCTTGAATCTCTCTCAGTTTTTTATAGACCATTTAGAATCATAAGTAATCTATTAGGCCATAGTACAATAATGATAATGGAATCGTCTCTCCTTAAGCTTCTGGAAATAAAGATAAGACCACTCCCACCTCCAAAAAAGTCCTCAATTGACTAAAAACAATGGATTCAGTCAACTTAATAAAATCTCTCCTATGTATACTTGATAAGTGTCTCTTGTATTCACGATACTTTTTTTTTGTCTATTGTATTTCACCGATATAGGACTAGATGAATTTTATTATGATTTGCATCTTCCTATCTTAATCCATTTGGGTGTTGACAACAAAATACCATGAAAACAGTGACATAAAGCAGCAGAAATTTATTTCTTATAGTTCTCAAGGCTGGAAATCTTAAATTAGGATGCCAATATGTTCAAGTTCTGCTGAGTGATCTTATCTGGGTTGTAGACTGGCAATTATTTTGGTACTCATATAAAAAATAAATCCAGCCTCATGGCTTGGTCTTTAAAAGACAATAACTTCATACAGAAGGGCTTCAACCCTCATGGGTTTATATTCTACTAAAGGTTATTTACCAACATGCCATTTTCTTGGTAAAGAAGAATACAGCACCCGGTCCAGACGAGGTCAGACACAAACACCTGAAGAATCTGCCACCAGTACTGTCAATACACTGGCTTGGCTCTTTACCTGCTGCCTGTCTGAATGCAAGGTTCCATCCCAATGGAAAACCAACAGGATCGTTCTGTTGTACAAGAAGGGAGACATCCACGACATCAGCCACTATCGCCCAATCTGCCTGTTGTCCATTATCTACAAGTTGTTGACTCAAATCATCCTGAATAGGATTGGCAGAACTAGACAAAAGACAATCATGCGAGCAAGCCGAGTTCCGAAAAGGATTCAGCACGATCGACCATATCCACATGGTGATCAAGGTCATTGAGGTCTGGCAAGAGTTCAAGATGCCACTCTGTCTAACTTTCACTGATTTAAAGAAGGCCTTTGATTCTGTTGAGACTGAAGTGATCATCGAAGACCTCGCCAAACAGGGCATTCAAACAGTACATCAGGATTCTCCAAGAGAGCTGTGTTACAGATTCACCACCAGGATCTCACCATTCTACAAGGAAGTGATCATTGACAAACACCAAGTAGAGGATGTTGGGAGGACCCATTCGGGTTGAAAGATGAGTGCCGAAAGTAGACCATAGACCGAACATGAAGGCCACTCAGTAGCTCTATTGCAAACTACAACACCCAACAGGAGAGCTAACAAAAGGGAATGCCCTGCCACAGAGGGGATGGGGTGGGGGTGGTGGAGGGATACTGGGAACACTGGTGGAAGAGAATGGGCACTGGTTGAGGGATGGGTAAATCATCACTGTAATACTGAAATGCAAACACAAAAGTTCGTAAGTTTGTAACTGTACCTCATGGTGATTCACTAATAAATTTTTTTTTAAAAAAAGAGAGAGGGGGTTAGCAGACTGATACCATTTCACCAAAACTCTTCAGTGCCACCCTCGAGAACATCATGTGAGGACTGGGAAGGAATGGGAGTGAAGATAGACAGTCGGCAACTGTACCACCTCTGCTTCGCTAATGACCTCGTTCTAATAACACCAAACATTAATTAGCCAAGTGGCATGGATGCTGGCTGACTTCAACCATGAATTTGGAAAGGTCAGACTGTAGCCAAATCTCACAAAGACAATGTTCATGAGAAACGGACTAGTTCCTGACATTCCATTTGCTCTCAACAGAACAAACATATCTGAATGTAACAGTTACGTGTATTTAGGTCAAGAACTCAACATGACTAATGACCTGGCACCTGAGCTGTGCAGGAGGAAGAGAGCAGCGGGGAATGCCTTCAATAGCATCAAAGAAGTTGTTAAGAGGATGAAGAATCTCTGGCTCTGGGCACATCTTTTCGACTCCATGATTCTTCATGCACTAACATATTCCTCAGAGACTGGACGCCATGAAAACAGGATGAGAACACTATTCGGGTCTCCCAAAGAGGAATCTGAAGAGCTAGCTTGGAATATCACATTTCATTCAAGTGAGAGAAGGAATCTGGAGTTCTGACCTCTGTTGATGATTAAGAACCAGGGAAGCTGTCTCATTTGCCAAGGAGTGAGAATAAGATAGGCCGGGCATGTAATGCGATTTGGAGATGACTGCTGGACTAGAGCCATTATTGACTGGATTCCACAGAGGTCAAAAGAACACCTGGCTGCTCACCTGCAAGATGGTCAGACTTCTTCGTCAAGACCTTGAATGAATAGTTGGAGGTTCTTTGAGCAGACGCCATTGGGCTACACTAGCACTCAACGGGGACAAATGGAGATGTTATTGGCGCCTGCTCAAGCAAATTTATGAGCAACAGGATGACAAGTGATACAAGTGAAAGGTTCTTACACTGGGAATAGATTTCAACACATAATACTTTTTCTTTGGGGAGGTGAACACAAACTTCATAACTACCATTTACTTTAAAAAATTATTTAACTTTTCTTTTATGCAACTTGCTTTTTACATACATACATATACATCTGAGGAAAAATCATACATACATATCTGATCAGAGGGAAAATTATCTCCTAAAAATCAGCATTTGGTAAAAAGGCTTATATAATCAAGTTATAATGAATTAAGTTGTGATTCATTAGAGCCAGGTTTGTCTAAACCAGCAGGAATCTATGTGCAAACATTGCAGGAGTTTATATAAGATCAGAGAGGACAATAGAAAGGTCTGAGCAGGGGTTGGGATGACTGGATTTATAGCATTAAAAGATATCTCTGACTTCAGTTTCCAGGGAATCATTTTGCTAAATTGTATTACAATTGCTAATGGTAAATAGGAATTCACTTTACAGAAATTTTCTTTGAGGCCAGATAAGTTAACCTAATTTTTAGCAAAAAGTCAGAGAATTTTATAAAAGAAAACATTCATTCCGCTTTTTATAGCTTATATATGCATCTGAAATAAAATTTGGCATTCTATGCATGCTTGTAACTTTTTAAGTTTGCTGTTTGACTTTGAGCAATTCACAAATTCTCTGGGCCTTAAAAATGAGAAGGTTAGAATGAGATTATTTCCAAGATCTCTTTCAGCCCTAATATTTTATGACCATGAAATTAGTGCATTAGAAACTGATTAAAATCTTAGAAGCTATAAAATATTCTTTCACTTCAATCTTGTGAGTGAAATGAATCATAGATATTACTACTATTCATGATGATCAACATGTGTGCAGCATTTTATAGTCTGCTAAAGACACCTCCATTGTACCTTTTTAAATCTCATAATACCTGAGTGAAGTTATTATTTCGGTTTTACAAGTGAGAAATTGATGTTCAGAAGAATTGTTTGTTGTAAAGAAGACAAATAGTGGCTTAGTGGAAGAACCAATAATTGAATCAGAAATTCACTGTATAGACAAATCAAAATAATTTTACATTATGTTTCTATTGTGAATGATTATATAGGCTTTTTGAAAAAAATTAACTCTTACCTCCCTTAACAAATAGTTATACCTGGTTTATTTCTTTGCTTATTATCTCTCAAGGGAGTCTTAATATTATTTCCTTTGCCTTCTCTTATCACTCAATATTATTTAATGAGGATTCCCTTATTGAAGTCATACTATTGATCAAAGTCTAACTGCATGCTCCCCTGGAGTTAATTTTAAAGTCATGGATGAAATTATTTAGGCAGTAGCCAAGATTTTGTTGGTTTATCTGTAGAGGGATATCTTCAGGGTGTAAGGAAATAAATGAATTTATATATTTTTGAAATTCTAACTTGCTGAAGGGGCTCTAATCACAAACATATGCTAATTTGTACAGAGTTCTCCACGGCCACCATTTCAGAATGGTGACTGAAATGCTGACACGTGAGGACAGAGACCTGCATTTTCTTACTGACAGGCTCACAGCCATCAATGCAAGGAGTTTTTATAAACACTTCGCTTTACTCCCATCTTCTTTTCATGTAAGTTTGAAAATGTTGACTTGTGTGTTGTTGCTGCTCTTTGGATACAAATGTGTGAAGTTCTAGTTATCCCACAAAGACAAAATTTGTATTATGCAGATTCCATGTAAATTTACATGTACAAAAGTCCAGTGACCAGAAAATACAAGCCAACCAGCAAATACAAAAAATCAAATGAAGACTGAATTCAAACTCCATTAGAGTCACCCCGAAGAGTTTGGCAGTAGAAATATTTCAAAGATAAACCTGTTGAAGCGGCTTAGTTTTGACAGTCCTTTCTGGAAGTTCAGCGACTTCTTCACCACCCCCCTCTCCCTCTCCTTCCTTCATGTCAGACTGGGCCATGTTTGAAATTCCTGAGCCTGCTACATTCATGCTGTCTTTATATATACACTCATCTCTCCTGAGGAAAGATTTCAACTTCATGGCACAACTGAAAAACGCATGTCAGAATGCTGTCGGAGAGAGAACCTTCTTTTCTACAACTGTTTTTGGATGCCAGCCAAAATTTCCCTTTCTGGCTTTTACTCTTGACACCGTCTCCCCACGGAAATGAAGGGATATTTTAGCAACTGGCAGGTTTTCACAGTGCCCCTCGGTGCCAGTGTGGGCAGCCCAGAATTAAAAGTACTGACTCGATCTTCATGTCGATATTAAATAAGCATGCCATTTAAAGACAACGCTGAGCAACTTTTCTTTTCAGGCTATCTGGGGAGAATTCTTTTTTTTTATTTCATAAAGGGTTTTATATAAGACATCAAATAGTTATGAGGGACGTGGCTGTGCTTTTTATAACACAAGAAAGGTTAAGAGCAGAAATTTTTATAGACACGGTAAGAACTTTCAAGGGACTAAAAGGCTCAGTGGACTCAGAAGACAGATTTCACCTTCAGGCAGAGGATTCAAGTTCACCCAAGGAATCAACAAGTTACAAGGGTCAGGCATCCTTGTTTGGTCTCTGGTGTCGACTGGGCACTCCCTCTGCAAGGTTTTGCAGTTAATTGAAAGAGTATTGTTTCACATGAAAAGATTTTATAACAGCACAGCACACAAGCTGCAAGTGCTTAGGAATGGTCAGATGGTTTGACTTAGACTGAACTTGCTGGGAAGAAAAGCATTATTTTGCTTTTGCAGTTCTCTTCGCCCCAGACCAAAGTATGTGCTGTATGGTATGTGTTTCTTTGGAGAAGAATTTTTATCTGGGTAATTTTCAAACTTTTTATATTTTTACCTTTCTGGCAGGCTAAGGAATCTCTCCGTCACATGGAGGGGCATATCTAAAAGAGAAATATGAGGTAGGCAAAATTCCCAGAAGCAGGCAGTAAGGACTAGGTATAGAGAAGATAATCTCCGAGAGAAGGAATGGATGGAACATAAAGACAGGAAATCCAATGGAGAAATTCCATATGAGAATAAAGATAGATTATAAAAACCAAATTGTATGCAATTGATTGTTTTGTTTATTTCAATAAGGTCATAATCTCAGCAGTTGAAAATTACATGGATTTAACTCCAATTTAGCCTTCTGTGTCTAAAGAATTCTATTAGAATGAATGCTTAGTTTGTTTGTTTATTTATTTATTTATTTATTTATTTTTGCTTTATGGGTCATACCTGGAAATGCACAGGAGTTACTCCTGGCTCTGCACTCAGGAATCACCCCTGGCACTGCTCAGGGGACCATATGGGATCCTGCAAATCGAACCCGGGTCAGCCACGTGCAAGGTAAAGGCCCTACCCACTGTGCTATTGCTCCGGGCCCAGGAAATGCTTAGTTTGGAACATTGGCCAAGACCCAGTGAATCATAAGTTAAATCGAAACTGAAATTATAGTTTACTATATTTGGAATTATTATTCTAGCGGAATATCTATTTAGTGCAAACTACATGTTTTTCAAAATCACAAGTCCAGGAGGCTGATACAGTTTTTCTTTTACCACACTTTCTAGACTGAAATACACCCAGACTGTAAACCAGATGGCTTCGATAGTTATCTGGAAGGAGAAATCCTTGTAGAGAGAGATTTCCTGCGCAAATAGAAAAGAAGTTCTCTGCATCCGTGCTGCTTTGCAGTTTTGTCTTTACCAGAGATGTTCTGCAATCCTGCCTTTATTTTCTCTGTTTTCTTTTAACACTTCAAATTTGGACAAATTTTATTTCCATATCCCAATAATTATAAATTATATTAATTTTTTTTCCTTTTGAAGATCACCAATTTATCCTGAATTTTTTTACTGTATTTTATTATTTTAAACTAGAAATTTGTAACTTAATTTGATATGATGCTTTGTCTCAAGCATTAGAAATCTATTAGTATGATGGTAGCCAAACTCTTCTGACCCACATTAAGCAAATCATCTATTATTCTAATGTAAAATATTTTCATTACTAGTAACTAAAATGAATTTAAAAAATAATTATTTTAGAACACTAAGCTATAAGAAAATCATAATGCATAACTACAACTAGATGGATCTATTATATTTAATATATTAATTAGTGCATTTTTCTATGTTAGTCTATGTTTTCAGATATGTGCCTATAATAAAAGTACACATATATGCATGCTTATATAGACTTATGTAGCTAAAATCTAACTTTACACATTGTGATGTTAAAATATACTTTAACTAAAAGGAATTTATCTGCATAATGAGTAGTCATGCTATTTTTGTTCAATAACACATAAAATATTTATAGGTTAAATCTGCTTTTATTTATTACACATCAAAATATGTGATTAAATATTGTTCTAATGGTTATTTTTTTCGAATTAAGTAAATTTTCCTTTACTAGTGTATAGAATTTTGCACTTTTTAAAAAATTTTGCTAGCACACGCAAAACTACAATAAACACCATTGAAATTAATTTGATAAGCGCATATTTTATTTTATTAGTGAATCACCGTGAGGTACAGTTACAAACTTATGAACTTTCATGTTTGAATTTTGTTTATATCCCTCCACCAGTGCCCAGTCCCCTCTACCAATGTTCCCAGTATCCCTCCCACACTCCTACCCCATCCCCCCACCCTCCCCACCCCACCCTACCCCACCCAACCTCTGTGGCAGGGCATTCCCTCTTGTTCTCTCTCTCCTTTTGGGAGTTGTGGTTTGCAACAGAGGCACTGCATAGCCATCGTGTTTGGTCTATATTCTATTTTCAGCATACATCTCCCATCCCGTGCGGGTCCTCAAACCACACTTTACCTGGTGTTCCCTTCTCTATGCGAGCTGCCCCTTCCTCCAGCATGTGGGGCCAGCATCCAAGACTTGGAGCCAACCTCCTGGTACTTGATAAGCACACATTTAAAAAAAAAAGTTTTATTTGCTTATACTGGTAAGGTAGAAGTAGAATATTAGCAATTTATCTTTTTTTCGACTTAAATTGTGCCAAGCTGATACCTTTTGTGTATTTTTCTATTGTCTTTTCTGAAATGTAAATATTTGTCTTTTACTTATTTAAAAATTTTGCTATTGATTGTACTTTCATTATATTGAACTTTTTTTTTGTTCTTAATTTGGCTTATGATGTTGGTTGAATTTCATCTCTGTTCTATTTTTGATGCAAAAACATTGATTGTTTCTCACATTCCCAAATGGTTTTCTTCCATAAGTATTAGGCTTAGAAAATACTTGTTTATCTTGGGAAAATACAAATATTTCCCTAGATTTCTATTGTTTTATTAAAGGAAGGGAACTTAACACTTTGCTACAAGAAGGTTTCCTTTCAAACATTCATGAATGTCATTTATAAAATGATCCTTTTGGGCCCACAGTGATAGTACAGTGGGTAGGGCACTTGCCTTGCCCCTGCTGACCTGCTTAGACCATAGGGTCTAAGGGATGCTGGGGCAGCCCTTATGGTCCCCCAAATACTACAAGGAGTAATTTCTGAAAACAGAGCCAGGAGTAACACCTGAGCATCACCACAAGTGGCACAAATGCAAACCAAAAAAATTGGTGATTCTTTTTGTTTTATTTGTGAATATGCTTTTCATTTCTGTTTTCTTAAGCCACACCCACCAGTACTCAGGGCTTCCTCCTCTGGCTCTGTATTCAGGATCATCCTTGATGGTTCTTAGGGCGCCATATGTCGTGCTGAGGATTGAGCTTGGGTCAGCCATATGCAAATAAATGGTTACATTCTTGTAAAATCTCTCTGGGACTCTATTAGTTTTATTTTTTTTTAATCTTACAAAGGTGGTGAGATAGATCTCCCGAGCAGCTCTCTGGGGATACAGGGAACCATTCTCTGAGATACCAGGCTGGGCGAGTCAATGCTTGAGCCCTATGGTTTCAATGCCTAGGGTCATCTAAAGACATCACAGCAGTACTTAGGGCTTGCAGAGCTCAGGGTGATATCAGGGTAGAAGCCATGTATTGTCAAGCTTGGAACTTTAATTTTGACCTATGCTGAACAAAACTCTTCTTAAGTCACTGTTTTTGCTATTGCTTCTGTATATGTGTTTGTGTGTGTGTGTGTGTGTGTGTGTGTGTGTGTGTGTGTGGGTGGGTGGGTGGGTGGGTGTGTGTGCAGGCTTAGCCCCTACAGGAAATTTATCTTAACTAACACTCTGACATTTACATGTGTAGTAACTTGGGTTGGGACAAATATTCCTGAATCTACAATGAGAATCAAGTGCATATCCCCAGGTCTCATTCCATTGCTCTTAGAGAGGTAAAGATTTATACATTACAAGAAACTTTGCTTCCAGGACTTCTTACTTTTTAATTTTTTTTATAGCCCATCTACCTATTTTAGTGTTTTTTTTTCTAGAATGTAATAATTCTGTCTCTTAAGAGGTCCATTGCCTCTGCTAGTATTTATAGGTGAAACCTTGATCTAAACCTTTCAGTTTCCTAGTATTCCATGAGGTCCTTTTAACCCTACCCCCTAAAAAATGCCTACTACAGAATATGAAAGTTTGTTTGAATCCCATTTCATTTATGTGGCTGGCATTACATTTTTATTGGATGAAAATTTATACATTTTCACTATTTTATAGAGTATATCTGTAACTTTGAAATTAAGAAAGCATTTCTTATGTTTGGAAATAAAGTGAATGATAGATTTTGGTGGTTGATTATCGGTGGTGAGTCTTTATAACTAGTATTATTAGGGAGATTTTATTTCCAACAAGATTATTCTTATTAAGACAGATATTGTTGTATTTGTTAACTAAGAGATTATGTGTTTCTACCTTCCTCTGATCATAACGAGGTTCTTTCTCATTGTGTGTTTGGTGTGGTGTGTGTGTGTGTATGTTGTTTGCATGATTATCTTTTACATGCATTTCAATAGAATGTTATTGTGTAAAAATATAGGTTCATTGGTCTGATTTTCACTAAAAGACAACAGTATCTCTACATCATCAATAAGTAGTATATATAACATGGCCTTTGAAGTCACAGAATACTGATAATAAATGTGACTTTTTTGAGTTTTGTGGTCATTAAATAAATTATTCAATTCCTCTTGGCCTCAGTTACCCAATCTGTAATTGGGAATAACTATGATTTTATTTAAGGGTTCCATTATTCTTATTACACCTGGCATAGATCATCCTTTTATTCTTTCTTTTCTAATTTCATGCATTCAGACTGACTTGGCATAGATGAGTTGTCAGTAAACATGCCTTCAGTAAGTAATACTGATGGTGGGGGTGGAAGTCGAGTGACTTGCTGAGTAGAGAGACTGCCCTAGTGACGGAGAGACTAGAGCCTAACTCCAAAGTCACTGCCAAAATTTTACTTATTTCCATTCAACAGATTACAGAAAATAACGATTCAGCATGCCAACCTTGGCATCAGGAATGCCCACAGCCCGAGGGACATGCCAATCCCTTTAGGAGATATGAGGAATGAATTTGCCTTAAGCGTTCTTCTTGAGAGAGGCCAAGAAATTTCAAAGCTTTTAATTTTTTGCCAAATGAAGAAAAGATGCTGGGAGTCTCTTAAATAACCTCCTAAGAATGTAGCATTTCCACAAGACATTTGATAAATTATCATAAATATGAAACCGGTAACTGCCTTGAACAAGAATGGCATTCTCTCTGCCAAAGGTGCAATGTGAATGGACATGATTGCGCAGCAGCATGTGGCCGGCTGTCATGGCAAGCAGCCACTTTGGAAAGAGGAAATAAGTAATGACGGATGAATGGTAAAATGTTCTGACTGGGTGGATAACACCCCAGAAGGTCTAATATTCTCCTTGCCCATCTGAAGCACAGTACTTTGACTCCTGCCAGGTTCATTTGGAAGTCTTGAATTGACCGTGTAGGGCTATGTGTGACTGTCCAGAATGGCCTGGAATGTCAGCACCCTGAATGGGGGGGCGTGGCAGGGTAGGTGGGGGTAGGTGGGGGACTAGGTAAAAGGGAGACTCTTTTTTATTGGGAACTCAGAAGAAGGCAAATCTTGTTGATTTTTAGTTAAAAAAGAAGTCTTCCTGCTGCTTAACGCTTTAAAAGATGATAAAGCTTTCAATACTGAACTGTGCCACGGAGATAGAGGTATGCTGCTTTCTAGAGTGCATCTATGATTTCTTTAGCCACCACTTTAAATCATCTCCTTTCTGTTTATTTCTTGTTCCTTGGGACTAAGTTTTATAGCATATCCAAAGTGAAGAAGCTTACCAGCCTAGGTATCCCAAAGGATCTGCAGACACAAGATTTTTCCGTATGAAGGAAATAGAATGTTAAGATCAGTAAGGAATGTTGGAGGAATTAAGGTTAAATTTTGGTGTTTTATTTTTTTTTGGGGGGGTCTAATGGTGAGATTGACTTACGTTATTTTGCATTCATAAATTATAAAATTTCATGTGTGTGATACACCCAATGAACTCCAATGTCTACATACATCAACATGTAATGTATATGCACTGTGCCAGAAGAGTCAGTCTGCACCTGAAATGGTTTATGAAATAATGAGTTTTACATTTTGAGGGTCATCTAGGGTGGACTTTTGTTTCTGAATGATATTTCCTACTGCTGGTTAATGTGACAAAATCTTTCATAACATGTTTCTGTTCAAAAAGCAGCCCAACATCGTAGAAATATGAGTGCTCAGCCGAATTCACAGTGAAAGCTATCTGGTACTGTTCTTTGAGAGCGTTTGAGCTCTGAGTTGCTTGCTTAAGCCCATGTAGAATTCTTTGAAAAGTTTCATGAAAACCTAGTCAGCCTGGTGCTCCAGCTTCCTTCTTTGTTGAATTAAGCTTCCTGCAATATCAAAGCTCAGTTGGGACAGCTTCTGATCACACACATACAGATTTTTAAAGCGTTTTTTTCTGCTGTACCCACAGACTATAGCACCCAGTAAAGTCGTTTTATGAAAGAAGGGAAGGAAGGAAGGAAGGAAGGAAGGAAGGAAGGAAGGAAGGAAGGAAGGAAGGAAGGAAGGAAGGAAGGAAGGGAGGAAGGGAGGAAGGGAGGAAGGGAGGGAAGGAGGAAGGAAGGAAGGAAGGAAGGAAGGAAGGAAGGAAGGAAGGAAGGAAGGAAGGAAGGAAGGAAGGAAGGAAGGAAGGAAGGAAGGGAGGGAAGGAGGGAGGAAGGGAGGAAGAAGGAAAGAAAAGCATTTTTCTTATCTCCAATTTTTATGCCCACAAAAAAATTATTTTAACTCTTTTTTTATTTTTTTGGTGGGAGTGTTCTTGGTAGTGGGAGAGGGGCTGTTCTTGACTCTGTACTCAGAAGTAAGCCCAGTGGTGTTCATGTTGGGGTGTATAGTTCCGGGGGATTCATGTAGGTTAAGCAGTATGCAAGACAAACACCATACGTTCTGCATGATCTCTCTGACTTTTAAACAATCTGTTTTATTGAAAAAATATATATTAATGTTTGTTTTTCGGTGATTTTTTTCAGTTTTTATTTATGCATGATGCCTTAAAGTATTGTTAATAGAAGAGTTTCAGACATGCAGTGTTCTAGCTCTACAATCATTGCCCGTATTAGCATCCTACCACCAAAATCCCAAGTTCTCTTCCCATCCATGACCAGGACCCCTTAGTAAATATAAACTTTCAGTTGTTTCCTATTTTGTTCATTTTTAATTGTAGGTTGCCATTTTATTGTTATTTCTACAATTTTCAATTAAATTCAGCATCTTTTGATTACCCTTTAGGAAAATGGATTTAGTTCTGATATGAGCATGGACCTCTGCATATACACACTAGCCCAGATCGTTTCCCTTGCATACATCCCAATATAAATAAGTCAGTCTTTTGAGTCTGCTGTGTAATATTTATTTCATTGCGATTACTCAAATATTATGCATAGTTGAATTACATGCATAGTTGAAATACATTATATTCTTCTTTTCTTCAACTTAAAATAATAATTCTGTATAATTTTCATGTTTTGAGATATTTTTCACCTATCAATAAATTATCCTCAGACAATATGATGGTTTAGAAATGTCACAGTACATTCAAGCAATTCTGGCCATTTTTTCCTACCTTCTCTCCTTGCCACTATTCTTTTTTTTCTTACTATTTTCCAGTAATATGGGCTTATGGTTTTCTAGTGTCCTCTTGGAATTTCCTTTCCTGGGCACTCACAAAGAATCATTGCCTTCAGGATTCAGCAATGAATTGCTACTGTTGGGCATTGTAGCTCCTGACCTTTTGCAAGTAAATAACACATTTCTCTCAGTAGAAATCTCTTTGTCCACAGTATTTTGAAATTTCACAGTGTGGGTCTTTTGCATTTATCATTTTTTTTCATTCAGTGGTATCTTTTAAATGGTTTCTAGAAATTTTATTTCTGCATTTGTGTTATATGTTTTGAAGTTTTTCAAATAATATTTATATTAAGTAGTTTATTAAAGCTATTTTTGCACTTGAATTGATGTTCTAAGTTTTTCATTTTGTTACAGTACTTTTAAAATTTGTAAGCTTCTTTTTTTGCCATCCTATATTCCTTTTTAATAAGACATTTTGTGTTTTATATATGATTTATTGATTTATTGATTGATTTATTTAATACTTGCTTCTGGTAACTGCACAGTCAGGGAACTATTCATAGAGAATTTGAAACAAAGATTTGACAAAATTGGAGGATTGAGTCATACAAATAACTGAGGAAAGCTATGCCAAGGAACAGATTCAACAAGTCCTGAGATAAGTTTATATGAATGATGTTAGGTCGTTTGGGTCAACCTTCCCATACTATCAACCAATATTTATGGATAACACTTAAAAATATTTTATTGGGGATGTGGTTTGCTATTAGTACACTTGTTAACACACATGGGGGTACTCAGAGTGTCCTTATAGTCTGGGCTCACGAACCACTTCTAGTGGGCGCAGGGCATCATATGCAGTGCAAAAAAGAACAAGGAATTGATGTGAGGGAAAGGAATTGTGATTTTGAAATATAATTTCCTACTAAAAAGGATCAGATGAGATCATGAGATCGGGCGCGTTCAGGATGCTATGGCTGTAGACTGGAGTGATAGCTCAGTGAGTAGGGCGTTTGTTTGTCTTGCACTCGGCTGACCCGGGTTTGATTCCTCCACCCATCTTGGAGAGCCTGGTAAGCTACTGAGAGTATCCCGTCCTCATGGCAGAGCCAGGCAAGCTACCCGTGGCGTATTCAATATGCCAAAAACAGGAACAAGTCTCACAATGGAGACGTTACTGGTGCCCGCTCGAGCAAATCGATGAGCAATGAGATGACCATGATGCAGTGCTACTAAAAAGGATCATAAGACCTTGGGGAGCTAAATTGTCCAGGTCTAAAGTTGCACATGTATAGATATCCTGGAACCTCTTGTCAAATCAAAAGCAGAGGAGTAACCAAAGATTCCTATGCCATACTTAAAGCAAACAGGATGCATCTTTGGATAGATAAGGTTTTGAATATCGAAATGAGTAAATATGATGTAGATTACAAAAAATCAATAATACAAAAATGCATAAGTATATAATGATATTTTAAAAGCACTGGATAGACCTGGAGAATTCTAGAGAGTCACATAGTGTGAAATTTTATTTGCAAAAGTGAAAATTATTTCTCACCTATTGATTGAACTGTGACTCGGCGAAGTCAATAGTTAATGAGAGGAAGTTTCTTTTTATAGAAATGTTTCAGTTAATCAGATGAAGAGGAAATTCTATAATTTTACAATTATATTTATAACCTATAATGAAATTATGCATTTTCAAAAGCTGTCACAGCAAAATTCTATGACTCTTAACTATAAGAACATGTTCAATTCTGAAGAATTCTTGACCAAATATTGAAGCTAAGTTTGCTTAAATCCCTAAATCTAACTATCAATAAAGAGGAATTATCAGGGATAGAGAAACATGTTTAATAATACCATGGGGATGCAATTAGAAAAATCCAGAAAGAAGTACTTCATAAGAAAATAAACCAACTTTTAAAACAAAATTACAAAAAAGGATAAAAAGAGGGAGATAGGGAAAACCATGAAGCTTACAGATTAAAAGATTAGGTAACCAGGTTGATAATCACAATTTCACAATTTAGATTCTGTTTTTAACAAACTGTAAATATAAAATAAAATATTAAACAGAATAAAAATGAGTTGATCAGAGAGATTTTAAATCTTATTTTTGTTTAGTTTTTGCTTTGAGGTCACATCTGGTGGTACTCAGGGCTTACTCCTGGACATGTCTTCAGGGTTCACTCCTGATAATGCTCCTGGAACTCTAACTGGTACTGGAGATAGAATTAAGTCAGCCACTTGCAATACAAGCACCCTTGCATCTGTTAAATCCTCTATGGCCATGAAATTATTTCCGAACGATCTGACAATAATGAATAATTTGGGTGTGGTATCGGTATTATAATTATGTATTTAGAAATAATAGCTTCTTGTTAGATATCTATCCTGAAATACTTTTAGATAACATGTGATTGCTTGTGGATTTTCTTCAAAATAATCTACTTTAAGGAGTGGGTAAAATTTTAGAGGCATTTGCCTTGCACACAGCTGATCTAGGTTTGATCCTCGGTATTCTATATGTCTCTGTCAAGCACCGCCACGAATGATTCCTGAGTGCAAAGCCAAGAGTAAACCCTGAACATCTCTCTGGAAGGCCCAAAAAGTAAAAAAGAAAAAGTATTTATTGTTTCTGTTTTGACCCTTTCTCTGAAATAACTGTTCACGCTGCTGGCAAAAGGACTTTAGCAAAAATCTTGTTTTATTACCTGTGGTCTCAGCGTTCCCTTGTCATTGGGCAGTCAGAGGTACTTGTTAATAACTGTCCTTTTAAGCTCATCTTGCAATTTTGAATTTGCCCTACACCTCTATCTTCTCGGTTCTTTGTAATGTTAAGCCTTTTCTCGGCTTGCTAATTTGTGGTGCTCATTATGTAAGTCACCAATTTTATTTTTGTCAGTACATTTTTTCAATTTACCAGGTACATGATTCACCTCCGGTACACTATCAGCTATTTCTCTCTCATCTCCAATCAATGTTTCTGAGTAAGGATTGGCCAGTGTCTATAAGATAGAATGCCAGCTTTTATAATATCTCTTGAAAGCAGACTTCCCAATGTGCCTCTTATCTTTCAAATATGTAATTTAATAATATTCTCTTTCTTTTTATCTCTTTTACAGAAATGATACCTTTAGAATATAATTAATACCTTGCATTTGTATGGTACTTTGAGCACTCTTCAAAGACTAGTTCATCCATTACCACATTGTGTTTTATTTTATTTTTTTTATGATATCCCAGTAAGTACATTGAATAGGCTATTCCCTTTCTCATTCAAAGATGCAAAATAGGAGAGAAAGAAAGGTAAAGTGACCTCTGAAAGTCTATGCAAATGACTAGTAGTGAGCCTGGGACTAAAATTCCAGTTTTCTAATTCCCATGGTTACTCTTTGCTTTATCTGCCTCTTCTACTCTTTAGCATAGTTGCCCACCTCAGCATTTGGATTCTCCTCTAAGGCTGAGTGGTGTGGTGACTGCCACCCCCAGGCTCACTGCCTTGTTGCTTTCCTGTTGAGTTATTTCTTCATTTATCATCCAATCGTGGCACCTACCGTGGCTCTAGACTCACATGTGGGAAGAAGACCTTTTAAACCTGCCATAAATCAGAGACATTTTACCTTGCTGTTGTCTGTGGTCTTTGAAAAATCTATTTTTTAGTTAAGACATTTTTCTTAGGCAAGTAAAAGTCTCGTCTTGCTTTAATGAAAACATTAAGCTCCATTCAATGTCATCTGATTTTTTTTTTCCCTATGAGATGAGGTCCATCTGCAGAGTGAGTGTTTCTGCCCAACTACTGATAAGGTGTATCAACTTCCATTACCCTCAACACTTCCATTCTGACCCCCACTCTCTGTGTTATATTTCTAGAAATTTATGGAATCAGTCTGCATCAGCAATAAAACACTGCATAGATTCATCAAAGCTCCCTCGGTATTTTTCTTCATCTATCTCTGTCCCATTTACCTGGAAGGAAAACAAGAGTCAACACACCGATTATGCCACCTCAATGAGAGAAAAATAACTGTATTTCTCAAGAGAAGGTCAATCTGGCAGGAAGACAAATGCTCTGGACTTCAGGAGGATGTAGTTCTATCAGATACTCCTGTCTATCCTTGAGCAGTTCACTCTTCACTCCCCAGGGTGGCCCAGATTGTGATATTTAAGTTCTTAGCAATGTCGCTATATCTTGGTTATTAAGGCAGACCAGAATGTAGGCAAATTCTTTTAGAAAATTCAAGAGTAATTAAGTAGTGAAGATAGTGGTTCAGGTAAAGTTCCAAATGTTGCTTCGGTCTGAAAAGTTCACATAACCAATGTGGCAAACACTTTTCTTGATTCTTTCATAACTGTCCTTAATTTCTTATATCTTCCTCTTTTGTTGTTTTTCATTTTAAAGAGCTGTAATGTGAACTACTCTTAACAGCGACATTTGAATTAGAGACATTTGAATTTCTTTGTTGAGAACAATTGAGGTAGAAAGAAGAATATCACATATTGGCATTCCTCTTTGAGTTAACCAATGCGAGTGATATATAAAATATATATTTTGACTTAAAACAATTATAGACAAGTTTCAAGTCAAAATAAAAATAATCATAGAGTAACATGAACAAATATTGTCTATCCTGCCGTCAGTCAACACTAAAACTGACTAATGAAGTGTCCAAAGTATTGAAGAGAATAGAAACATTGGAGCCAACTGAGAAGATAAAACTACCTCACAGAGGAAAGACCCCAGTGTTATCAGTAAAGGAGAATCATATTTGGATAAGCAGAGGTCATGGAAAGGGCACGTGTGGTCTGGTGAATGATACAATCAAAGCGTTGGGGCTAGAAGGGCTGGGAGCTTACAGGAGACCATGGGAAAATGGCTAGTGTGCGAAAGCAGTCGGCTCCTGGGAGACCTTTAAAAAAACCTCTGGAAATGAAGCCTCTCAGGACCTTTTCAAAGATCTTTCCTTTAACTCCCAGCGGATGACAACCAATTTTCAGAGAGCCCTATTTGAGTGCCAAAGTTGGAAAATGACATTCAGCTGACATTTAACAATTTGCACACATTTTGCAAGAGCTTTTTTTTTTTAATGTGTGAAAGCAAACTGAGAGAAGACAAAATAAGATTGTATGGCAACACCTGATATGAGATTAAATCAGATCATTGAGTCAGCTAAAACATTATCCTTGTTAAGGTTTCAAGGTTGAGTGTGATCCAAAACTCTTGACTCTTATCAGAGAGATTGCTGCATATACAGTATGTGTGTGTGAATGCATATGCATATATATGTAAATATCCATGCGTAGTTGTTAAAACTTTAAACTGTCTAGGGTTAGGTACTTATTTAATAGCTAGCATTTGCAAAAACTGTTCGAACTTTAATAACCAAAAAAGAATTTAGTTTCCTTTCTAGAGTGCGTGTGTCTATATGTATGTGCATATGTGTGTCTGAACACATACCCACTAGTGCAAGTGTGTGTGGATACATACTTACACACAGACACACAAAATAAATCAAATAAAATACATCAGTGTAACTCAAAAAAGCAGAACTTTCAAACCTCACATTTATCATGTGCCTTTAAAGGCCCACAGGGAATAGCTGCTAAGTTTGATGAAATGTTTCAAACAGCAAAGAGATAAACAACTTAAGTACATTCAGAATGAAAAGATTTCTTCTTGACTTTTAATTACATTATATTGATGTTGCTTTAGAGACATCATTTGTTCACTGTGATTATTTCTATTCTACTCTGTTTTATTTTTGTCTTCCTTTATTTAACCTAAGAAATCATTATGTGCTTCCAAGTCTATAATAAATGGTGGTTTGGCCACATAAAGGTAGCAGACTGTAACTTTCAAACTGTTCTGGCTTAGTTTTTTGATAACTATTAGATTGCATTTCTCCAATGTAGGTAACTTGTTAGTACTGAGATTAGTTAGTATTGAGATTACATTTTTCCTATGTGTTAATTTGTCTCACTTAAATGGCATTCATTTCATTTAACATAATGACTGTGTCCATTAGTTGCAGAAACTTCAGAATATTTTAGGTAAGGTAAGGTCGGGCCACACAAATGAATACACATTTAGACTCATATTTGTGGATTATCCAGGGCACAAGACGTATTTGGAGTGATTTGTTATGAGGTCCAGATTCAAAAGATGTTCTATGAGGTAGAATTTTAATAGTAGGAAACATGGCAAAGGCCATTCCAAATGGGGGTGGCAATAATGTGGTATTATTATTGTCAAGTTGTGGTAATATTAGTGTCAAGTTGTAAAAATAGCAACATTTGCATATTATCCTTGTGCAGGGGTGTGCTGATCTTCTCTGTATCATTCCAATTTTAGTATATGTGTTGCTGAAGCGAGCAGCTCCCAATTGACCCAGCCATACCACTCCTGGGAATATATCTTGAAGAGGCAAAAAGGTATAGTAGAAGTGACATCTGCACTTTTACGTTCACTGCAGCACTGTTTACAATAGCCAAAACCTGGAAAAAAACGGAGTGCCCCAAAGCAGATGGATGGTTAAAGAAACTTTGGTACATCTACACAATGGAATACTATGCAGCTGTTAGAAAAGACAAAGTCATGAAATTTGCATTTAAGTGGATCAACATGGAAAATATCATGTTGAGTGAAATGAGTCAGGAAGAAAGAGACAGACATAGAAAGAACACACTCATCTGTCGAATATAAAGTAGTAGAATGGGAGACTAACACCCAAGAATAGTAGAGATAAGAACCAGGAGGTCTGCCCCACAGCTTGGAAACTGCCTCACATGCTGGGGGGAAAGGCAGCTGAGAAGGGAACACCTAGTAGAGAATGTTGGGAGGAGTCAATCAGGTCAAAAGCTGCATGCCGAAAGTAGACTATAGACCGAACATGAAGGCCACTCAGCACTTCTATTGCAAACTACAACATCCAACAGGAGAGAGAACAAAAGGAAATGCCCTGCCGCAGAGGCAGATTGGAGTGGTGGGGGTTGGGGTGAGGGTGATGGGAGGGAGACTGGGAGCATTGGTGGAGGGGACTGGGCACTGGTGGAGGGATGTAAACAAAATGCAAACATGAAAGTTTGTAAGTTTGTAAGTGTACCTCACAGTGATTCACTAATAAAAATTTTAAAAAATAGCAACATTTAGTGAGTTACAAAGCTGCATCTTCTAAGAAATATTTCAGTTAAAAGTTTAAAGCACTGGAGCTATGGAGGGTCTTGGGTGAAAGGATGTTGACAATGAATTAGTGAGGGAGAGAATTACCTGAAGGATGAAGGGATGAGCCAGAGTCTTAGATTCATGGAATGCTTCCCTTGCCTGGACAAACATAGATTTTCCCCAATGGGTATGTGACAATTTCTTTATCAGTTTGTTCCCTGTGCCAATACTGTTGACTAATATTTGTAAGATAGAAGGACATTTGTTTCTGGACCAGATGTGATCCTTTGCGGTCCTTGGATCAGATATTGAATTGTCTTAGTATATGTTGCTCCTGTAATGTCTCAATACACGTCCAATAAAGGTGAGTCAGCACTTTTAATTCTTTTGTTCTTTGTTTAAAGAAAGTCATAAGCCCAAAGATAAAGCTCAAATAGAGAATATGTCTCACATGTAAAAGGATCTGGGACAATGATCACCGCTATGCATGGTTAATATCTCTACATATTATATATATATATATATATATATATATATATATATATATATATGACTCGCTTCCGCAGCTTTTGGTCCACGTGCAAGGTCCAGGAGGGCTGGAACCTAATGTACAGCAAGGCCGGCGTGTCTGTGTGGGTCCAAGCTTTGGAGATAGAGCAGAGTTTGCACAAGATCAAGAGTCTCTTGCCCCTGCACCTGGCTGCCGTCACCAGGGCCCCTCAGAGGGGGTGGGTTGAGTTTCCCTCCCCACCCTGAGCAGAGCCCTGGCAGCTGAAGACCTCCACAGCCACAGCCATGCTCAAGGCTCCTCTCCACACGTTCTGACGAGCCTCACGCATTAAGGAACCAGCAGAGGAACCCAGGTGTGTGGGACCCGGGGCTGAGATCTCCAAGCCTGCTCAAATCGAGACTGGGCCTCTTCTGCCCAGATCCCCATTTTCTAGTAGCTAGATAGTCACACGCAGAAACTTTCCCCGGTGCTGCGTAATCCCATGTAATCCCATCAATGGCCAATATCCAGAGACTATAAAAACCAAGCTCCCGGACATTTTATAGTCTAGTTCTCCCTCTTGGAAAACGTTGCAAGCTACCAAGAGTTCTGCTGCCCACATGGGAGAGCCTGGCAAGCTCCCTGTGGTGTATTAATATGCCAAATACAGTAACAATGGTGGGTCTCATTCTCCTGACCCTGAAAGAGCATCTAATGCGGAGCCGTTGGGATAGATGAGTAAAGAGAGGCTGCTAAAATCTCAGGGCTAGGACAAGTGGAGATGTTACTCGGCCCACTTCAGCCAATTGAGCATCAATGGGATGATAGTGATAGTGATATATTTGACTCATGTTTCCCTTGAGATCTCCTTATCCATTTTTGTTCCTTTCAATATGTAGACTCTTTAACCTTTGAAATACTGAAAAGAACTCCTAGAGAACCTAAAAAGAGATCTTGAATTTAGGGTACCTTAGTTGTAGATTAAATGCTGTCTTTAATTCACCACATAGACTTAACTACTTCAATAGATGTTTGGAGGCTAAATTTCAATAGCTATTAAAGGAACTATTTGAACCAGATAAATCTAATACTCTTCTAATGGTCACCATCTTTCTTAATAGAATTTTTTTTTTAATTCTCCAAATACCAAGTGATTTTCCTCATGTATAGGATGAAAAGAAGCACATTATTGAAACATACAGTGTCCAGTACAAACAAACCCTAAAACTTATACTGAGACTATCAAGGAGTAAAATACAGGTGGTAGCTAAAAAGGCTACTCTGCTGGTATTTTTGGTGGAGAGCATATGTGGTCACAGTGTATCCTAAAACAAAAAAAAAATTACACTGTTGTTAATAAATACTACCTCAATCAAATTTTTGTTTGTTTTGGGTCTGCAATAGGTGGTGTTCAGACTTACTCCAGGCTCGGTGCTCAGGCGTCACTACTAGCTTGGGGAAATATATGGAGTGCTGAGGATCAAACCAGGGTCAGTCACATGCAAGACAAGTGTCTTATCTGCTTTTTTTTTTAAGCAAATAGTATGTGTGTGTGTGTGTGTGTGTGTGTTCACTTGTAAATCATATAGTGCATGATAGCATTCATTATCTTGAAAGGTCTTTTTTATACCCATTGATCAAATCTTATGGCAACCATTTGACACCTTGCTCTTCTATCGTACTAACAAAAATCTGCTCTCTTTTATGTAACCATAAGAGACTGTGGGGAGTTAGGTACTAATAAACAACAATAAGTAAAATTATCAGGGAGAAGGGTGGCTAATTGGACTTATATGTAGAAGGGGTCAAAAGTTGAGCCCCATTTTCACAGCGACCTCTAAAGTCCCAAACTAACAGCTAAGTGTAATGGAACAGAGGATCTTGGATGGGGTATAAATTGGTAAATGTGGGTAGCTGAACTAAACAGATGCAAAGTGAGACAGTTTGATATAAATTGGCTGCAAACTGGACACTTCTTTCTATTTTGTTGCTTTATTGTGTTGTTATGAGAATAGATATTTCTTAAAGGATACATTTTGTTTGTTTTGGCACAATCCCAACTTTTCATACTCCAAAATAAAAGCAAAGCATTGTAAAATACATTTAGTTTTAGATTTTGATCACTCTGAACCTAAATCTGACTGATATGCTCTCACTTGTCTACGTGTTGTGGAAAGAAACAGGGATATTGCATGTTTCCTTTTATGTTTTTTTCTCCTTACTAACATGACTGCAAAGCTTTAGGTTATAATCCGTAACACTTAGTTCTTGTTTTGTATGCATGTTTGTGACACAATTTGAAAAAAAGTGCCACTTAAGATTGGGATGGGCGACTGCCTTTTTCCAATCGACCTTCATGGGTTTTGAGTTTAGAGCTAAACCCGAGTCTGTCTGTGTTCCAGTCCAATTATGCCAGTGAAACGTGATTTTATTGTTCAAAGGGAAATGGCCTCTTTTTAAAAAATGCCCTTAGACATCAAATGATTTAAAAAAAAATTGCAAACGAGTCAGAGCAACACAGAATTAACTCTCCCTGAAATAAACGAGTTCTACAATTTAAAAGGGGAAACATCCTTAAATTTTTTTTTGAAAATTGCTCAATATCCAACAGTCAGAACATCAAGGCTGTGTGACAGTGCATTTGGCTGGCATGCATACATTTTTTGCAGAGGTATGGGGTGTGTTCTCTCCCCAGCTTCAAGTGGTCAGAATGGTTTTGAGCATGGAACCAGTATAGTAGTCCCTGAACAACCCAGACTATAGCCCCCAAAACAAAACAAATAAAAACCCATCGAGTTTTCAATAGAATTTATTGACATTTTGTGGAGCAGGGGCTCCTAAGCAATGCTCAGCTGAGCTAAAGGACACCCCTGGAATACTTAGCCAAGCAGATAGTGTGGGACCTGTGATACTGCTCTGTTTTGATTTTGTGGTACTGGGAGTCTTCAAGTTATCCCAGAGGTTATCAGAAGCCTCCAGGATTACTCTGGTCATGCTCTAGGGAGCAGCAAAGTGGCACCAGGGATTAAACCCAAGATCTATCTTGTAGATGCAAAGCAAGTGTCCCTGGTCCCTGAATTATTTTCCCTGTCCTGTTGACTTTGTAATGAATAGGTCCTCTTGTAATACTATGGATGCTGGTAAGAAGTGAAGACTGCTGTCATTCCTTGACTATCTAATTGCCCTTCACAGTTAGATAAAACAAAATCTACTATCTCATTCTACCTATCCCACAATTCTGTATTCTGAGGATTTTTTTTATTCTGAGGATTTTTATGAGCATAATTCTAAGTAGACAAAAATGTAAATACTGATATGAGTAGCCCAATTCTAAAAAGATATATTGTTAAATCAAAGTAATTCCATCCAAACCTGAAATAAGTATTGTAGATGAGAAAACAGAAAAAAAATAACCTTGAAGGAGAAGACTGCAGGTATGGAAAGCTCAGTGAGGAGACTTGCCAGTGAATGTGAACATGGAAATTTTTTATCCAGCCAATGGGGCATAAGGCACTGGAAATAAGATACTAAAATTCTTTAGAGAGAATACAGAGCATAACTTGGTCTAAATATTTGAGTTTTAATAGTTTGTAACTCTAATATATGCCTCAATTTATTCAGGACTGCTATAACATAATGCCATGAATGAGTGTCATGTAATAGAATCAGTTTTCACAAATCTGGAGCTTGGAATTACCAGGCAAAGGTGCTGAAATATTTCATGTCTGGTGAAGTTCCACTTCCTGTTACATATGTGGACTGCCTTTTTTCATGTCCTGGTAGGAATAAAAGGATTGGGGAGCTCTAGGTACTCTTTTATGAGGATATTGATAACATTCAAAAAATACTTTACTCTCATAAACTGTTCATTTTCTTTCTGCCTCCAGTTGTGAGTCTCTACTAGGCCTCAGTTTCTGTTTCCCCAAAGCAGGACTTGCAGTTTCTGGTAAACTCCTAGTTGAGTAATTCACCAAGATAAGGAATTGGGCAGTTGGGTCTGGTTGGTCATGAAGGGTCACTATACCCTTTTTAGAGTACTACCATTGTCTAATTGCTGACCACCATTATGGTAGGCCTATGCTAAAAATAATGCAGTATATATACTGTTCTTATCTCTGAACACTATATACACTGCTTGTGATTTGGAGTGGGGGTCCTTGTCAAGACTCCAATGTGTTGGATGAGACTTGGACCCTAGCTCAGGCTAGCAATAAAGTTCCTTTGTTTTTGCATTATCGTATGTGGACTTGGTCTCTCCGCAATCGGGGATCTGAAACGCACAACACAATTACTGTATTACTGTCATGTTGATGACATTTAAACATGGTGGAGGGATTATTTGGGGGCAGAGGGTGCTAATTCAATTGGAAGCAAAAGATAAGGAAATAAGACAAGAAATAAAAGTCATAAAAATCCCTTTGCTTTCCATTCATCTTCAGAATAAACCTAGATTAAAGCTCATGGACCAGGCTGACTCTCGCTCTCCACTTGAGCAATAACTTAACAGTGACATGTAAAGTAGAAGTTAAATGGCAGGACACTGGAGCAAGACTGCCTACATTTAAACCCTACATTTGCAACATATTATTCTCATGACCTTGAATCATTTTCTTAAATGATCTTTTTAAAAGTACAGAATAATATAATTTTTCTCACGGGATAGTTGGTAAAAATGAATTGGTGAGTTAATGGGAAATGCTCTGAAGAGTCCTGCGACATTGTTATGTACTTAATAATGGTGTTCTGTTAGAATTATTATCATTGTGGTTTCCACTGGTTGGTGTATCACTTGTATCACTTATCATCCAGTTGCTCATCAATTTGTTTAAGTGGGCACCAGTAGTGTCTCCATTCATCTCTGTTGCATGCTAGTGTATGTAGTCCAATGGCACCTGCTTGCTACAGAAACATGAAGAGCCTCAAACCGTTTGTTCAGGGTCTTGACAAAGAAGTCTGACCATCTCGTATGTGGGCAACCAGGCATTCTTTTGACATCCCTTGGAATCCAGTTGGTCACAGCTCTAGTCCAGTGGTCATTTCCAAATCATATTACGTGTTGGTGTAACATGAAAAAAAAAACATAATTACTTACATATCAGATGACGAAGATTAGTAACTAATTCCATATCCTAGAGCCAAGATTACCAACAAGAATTCTAAGCTTTCCCTGAATACTTGAATACTTGTTTCCCCAAATATTCCAAGTTTTATTTTTACCGGGTAAGTAGGGCTTTAGGTAATTAACACAAGGGCTGAATTTAGCATTCGTGGTTACAGAAAAGATTGGAATGCAAGAATTTAGGCCAGTATAATGTATTTTAAACTATTTTATCTTGTTACTTGACCCAAAGTTTTAAATTGTTTTAATGTTTTCATTATTTTGGTTTTGGGGCCACACTCATTGGTACTCAGGACTTACTTCTGACTCTGCACTGAGAGATCATTCCTAATCGGGTTCAAGAGCCCATATGGGGTACCAGTGATTGAATCTGGCTCGGCCACATGCAAGGCCAGCAATATATTCACTATACTATCTCTTCCGAGCTCATCAGGTGTTGTTTTTTTTTTTTAATGAAAGGGTGAATCTACCAGTGCAAAAGAGGACTGAGAAAATTTAGATTGGAGATGGCAGTTCCAATAAATGTAGCTGCAGTTACCACCACCAAGCTTGAGGCAGTAACACAAACCTTGTTGACCTTGCGAATTCACCATTGGGTACTCGAAAGCCAGATATAACTATTAATAACACTTACAGTAGCACATAAAAAGGGAGGGTTTTATGGAATTGAAGGCTGAAAGTGTTGAAAAATAAATTGTCTTCCCTCTTTTTGTCCTTCCTTAAATCTTCAGCTTCTAAATGTGTTTAGTAATTTTTCTTTTTATGCCGTTGTTGCTTTACATTTTGCCAGTGGTTTGTGCCTGTGCTGAATATTTATAGAGAAACTCAATACAATATATATCTTGTAAGTGCCTCGAGGGCAGGACCTGGGTTAATAAAGTCATAAAATTATTCATAACCATTCTGGGAGAAAGCCGTATAGTATTACAAAACTACATGAATGTTAATAAAAGACATAGAAAAAGAACTAAATCACAGATCACTGAATCCAAAATGGTGGCCATAGAGGTTTAAGTGTTCAAATCAACCTGAAATCTTGTTTGAGTAGATAAGATGGTTTCTATGCTAGGGAAACTAGGTAATTCTGTGGTTGGCAAAATTTCCAGTCATTTGAATCCACTAGGTTGTCTTTTTATTCGCATTAAGTATCCATCAAGGGTCAGCCAAGAGCTCTGCCTCACAACATCTTCATTCTAGGACACAGAGTATTGGGCAGCTCCTCTCTGGAATATTGCCAGTTGCCAGAACAAAGCAAAATACACGATCAAATCTGCATTTGTTCTTCAAATTTCCAACCAGAAGTAACACACTTTACTTCCATTTATACTTCCCGAAGCAAATCGTATAGTCATCTTCAACTTAGAATGTTGAAATCTAGGTAAGAAAGTCTAGAGTTCAAGCTTTCTGGTTTAATTTGGCTGTCAATCATGCCACTGAGAATTGTTTTCTTTAGAATTTCTCTTTTGCTCAGCCATTCTTAACACATTAGTCATTTTTACTCACACTTGGAGATTCTGGGTCACAAAATAGCCATTGCTGATTGAGGCTTCCTTTTTCTACTAAAAGCTGTGGGAAGAGAAAAGGTGGTAATATCAGCTGTATCTGTTGCCCTTGGCAGAAAGCTTCCTTAGAAAACTTCCATTTATCATTGTATCTTCTTGCACATGCATATTTTTTTCTTTTTTTTATTCGCTTAGGGTCACATCCGGTGATGCACAGGACTTCCTCCTGGCTCATGCACTTAGAATTTATTCCTGGTGGGTCTCAGGGGAACATATGGGATGCTGGGAATTGAACCTGGGTCATCCACGTGCAAGGCAAACACCCTACCCGCTGTGGTATCGCTCCAGCCCTGCATATTTTATCTTCTATCCTTCACCTAATTACTAGAAAACTATAAACAATGACCAAAAATGAATGGATGTTTTATAATTGGTTTTCTAGGATTTTTGTAACCAAGGAAAGTACACAGATGATATATATGGAATAATGAACATGTCTTCATATGATTAACAATCGAAATTTTAATCGCAGGTGTTTGGCATTGGAACAAGTGAGACCCACAAGGTTAGTGTTCGTCCACGTGCTCTTGAGTGACTTTTTAATAATGCCCTCATCCTGAGGAAGCCATTCAGATGGATGGTGTCAGCATTCGAAGATGCATGGTTGTTCAAGTGCCAACTTAGTTTGCTAGAGCTGCTGTAACAAAGTGCCAAAGACTGGGTGAGTTAAACATAAATTCATTCTCTTGCTGTTCTGGAAGATGGAAATCCCAATTAAAGTTCTTACCAGATCGGTTTCTTCTGCAAACCTCATGAATATTCCCTAGCTTCCTCGTGATTTGCCAACTATCTTGGGCCTTATAGACACACCCCATCTCTATCTTGTATTCATATAGCATTCTTTCTGTGAGTCTGTGAACCTTTAAATTTACAACGTTTCATTGTATTGGGGTCTATCCAAGTGAATTCATTGTTCATTTTATTACCTCTGTAAAGGCTTTATTCTGAAGTATAGTTACATTCTGCAGTACTGGAAGTTAAAACTTCAGTATGGAATTTTGAAAGAACATATGTCAACCCTTAACAAGAGGAAGAACATGAATATAATCTCAGTGGCAAAAATTATCAACTAAAACCACCAAAATTACATTATATAAAATCAATTTCTATATAATCTTGAAATATGTAAGACAACTAGGAAAGAGAAGAATAGATAGCAAACATCTGAGTAATATTGCCTGATTGGAGATAAAAATCTCTCATTCAAAGAAAAATCATTAACATATAAGTGATTGATATGATAAAAATAATGGTTATGGTAATTATTTAGATATTTGAATAATAATAATTATTGAGTGCTCACCAGATTTTATTGAATTTATATATAAAAATATGTAATGTCTCTCAAGTTCTTATAATTACTCTATAAGATGGACATATTATTTTTGCTCTACAGATGAAAAACCTGAAATTTTGAATAATTAAGCAATTTGCCAGGGATCATATAGCATGTAAGGGTTGGAGAAACCAGATTTCAAACCCATCTTTGTCAGAATTAAAAGTTTCTGCGCATCAGCTTCACTTTACTTGAAGAAAATTACTTCAACTCAGGGTAACGAATTTCTTTTTTTCTAGGATATTAGGAATTACCTAATACCCTAGGGTATTAGGTATTAGGGTATCACACTAAAAATACAACAGCTATTTTCTATAGGTGGGGAGAAATTATATTCCATCCAATTTTTGTCACACTGGTCAGACAAGAGCCATGCATAATACTGACAAAACATTATCATCCTGTAAGCTACCAAAATTCTGTTTTGACCAAAGATGAATTTGCTTTTGAATGGGGGAGGTTCTTTTCTGGCAGTTAGAGCAAAGTTCCTGGGTATAACCTCTAAAATCTCCACACTAGATTGTAGATTCAGCATTTCTTTGAGGGAAGCAATCTTGCATCCTGGTTTGCCAAAACTATTTTGAGTAAGAATTAGCACTTTAGAATGGGTATAAAAATTACTCATTTCAATAAATGCTATTGCTGGATAGAGACAAATGGAAAGATAGAATAAATTTGCACCTTTTGGATGGACATATCAGAAAGAAGCCAAAGAATGATTTTGTTTGGATGTCTCTATTGGATGAATGGAGTAGAAATTTGACATCAATCAACAAACTCTCAGTGTTGACAGCAAAATTGGAAAAGAAAATGGAACTTAAAATGCTCTGTATTCATAAATTTGAGGTTTTTTCCTAAATATGTTAAAATATTTAAACAATAACTAGTTTCAAAGAATTATAGTCCCTTCTTGACTTCATTGATCAAATCAACTGACATGTTTGTGGTATAAATTCATATTCATTGTTATTTGAAGGAAGAGAGCAGGGCAATGTCTGGGGCTTGTGGGGCTGTAAATAAGCACCCAAAGATATGTTCAGTTCACATACCTAAATGTTCAGAATTTAAAAATCAGGGAACAAAGTAACAATTATGTTAAGGATGTATTCAAAGGGCCAGAGAGCTTTTGTAGATGCCTTGCATGTGGTCAGCCCCTTGACAGATGTAGAATATGCAAATATATTCTTATTTGCTTTCATTAAGATTTTGTGTTTTAGTCTTGTGTTTGCATGTATGATTTCTTTTTTATATGCAAAAGCTACTTAGTTTAATGGAACTACATTAATTACTTTTCTGTTTGCTTCCTTTGTAGTTGAAGCTGAATGTATTACCTATGTTTACTACTTTCATGTGTGTTATAGTTCCACGTTTTATATACAGGATTGTAATCCATTTTGAATTAATTTTTGTAGGAGCAGTAGCACAGTGGGTAGGGTGTTTGCATTGCAAGAGGGAGATCTGGGTTCGATTCCTCCATCCCTCTCGGAGAGTATCCCGCATGCATGGCAGAGCCTGGCAAGCTACCTGAGGTGTATTCGATATGCCAAAAACAGTAATAAATCTCACAATGGAGATGTTACTGGCGCCTGCTCGAGCAAATCGATGAATAACGGGACACCAGTGCTGCAGTACTATAGTGTAGTGTTGAGTGATGACCTGATTTTTATTTGTTTTTTGGTGTGTTTATTCTGTGTATGTATATGTGTGTATGTGTGTGTGTGTGTGTGTGTGTGTGTGTGTGTGGTTGTCCAATTTTTCAGCTCCATTTGTGGAAGGGATGTTATTTTTTCATTGCAGGAACTTGCTTCATTTGTCATAAATTAACTAACCCTATGTATGGGAGTTTACTTTTGGTTCTCAGTTCTGTTCCACTTTTTGTATATCTGCTTTTGTTTTAATACCATACTGCTTTAGTATGGTATGTAGTTTTGTTTGCAGTATCATTTGAATTCTGGGGGTGTGATGCCTCTAATTTTATTTTATTTTTCCCTCAAGTTTGCTTGGGCTATTCAGGGTATTATGTGGTTTTATTTAAAAATGTATTGTTTGTTCTATTCCTTGAAAAAGTACCACTGGGATTTTGATAGTGATAATAATGAATTTGTAAATTGCTTGGGCAATTATGGAAATTTTAACAATTATGGTACTTCAAATTCCAAAATATGGAATATGGTGCCATCCATTTTGCCTTTAAAAATGTTTAAAATAGAGAGAGAGCCTATAAAACTCAATAACTATACAACCAATCCATTTGAACAAAGGGCAGAAGACCTGAGTGGACATTTCTATAAGGATGGCATACAAATAGACCATAGGGACATAAAATAACCTTCAGCATTACTTATTATTAGGAAACTCCCTATAGTGAGCATTCTGAACTATCAACTCACAGTTGTGACAAATATATATTCCAAAACATTAAAAACCAAATATTGGCAAATGTATAAAGGAAGTAAGTCTGGTACATCACGCATGAGTATTTAAGTCAATACAATATGTATGGAAAACAATATGGAGACTTCTTAAGTTAAAATAAAAGTAGTATATAATCCTACAATAGTTTCTGAGAATTTACCAAAAGGAAAAGAAAACTCCAATTGAAACAATAGTTTAACCTTTTTGTTCATGGAACAGCATTTATAATAGCCAAAACATAGAATCAAGCAAACTGCCATTAAGCGGAGTCTGTATAAGGAAGGTGTGATTTGTACAACTTTTTAGCTACTAAAAAAAGATTAAATAATGTCTTTTGTGACAGCATAGAATTAATTTGATGATAATAGCTAGTAAAATGATACAGAAAGTAAAATAATAATATTTTATGGTTTAACTCATATAAAAAAATAAAGGCAAAACATGGAGCAAAAATATTTAGTCATTCAGAAAAATTTGGTAGTTATAAGTGGGAAAGAGGAGGAAAGTAGGAAGAAAAGCATAAAAAGGGATATTATAAGAGCTGTTGACTAGAACTTGGGAGGTGTTTACCCTAAGATATAAACTAGATAGAGGTGTGAAGCTATTCACTCCAAATTTTATAATATTGCTAGGCAATGACAATTCAATTTAAAAAAATGAAATTGGGGCTAATTTGGCAAAGCATTCCTGGGTCCTGGTAATCTAAAAAAGAAAATTTGTAAGGATGAGAGCTAAAGCCTGTCACCTCATTTTCATATTTCTAATAGTTCTTGGGTTGTCACTTTAACTTGCTACAGAGGAGAATTTGAATAGAATTGTTGGTTCCACCAGATAACTAGTATAAAGTCAGAGAATACAGTTAGAAATCACTCAAACATTCTTAGAACATTGTAAATAATACAAAAACACACGTGTGTGGGAGGGATGATGTGATGTGTGCTGTTCGAGGGCTCTCACGGCAGTGCTCTCTTGCCACTCATGTATGGTGCTCTTGAGTTGCTATGTATGGACCAGATGGAATGGCTCCTCCTTTGGGCTCTGCAACTGTGTGTGTTTCTGTGCTCTATTCTGTCTGTCTACCTATCTCTGTTTCTGTCTCTGTAGTCTCTCCTCTGGTCTCTTCTGATCTCTCTCTCTGTCTATGTGTCTTCTCTCCTGCTTCTGTGACTTCCTTTTGCTTCTGTGTCTTCTCTCTCACTTCTGTGTCTTCTCTTTTGCTTCGGTGTCTACTCTCTTGCTTCTGTGTCTTCTCTCCCCACTTCTATGATCTGCTTCTGTGTCTTCTCCCCTCCTTCTGTCTTCTCCCTGCTTCTGTGTCTTCTCCTTGCTTCTGTGTCCTCTCTTGCTTCTGTGTCCTCTCTTGCTTCTTCCCTCACAGTCTTAGTTTATAAAGCAATCATATAGGATGGTGACACAAAGGTGGGTTGAACATTAACAAATCAACAAAGAGGGATAAAACCACTCCTCCAGGAGATTAACAAAATCTCATCTAAGGAGATTACTCCAGATTACTAGGAGATCTGCTGAAGGGTGGGATCCAAACAAGAGTATGTTGCTTTCTTCTTTCCTCAGCTAGTAATCCACTTAAATAGTTGTAGTAAATCTGCTTCTAATATTTATAGCAATGTCATTCTGTATGAACACAGTAAGAGATATATCAGACTTAAAGTTTGGTTCTTCCTGAGGACATTCACTGTATATTCCAGACCACATTCTTCAGGCCAGGTTAATCTTCCTAACCCCAGCAGGGTCCTAGTCTTGTCGTTACTTTTGGATTGTGACAGCATTTGTCTATGACCATGCTCTCAACTTATAGTTGAGTATTGTGTACTTTGGCCTGGTCCATTTCAATGCCAGGGTAGCTCACGGCTTTCCCTGGGTCCATTCCGTCCCTTGTCGGGACCCTGATTTTGGGGTGCCAGGAAATAAGGGCAACTGAGTTGAGAAAGCAGATGTCCAGGAGTAAATATTATTGGAGTCAATCAGCTCCCAAGTTACAAAGCATAATATTAACTATCTTCCTGTGTTCATACAAGAAAGGACATTGCTTTAAGGTAAACTAAGTTCCCTGTGGCAAGGCTAAAAGACAAACCTAATGTTATCCTACAGAACATAAGACTTCAAAATAGTTACAATAAAGTCAAAGTTATCAGAGAGTTTTTGATCATCATCTCAGTGAAAACATGTGTTTTCTAAGTGAAACCATGAGTGAAAACAAAGGACTATTTACTATTATACATAGTAAAAACAAAGGACTATTCTTTGATTATTCCACTAAGAAAGAAATAAATGATACAATTGTAACATTACTCCTTTAAAACTGTGTCTTGATTTATTTTCCCTTGATTAAAAAGATAATGCACATGAAATCATTTATTTGTTTCCAGGTAGTTCTAACTTTTTGGTCATTTTTTTTTCAAAAGTGAAATACATGTTTCCAATAATCTGCAGCAATAAATGTACACTTGTTACTGATAATCTCAGAAAATTCTTGGAAGAACAAGTTTTGTTAAACAAATTGTATGGATTTCATCTTTGTTTTACATTGATTTACTACATTTTTTGGGCATATTTTGTTTTCTTGTATGTGTTCCTCATTTCTAAATGTGAGCCCACATCTTACTTTTATTGAAAATGTAGAATTCCAGGTAGTTTGAAACATTAGGAGGTACTGCAGCTAAATATTTACTACTAAGTCTCAAACAGAATTAAAGGACCATAACAGTTGGAGTTTGCCTTGCAAGTACCTAACCTGGATTTGATCCCTGAAGCCCATATGATTCCCTGAGCCCGCCCACCAGGAGTGATTTCTGAGCACAGAACCAGGAGTAAGACCTCAGCACCATCAGGTGTGGCCCCAAAACTTAAAAAAAATTAAAATATTTTTTAAAAAGGAGGAATTAGCCTAGAAGAAACTCCAAATTCAGAGATGATGGGATCTTAGACACAATGTAATTCAATATTGAGTATGTATCATTTTCTTTTCTTATAATTATTAGGAAAGACATGTAATATTTAACAGCTAGTTATTCCATGATACTGAGGGGAAAATATAAGAAATCTGCTATAGGAAGCCTAAGAATGTGTAGACATCAGGAGATCTAGGAACTATTTTTAAATTCCCAAGAGAAGGAAACAACAAGTAAAGGGTGTTTGGAGAACCCACTTGGGTTGGGAGATGTGTGCCGAATATAAACATAGATCTAACACAATGGTCACTCAATGCCTCTATTGCAAACCACATAAAAGGAGAGAGAGAACAAAAGGGAATGCCCTGCCACAGAGTTGGGGGGGTAGGGAGGGGGATTCGTTAGGGGTGGTGGGAGGGATACTTGGATCATTGGTGATGGAGAATGGGCAATGGTGGAGGGATGGGTACTTGATTATTTTATTACTGAAATGCAAAACATGAAGTTTGTAAGTTTGTAACTGTACCTCATGGTGATTCACTATTAAAAAAAATAAAAACATACAAATGCTTAGGGTTTATACTTATAGATCAATACTTTTATTCTTCAAATATATTTTCATAATCACAAGTTCTAATAATTTACTTTTATCATCATATTTAATATTTCTAAGCCATACCAAATTCAATGCAGGTAAATATTAAATATATTCTCAAAAATTTAAACTTTGGTAGAGGCAAGAGTGTTGAAAAGTTGAATACAAAAAGTTTCTTCAGGGTGATAGGAAATGTAATTTCTAACTCAACCAAAAGGGCATTGTCAATATTTCTAAAAAAATAATATTAAATTTCTTTTGAAAGTCCTTTACTTCTCTTCAGTCTTGATTTGGGTCCTGGTGATTGCAGGCCAGATGGGAAAAACTGATAAAAACTTAGCAGCAGATGTTGGTAGATATCCTGACAGCTGTTTGATATCCAGATACATGAATTATCAAAATAAAGTCTTATCTTCAGGGATTTTGACAAGAAAGGAAATATATTGAAATAGTATTACACTAGTAGATTCTGCTCTGACAAAAAGCTAAAGTTAAAATTTCTTAGGCTAGGACATTTACTTGCTTTGTGGGGGAAAAAAAAGAATCACTTAGTATTCAGTGTGGTACCATATATAAATAGCTGCAATAATTTGTTCTAATTTATCTAAATTTGAATTTTCTTTTGTGCAGGGTAGTTTTGTGGTTCTTGAATTTTCTTAATATTTTGGGAAGTCTATATAAGAATATCTTGATAATTTTCTACTGATAAAAAGCATAATAATGCCACTGTCTTCATAAAGCCCAAAATTGAAGCGGTATTTATCACAACACTTTCTTTTTTTTTTCATTTATCTCCATAGAGTTATTATTCACTCATTAGGAGAGACACATGCAGAAGATACAAACCAGTACTTTGCTCCAGTTTCTTTCCTACCTTTGGTCTCTTTCTAAACAAGTGGCATGGACTTGTGTCTATTTCTTAAACTACTGTGGGCTTTGGGGCTCTGTATAATTGCTTAGATAAACTTTCTTCTCACAAAGCTCTTCGCAATAGTAATTCCCCCACTATGATCACACTTTCTTTTAGTGGGATTTTTCCACACAAGATTCTTGTTCTTGTTTGACTTAGAAGAATTTGTTTGACACAGAAGAACTTGTTCTAAACTATTGAAGTTCTGGTGTGTTGGGATCAATTTAATCTGCATCTATTTTAGCATTGCTCCCAACCCAGTACTCAGTGACCACATTAGTTGCAAATATATGGGTATCTAACTGATAGAAACTGATTTTTAAAAAAGTGTCAGTTTTATTCCATAAAGAACCAGTTAAATGTTTTCTAGCATATCCTAAAATGTAAAATGTATCAAGTATCCTATGTCAACCCTTGAATAATCCACTACTCTTAATGTGAATGAAAGAGCTTCTTTGCTCTATCAACTGAACAACACCTCTATTTCCCACTGAATTGTTAATAACTCTCATAGCGATGGAAATCAGTGACAAAAATCTAAAGACTATGTTTCAAAAATGAATAAAATCTAAAGACTCACTCTATCACTGTATCACTCTCTTGCATTGCTCATAGGTTTGCTCAAGCAGGCACCAGTAACGTCTCCATTGTGAGACTTGCTGTTACTGTTTTTAGCGTATCAAATAAGTCACAGGTAGCTTGCCAGGTTCTGCCATGTGGGCATGATACTCTCGGTAGCTTGCTGGGCTCTCCAAGAGAGGCGGTAGAATCCAACCCAGGTTGGCCACGTGCAAAGCGAACGCCCTACCCGCTGAGCTATTGCTCCAGCCTATCTAAAGACTATTTTTCCAAAATAAACAACA